>NC_142138.1:22455000-23083500 GCF_024610735.1 Ursus americanus | reverse complement strand
GAGGGGATGGCTTTTGGAGCCCAAAGGAGGGACTGCCTTTGGTCATGCGAAGCTCTCTTCCTCCCCCATAAGGAGGGAATAAAGAGAAGATGGGCACAGATTCAGTTAGGTTTCAGATCGTGGTGCTGGGAAGATGAAGCAATTTCCTTCTGAAAGCTCCAATTTTCTCAATGAGGTGCGGGTTCAGGCCATCGGGGAAGTGGGGAGGAGTAGGAGATTTGAGGGCAGGGCTTAGAATGGCCACCTGGAGCGAGTAGTGAGCATCGCACCCGGGAGTGTATGCTGAGTGCCTGCTGGTACATAGCACCCCGTCCTTCGTCCTTCTCCGTCCTGCTCACACTTCAGCTACCCTCAGGGCCTCCTCTGGTGGAGGGTTATTGCCTCCCGGGCTGCGGTCAGGAGGGGAGAAGTGCTCAGTCATGAGTAAGAGTCAGCAGAGGAGGCAGCTGTCTCCCTGGCAGTCTCCTTGTCCCGGATCTGCAGTCGAAAACATGGCTAGAGATCTGTTTACAGCATTTTGCAATCCACGGAGGGCAAGAGAGGCCTCTTCTGAGCGTTTTGCTTGCTAATCTAAAGTTTCCAGCTAGGCCACTGCTACACAGGATGTTTTCTGGGGTGGTTTTGTTTCGGACTTGCGTACGTGGTGTTTCTGATGGGTGCTGAATGGATCAGAGGATTGCTCCTGTAGTTGCGTGCCCACTCTCTGCGCTGTGCTGTAAGATAGCTTCCGCTGTGTGTGGGAATCGGTAGACTGTGACTTAGGGTCTACTATAATAGTATTTCCTACTTGTAATGTGTGCTTTACCTTTCTGAGATTGTAGGTTTTCATTCAATGTGGAAGGAGTGAATCAATCAACCGAAGTGTACTGATCGAACACTTGTGCAGGGTTGGGAGACAGGCTTCAGCAAGGAGTGTTGACAGACACTGCCCTCGGCTCAACTACGACCCGGTTGCTAAGATACATACATACTAAGGAGATACAGTGTGGTAAAATACCAACATGCAGAATCTGGATTTGAATCTGAAACCTGCAGATGCTAACGACATCTATGACCTTAGGGCAAAATGCTTCACTCCCTGGGCCTTGTTTTCCTTGTTTATAAAACATGGGGGCTTGACGTGTTGTGAGAAATAATACAGGTAAACTGACTAACGTGATAACTGAGCATAGTCAGGACTCAAAAAAGTTGACTCTGCCACGTGGAAATATCTTGTTAGTTAAGCGCCCCATCAAAGGGCAGACAGTTGTTTTCTGCTCTATAAAACGGAGAGCCCAGCAGCACCTACTCCTTAGGGTCATTATGGGACTTGTGCTACCACAATACTAAGTTGCTTACCAGCATTATTCCACTTGCTCTTCATAAGAGGCCTGCGAGGTGGGTGAAGCAATACCCATTTTACAGATGAGAAAACTCAAATACAGAGAGATTAATTAATTTTCTCCCAAGGTCACCCAACTAGTACATGGTAGAGAACCAAGGGGTACCAGCCCAGACCGCCTTTTAACTAGATGTGAGCGTTCGTCGTGGTATTAGCAGTACTACTAGTAGGAGCGGTAGAAGGAAGACTCAAAGGCGGATCACTTTGGTGGCGGTGGGCACGAAAGACTTCCTGGCAGTGGGGTCTGAGATTGGCTTTTAAGTGTGCCAAGATCTCTGTAGGCAGAGAGGGAGGGAGGCTTCCCGAAGCGAAGGGCGATAGCGAAAGTTCAGTCTGGGTAGGCTTGGGCTTGCTCGCTGAACTCGGCCTTCTTGACCCCTGGGAAGGGTCTGCCTTATAGGGAAGTAGTGTAAGATGCGGCCAGAAAAGGGGTAGGGCCTGCTACGGAGAGAACTAAATACTGGAATACGACATTTGCTTACAAGTTCGCTGTGAACGCTGGGAGTCTTTGGGTGCGCCAGCCTGGAACTCAGGACATAGGCCGGCATAGAAATAAAGATTTGGGATCCGTGTGTACAAAGGTGGTGAAGACTTCCGTGTCTTCCACTCTTCCAGAGCTTCAGAGTTTGCCTCGTGCTTTCACCTCCGAGGCTTTTGCAGCTGCTCACAGTAACCTTGTCCTCAGGGCGGGCAGGTCACTCCCGCTGAGCTCTCACAGGAGTCACTTGTTTATAAACAAGACAATGAGGGTCAAAGATGTCAAGTAACTTACCCAAGTTCACAGTTAGTAGGTGTTGGAGCTTGGACTTGAGCACTTCCTTTGCTCCCAGCTTATTCAGTTTTCCACACCATATACTATCAGCGCAGTAATTAGCTCTGTATAATTCGTGCAGCCGACCACTGAGCACCTACTGTGTATCTCAGGCAGTATCACGCTACAGGGATGCGAAGACAAATATGTGTAGTGACGCTTGCAAACCACTGGGAAAAACAGACTTAAATCTGGCAGAGTCTGGCAAGCGCAGAGATGGTCGTGGGAGCCCAACCGCTCCAGGATGGGGTAGTGTGCGGGGAGAGTGGCTTTGCAACGAAGGCCACGTTTGACTGAGCCACGTATCCCAAGTCCGCGCGCCCAGATGGTCTGTCTCGCACTTAACCCTCCCAGGATGTCAAGCGGTTGTGGACACGCTGGAGCTTCTAAGAGGAAACATTGTGTGAACCAAAGATAGGAAGGAGATGGATGTGGCAGCCAGGGGGGTGCAGCCTCGGATCTCCCTCCAGAGAAGCAGATGTGAGGCCTACAGGAGCTGACAGCTTCCAGCTGCGGCCCCGCTGGGGTCCGTGCAGTGTTCGCTCCCCGGCTGCTCCCGGCCAGGGGCAGGGCCTGACAAAGTACCAGAGCAGGTCATTCCTGCCCCACAGCGGAGTCTTCCAACAGGTAGTCTTTGCTCTGGAGCTCCTTTTCTGGAGCTGCCCTGCAGCCCGGGGCGCTTCCTACCCAAACCTCCTCCTTTCCCCTCTCCTTTTCCCGGTGTCGTATCTGCATCACGGTCCGAGGTTCTCCAAACCCATTCCCACTCCCTCTCTTGCCCCGACATGACACTCAGAGTTAGACAAGGAGAGACACTAAGGGCGAAATGCTTGGAAATGTCTTTTTTTTTTAGGAGGGAGGAGGAGAATGAAAAGCACCACGGAGGTAAGAGGAAACGCAGCAGAAAGCCTGGTGACCACAAGGCAGAGAGCGCAAATCTCAGGAGGATGTTGGATTTTTGAAGAGAAAACGGGGGTTGGGGAGACGTGAGAATACTCACAGCTACGTTTCCAGGCACAACAGTCTGTGCGAGAAAAGTGTTGACTGCATGAATGAACAGAAATGGAGAACTACTCGGATATTTAAAGCCAGCAGCTGCGACAGAAAAAAACCCGAAATTCTCAGTTGGTTTAACCCAGTAAAGGTTTGTTTTTCACTCACAGAGAGACCAGTGCTGGTCAGGAGACCCTTCTCTGTGGCTGGTCCCTCTCAAGTAAGAGTTGCCCTTCACAGCCAGAAAGAGGGGGAGGCAGCTGGAGCGTGCGGGTTGGGGAACTTTAAGGGTCTGCCTTTGGAGTGGCCTGCATACTTCTCTGCACACCCCCGTGTGCCAGAACCTAGGCACCTGGCCGCCACCTCCCAGGGAGGGAGGAGAAAGATCGGCTCCCGAGCACCCAGGAGGAGGAAGACGGAAGGAAGCTGGCTGAACCCACACCATTACCTCGGCCGCATGGAGTACGCGCTAGTGCTTGGCACTTAGGGCAAACCTTCAACAAGATGAGTGTACACATGAGGGGTGGGGGAGGGGAGGGCAATTAAACCCACCAAGCGTTTCGGTAGAGTGAGCGCACGGTCCAGGTGCAAGCAGCGAGGGAAAGAGCAGAGGCTGTAGCTGTGAGCAGGTAGAGAGAACTCAGGGCTGCCTGCCTCTCTTCTCCCTTCTGAGCCCAGGGCTGAGAGCTGTGCTCTCATTTCCCAGACAGCCTGCACACTCGTCCATCCTGCAGCTCTACAGATAGCACTCCTTCCCTTTGCAAGGCCAAGGCCATAAGCTCTGCCAGGAGGGTACGGTATGTGCCGCAGGTCTGCAACCCCAGCCTCTTGCACGGTGCCTGGGGCAGAGCCGCTATCCGGTGGGGGACTGGGAAATATTCTTCACTCTAGAGATTCTGATGTAGGGATCTGGGTGGAGAAAGGGCACCCTTCTTTTTTAATATTAAAAAAATTGCTGTGAAATATAGATAATATAAAGTTTACCATTTTAACCGTTTTTTCCCCATTTTACCCATTTTTAAGTCTACAGCTCTGTGGCTTTGAGTACATTCACATTGTTGTGCTGCCATCACAACCAGCCGGAACCTTTTCCCTCCTGCAAAACTAAAACTCAAACAAGTCCCCTCCCAGCCCTTGGCCCCCACCATTTCACTGTCTGTCTCGATGAATTTGCTCTTAGTACCACAGATAAGCAGAATCATATAGTATTTCTCTTTTTGTGACCGACGCATATCACACAGCATGAGGACCTCAATGTCCCCCCAAACTGTGCATATGCCAGAATACCCTTTCTGTGGCAGGCTGCACGGTATTCCATCGTACGCACACAGCATGTTTTGTGTACCCATCCATCCATGGAGGCACAGCGGGGTCACTTCCACCTTTTGACTATCGTGAGTAATGTGGCTGTGAACATCAGTGTCATATCTCTTCAAAAGCCTGTCTTCCATTGTTTTGAGTATATCCGTACTTTTTTTTAAGGCACCTCCGGTGATCTGAAGTGCAGCTAGGGTTGAATGCCTTTCATGCAAATGAGAAGGAGAGCAGAGGAACTGATGAGGAACATGGGAGTTTGGGGCAATGGGTGACAGCGTGAGGGTCCCCAGGGCGCTGGGTCCAGTGGAGGAGTTTTCTGTGGCTGGGAACCAAGAAAAGAGAAGGAGGAAAGTCACAGCCCTCTGAAAAGGAAAGAATATCGGATGACCTAATTCCTTAAGTAGAGGTGATGTCATCTGCTGACCAGAGCAGGGGCAGGGTGAAGGTGAGGTTGGAGCCTGAGAAAAGAGAAGATTCCCGGCAGCTGTGGAGAAGAACACAATGGAGGGTAGAGGATCAAAGGACAGAGACAAGTAAAGGTCCCAGTGGGTGTGTGTGTGTGTTGGTGGAGAGGGGTAGAAGTAGCCGGAACACCTTTCTATAGAAATGAAGCTCATCTGAGGTCAGGGAGTAAAGAAAGTAGGTGGCAAGTGTGCTCAGAAATGGATGAGAAATTGTTAGGCGGCCGGTAGGGTGTCTGTAAGCACCCAGGCAGATGGGCGCCTGGCAGACCAGGTCACGTGCTGGGCTCAGGGGGCTCCAGAGCGAGGTGGAGAAAGTGGATCGTGGAAATGATCCAGGATTGGAAATGGGCCAGAGGATGTGGCAGAAGGTCAAGGGAGGGGAGGGAGGCTAAATGCCAAAGAAGTGCTGAGCCTTGCATACCTAAACAATCCCATGGCTTGCAGAGGTTTCCCCGGTACAAACAAGGAGAGTCACTGTCTCCTACGTGGACACCCTTGTCTTATCCCATCAAAGCAATCACAATGTCCGCTGGAGAGCAATCTCTAGGCCTAGACTGACATTCGTTCCAGCCAGTGAAAACTTGCCTTATAGATCAAGGTCTTCCAGGGGGCCCTCGGGAACTAGAATTTTCCCTTGTCCCTGCCTCGTTGCTCTGTCACCGCAGCACTTAGCACAGTCCAGGGCCAACAGCTAGCGAAGACCTCAGGGAATCCCCCAATGAGTCGAAGCAGGCCTAGAAGTTCTAGAAGTCCTCACCCTTCCTACTTGACTATGACAGCTGCAGGCGGCAGTGACAAGGTCTCCAGTGATCTCATGTTGAGCTCATCTTTGTAAAAAGGAACAAATCAGAAGTTTTCTAAGCAATTGTACTGAAAAATGCATTCCCCTCCTCCTCCCTTCCTCCTCCTCCCTTCCTCCTAGATGACCCAATCTGTCTTTTGGATCTGGAACTTTATCTGGACTCTATGGCAAATAGGAAGCTTTGTTCATGTTTCCCTCTGCTGCCCCCATTTACCCCTAAGTCTTTGTTGGCGTTGTTCCATGTCTTCTCATTGCTCTGGGGCTCGGCTTCTTCCCTGTGTAATTGCTCACACTGCCTCCCGCCTGCTCTGAGCAATCTGTCAGTTGCTCCCTGCTGCTTGCTGTCTGTTATCTTTTACTTGCTCCACTGGGCTTTTGGCTGCCCTCTGGACATTGCTGCTGTTCTAGGACTAGATATAGATCTGTTTGTTTTTCTAAGCAGCCTCTTACACTAGCGTTTTGCTGTCCACATTTTACTGCGTTTCATTTGTTTGTTTCCCTCCTTGTCTACTTCCTGCTGAGACCAGGCATGTCAGAAGCACTTCAGAAAGGAGGCAGCCTAGGGAAGCCACCATCCTACTGGAGTCCTTGGAAGGGTCCAACGTGACAGGGTCCTTCAATTGCAAATGCGCAGGCAGCCTGGTGAGTAGCCAGCTGACATTGGGACAACCCAGTCCTCAGAGGATGTGAGGGGCATTAACTTTGTTTAATACATAGAAGAGCCAGACGAAATTAAGTATAAAGATGTGGAGCTGAGAAATGAAAAAGGGATAAAAGGAAGTATCCCTTTTCTTTTGTGTGTGCCATGTGGCTTCTAACTGGTAATGGGAAGTGAGGCCACTCTGGGCTCTTCTTGGAAATGCCCAGGACCCTCCTTGCTTCTTTTCCAGCCTGCTTCCACTTCATTCCAGCTTCTGCAGAGCTGCTGACCTTTGACCCCTCTGTTTGCCTCCAGAAACTGGTGGTGGCCCTTGGCTTCCTGTGTTTGTACTGGCAGCACTCCCTGGGGACTTAGGCTGTTTCAATTCTTGGCTGCCCCAAGCAGAACACCCCACACTCGCTTTGGTCCCATTCTGAACCAACTCTAGATGCTACAGCCAGGCTTTTCCCATCTGTCCAGGCCTTCAGAGGCTGTCAAGTTTGGGAGGTGGAGGGGGTGGTGGAACATAGGTCACAAGGAGTATTTGAAGGATTCTTGTCCCTGGGTGGCAGAAATATGGGAAGAGAGAAATTTCAGGAAAGGAGTGGAAAGTGGTTCAGAATAAGTTCTTTGCAATCTGGATAAAAGAAATATAGGGGAAAAATTAAAGCATCAGTCAAGTGGTGAAGAAAATCACGCATCCAAAACTGGTAAGGGTTTTAAGAAATAGGGGAAAATATTGAGTCAAATATTGGTGTTGAACATAAGAATCTGTGTCAGACTCCGATCTTATAAAATGCAGTCATAATAATCCAGATCACGAATTCACAGCTGCCTACCACTATTTTACGTAAATACCATTCCCTGATCAAAAGCGTGAGACGATCTGGCCTTATTCTTTCATTCCTTCGCTGACCTATTTTACTGAATACCAGCCAAGTGCCTGCCTGTTGCTAGATGCCACGGAAGATAAAAAGAAGTATAACACATAGTACGTGCCCTCAAGATAGACACAGAAAGGGGAGTTAGGTGAAGAAACAAAAGGTGCTGCAAGAGAATATGATTAAGTACCAACTAAATAAGTACTGTGTGTCCTCAAGAGGAAACACCCCTGGAGGCTGGAGGGAATCACAGAGGGTTCACAGAGAACAGGCGCCTCAAGGGACCTTGATGAATAGGTAAGATTGTAAAGGAAAAGAGGACTCATGCTTAGTGATGGTTCAGTGCGTTCTCATTACGTATGACAAACTGTAGAAGAGCTGTCTCAAGTTAAAATCAACAAAGGATGTCTCTGCTGTTTTCCTAAAGTGAGAGAAGAGTAAGAGTCAGGGACAAACATCTGGTTTCTGGGTGCTGGGTGATTGGTTGGTCACGGTGTGTTTTAGAGGCTGTGTGGTATCCTTAATGTGGTACCTATCTGGAAGGTGTGTTCTGTGACCTGGAGAAAAATATAGGCTTAGGATGCAGTCACCTTCTATAACAAAGAGCTTGATCAACATTGGCTTCATCAATAAACTTTAATTATCTCACAAAACAAGAAGTCTGTGGTTACTATAAGTTCCCCCATACATCCTGTAGGGCCCAAGCTATTTCCTTCACTCTGCCAACTGCCGCGGAATTTTTTGCATGTCCTAAGGCTAATTTCCCCCATGGTCATAAGATGGTGGCTGCCATTCCCACAGAACTGCATTACAAGCATGAAGAAAGGGGCGAGGGCCAAGGACATTCTCCTCCTGAGGCTCCATCTTCCCTCTAAGAAGAAATGTCTTTGGCGGACTCTCCAGCCCTTTTCCCTGAAATCTCATTGGCCAGAATTAAATCATATGCTTACCTCTAGCGAATTACTGGCAAAGATTTAAGCCATTCATGATTCATCCCCTCAGTCTGGGGTAGACGGCCAGCTTCCATGAGATCAAGGGATCTCTCCTCACTTTCTGAACAAAACCAGACTTCTCTTTGGCAGAGGAGGGAGTGGTGATGATAGAGGAGTAGACAGGAAACAGCGTCTGCCACATTCACCAGTGCTAACGGTTCCTGCTCGTGTGACTTCTCCAGGGGTTGCAGCCTGTTTCTTCCTTTGCTATAACCTACAGCCCCTGACCTTGGCCTTCATTTACAACTCTGCCTTTTTTCCCCATTTCTTGAAAACTATTGTTCCTGCAAAATGGATCTGACTTATGCAAGAGAGGTAACTCAAAACTCCAGCCAGTCAATTCTTATTCAGAGAAACCCCTTTGGCCATACCCCATTAAATCGGTGAATGAATGAACTTTCATATGTTTTAAGTTTAAAAAATGTTAAAGCGAGGTACCCTTCTTACGACTCTCCTCTTTAACTAGACTTGCTCAGAGTGAACCAAACACTCTCTAGACCCAACTGCTTTAGATGACAGGGCTTCTTATATTGTAATTATTAGCTTTTTTGCCTGAAGTCCCTATTGGATTGAAATCTAGAGGACAGAGTTCAATGTCTTAAACAAGTCTGCATCCTGAATTTTAGAAGTGTGCTGTCTAATACAGTAGCCACTAGCCACACATATAGTGACTGAGCATTTGAAGTGTGGCAAAGGAGACGGAGCAATGGAATTTCTACTTGCATTAGATTTTAATTACTTTAAGTTTAAAATCTAATTCAGTTACTAGAAAACTTTTTTTTTTTTAAGATTTTATTTATTTATTCGACAGAGACAGAGACAGCCAGCGAGAGAGGGAACACAAGCAGGGGGAATGGGAGAGGAAGAAGCAGGCTCATAGCGGAGGAGCCTGATGTGAGGCTCGATCCCAGAACACTGAGATCACACCCTGAGCCGAAGGCAGACGCTCAACCGCTGTGCCACCCAGGCGCCCCACTAGAAAACTTTTAACTATGCTTGGAACAACTCAGGTATGTAAACCTACTCCAACTGTCAACTTGATGAAATCTAAGTACAGATTGATTATTGCCGATGAAAACTTGGCTCTTGAATTGAGATGTGCCCTTATATGTAAAACATATATGGAAAAAAATGTAAAAGAAAAATCTCATAATTTTTTCTATTGATTACATGATGCAGTAGTAATATTTTGAATATATTGGATTCAATAGGGGCATCTGTGTGGCTCAGTTGGTTAAGCATCTGCCTCTGGCTCAGGTCATGATCCCAGGGTTCTGGGATCAAGCCCTGTGTAGGGCTTCTTGCTCAGTGGGGAGCTTGCTTCTCCCTCTGACTGCTGCTCCCCCTGCTTGTGCTCTCTCTCTGACAAATAGATAAATAAAATATTTTTAAAAAATGAACATATTGGGTTCAATAAAACACATGAACATCAATGTCACCTGTTTCTTTTTACTTCTTTAAAAGTCATTACTAGAAATTTAAATTATACATGTGGCTTGTGTTATATTTCTCTTCAATGGCAATGTTCAAGTAGGAGCACATTCGAATGTTTGTTGAATGAATGAATGAGTTCAGCGACTTGACCCAGGTCACTTAAAAAGGCTCAAAAGGAAGGCTCCGGTTCCCTTGATCCGCACTCCCTCTTCCGTTCCACCATCCACCGAGCATCCTCTGCACCACACTATGCTTCCTGGCCACACTCTCCTGCCCAACTACAGGACGGAAAACTTCCCTCTGGAAGTGAGCTCTGGAAACTCCGTGGAGCACGTGGGTTGAGGTTCTGTGAGGCAGCAGCTTGTAGCACACGGAGCCCTCTTTGATGGGCAGCAGTCAATGATTGAGGATGCCAAACCCCAGAGGACTCCGTTGTTTCACATTTTGCCATTTCTGGGTATCTCTTCTGAAATCTCCAGTCACCTCCCTGTACGCTGCCTTTCTGAAAATTCTTTCAGTAAGAGGTGGTTTTACACTTGGGGGCAGATTTCTTGTCATCCCCAGGGCTCTGGTGACACAAAACAGACAGGAGTAACGTAGGCTGTACACGCACAACTGGAGGAAGGCCGAGAAGCTGGGGCCACCCACGCTGCCGCGGCTGCTGCTGGCCGAAGCCCGCATGCCACCGCCCTGGCTCGGACAGCAGCTGCTTTGTCAGACCCCGCACGGAAGATCTGCTCCAAGTCCGCGGAGCCCGCCCCCCAGACTGCAATCATCACACCGTGGTGCTTCTCCGTAAATCGGCACGAAGCCCTCCAGGCCCGTGAATCACACTACATATGATTAGTGATAGTGAAAAGCACTATCATTTCACATTTTCAATTTTAGGTCCCCACATTCCCGCTGGAAGTGTCTTTATTTATGAAAGGTTTCATCCAATAGACATTCGTTCAACACATTTTTATTGAATATCTGTTATGTGCCAAGCAATGCGAGCTGCCAAGATAAAACAATACAGACTGATTTGCTGGTCTGAACTCTATACCCATTACTTACTTAGCTGACTATCAATAAATTATGTATAGATTTATCTGAACTCTCAGAGGTGAAAGAGGCACAGATAATTTTTAAGGCATAATCCAAAGATGCTTCTTTATATAAAATAGTATACTTGCCATCCTGGCTCGAAGCTAGAGTTCTCTCTGGACCAATTTTTTTGATCTCTGACAGTGGCTTTAAAACATTTGGTGTAATTCTAGGAACCTATTCTAAGGAAATAATCAGATATATGTTCAAATATTTATAATATATGGGTGGTCATTACAGTGTTACTTAAAAGAGGAAAAAATGCAAACCCTCTAACTGTTGAAAAAGAGAGGTTTGATAAAATGTGTGCGAATCATTACAAATCACTACAAATCTTTACAAATCATTACAAAGCAAGTTTTAAAGACTACTTAGTGATGTGGGAAAAATGTTTCCCTTATATATTAAGATTTAAAACTCAGAACATAAAAATACACACGGTTTATGGTTTCAATTTGAGGGAATAGCTATATGGCCAGAGAGACAGAGCCTGGGAGGATGGACACTGAAATTAACAAGGTATCTCCAGGGGTGAAATCATGCATAGCTTTTATTGTCTTCTTTCACTATTTAAAAAAATATATTATTTATTTTATTTTTTTAATAATTTTTATTTTGTTATATTAGTCACCATACAGTACATCCCTGGTCTCTGATGTAAGGCTCGATGATTCATTAGTTGCGTATAACACCCAGTGCACCCTGCAGTACGTGTCCTCCTTAATACCCATCACCGGTCTATCCCAGTCCCCCACCCCCTTCCCCTCCGAAGCCCTCAGTTTGTTTCCCAGAGTCCATAGTCTCTCATGGTTTATTCCCCCTTCTGTTTACCCCTCTTCACTCTTCCCTTCCTTCTCCTACCGATCTTCCTATTCCTTATGTTCTATAAATGAGTGAAACCATATGATAATTCTTTCTCTGCTTGACTTTTTTCACTTAGCATAATCTCCTCCAGTGCTGTCCACGTTGCAGCAAATGTTAAGAACTCGTTCTTTCTGATGGCTATATGGACCACATCTTCTTTATCCATTCATCTGTTGAAGGGCAGCTCGGCTCCTTCCATGATTTAGCTATTGTGGACAATGCTGCTGTGAACATTGGGGTGCATATGGCCCTTCTCTTCACTACATCTGTATCTTTGGGGTAAATACCCAGTAGTGCAATTGCTGGAAAAAATATTATTTATTTTAGAGAGAGAGCATGCACGCACATGCACTCTCACAAACACACACACACGCGCATGCACTTGAGCAGGGAGAGAGCTGAGGAAGAGAGAGAGAGAGAATCTCAAGCAGACTCCGCACTGAGTGCAGAGCCCCCACACGGAGCTCAATCTCATGATCCTGAGATCATGATGTGAGCCGAAATCAAGAGCCAAATGCTGAACCAACTGAGCCACCCAGGCGGCCCCTTCTTTCACTAACTTTTTAAATGTTCTGCATAATTGTTTACTATTTTTATAATTAAAAAAACAATAAACTTTAAAAAAATTGGTACACTTTCCCCTGTGGAATTAATTTTAAAATATTAAAAAAAAAAAAAAAACCAAAACTCATCACCCCCCTCAACATCTCCACCTTTCCTCAAATACTCATTCTGGTTCTGTCACATTAAGTCTGTTCAAACTTTTGAACCAATTTATAACATTGTGGCAAATTGTGTTTATGATACACTGTATGGGCAATTAAGTCTATAAATTTACTTTCTGATAGCATGAGATGTAATACTTTCACCTCCCTGAGCTTTTGGGCAGACTAGACGACACAAAGAAGACGGAGTGCCCGAGTTCGGCGCTTGGCCCACAATGAGCCCTCACTACCCGTTCCCTCCCACTCTGCCGGCATTTAGGCTACTCACCCCTCCCTGCTTTGTATAGTGTTAAATTCTTTTACAGTAAACATTTCTTTTTTCAGTGTGCTAAAATATACATAACATTTACCATTTTAACCTTTTTTAAGTGTCCAGGTTTGTGGCATGAAGTACATTTACACTGTTCTGCAACAATCACCATCGCCTATCTCCAGAACTTTTTTCATCTTCCCAAACTGCAACTTTGTACTCATTACAAAATAACTCCACATTCCCTCCTCTCCCCAGCCCCTGGCAACCACCATTCTGCTGTCTCTAGGACTGTGACCACTCTATGGATCCCATGTAAGCAGAATCTTCCAGTACTTCCCCTTTTGCGACTGGCTTAATGCACTTAGCCTAATGTCCTCAAGGTCCATCCAATGTTGTGACATGTGTCTGATTTCCTTCTTTTTTAAGGCTGAATGATATTATATGTATGTCCGTTGCACATTGGGTTTATCTGTTCATTTTCGATGGATGCTTGGGTTACCTGAATCTTTTGGTTACTGTAGATATTGCCACCATGAACATGCGTGTACAGATATCTGTTTGGGCAATTCTTCTGCTTGAAGTAGAGATCACTGGCTTATATGTTAATTCTATTTTTAATTTTTCAAGGCATCACCAAACTGTTTTCATTAGTGGCTGTACCATTTTCCATTTAATAGTGTTATTCTTATTCACTTTTCTTCTCTCTAATTAAGTTGGTACCTTCTTAAGATCAAGAGCATGCCCTTCTGAATCCCTCAGAGCAACTAGAAAATTGCCTCAAGCATTGCAGGTGCTCAATAAATACTTGATGAATTTAAGGTCTTTTATTCTAAATTCTAGGAGCTCATTTCCACTGTTGGTGTGTCCATTTTCTCCTCCTCATTCTTCCTTTGGCTCTCATAAACGGTGATGGAGTTGACCTCTGCCAATAATCTCCCTATCTTTAATGATGTATAAACTTTGGTCATGCGGCTTCTTCTTCAGTGTCACTCGGCTGTGAAGAGTTTGGGCAATGGAGTCAGAAAGACCTGACCTCAAGTCCTGGCTCTGCCACTTGCACAGCATATGACCTTGGGCGAGGTTCTAACCTCTTGTTTTAGATATTTCTTGCTGTATAACAACACACTCTGAAACTTAGTGGCTTGAAACAATAACCATTTCATTATTCATTACAATTCTGTGAGTCTGCTGAGTCAATTCTTGGACCCCACATGGTGTCCACTGGGGTCATTCACATGGCTGCATTCATCAGTGAGCTTGGCGAGAGTTCAAATAACCAAGAAGGCCTCACTCACATGTCTGGCCCCTCAGCAGGGAGGGCTAGAATCACTGGGGACTGGCTGGCCTTTTCTCTCTTTTTTGAGTCTCTCATTAAAACGGGGCCTCCTTTTCTGTGAGCTCTCTCTCTCTCTCTCTCTCAACAGGTTAGAGAGGCTTCTTTACATGGCAGTTGGCTTTCAAGAGAATAAAAACGAAAATTGCCAGTCATCTTATGACGTTGACAAGAATGGGTCCAGCATCACTTCTAACCTCTTCTACTGTTGAAAGCAGCCACGGTCCAGCTGAACCTCAAGAGGAGGGGAAATACTGTAAAGAGCGATGCTTGGAGGGAGGAGGGCCATGTGCATCCTGGGATGGGGGGGATTGGTGGCCATATTTGCAGACAACCCTTCTCTAAGCCTCTGCTTCCCCATCTGTAAGATGGGAGATAATAAGAGTAATTATTTATAAGATTATAGTGAAGAGTCAACATGATAATGCAGGAAAGATATGCACGAATCATGATTCCAATCATTATTATTGTGATTTTACTCCAAGGAGGGTGGAAGTTGCTCAGGCACCTTCTGAAATTCACCTCTCTTCTCTTTCTTTAGTAAGACCAATACCACGCTAATCGTCATCACAGAGAGTATTGGACTTAACACAACAATCCCTATTCTGACACCAGGCACGACTGGCCTCCTGGGAATCCTCAGGCCTTTCCAGTCCCCACAGCCCTGCTCCTCACTTCCCTCCTGAGGTGTGGCTCTTGGAATCAGAGGTCATCACATAGTCTTTGGAGTTTACTTTCAAAATGCAAGAGCTTTCTGTAATTTGTTTATATGAAATCAGCATTTTGCTTACTGAAACATTTTAATGACTTCTTTGATCTCTGAGATTGCATTATGTACTTTCATGAAAGAAAAATAAAAAGCAGAGGGTAGCGCAAAATGCACTCACCTCATAACTCAGATATTCAAAGAAAAATGTCATTTCCATGCTGATCTGGTTTTTCTCACCAAATCGTATCCATTGGTGAGTAGGAGGAAAGATTTGCTTGAGTCAATCTGATTTAAAGAGCAGTCTGATCTGATCATCCAAACAGTTCCTTCTAGACTATGTCTCTTGGATAAAATGTTCTGTATCTTAGTTTTTCCCTTCTTCTAAGATGGTCTCTGGGAATAAGGGGGATGATAAGACTATTGGCACTTCCTGGACAAATGGAAGAGCCAGAGTCCTTGGGGCCATGTCCTAGCCCTCCTCTGGTCTCCATGGTGATGCCACTTGTCCACCTGCTTGCTGCTTGCCCTGCAGACATTGGCAGCTGAAGCTCAGTCTGATACTAGTCATTTACCTCTGTGGGTTTCGGCAGCACTCCTACTGCCACTGGCCCAGTTCCATTTCGGCAGCATCCCTGCGGGTGCTGTGGCCACTTGGTGACGCAGGCAGTCTTCTTTGCAGCCCTCTCTCTGGAACAACCTCGCTCCAACCCAACAACCTCTCTGGCATTCTCCACTGCCCAATTCTCAGCCCTTTCTGGGTTCAGCGTCCCTCTGGTTGACCACGCTGCCAGCGCCATCACCTTAGCCTTTAGACATCTTGCTCTCTCAAATAATGCTTTGATAAACATATTGTGTGTGGCTGGTATTTTCCAGGAACAGATACAGAGGAGTGGAATTATTTTATTTTAAGATGGTCCGATTTACCTCCAAAGTCACTATTACCAGTTTATACTTTATTTCCCCATGCCAATGTTAATTCAGAAAAGTATCAACTTTATAAAGTTGGCCAACATGATGGTTCTTAAAAAGGGATTTGTGTATTGCTAAGCATTTTTTCTTATGTTTATTGACCATATCTATTCTGTGAATTAAAAAGGGATTTAAGTATTGCTAAGCATTTTTCTAATGTTTATTGACCATATCTATTCTGTGAATTTCCTGTTCATATCTTGACTTTTTTTTTTAATTGTTTTCTTTTTCTTATGGATTTATATATCCAAGTATCTACATTAGTTTGGGCTGCCATAACAAAATACCACCGACTATGTGACTTAAGCAACAGAAATTGGTTTTTCTTAGTTCTGAAGGTTGGAAGGTCCAAGATGAAGGTACCTGCCAGGAGAGCACCTGGTGAGAGCTCTTCCTTGGGTTACAAAGTCTTCTTGCTGTGTCCTCATGTGGCCTTTCTTTGGTTGCATGCATATGGAACATGAAAGACCTCCCTCTTTATAAGACCACCAATCCTCTCAGATTATGATTATTTAACCATAATTACCTTCTAAAAGCCCTATCTCCAAATACTATCACATTGTGGGTTAGGGCTTCAACATATGAATCTGGGGGAGGGGACATGGTTCAGTCCATACCACCAGGTACTACTCATTTGTTTGTTATATATGTTCGTATATATACTTATGCATATATGTGTATGTATTTGTGTATGTATATGCATATACATATATCTTCAAATATTTTCTCCTAGACCATAACTTGACTTTTTTGTTGTGTCTTCTGTCGTAGAGAAGTTTTTAGTTTTGCTGTGTCAAATTCATTCATCTTTTTCTTACAGCTTATTTTTACAATTTAAGAAGACCTTCTATACCCCAAAGGTCATAAACAAATGATTTGTTCTTCCATAGTTTAGAAGAACTTACGTATAAGCCTTTTGAAAATGATGCCTTTTGCAGGGGCAGGAAGGAGGTATAGTTTTAAGTGATAGTTTAATTTTTTTTAATGATTATTCATTTAAGGTTTCTATTTCTTGAACAAATGTTGGTTATTTATATTTTCCTAAAAAATCATCTATCTCATCTGGGTCTCAAATTCATTGGCATAAATTTGTTCCTAATGTTCCCTTTAAAAATCCCTCTTTATATGTGTACATCTGTCCTTTTCACACCTAATATTGCCTACTATTTTCTCTTTTTTAGTAATTGTTCTAGCAAAATAATGTTTTGCCTCAAACAAACCTCTGGTTTTATTGATGAAGTTTGCTGAGTTTTTTCCCCTGTATTTCATTAGTTTCTATTCCTATATCCACTGATTAATTTCTTACCGCTTATTTTGGCTTCGTTTTGTTTTTCTTCTCAATCTTTTTTATGCCCTAATAAATAAACATTAAGTCTAGAGTTTTCTTCTGAAAATTGCTTTGGCCATATCCCATTGGCTTTGATGTGTGCTGTTTTCATTGTGGTCCAGTTCCAAGTAGTTTATTTCCTTTTTAAACCGAGAGATCTTTAGAAGTGTTTTTATATTTCAGGACTATAGACTTATTTTGGCTCCCTGTTTGTTAATTTCTAAATTTATTGCATTCTGGCCAATGAATGTGGCCTGTATAATAACACTTTTTAAAAATATGTTGCCATTTCCTTTGGGCATAGAACAGAGCCAAATTTGGTGAGCTCTGTATGTGTGCTTTTAACTAAGACCAAAAAAAAAAAAAAAAGCATAATATTTCATTATTTCTACCTTCCAGTTTTGTCATAGCTTCTGAGATAGGTGATCATTTAGTTACCTTTGGTAACAAAACTTATCGTTGACTAATTTATTCAACAGATATTTATTGAGTGACTTCATATTCTAGGCACCACAGGCTTTGGGGGACACAAAGGTGAGCAAAAACAAACACTCTCTGCCTTTATGAGTTTAGAATCTAGTAAGAGAAGCAGACATGAGCCACTTGATCCCATCAGTGAGACAACAGGCCAAAGCGAAAATATTTGATTCTGTGAATGCATATCACAGAAAGTCCTGTCCTAGAGAAAGTTCTCCTGATATTTGAGCAGAGAGCTGAAAGGGGAATAGATGTTCACTAGGAAAAGGACTGGGAAGGGAGGAGAAGAGTATTGTAGGCAGAACAGTATGTTGCAAGGCCCTTTTGTGCAATGTGAACAAGGTGTCCCGGATCCTGGAAGCAGGCCAGTGTGCCTGCAGCACCCACAGCTGCGTGTTCATAGAGCTGGCCAAAGCTGGGAAGAGTGCATGCGTGTCCACAGCAGAGGGACACGGGGTATAGACCATACAAGGCCTTATGAAGAGTTTTTGTCTTCGTTGAAGAAAAATGCGAAACCATTAAAAGAATTTAGGGAGCCTTACAGGATCACATCTGTGGTTTTAAAAAATAAATTGAAGAGGAACTGGAAATGTTTGCTCCGGGGAGGTTTTTTATTCCTTGATGCTGTACACATAGAGGTCCTATCTCCCTTCTTGCTCGCTCCCTTTAGTGAAGTCAAACTTGTTTAAATGTTGTCAAAAATGTTTAAGAAAAAGAGCTGTCCAGTCTCTTGTCCATTAGAAGCCTACAAATTACCTTGTGCATTTGGAACCAAGCCTGCACTGGTGGTAGATTATAATAATGATAACAACAACAGTCACATAATAAAGAATGATAGCTATCATTTTCTGGGCATTTGCTATGTGTCCTAGCTCTGTGCTGGATCCTCTTCAATCTTTACAACCTTACGTGATTTTTTTTTAAACAAGTTTCGATCACTCTATTTGTCACCCCTTCTAAGGGAAACTTCCTTGCCCACAACTTCAGCTGAAAGTGGGCTGCCTCCAGTGGCTGCAATTTGTTCAATGTAATCATCTTCAAACACACTCACACACACACCCACACACACACACACACATACACATGCCTGTGCACACACCTTGATTGGGTCAGAGGTGGTACTTGGACCCAATAGCAACCAATCCATTGGCCAGGCAGCAGTTTTTAGGGTATCATAACACAAAAGGCCTTGTCCAAATAAATTCTTGCTTTTAGAAATTTCGAGATGGGGGTATATAAAAGAAATCGCTTAATTGCAGAAAATGAATGTGGAAGATGAGAAGCCGGAGAAGCCATGATGGGCCCGAGGGAGTTGAGGGCATGAGTAAGTAAAAGTACAAGTCAGCAGAAGCTGTGACGTAGAGAGAAGTTACCCAGGAGGAAGATGGAGAAACTGGTTCAGGGAAGAGAAGTACATTCTAGAA
This sequence comes from Ursus americanus, assembly GCF_024610735.1. Lineage (NCBI taxonomy): Eukaryota > Metazoa > Chordata > Mammalia > Carnivora > Ursidae > Ursus > Ursus americanus. The sequence continues at coordinate 23,064,618 of NC_142138.1, read as the reverse complement.
GCAGCCAGCTCTCAGAGAACAGCTGGGTCAGGTGAATGCTGGACACTAGAGAAAGGCTTCACATACTCCTACCCTGGGATCCCAGGCCAGTCCCTGAGAGCACGGCTACAGAGTGGTTCCTACTCTAAGCTTTGCATGAAATGCTTGCCTCCCTCATCAGGCCTTACCAGAGGCTCATTGCAGAGCGTGGCTGAAGAAATCTTTGCTCCATGCAGCATACAGGACTTGGCATTGCCATGTGAAGATGAAGAAACAGAGGCTCAGAGGTCAAGTAAGTTGCCCAAGTTGATAGAGCAGAAAATCCAACTCAAATTAACGTGAATGTAGAGCCCGTGTTCTTAAGCATAATACTATTCATATGACAGCAACAGGAATTATCTGTTCAAAAATGTTTGTTCAAACCTTTAGTTTTTCTTGTCTTGAAAACAAACACAAGGGACACACCACTTTCAAATCAGCAAACCAAGTAACTTAGCATTATTTGCCTGTTAAGTATTATGGCTTAACAATGGATAACATTAAGAAGATCCCTGCTTTTAAGGGGACTGCACAAAACCAGTGTTTTTGTGTCAGCTATTTGCGGAGTGGGAGTGAGGAGGTGGGGGCAGGGACACATCAGGAGTTATGTTTATAATTCCCCTTCCAAGACCTGGTTAGAGCCTTGCAGGTCTTGGATCTGATTATCCATTGACCCAGGGACTGGCGCTGAGTGAACTAGATCGTGCAAAAGAAACTTCCGGCAATCATTGAGGAGCAGATTGCCGCTAATCTAGTTTTTGGTAGTCGAGGGACAGAGCTGGGTGTCCAAGCAAGTCTAATTGCGGTTGTCTATGTAGACTGTCCTCTTCCTTATAAAAGGGTTTCCAAGTGAAGTGACAAGGAGAATGAATCCAAAACATATTTAATGAGGGCCTAGAAATGTGAGGCCTCATGCCCAGGTAAAGAGCATAAAGATCAGAGTTGTAGGTCCACAAGGTCTGAAGTAGGTCACCTTCACTGTGACATGGCAGAAAAAAAAAAAAAAAAACTCTGAGACTGCAGGCTTCTGGTAAACCAACAACACTTTCTTTCCTGAGACCTTTCTCAAAATGTGCACACGGACCTAACTGACTTTCTGGATTGTTCTAGGTCCTGTGCTGAGAGTCCTCTCTGGTAACCCTTCCCAACAAACCCCTTTATCTCCTGAGCTAACCACAGCTGAAGACATTTCCTCTCTTGACCTTTGCCAAACCACCTTTTACCTAATTCCTGTGTTTACTCTGTTGAGAGGGGCTGTGGCTACACCTAGAGACCAGACAGACCTACCAAGATAAGGCAGACTAAGATTAGAAAGTCCCAGTGGGATGCAACAAGCCCCAGGTGTATGCTCCATGATGGTCAGCCCACTAACAGAGTCACAGAGTCCAGTGGCAAAGATCGAAACCAAGCCTTGAGGTGGACTCAGGATTCCACTGGTTATTACCTGTGTCTGTCTTCATTCTTCTTTCCTTAACCATATACCCAGTACACTATTAATTTACCTAACATTTTCTTCTAAAATTTTGCTTTTTAACTTAATTAAACGAAACGTTATATCAGCACAACAAATGAGAAATGAGGATCACTTGTCAAAACTAAAGAAGGACACCTTAAAAACAGATTTAACTATTAAGGTAAAAATCATCTGTCCTTGTTTCACCTACCATCGTAGCTCACTGCCATTGGAGAATGCCTGCCTCACGCTGCGCTGTGGGGGCCTGACCTGAAGTCAGCTCTGCATGTGGATCCTCTTTTCACCATCAGCAGTTGAGAGACCACAGAGGGGGGACTTCAACGAGCTGAGCTTGTTTCCTTCCCTGTCAACTGGAGACAATAATAGCGCTTGTTTCGTAGGGGTGTTGAAATACTGCAGTGAAGGCAGTTAGCACAAGACCTGGCACATATTGCCTACTCTGTAAATGCTGTCTGCCTTTTCCAGAGTTCTCCCTATATGTGCACTTGTAATTTGCAGACCATCTATCACAATGTTTGTTTGGGAATATCAGTAAGACCAAAACTCAACTTGAAATAGAAACCATAGAAGTTAAAACCAGTAAGAAAGATATAATTATTAGAGCTCTTATTGACAAGGACAAGAAACTGCAAACTAGAACAATGGTTTGTGAGGACCAATTAGCCAAGATTAAATGCATCTTTATGAAGGGGTCCAGGGCTGCCTCCAAATAGAAGGTGTCATCCAGGTCCCCCTTAACACACCCCCCTCATTCAAACTGTTCTTTAGAGAAACCTAACTCTAGGCTCTTGGCAGCACAGGCTGGAAGCAAATCAGATCTGCTTGGGTCCAGAGTCCAGGTCCTCAGCCCCAGTTGGAACAGCCTCCCTCCCAGGTCTGAGCTTCACCGTCGTGCCCAGTTCAGCCAGAGGTATGGCTCTCTGCACTCAGGATGCCTCTCAGCCCAGGTCAAGGAGAATCTGTGGCCAGTCCCCAGGTCCAGCAGAGCAGCTCCAGACAATCTGCCACAGAATGCTCCCAATGAAACATCCCCCTTCCTGTACAGCTTAGCTCCAGCCATCTTGACCTCTCCTCACTTCCAACCACTCCTTTCTTTCCCAATACCAGTTTCCCTCTACATGCCCTGCCTTCCCTCTGCATCTCTTCACAGTGTTGCTTCTCCCGTTTTCCAAGAGACTAACCTACCTTTCTCCTATCCTCTTCTCTGCCTCCTCGCTCCCATTCTCTCTTTCTTCCTCTATTTCATCCTACCTTCTCCTCCCCTCCCTCCATCTTTTCCTCCATCTCTTCTTTATTCTTCCACACACGTTTCTGGAGCATTTACTGATGGCCTGGGAATTATGCTAGGGGTTATAGTGAGAGCAGAGTCCTTGTCTTTATTGGACATTTACTTGAAAGGGATTTGTTAATACTAACAAATCATTCCTCAAATAATTATTTAATTATAACAGCAATAATGCTATAAATAAGGAATCCAAGCAGACCAGACCCTATAGGACTCATCTGATATTTTCCATGCTGAGCTGGCATATCTGATGTACTAGCACGTGGCTACCCTATGGAGTAAGTATTACGTTCGCTCTGCATCGTATCTCCAGCATCTAGCACAGAGCCTGGCACACAAAATACACTTGGTATTACTTGTGGAATAAATCAATAAAATGCTTTTAAATATAACTTACACATGCTTGATCATACATGGGGGGAAGCACGAGGGGAAGTCGGAGTGGGCAGACATCCCCTTTCTTCACCCCATCCACCCCCCTCCCCGCCACATCAATAGCCAGGTAATTAATAGCCAACTAACTGACAACTGTATGAGGTGTCAAGGAATGGATGTGGTCAAGTGTCCTCCTAGATTCCCTGCCTTTTGCTCTTCCACTGAAGAAAACCTACCTGAGAACTCCCTTCTAGGAACCCCCAATTTTGGGGACAAAAAAGGACAATCATTCTGCCTGGCATTGTAGCTTCCTTTGACAACTCTCACTATGGCCAAATGTGTCTTTCAATTCGCATCCACTTTGGGACTTTGTATTCTGACTATCTCAGTTATGTAGTAAGCAGTGGGTTACTGAAAATCCCATCAATATGAGCAGCTGTGAAAAGAAATTAATCTAAAATGGGGGGAAGGGGGCAACTTTTGGTAATAACCACAAGGAGAAAATATCCAGCAGATACATATCCCTGCACGTTGTCACTTCAAACTGGAGAATTCTAAGACGGTACTGAAGGATGGGAGAAAACAAGCCGAGAAAGAATAGGAGACCCTCCCATGACAGCAAGGCACCATTCATTGGCAGGGGAGTAGGAAGCGCAGAACTAGCCCCCCCCCCAGTCCCTCCAGAAGACGCATGGAGGTCATGGTGGACGCGACTGGCCTTAGGCAAGACCTGGATGTGACCCGGCTCTGATAAGGATCTGTCCAACTTGGCAGCAATGTGACAGTGAACTCCGCAGGATTGAAGAGCACACTTCATGCCAAAAAACTTGATTGCTTTTTTGGACAGAATTATCCTCATTGTTATTGTGTGCTGGACAAAAAAAAAAAAAAAAAAAAAATGCAGGAGCTGCAGCATCTCTAACTTTCTGGCTCGAGACACAAGCAGCCATTCTCCTGGAACCCCGGGGAAGTAGGCAGCTGTAAGCACTGGTGAGGTCACCTTCGACGCACGGAGTGCCCTGGCAAGCATGTCACAGCGAAAGACACAGGTGCTCAGCCCACTTGGGGCCAAGCAATAGCTCCACGTGCTTGCTGCGTAAACTCAGGATTTTTTAGCTGTAAAGGATATTAGTGATAGCCCCGTCCAACAGCCCTGAACCAGTTCAACTCCATTGTTTCCAGGGTGAGACGGAGGTCAAGACAAGGGAAATAGCTTTACTCAGGGAACATTGCTAAGTTAACAGCAGAACCAAGACCTGCTTACAAGGTCCCTTCCTCACTTTCATTTCCTCATAGTAAGTGCTCAGTAAATGTTCGCCGCGATCACCATCACCACCACCACCACCATCATTCACTATTACAGACACTTCATACACCCTGTGGCAATTAGATAGGGTCTTCCCGCTCTGTGAATGCAGGAACCAGGCAATTTACTAAGTGGAGCGGGCCTGGAACCCAGGTGTTCTGACTCTACTCCCTGTGCTGTGTGTCCTGTTATCTGTATATTGTGACGTTACAAGCTACGAGCTTTCACCCACACAAAGACTCTGTGGCCGTTGACTCTAGAGAATAACCCCACCAGTTTTGTCAACGCAGCAGCCGGGCTGGTAGGGTGCTCCCCAAGAGTTTCTTCTAGAGTTGGAGGTGAGGCTGAGAGGCTGTGAGATGGTGCACAAGAGGTGTCCAACTCGTGGGGCTTCCAGGTCGGGCTGTCAAGTTGGTAGACATATAAAACATCTAAAGTTTGGGAGAGAGGCCAGGGCTGGAGATAACGATTTGGGGATTATCAGTGTACAGGTTGTGGTTGAAACCATGGGGGCCATGACCTGGGGACAAGCCCTGGGGAGCACGTGAGCAATGCACAGAGGAAGAGGAGCCTGTGGAAGATCAGGAAAGGTTGGAGAGATACCAGGAAAACCTGGAAAGTGTGGTTCTGTAGGAGCCAAAGAGGTAGCATGTGACAAGGAGGTTGGTTTGCATGCCTCTGGTATATCATGTGCCACAAGAAATCCCACCAGGTTTGGCGATCAGGAGGTCTTGGGGGCCATGGGCAAGAGGAAGTTTGGTAGAACTGTGGTGTTGGAGGCCACAAAACAGAGGGTTGATGTATGAACAGGAAGTAAGAAACTGGAAAGAAAGGTACAACCTGCATGGTCACCAAGATGGCCCTTGAACAGGAGGAGCACAACAAAGAGGTGAGAACAGATTTTAGGTCAGGGAGGGAGGAGCTGAGGGAGATCAAACAGAACAGCCTTAATTTTCATGATGAAACAAGATAATGTGCTGAGGTTGCAGAGTACATGAATCAGAACGGACCATCCTCCCTCTCCCGCCTCAAGTTTGCACCTGGGGATTGCAGGAAGAGCTTGGTCTAGCATTTAGTTATTGCGGGTAACCCATCAGGCGGTGCTTACTGAGCATGAACAACGTGCCAGGCTTCACGCATGGAACTGAGGACAATACAAGGATGACTGTGATGTGGTACCCACTCATAAGGAGTCCCAGGCTTAGGGCCTGAGAATTAGCCATACTCCAGAGGAAGCTGGAGACTGGGCTGGGCCAGGGATGCTGATCCGCGGTCCATGAGCCCATTCAATCATTCAACAGATTCACGGAGGGGCTTTTGCATGCCAGGCACTGATCCAGGTGCCAAGAACACAACAGAGAACAAAACAGACCCAGATTCTACTTTCATGGACCTTATATTCTAATGGGGTGTGTTAGCCAGGAGCGTCTGTATTATCTGCAAAGTATCAGTAGCTTAACAAAACAGTGTTCCATTTATGTCTCTTTCACACAAGCCCATTGAGTTTCCAGGGCAACTATCCTCCAGGCAGTGACTCAGAGGCCCAGAAGTCTTCACCACCTCAGTCTGAGGGTGCTTGGTTGTCACGGCAGAAGAAGAGAAGAAAGAGAACTTGCCGAGGGCTTGTCAGCACTGCAGCTTGGAAATGACCTACCACACTTTCTCTCAGGCCTCGCCTAATGACAAAGATGCTAGGGAGTCTGGGGGAGCAAATAGAATATTTGGGGAGCATTATACCCTCTGCCACATGGGAGGCAACAGTCCACAGATTTAACAAATGAATAAATTATATAACTATATAAGAAGGCAGTAAGTGCCATGGGAGAAAGTAAAGTGGGGTGAGGAGGGTTCGTTTCTGGGTTTTCTTTTCTGTTCTATCGTTATGCGTCTATTTTTGTGCCAGTACCTATCTGTCTTGATCATTGCAGCTTTGTAATATGACTTGAAGTCCGGAATTGTGATGCCTCCAGCTGTGCTTTTCTTTTTCAAGGTTACTTTGGCTATTTGGGGTCTTTTGTGGTACCATACAAATTTTTAAGATTGTTTGTTCTAGCTCTATGAAAAAATGCTCTTGGTATTTTGATAGGGATTGCATTAAATGTATAGATTGCTTTGGGAGGTTGCTCAAAAAGTTAAAAATAGAACTATCCTACGATCCAGCAATTGCACAATTAGGTATTTGCCCAAAGGATACGAAAATACTAATTTGAAGGGATATATGCAGCCTGATGTTTATAGCAGCATTATATATAATAGCCAAATTATGGGCAAAGCCCAAATGTCCATCGACTGATGAATGGATAAAGAAGATGCAGCGTGTGTATATCCGTATATATACACCCACATATATATCCATATATATGTAATATTCCATTATTCCATTATATATTAATGGAATATTACTTAGCCATCAAAAAGAATGAAGTCTTGCCATTTCCAACGACATGGACAGAGCTACAGAGTATTACGCTAAGCAAAATAAGTCAGTCAGATAAAGACAAATACCATATGATTTCACTCATGTGGAATTTAAGAAACAGGACAAATGATCGTAGGGAGAAAAAAAGAGAGGAAAGCCAAGAAACAGACTCCTAACTATAGAGAACAAACTGATGGTCACCAGAGGGGAGGGGGCAGGGGGATGGGTGAAGTAGGTGATGGGGATTAAGGAGGACACTTGTTGTGATGAGCACCGGGTATTGTGTGAAAGTGTTGAATCACTATATTGTATACCTGAGACCAATATTACAGTGTATGTTAACTAACTGGAATTTAAAGAAACACTTCTATCTTTTTTTAAAAAGTGGCAAAAAGGAAGATTGGCAATGTAGGGTTGCGGGGGAGAGGGTAAGCACTTTTAAACAGGATAGTTAGTCATGGTAGGCCTCACTGAGAGGTAGCATTTGACCAAAGCCCTAAAGGAGATGATGTTCTTGCTTGACTATCTGGGAGAAGAGTGATCTCACAGAGGGAACGGCACGTCAGGGCTCTGAGGCAGGGAGATACTGTGAGGAGGAGAGAGGAGTGGAAGTGAGGTGAGAGTGTTAAGGAGGGGCAGAAAGAGAAGAGGAACAGTGTGCAGATAGTGTAGAGCCTTCGAGGCCATTTGTCAAAGCTCTGACTTTGACTCTAAGGGGAAAGGGAAGCCACTGTCGGGTTAGAGCAGAAGAATGTGAACCTTTGATGTGACTATTCTGGCTGCTTGTGGAGAATAGATATAGGGGCAGGGGGCTTCAGGGAAATCAGATAGAAGTTGTTATAGTCATCCAAGTGGGAGATGATGCTGGCTTGGACTGGTACGGTAGCACTGGTGAGAAGCAGTGGAATTCTGGAAATGTTTTACCAGTCCGTCCCATGGGGTGAAGTTTCTAGAGCTCCCATGCTTCATCAGCCCTGACTGAGTAGGTCCTGGCAGCCCAGAGTTCCTGAGAATAAAGTATGTCTGAGCCTGTGGTGGGGTAGGTGTGGACGGAAGGGCTAGGTGGGGTGTCCAGTGCCAAGGCTGAGAAAGAGGCAGATTCTAAGCCAAGTCCTGCATATGGGGCCTGTCGATAGACTGGCCTCCAGAACACTGGGAACTTGCCACAGGAATGACCCACGCGTTTCCCACTAGATCCCAGCTCTGCCGTCTCTCCACCTGTCTTCCATCACACACATGCACTGAAGAGCAAGATGAAGAGACTGAGGCAATGTGACCTAAAAAGCCAGCGTCACAGCCAGCAAAGGAACCCACTGTCCTGCCTCCCAGCTTAGAACTGCTGCTTCCTTCTCCTACCCTTCCCTCTTTGACCTGTCCTTAGCAAGATCAGGAGAACTGGGGCAGGGGAAGGAGTATAAACCAAGCAGAGTGACTCTTAGCCAGGCCCCACTCCCTGCACTGGGCCTGGGGACACAGCAACACTGTGCAGATCAAGCACAGTGAGGTAGATGGAATATGTCAGGAAGGAGGGCACAACAGCCACAGTCTACACAGTGGGTAGAGGTGAGAAGCACAGGCTATTAGAACTGATTCCAGCCTCAGTTTGGCACAGATTGGTTATGGTACCCTGGGAGGTTACTTTAGCCTCAGTAAGCCTCCATTTCTTCGCCTGAACAGTGGGGGTACTAAATCTCCCATAGGATTGTTAGAACAGATGTAATGTATATAAGATGCCTGGCTTAGGGGGGAGGATGTGATAGGTCCTATAAGTTTGTTCACTCAAAATCTATTCTCAAAGATTTTCTTCTTTGCCTTCCTCTTTTAGAAAGGGTAGAAAAGGAAATTGTACTCAAAAATCCCATCTCTCCTGTAGTTAGGGGTGGCCATAATACCCAGTTATGGTCATTGAGATGTTGGTAGACATCCTTGACTTTTATGAAAGAAAAGGTGGAGCTTCTCTCCCTCCCTCATCTTCTTGCCTGGAACTCAACTGTGAGGGCAGAGGTAGAGCAGCCATCTTGCAGTCATGAGGTAAGAGGCAAAAGGATCCCAAATGGAGGACGATGGGGTGGCAAGACGGAAAGCACTGGGTACTTTGATGACATTGTTGAGCCACTATTTTACTCCATGGCTACCTGCCCAGAAATTTATTTTTGTGTCAGACAAATACCTCCTTACTGATATTTACCAATGTCTGTGGGGGTTTCTGCTATGTGAAGCGAACACAATTAAATAACTTTCACCATCACCATCATCATATCTGGTCTCCTACATCTGCAACAACCTCCAGCTCCCAGCTTTGGAGTTTATTATCTAATTGGGGAGCCAATTAAGATTAAATGAACCTCTAAGGGATCATTTCCCAGGGAGTATTCCAAGAAGCTTTGGTTCCTCAGTATTAAGTGTTCTGAGAAAAGAAAAGGCTCTATTGCCAAGTGAACAAGAGGCGGTACCTGGCAGAGATCTTTATAACAGTGGTTTCAAATTGGTATACCATTCGAAGGCTTTCCAAAGGATCTGTGTAAAAAGCATATTGTTAAAGAACCAATTTCAGATGCTCAACTACCATAAGTACTCCTTCCCAAAATTAAGATGTCTAAGGACTCCTCACTATGGTTCTGTCTTTTCACCATCTCCATCCTTCCATCTTATGAAAGAAAGGCACATCTCCCTCCTGCTGCAAATTACCCTGATGTGTCGCAAAGACGTGTAGAAGCCTCCGTGCCACAGAGGGACAAGTCCAAATACTGGTGTCTAACTGGATCCTAATGGCTGGGTAATGAATCCTTTTGCAAGCCATGTGGTGCCCAATTCTCTGCTTTCAACAGAATTAAAGGACGTCCTAATTGAATGGTCAGCTGACCGATCGTTGAAAGTTATCTTAATGATAGATGACTCTGTGATCTTTGTCTGATACCCCTGAAATAGTATAGACTTGAGCAGCAATGCCATGAAATCCATTCTCACCTACTTACTTATGTGAACACAGCCCCTCAATGCCTGTATCTGTAAAGGTCATAAGTAGGAATGGAATGGGTGCTGCACCCTCTCCCATTCGAGCAATAAACACCTCACCCGTGGATACAAGAGACAATTGGGAAAAGAGCTACTCAGATTATTAATGAATGCAATTCCAACAAAAATTTACTTTTTACGTTTCATCATTACACATCAAAATATGTAATATTTGTCTGTTGATTTGACTCATTCTGGGCTAATGAGAACTAAATGCAGAACAAAAAAATTTAGAACACTTTGAGACCACAACTTAGGTGTGTGTGTGTGCGCGTGCAGGTAGGTAGGGAAGTATGGTAGGGTGACCAGTAAGAGACTTTCAAGTATCAAAACATTATTTAAAAACTCTGTTAGAGAAGGAAGATGGAAAACCATGGTGAAAATGTTTATTAAAGAAAAGCTTGTTCAAGTACTTTTAACTAGGTGGTGATAGAATATCTAATCATAGCAGTTAATGTAAAATTGCTGTGGAATTTCGAATACCTTGGGAAACACTGGAGAGGGTAATAGAAGAGCTTTGTTTTTAAATGGCAATATCTAAATTATGTCAGAAGTCACATGCTTTGCAACTATTTAAATGTATTCGATGTTTACTTTAAAAATGGATGAGGGCATATAGTTTTCAAAATTTTTGGAAGAGTATGGCAGAAATGTAAAGATCAGTGCCTTAGAGGATCTGTTTCATGAATAGATTAAAAATTGCAAGTAATGAAGAATGAGATTGTGGAAATAGTGCTTCTACAACCATTTGTTCTTCTTACAAGGGCTGATTCGAATCACTGCCTTGCATATTATTACGTGTACCTGGCACACTTTTACACGTCGATAAAATGCCAGGGTAAACTTTATCTCCTCTCTCTCCCACTTAACCACCAAAGACAGGTGTTTGGAATCCGAATTTATTAGGCTAGTATAATAGTTCATCTAAACTGTGAAAAAGAAGATAATACAGTCCACAATCAAGTAGCTTAAAAGAGAAATGCGTTTGGAGAACAAAATACAAAAAAAAAAAAAAAAGAAGAAAGAGGATAGAACTCCTAACAAAGAGCAAATTAAATATGTTGTCAGTGAGGGCCGTGTAGGAAAAATGGGCAGTTCAAGCGGATGATAGTGAAATGTTCGGCTGCAGGTGTCTTTTGTAAGATGTATTGTCTACTTTTATGGGATACATATGTTGGGGCCCAGTATTTCTAGAAAGAGATGGAAAAGGCAAAGAATAGCGATCAAGAATAATGAAGTGCTGACTGTCCTGAAAGGTCTGGATACACTTTAAAGTAGTATATTTATTACAAGATTTGTTTCTTTCTAAAAGTAACAGGAAGTCAAATGGTAACCCAATGGGTATCTTAAGAGTCAAACTTCTCCTGAGGAAATTGCTTAGGGTATACTAAGAATGCATTGAAACAGTTTTTGAAGGGATTATTTATTTTGGTAAAGAATCATGAGTGATAGGGGTGCCTGGGTGGCTCAGACGGTTAAGCGTCTGCCTTCAGCTCAGGTCATGATCTCCATGTCCTGGGTTCAAGCCCGACGTCAAGTTCCCAGCTCTGTGGGGAGTCTGCTTCTCCCTCTCCCTCTGACTCTCCCCTTGCTTATCTGACTTTCTCTCTCAAATGAGTAAATAAAATCTTAAAAAAAAAAAAGAATCATGAGTGATCAAACTCCTGCTTAGATTTCTTCCACTATGTAAAAGGAAAGATGGGATAAAAGAAAATAAAACTTCAGGTTAACATGGCATCACCACTATTGTGATGATCAGATTGTAGCTTGAATCAATTCTAATAACTAAAGCCAACTTTTGGTTAATAATAATGATAAATGTTGTTAACCCCATTTATTGGTTAATAATACAAATAACTGAATAAATTATCCAGTTTCACACCCAGTTTTCAAGCTTCATTTAAACCAGAAATCGTAACATCTCCTCTGGTAGAGGTGTCAAAATGATCTAAAGGCAGAAGAGAAGTGGGAGATATCTGACTGATTCACAGCAGGGACTCCTGATAGCTGAAAATAAGGAGTCAAGTGAATATAGCAGGAAAGTTGATTTTACAGTCTACACAAGAAAGAACAGAAGACCTTTAAGAAAACAATTCTCTCAATTCCAGCCCATGCCAACATCATATATTAGGTGTTGGTTACTGTGGTATGAAGAATAAGACTATTCCCCCCAAATTTGCTCTTCCTACATTGCCTCGCTTGTCGTGAGTCTACAACCTGTGCAGCTGTACATGGTAGCCCTAATCTACTATCATCCATTGCTTAAACTAGAAATCTGAGAATCATCCTTGATTTCCTCTATTTCCCTCATCCACTTCTCTCCCTTCCAACTGCTAGTACCTAGTCCCCAAGCTATTCCTGGGGGTAACAGCATTTGTCTCTTAGCAGAAAACTCATTAAACATGTGTGGAATAAATGACCTGATTTAATATGATCTGTGATTGACCTCTTTCCTCAAGCAGTGCTCTCCCGAAAATGAGGGGATGGATATAAAAAGTCCATGTCCTTTAGGCAAAGCTCTTCAGGTGCACCCTCCTCCAGAAAGCCTTCCAGATCCTCTCCCGCCAATCAGACTGGGGTATGTGACCCTTTTCTGATCTCCCAAAGCACCCTGAGTTTACCTTTACAAAGAACCTATAATCCTGCCTTGCAACAATTGATTAACCTGAGTCCCCCACTAGTTAGGGGATTTTAAAACTGGATGCCCACTGCCTAGCAGAGTACCCAGTGCAAAGTAGAAAGTCACTGAATGTTGCATGCGTGAATGAACGATACAAGGAATAAGTTCAATAAGAGGTACACACGAGGGGCGCCTGGGTGGCACAGCGGTTGAGCGTCTGCCTTCGGCTCAGGGCGTGATCCCGGCGTTATGGGATCGAGCCCCACATCAGGCTCCTCCGCTATGAGCCTGCTTCTTCCTCTCCCACTCCCCCTGCTTGTTTTCCCTCTCTCGCTGGCTGTCTCTATCTCTGTCGAATAAATAAATAAAATCTTAAAAAAAAAAAAAAAGAGGTACACACGAAGTAGTCCTAGGTGGAGACAGATGAAAGAGCTGCTAATTCTGTTATTGGGGTGAGTGGTGAGTGGCGGTGAAAAATGTCTTGTTAACTGGTCTTGAAAGATGACTTAGAGTTTCCCTGGAGCTCAAGGCAGGGAAGGGTGTGACAAGCAGAAGGAACAGCATGAACAGAAGCACGTGGATGAGAGAGCATAGAAGGTATTTAAGACAATGAGAGCCTGGTGAAGCTCAAGAACAGTTTTGAGTGGGAGCAAGTGGGGCATGTGTAGCTGGAAAGGTTGCTTTAAGTGAGTTGTGAAAACTCTGAAGGGTTACCAAAGGGTTCGAAGATTAAAAAGTCACTGAAGTTTTGAAGCAGAGGAATGACATGATCAGATCTTTAAAAGAAAAACAAAAGTATCTGCTTCCTTTTTAATACCTTAAAACCATCACTCTCACCTCCATTTTTACATATCTGTATACTTCATGAAAATAAAAACACCAAGTCCAGCTGAAGCAATTCTTCTTCCCTTGCCTGGTCTGAACTAGGCGTCGTTTTTTTCTTTCCCTTGTTTTCTGGCCAATTATTTGGTGAAGTGAGTGCATCATACAGCTGGGAAAACACGAGCTTCTCCAGTTTGTTTGGCTTCGGAGCTATGTGGGTGAGCGCGAGTCTGGGCAGTGTGTCAGCTCCTTCCTGAAAGTCTGGGTCAAGGAAGTCCACAACACAACCTTGTTTACTTGATTTTGCTTTCAGTGTCGAGAACACTGGTTCAGAGGACTGCAAAGGTGTATGTGGTCACTGTTGGCTCACAACCCTGTAATTCCTTTGAAAAGATGATCTGATTGGGACAGCTGTGACCTTATTTTAATAACTCAGTGCCTTTTGAAACATCCAGAGGAAAAGTGATGCGTTATTTTCCTAGTGGCTTTTGTTCCTGGCTAGCCATATGGTTTGCTGGATCACTGGGAGTTATTCTGCAGGACTGAGTTTGCTGGTCCGGCAGATTTAGAGGGGTGGACGAGGACTGACCGGTCTGAAGCCACTCCTCTGGCTTAGACATGTGAAGTTACAACTAATTGACAAGTGTTTACAGAATCCCTGCTACATGCCAAGCACTGTCCTGGGCACTGGGATACCAAGATGAGTAAGACAATTTCTAGCAGAGTCTAGTAACTAGACTGAAAACTCATCGAAGGTGAAAGAAAACTCTTCTTTCTCTTTACATTTCCCAAAGTCCCCTGTGCAGTGTCTAAGTCAAGGCAGAGCCTCAATGATTACCAAATGCCTGAATAGACAGGTATATCTCAATTTTGTCCAAAAAATATTTACTAAGCACCCACTATGGATAGACATTGTCATAGGTAGGAGAGAGGCGAAGATGAGAGAGCCCATACCCTCTAACTGCTCACATTCTGGTGGAAAAGACAGACATTAAAACAGTTATTATTTCCAGGATGCTGACCCGACACCATGTCTATTCGGACTGGTTGATGCCTTTGCCTTTTTGGTTGATAATACTTTACTATCAGTCCTGCAGGCAGTTAACAGAGGCGCAAGACACATATATGGGAACCAGAGGAAGAAATAACTTCATGATATGAGAGTGTTGCCTGATTAAATCTGGAAGGGGATTATGCGACCTTTAGCAAAACCCAACAGAGCAGGCGATATTTCATTTCTAGGGATCTACTCAAAAGCCCTGTCCCTGCGAGCATGATGAGGGACTCCAGATTCAAGGAATTGTGCCCTACAGATGCAAGGGGGCACTGAAACCTTATTTCATGTAAGTAATTATGGATTCCACATACAGAAAACCATTTTGAAATGGTATTACAAAACATTTTAATTTTAAAATTTAATTTAAATATTGTCTTTATTTCTTCCTATTCTAGACCAACCATTATCCATAAGCCTAGTTTTGCAGCCCTCTTGGTTCAAATAAACTTGTTATTTGCTGAATCACTGGACTCACTCATGAGCAGTTGTGATCCAGAGAACCTTCCAAGAACAGTTTAAGAACCTTTAGAGCTAATCCTCCAGGCAGGGGAAAGAGGAGTGCTTTTGTTTCCTTTCCAACCCTTGCAGAGCTGATGCTTAGAGCTTAGAAATATCATGAAACTTTCAACATTTTGAAGAAATGAAAGAAAGAGATGGGGAGAGGATGAGAGAGAAAGTAAGGAAGAAAGAAAAGAAGGAATGAGAGAAGAAGGAAGGGAGAGAGAAAAGGTGGGAAACAATCAACCACACAAAAAACATGTAATACTTCCCAGATCTCCCCTCTGATGTTCAAACCACAGAATTATAAAACCCTCCAGCTGGAAGGGTCAATTTCCCGCTTGTAAAAGCATCAAACATCACCTGAGCCAGTTTTCCAATAAGAACCACAATTATTCCATGGAAACACGTCAACAGTTCTCTGCTCAATTTTATGAGCAAAAACAATGAGGCAAATTACACTTGTCTGTGTTCTCTAGATAATTGAATTTGGCTTCTTAAAATTCAGGTGTTGTCCTGCTGAGAAGAACATGCTAGTTCCTTTATTAACTCTTTTGTTTTTACCTCCTTTCACACAAAGCAGATTTCATAACGTTGACTACTTTAAAATAAATGACTGGCTCAAGACTGGACTAGTCTCTAGTCACTTGTTTGGCTTCACTTTTCTTCCCCTCTTGCTTGGCACACAGACTATGATGCAGACACCACACCATTTCACCCCCAGGCATTGTCCATGTCCCCCCTCCAAGGACTGGCCCCTCCCCCGATGTTCCTTGGAAGTACAGCCTTCTCCAAGGTGACCTTTTGCCTCTCCCTCCCTCTCCTGGATAAGGAGCCCTTCCTCTGCTCTCCTACCTCCTGCTCAGCACATCTCCATATTGCACTCACCATCTTGTGTTGTTCATACCGTATTTGCACACACGCCTGTCTCCTCCTCTTCCCGCACAAGGTGACCAGGCATCAGTCCTTCTTCACATTCTTAGGACCTAGCACAATATATGAAAATAGTAGGTAGTTGTATCAGTTATCTATTGCTGCATAGCAGATTACCTCAGAATTTAGCGGCTTACAACAGTATTTATTACCTCACAGCTTCTGAGGTCAGGAATTCAGGGGCAGGTGGCGCTTAGTTGAATGACTGGGGCTCAGGGTCTCTCACAGGACAGCGGTCAAGGCGTCCATCAGTCTCTGTCATCTCAAGGGTCAACTGCAGGAGAATCTGCTTCCAAGCTCACTCATGAGGCTGTTGGCAGGCCTCAGAAAACTGACTTCCAAGCTCAATCACATGGCTGCCAGCAGGCTTTAGGGCCTTGTTGGCCGTTGACTGAGGATATTATTTTCTTGCTGCATGAATTTCTCCATAGAGTTTCTCAAAACATGGAAGCTGGACTTCCGCAGAGTCAGGGCTCAGAGGGAGGGAGACAGAGACAGGGACCGACACAGAGTGGAAGCATTCAAACAAGATGGAGGAGCAGACTCTTTTTGTCACCTAAACTCTGAAGTGACAGTCCATCACTTTTGCTGTATTTTTATCTGTTAGAAGCAAGCCACGATGGGGCGCCTGGGTGGCACAGTGGTTACGTGTCTGCCTTCGGCTCAGGGCGTGGTCCCGGCGTTCTGGGATCGAGCCCCACATCAGGCTCCTCCGCTATGAGCCTGCTTCTTCCTCTCCCACTCCCCCTGCTTGTGTTCCCTCTCTTGCTGGCTGTCTCTATCTCTGTCGAATAAATAAATAAAATCTTTAAAAAAAAAAAAAAAAAAAGAAGCAAGCCACGAGGTACAGCCCACACTCCAGGGGAGGGGATTGCACAAGGATGTGAATACCAGAAGGTGGAAATCGCTGGGGCCATCTTACAGACTGCCTACTGCAGTGCTTGATAAATATACTGAAGAGATGAATTTCTCTAGTCGGATTGAGTGTTTCCTTCCCTGAAGATCCATAGCATTGGAGCTCTTTATTAGGGAACACAGCACAACGAGACTTTTCAGCTGAGCATAGTTCAGACACACCAGTGAATTAGAAGCGACTGTGTGAAAACAATGCCAAAATATGGCTGGCGTTCAATAAATAATTGTTGATTGGGTGAATAAATGAAAGAAAGGTGGGCAGAGACTAGTACATGTCCATCAGTATTTGTTCTTCGATAAAGGAATTTCTAATTCTTAGCTAGGCAATAGGTGCTTCGGTGGAGACTACATTTCTCTATATCCCTTATAACTAGAGGTGGCCACGTTACCAATTTTTGGCTTGTGGGATGTGAGTGGAACATGGGGTAAGCACTTTGTTTTCTCTCTTCCCCCTGACTGCAATACAGAGGTTTGGGTAGGACCCTAAGAAGGAAAAAACACAATGAATGTGACAGGATCACCTGTTAGACCATCTATCTCTGGACTAGGGCATGAAGCTCTATCTCACAGAAGTCACTGCTTGTTGTAATGTAGGGCTTGTTGTAATGTAGGGTATTGCAATATAGAGTATTACCTGTCTGGTATAGGATTTAAAAAGCAATGAAGATGGGGTGCCTGGGTGGCTCAGGTGGTTAAGTGGCCAACTCAGGTCATGATCTCAGGATCCTCGGACCAAGCCCTGGCTAGGGCTCCCTGCTCAGCAGAGAGTCTGCTTTAGGATTCTCTCCCTCCGTCCCTCCCCCTACTTGCGAGTGCACGTGAATTCTCTCTCTCTCTCTCTCTAATAAATAAATAAAATCTTAAAGAAAAAAAAAAGCAAGGAGGAAAAAAGTTCTCCCTACCCCAAAGCTAGCCCCATGCTTTTAACATACTATAGGAGTTCCTTAAATGTTTGTTAGATTAAATTGTGCCTATAGACCCGTCAGGCTGTGTCGGTAGATAAGAAAGGAACAGTTAGTACAGCATAAAGAATATAGTTAATAATATTGTAATAATAACTCTGGTGACAGATGGTAGCTAGACCTGCTATGGTGATCATTTTGCAATAGATGAAAATATCAAATCACTATGTGGCATACCTGAAACTCACATCATATCGTATGTCAATTATAATTCAACTAAAAATAAATTTAAGAAAGAAAGGAGCATCTAAGTTACCACCTTTCCCCTTGATCAGGCAAGCGTAGGCTGCTTGGGTCAACTCTTGTAAAATTCAGAGCTGTGAGGCTCCTCAGAGAAGTAACCCATTAAGTGGCCTTAATTTTCAAAGCCTGAGGCAGAAAGCCACCACAGGAGGCAGAAGGCAGAATGGATTCTTCTCAAGGAAAATCTGTCCAGACTGAGGTTTCCTTACAGGAGGTTGATTTGTTTTTCCCAAAAAGGAGAAGAGTTCTCAGTATAACCCCTGCAAAGGGCCAGGCCAGCAGCTCCTCCAAACTCTTGTGGCCGTCAAGGGCAGGTGGCCCATTGGGCGGCCGCAGCCACCGTGGGCCTGGCTCCCCACTTCTCTGCTCTTGGACGCCAGCCAGCACTCGATCCTGGATGAGAAGGGCCTCTGCCTTAATCTGGAACTGGACAGGATCCATGGCCTCAAACTGAACGTTTTTGTTCTTTTGGTGTTCTTTACAGTATACAGACAGAAGGCTCCAACCAACACCATCCTCGAATGCCAGAATAAAATGCTCACCCAGCCAAATCATCTCTGCTGAGGCTAGCTCTAGGAGATGACAAAACCTTGTTAAAATACAGGAAGGGGATAGGAAGGAAGTGGGATAAACCTTTCTTGCCAGGATTGAAAATCTGTTAATAGGATAGGTATATGCCAAGTATAGAGTCATTGGAAGATGTTTCTTTTTCATAGGAAGGGGATTTTGAGAAACCAGAAAAGAATGGGTGAGGGACTCCAGCTGAAGTCTAGGAATCCAGGTATCTAGAAATGTAGGGAGGTTTAAAACACGTGCTATTCCTGGGGCATTCAAGGTACTTAAGACAGCCATGCTCATTACCGAAGACGATTCCATGTGGAAATGTTCTCACATTGTTGGTGTTGGAGGGAGGGAGACAGTAAGTCTGGCTGAGGGATAGTTTCATGAAAGTGGACTGGAGGAACTCACCCTTGAAGGGTGATTAAACTTCCCAGGTGGTCACTAGCATACAGTGGAGGACATGTCAGGCAGGGAGCGACATGAGCCACACTCCAGAGGGCTGAGAGGACAAGGGATGTTTCTGGAATTCCCAGCAACATAGAAAGGTGGAATCATAGGGTGCTCAAGTCAGGTCTTTCATAAGAAAAGTAGGGATGACTTCAATTAAAAATATGTAGAAAATAGGGGCTCCTGGGTGGCTCAGTCAGTGGAGTGTCTCACCCTTGGTTTGGGCTTTGGTTTGGGTTCGGGTTGTGATCTCCTGGGTCATGGGATCAAGCCCCATGTTGGCATCAGGCTGTGTGCTCAGTGGGGAGCCTGCTTGAGATTCTCTCCCTCTGCCCCTCCCCACACTTGCGCACACATGCATTCTCACGTGCTCTCTCTCTCTCTCCCCTCCTCTGCCTCCAGTAAATAAATAAATATTTTTAAAAATATGTAGAAAACAGTGTTAAGGAGATGGAAGGAGATGAGGAAGGGTTAATAGAACAGAGAGAAAAGAGAGAGTCTGTTCTGTGGAACCCAGCGCTAACAGTGGCATAGGGTTTAACGAAACGGCTACATCACTTGTGAATTCAGTGTCAGGAAACATCAGAAATGTGTCGTCTCACAGTTCCGGAGGCTAGAGGTCCAAGATCGAGGTGTTGGCACAGTTGTCTCCTTCGCATGCTTACGCGGAAGCATCTGTTTCATGCCTCTCTCCCAGCTCCTGGTGGTTTGCTGGCCATCTTTGGTGTTCCTTGGTTTGTAGGTGCATTACCCCATCTCTGCCTCCATCTTTAGATGGCAATCCCCCCGTGTCTGTGTCTAAACGTCCCCCTTTTATAAGGACACAGTCACCTTGGATCTGGCCCACCCTAATGACGTCATCTTAATTACCTCTCTAAAGACCCTCTCTCCAAATAAGGTCACATTCGCAGGCACTGGAGGTTAGGACTTCAGCCTCTTTTTAGGGGGACACAATTCAACCCATCACAGCTATCTCGGTTTGAAGCCCAACGTGACCGCTTTACCGCTGTGTGGTTTTAGGGAAATTACTAGCTGTGTAGTCTTGTGAGAACTGCTTAGGATCTCTGGGCCCTGATAACCTGTTTAAAATGGGACGAAGCGCTCAGCTGGTGCAAGGATCAGCACAAAGGAAGGACTCCGTAAGCGTCGGTGGTGACTACTACATGCACTAAAGGACCCTGTGCACAAGTCCGAGTCCGGCCCTGGCACCACTCCTACTTCAGGAATGTAGACGAAGGGGCCACGGGCAGGTCTTTATTTTACTCGTGTCTTCCCTCCACCCCTGGTGCCTAACCCAGTGCCTAGAATCTTAGGGGCTCAGTAAATATTTTCTGCAGATGATGACTCCATCACTCATCTTAATTTTAATTTTGAGCCACTGTCCTTACAGGGCAACAGAAGCCAAAACTCTGCCAATTTGAAGTTTCGCTCTCCCTTTTCCTGGGATTGTGGCTAAATTTCAGAGAATCCCATCGCTCCAGGCCTTGCCGCAGAAGGCACTGGAACTGGTTCTTATTTCACTGGTCTACAGTCCTGGTGTCCTGGTTGGTCCTAAGGCAGCAGTCCCCTCAGGCCTTGTTCCCGTCTGGATGCTCCCTGAGATCTGGTGGGGTTTTCCACCCCCTCCGTGCCTCACCAGGGCATGGGTTCCTCCTGTTGCCTCCAAACCAGCCTGGGGTACATAGTTCTCTCCAAGACTGTCTGAAGCTTCACCCCTCACGGAGTCTCCCCGTTTCCTCCAGGGCTCTGTGGTGAAAGAGGTAGAGAACCTCTTCCCCTCAGCTCCCCAGCACTTTCTGAGGGCCTGCAGCCCCTCCCTGTGCCAGCCCCTCATTTGGAGACCATCCTACCCCCGCTCTTATTTGCCCCCCGTTCTGCGTCCCTAAACCCAGCTAGATTGGAGGGATCTTTTCTCTTTACTGTATTTTCCTCAGACATTTTGGGGATACCTCACAATCCTCTCCATTCCTTTAAGGGCTCAGGCTTTGAAAAGCAAAGCCAGGGAGAGACCTGTGGGCTCCTTGTGCCTTCCTCACAGTACCTCCCCCCACCCTTGTCCAGACCAGTCAGTTGCCTCAAAGGGGAAATGCCAGGAAAGGGGGGGGGGAGTTAATATTTAAAAAATATTATCCCAGCTTATTTCGGGGAATAAATAAATGAATACATGGCACCGGCCCAAGGGCCTTGATCCTAAACCAGTTTCATGAAAAGCCTCACTCCTGAGTTTCCACGACCAGCTCTGTGCCCCACAGCAGGGCTGAGAGCCCCCACACCTTTCCCAAGTGGGGGTCTGAGTGGAGGGTTAAAGCTTCTGTGGTGTCCACGAGCTGCCTGTTCACGAGGCCCACGTGGAACCCCAGGTTTCTTCCCCTGTGCTCCCAAGCGTGGCTGGTGGTTCTAATGAACACTTAGCCCTGCTGCCTGGTACTATTACAGTTAATCTTTTACACGGCTGACCTCCTTACTCCCTGCAACCAGTTCTTACTCAATCTGGGCAGCAAAGTGAAAGCTTTGCCCCTTACTACCCAGTGACCTTGGGTGACTTACCTAAGCCTCTCCCAGCCTCATTTGCCTCATAAGTAAAATGGGGGTAAGAACACCCACCTGCTGGGTTGCTCTCAGGATTTAGGAACCGGGTGGGGCTGATAGCAGGTCGCTGCTGTGGAGCATAACTGAGGCTGTGGCTGGCCTGACCCGCTCCCTGGAGCCCCCCCAGAGCGGGAGGGAGAGGCTGTCGTGCTCACAGTGTCACCCAGCAGAAGGAACCCTGACTGCGGACTCCACCCAACAGCAGAGCGCTCACTGAAACACACTCACGCCTAAGCCACCCCCTGTTAGGTTCAATGTTGATCCATTCAGTAGCTAAGCACTCAGGAAACGCCAGCCACGAGCCCGGCATTTTCATGCACCTGATGAAGGGGGCTCCACGGGGAGACAGATATGGACAGAATAATCCTGAAAAGGGCTAAAGCAGCTTGAAGTACGATGGGATCATGGGGGAAAACCATTTGTCTGCTTGTGGTCATTCAACTCTTCACAGCACCCTCACAGCCACCGGTGTTTCCAGAAAGGAGTTAAGGGGGCCTGGGAGAAATGAGGAACTTTGCCCAAGAAGCCATCTGTGAGCTCGGCCCCGAAGACTCTCACCAGGCATGGCTGTGAGCACAGGGAACAGCATGTGCGAGGTCAGGGCTCTGTGGCCACACGGGGCCCAGGAAGGAAACAGAGTGCTTGTCCCCAGATATCCAACGCCTTACTTGCTCACCTCTCACAGGTTTCCCATCGAATGGCGCTGTCTCGACAAGGCCTTCCCCTAACTAGCAGTGCTGTGCGCGAGCCAACCAGTACTGGCTCATAAGAGTGGATTGTTAAATTCTCAGAAAATCTGCGAGCCAATTAGTACACATGATCATTAATGTGAATTAAATGATGTAAACTCGTAATTAAATGAATTGTATTTGAAATCAAGATTCAAGATAACCCAAACTCATCCCTTCTAAATTATTTTACGTTTTACCAGCCTCTGTACTGAAGGTTATTTGCGTGCACGGTACCGTGTAGTGGAGATATTACACGATGTCGTGCTGCTGTGTGCACTTCCTCCTAATGTCGTGTTTGATGACGTCACATTCGTAGTTTCCAAGCTGCCGTGGCACCACTGCGATCAGGATGTCCCTCCCCCTAGAAAGCTGGTTATTCAGCATGTACCGTACACGCACCTCCCCCTTTCCCACTGCTGGCCCCACTCACCGGGTTTACTTTTACCACGGAATCTACTGCTTTCTAACAGGTGCATAATTTGTTTAGCATCGTTCTTTTCTGTGTCATCACAGAATGTAAGCTCCATGAGGGCAAGGACCTTTTCTGTCTTACATCCTTCATGGATTCCCACACCCAGAGGCGTGGCCGGCCCCTAGCTGGCTCTCAGTAAGTCTGTACTGAATTAATGCTGGTGACGGTTGGACTCTCCATGGGTACGAATGGTGGGGGCAGGCGGTGGGGGGGAGGCGGGAGCCCCTACCACCACCTTGCCTTAGCCCAGCAGTGTCTTCTGACACACAGGTGCACCTGACTTGCGGCCCCTCTCCTTCTCTCCCTCCCTCCATCTGTCCCTGCCGTCTCCCTGCTGCCTGGGGCCTGAGGAAAGGCTTGTGTAAATGTGTTCCTCGAGAGCCCAAGTCAGGGGATTTGTCTTTACCTTGCCAGATCTAGTCACAGGCCAAAGGTATTCAGCACATGGCTCTTATGTTCCCAAGACCAGTGCTTTGGCACCTCCAATGCAGTGGGTTCCAAGTGGCCCCAGACCAGCAGCACCAGAAGGACTCTGTTAGAAATGCAAGTTCTCAGGCCCCACCCCAATCATACTGAATCAGAAATTCTGGGGATGGGATTGTCTCAGTCCCTTTGGGCTGCTGTAGCAATATACCATGGCCTGGGTGGCTTATAAAAACAGAAATGTATTTCTCACAGCTCTGGAGGCTGGCAGTCAGAGGTAGGGTGCCAGCACTGCCGGGTGAGGGGCCTCTTCTGGGTTGTAGACTTCCTGTTGTACCCTCACGCGCTGGAAAGGGCCAGGGAGCTCTGGGGGGGGGGTCTCTTTTATTAGAGCACTAACCCCATTTACGAAGAGTCTGGTCTCATGACGTAATTACTTCGCAAAGGCCCTACCTCTTAATCCCAGCACATTGGGAGTTAAGTTTCAACATATACACTTTTGGAGGGACACATTTAGACCTCAACAGAAGCCCAGCAATCTGTTTCTGAGATACCAGTGTGGGAGATTCTGATGTATGCTGAAGTCTGAGGACCACTAATTAAGCTTTAGATCTAAGGCAGTGGTTCTCAGACGGGGCTATGTTTGCAGCTCCCCTCTCTCCCCGCCAAGCAGACATTGGGCAGTGGCTGGAGACACTCTTGGTTATCACACCTGAGAGCGGTGGCGCTGCTGGCATCTTGGGAACAGAGGCCCTGGATGTTGCTAAACTCTTAGATCGCACATGGCAGCCCCCATATAGCAAAGATTTACTGGCCAAATGTCACCAGTGCCAAGGGGAATAACCTGCCTGCTCTAAGGTATCCTTACTCCCCCACATCCACCCAGCCCTTCCTTCCTTCTTTTCAATAATGTTTTCTCTGCACCCAACAGCTGATAATAACCAATCTGCCAACCTCTAACAGTCACCTGTGAGGGGGACCAGTGAGACCGGGGACCTGCTTCATGATTCCCTGTGCTGAGAAATACAGACACTTCAGCTCACCTTCCCAGCCCAGTGTGTTAAGTGTTATGATTGGGGAAATATGAAAGAGGTTATTAAACCCAAGGCTGGAACATCAGGGAGGACTTCCTGGAGAAAATGGCTTCAGTGTTGAGACTTCAAGGCCAAGGAAGACTGAAATGGGGAAGGTTGAATGGGGGATTGCTTTCCTTATGGAGTACTTTCTAGGTTTTGATCCCTATGCTGAGTATTTTACTATCTCATTTAATCCCGGAAATGCTTTCTGAGGTTTATACTATTGCTATTTCCATTTTACAGATGGGGACACTGAAGCCCAGATACGTTAACAACTTGCCTAAATCCACACAGATATGACATTGAGGCAGGGATTGAGCCCGGGTCTATAGATTCCAAAGGAAGTGATTGTTACTTAGAGGGCAAAAGTGTCAACTGGGAATTTTTTAAAACACAGTTAATCCTTGTGTTATTAGCCAAATTGTGTCACCCCAAAATTCATATGTTGAGGTCCCAACCTCCAGCACCTCAAAACGTGACTATATTTGGAGAGAAGGTGTTTCAAGAGGCGCGTAAGCTAAAATGTGGTCATCAGGGTAGGCTCTATTCCAATCGGATGGGTGTCCTTGCAAGAGGAGGAAATTTGGACACAGAGACATGAGGGGCGTTCATACATAGGACAGACCATGTGAGGACATGGAGAGAAGGTAGCCATGTGCAAACCAAGAAGACAGGCTTCAGAAGAAACCAAACCTGATGAACACCTTGATCTTGGACTTCTAGCCTGCAGAATGGTGAGAAAATGAATTTCGGTCGTTTAGGACCCGCAGTGTCTGGCCTTTTGTTATGGAAGCCCTAACAAACTAACTGTCCTGTACAGAGCTTTGGTGGTGGGGAAACTTAAGGCACAGTAACCGTGTTTTGTTTTCTCTGCTGCACAATAAGAGAGAGTGAGAAATCTAGGTCTTTGCCCTCCCCCACCCACAATGACACGCAGCCCCAGCCTCAGGGGCCATCTGCCGGGCCAAACCTTCTGGGAGACCATTCTCTTCCTGGCTTTTTTGTAAGAACCAAACGTCATTGAGATTTCAGCAGTGTAGGATGTCGGAAAAGGGAGGAAGAGACGGCAGGGCCTTAGCAGGTAGAGGCAGAGTCTCTGAGGTTGAAGAGATGATGGAAATATGATGGTGCCACCAAGCAGGACCCAAGTCTCATCTCCTCGAAGCAGCACAGGGAGTGGCCATTGCCCAGCCAGGCAGCACTTGGCCAATGCTGCCGACCCAGGAGGACACGCAACAGAGAACTGGCACCTCAAGGCATAGAGCACGGACATCTCGGCACCTGCCAGTGTGAATCCAAGACTGCAGACAGGGATTGCCAACAAGCTTTTCTCTACTCTGGACCCCAGAACTGACACTGCTTCTGGAGGACATGGGGTGCCTTTAGCACCAGTAAAAGATGAGACTGAATCTCCCAGGAGCCCAGAGAGACGGACCCAACGTAGACTGAGCTGAAAAAACTAAAAAGAAATGTGATCTAGTTTGCACACCCAGGCTGGCGTGTCAAGATTCAAACTGACTACACTTTATTTTCAGAATTGGGATACAGAAAAGCAGGCAGAAGCCAGTTCAAGGCAAACTGAAAATACTTCTGTCAGTGGGAGAGACCCTGAACTAGGGAGAAGGAGGAGTAAACTACCCAGTGTTTTCTTCTGCCTCTGCCGCTGTCTTGGCTCTGTTTTGTCTCCTGACTAGACCTAATTATGCTTGTCATCTGCATCAGAAGGATGGGGCTAAGATTAACAAGTTAAAGTGGGTAAAAGCTCTTGGAGCTCAGTAGATGAAAGGAGATCTAATTAGCAAGGCCAGCAATGACCGCAGGCAGGCCAGCCAGGGAGGACTCCGCCCTTTGTACTCACCAAAGAGCTACTTATAGCTCCTGGGAGGGGCTTCTGCAAATTCCACCCAAGCCTTCAGCACGCAAAGAAGAACC
Source organism: Ursus americanus (assembly GCF_024610735.1). Lineage (NCBI taxonomy): Eukaryota > Metazoa > Chordata > Mammalia > Carnivora > Ursidae > Ursus > Ursus americanus. The sequence continues at coordinate 23,038,445 of NC_142138.1, read as the reverse complement.
TTCCATGTTTTCTTCCTGCCCTAGAATTTTGTGATTCTTCCTGGGTGGAGAAAAATGGGCACGTCTCTAAACTGATTGAAAGAAGGAAAAGGTATAACTCTTTTTTTTCTCGAGGCAGGGTGATCTGCACAAATAGGGGTCAATGATGCGGGGTGGGGAGGGGCAAGCAGAGTGTCAAGGTCAAGTTCTGCCATGGCAAGACATGGATGAAGGTTCAAATCCCAACTGCCATTTACTAGATGGGAGAATTTTAGCAAAACACTTAATACTCTCGAGACTCTGGTTCTTTCTTGCCAAATGACGATAATACTTCCTGTCCGGGTTGCAAGGCTTAGATTGTTCATGCTGGACCCCAAAAGTGCATGTTTTAATTAACATCAATCAATAATAGTAGCACCTGGCACATGATAGCTGTTTGAAATATTGGTTGGACTGAACTCCTTCATCCAACAAATACTGAGTTATCTATTATGGGCCAGGGAGAAGGGGCACTACATCCCCTAGGCGCGCAGTGATGAGCCACAGACACCGTTCTGTCCTCACAGGGCTGACGTGTATATCAGATGATAACCTCCCTCAGCTCTCAAATCTTCCCTCCATGTCCTCCTGCTACCCCTAAAAGGCATCACTTGAGAATTCTTTTTAAATTAAAAGAAAAAATAATAATCCTAAAACCTGTTCACAGGTATGTTTGCCTGAAAGAAAAAGACTGTTGATTTTCCTCTAAGAATTAAAGGGGCTTATTCATTTGGAATACCCAAATTAGCCACGAATTTTAAATGCTAGACCAAGTCTTTTAACCTTTCCCCTTCAACTCTGCCCTGTAGTCACCAGAGTTGCTGTTCTACCTGTTATGTAAATGGCAGACTGGTGGGAGTAGAAATGAGGGAAGAGATGGTGAGAAAGACTGGTTCCCACTGGCCCTTCTCCTTGGGGCGCTCACTCACTGCACTGCCCCTGAGCACAGGTTTGTGTAAATATTGAGTTAATGGCTGCGCCCCACACTGGGCAGTGAGCCACAGGGGAGAGGCAGGGACCCTGATGCTGTGTCCTGGTTGAATCTCCAGGCCTGCTACTGCCTTCAATCACTGGGCTCGCAGCAGGCAGCACTCCCTGCAGGTCCCCTGCAGCCACCGTAAGAAGTGGTACTCTGATCGAGCAACCTTTGTGCGTACAGAATACGGGGCGCAGCAGGGCACCTGACTCGCTGCAAATCTACAGCGAATGAGTGCAGAGCCACGCCTCAGAGTGTACAGTCGGGCTCCAGAAAACCCACGCTCTCCCACTCCACCGCGCTGACACACATCTGTAGGACAGGGCTAGGTGGAGGATGGGCTGGCTGAAGGGATGAGTGCTTGGATGCAGCGGGGCCACATTTTAGGTCTGTGGGCTTCAGCGGCTGTGCTCCAGAACGGCCCCAAGCACAGAAGGTCATGCATTCTGTGTGGTCTCTCTACGGGTGAGCCGGATAACCCTGGGCAAGTTACTTCATATTTTAAGCCTCAGCTTTCTCTTCTGCAAAATGGTGATTTAAAAGAAACAAACCGGTCAATCAAAACCACCATGAGATACCACTTCGCACCCATTAGGATGGCTACTATTTTTAAAAAAGAAAAGAAAAAGAAAATAACAAGGGCTGACAAGGGTGTGGAGAAATTGGAACCCTCGTGCACTGTCAGGGGGAATGCAGAATGGTGCAGCCAATGATGGAAAAGAGTTCAGTGGTTCTGCCAAAAACCTAAAAATAGAAATACTATATGATCCAGCAATTCTACTCTGGGTGTACACCCAAAAGACTTGAAAGCAGAGTCTCAAAAAAAGGTATTTGTACACCAATATGTTGATAGCAACATTATTTACAATGCCAGAGGCGGGAGCAACCCAAGTGTCCATCAAAGGATGAGGAGATCAACAGCGTCTGGTACATACACACAATGGAATATTACACAGCCTTAAAAAGGAAGGACACCACTACGACATGGGTGAGACTTGAGGACACTATGCTAAATGAAATAAGGCGGTCACCAAAGGACAAATATGACATGATCCCACTCATATGAGGTACCTAGAATAGTCAAGTTCATAGCAACAGAAGGGTGGTTGCCAGAGGCTGGGGGATGGGGATGGGTGAGGAGGGAATGAGTTATTGTTTGGCAGGTACAGAGTTTCAATTTTGCAACATGAAGAGCGTTCTGGAGGTTCACAACCAAGTGGATATACTTAGCACAATTGAGCTGTACACTTAAACATGGTCAAGTGGGTAAATCTTACGTATTTTACCACAATTTTTAAAATTAATTACTAAGAAAGAAACAAACCAATCTCCTGGGAAAGTGTGGTGAGGGTCCAGTGAGATCAAGTCTGGCGCGTGCACTCTAGGGAGATAAGGGGTTAATGGCCCAACTCCCTTAGGATCTCCCTCAGACTCCGCACTTTAAGACAGGGTTCCTATACCTTCAGCCCTGAAGAAGTGAGGAGCGCTTCAAGACTTTCATCCCGTGTGGCAGGCCACACAGAGAGGCCTATTGTTGGTGGTAGTTTGTTTTGTTTTGCTTTTTTTTTAAAGCAGGGAGGACTCTGGGTGCAATTTCTAACTTCAAAGCAGATACCTCTTACCACCGACAGCCACAGGCCCAGGGAGTGTTTGGAACTAGCCTCCAGGCGGGGCAGGGTAAGAACAGAGCCTGACGGGGTGAGGTCCCAGTTTTATGTCTCTGCCAGACACTGGTGCCAGTTTGCTACCAGCTGCCGGCATCTTTCAACGCGCCAATAAAAGTTTCAGGAATGCTCACCAAGCCAGAAATGCCAGGCCTCCATCCCGGTCAGCGCCCAGCACGGCCACCGGCGCTAACTCTCCGCACCGTCTGCCGAGCAGGAACCAGAGCCGCCATGTGTGGGGCCCAGGTGTTCTGCATAGTTAATCTCCACAACAATCTAATAGGGCGAGTGTGATGAGGGCCGAGGTTTAGGTGTGAAAACTGAAGTTCAGAGAGGTAAAGGGACTTGCCCAAACTAGTGAATGGAAGAAACTGGACTTGAACGTAGGTCTGTCCAGAGCTGCTGTCTATTTTTCATCATGCTACCTTGGAACCAAATGGATGATTGACTGACTGACTGATGGACCAATGGAAAATGATGGGGATTGTTATTTCCAAATGCCTTTCACCGGAGGATTTCAAAGCACCTTTTGAGAATTCAACAGTAATTTGTTGACTATCTCCTCTGCAGGCATCACAGGCCACTGGATGTAAACAGTTAGGCCTAGTTGCCTTTGTCCTTAGGGAGCAGATGGCCCACTGGGGAGAGGAACATGTGATAATGAGCAATAGTTAACTTTAACTGACATACTGGGCTAGCTTTCCCAGGGGTTATTTTATTTAATCCACACCAAAAAGATAACCTGTGAAAGAGGTGTTATTACAGTAAGTCCATTTTTCAGCTGAGAAGGCAGGCTTTAGGTGGGTTGAAAAACTCATGTACGGTACTCTAACTCACTCTTGATCAAAGTGTTGTCCTTGGACCTAACTGCTGGTCAGTGGTCTGCTAACAAAGGAATATAGAAATGGAGTACCCGTGTTTTGTAGCAACTTGATAGAACAATTTTATGTTCATTGAGGATTCTTGTATTTCACATGTTCATTTCTTTTTACTTCATCTCATTTTTAACGAATTCACTCTATTTTATTTTATAAAAGTGTTGGTCTGCAGTGGATTGAGGGGTGGTGGTAGCGTGGCTCCCTGCTCCTCTGCTACAGATAGTTGAGGAACCAGTGACACAGCTAGCAATAGCAGACTTGGGATTTGACCTGGGAGTCTAACTTCAGAACCTATGCTTGTCCTCAGGGTGGAAAAATGGCTGCTGCCCCTCCAGGCATCCCATGTGAATTCCAAGGAGGAAGAAGGGAAGACAAAGGGCAAAAGGGACATGCCAGCTAATTCACATGCTTCCTTGAGGTATGGCTGTCATGCCAGCTCACAGCCTTTGTTCTTGATATCTTCTCTTCTCCAGATAACTAAATTGCTTGCTCCTTCACTCCATGCAGATCTGAATTAGAATGTCACCTCGTTAGAGAAGAGGCGGTCTCTGGCCACCATGTCTAAAATAGGACTCTTGTCCTTTTCCTCTCAAGCCCTGTGCTGTCCAACATAGTAGCCACTAAGCACTTGTGCCCATCAAGCACTTGAAATGTGGTTGGTCCAAATTGAGGCATGCTGGGGTATGAAATACACACTAGCCCCAGACATCGTTTTATTTTCCTTCATAGGAGCTGTCACCACCAGATATTAGAGGATGTATTTGTATTGTACTTGTTTATCATGAGCCTCCCCCATTGGAACGTAAGCTCCATGATGTCAGGGACTTCATTTCCTGTTCACCAGTGCCTAGAACGGTGCCTGGCATAAAGCAGGTATTTCCAAACTATTATGAATGGATGAATAAATGAACAAAATCAACAAGAGAGCCTCTCGGCCTCATTCTGTAGGTCTGACAATTCGCTTAAAAATATGTTTTTGTAAAAACTGGGATGCCTGTTTGTATATTAACTTTAGTCTCCATCCTCAAGGTAGTTAGACAGTAATTGAAGTGCCCTATTCAGCAATCCACACTCTAGAGACTGCTTAAGCTTTTCCAGTATAGAAATCTACACCAGGCACTTGTTAATTGGCATTAGGAATGTCAAAAATAACTATTCCTCACCAGAGAGAGAGCAGTGCTCCAGGTAGCACAGCTAGAGAGACCAGACAGTTCAACTTGCTTGCAGAGCGAGGCAGGAAAGTCAGCAAATGTGGCAGCATCATGGCTTGGAGCAATTCTTGAGGACCCATGCCTCCCTCTTGCTGCAGGACTTTTATGCTTGACCCGTCTGCGTGGTGGGCTTGTTTAACTTCGAAGAGGATCTTTCCTACAGGATGCTTACTGGATTTTCCCCTCCTATCTCTCATACGTGGAAGAACAGACTGTGACTTTTGTGCCTAAATTGCCAATGCAAGTCTGGTAGAATTTGGCCTAACCCCTGCTTTTAGCACGTACCCAGGGGGCAAGGGGAGTGGGATTGGCTGTGGGCCCTGGTTCCCATCGCATCTTCTCTGATAGCTGGAGGCTGCTGATACTTGGGAAAAGAAACAGACAGTTGTTGAACCAGCAGCCTGGCTTAGGCCTATTAGTAAGAGACAGATTTTACATCCCAGACACGGCTCCTTCATTTCTGATTCATCCTCAAGCTCTTCCTCCTTCCGAGTAACAGAACCCCGACGCTGGCTCAGACGGTGCCTGTCTGCACTTTGGCTCAGTGTTTCTGGTCTCTTCCACGCCTGTTGCAACAAGCTACTGCCAGGGTGGCAGACGGCACTTCCACAGCGTCAGAGGTCAGGCCGAGATTGCTCAATTGGAGCCAAAATGTTAGAGGCAACTGACGTTCTCATGGCCAGGCCTCCGGAATTGGCTTTGGGCCTGTACTCCCCCTTTGGGGGAGACAGAGAAGTTCAGTTTTGAGAATCTCGGGTAGTCCCTACTTCAGATTCACCAGCGGGGCCAGCGCCCTTGGCCGGCTCAGGCACTGCAGGCTCGCAGGGAGTCCACACGCCTGCCAAGCCTTGTCTGTGGGCGGAAGAAACAGGTTTCTCCCATGCATACACAATGCTTTGCATGCTTACAGATGAATAAAATTCATTTTGATTGGGTTACCACCTTCGTAGAAACTTTTTGTCAATATCTGAATCAATAGATCTGAAGGAATGAACGCTACCCCTCAGGGTCACCATACTTAGAGGCTGGGTGCTGTGGAGCTTATCAAATCCTGAGCTGGTGTTCGGAGAGTACCAAGATTTTCAAATTTGGGGAGGCGACATCTTCTTTTTCTAACTAAAATGCAATTGGAAAGGGAGACAGCAATACAAGTCCTAGAGGTCTCCCTGCCTAAGCGTGCACACGGGGGCTGCTTCTTCCCACACCCACCCTGGCAGGTCTGAGCTGAGATGCCTCATCACCTGTGGGACACGCACGGCTGCAAACCCTGTACCTCATCAGCCTGGTGCCCCCTACCTCTCCCTCTGGAGGAGTCGTCCATTCATTCTGTTATCCAACAAACATTTATGCTCACCTACTGTGTGCCGGGCCCTGGGAAGGAATCGGCACACGAGACTGCAAGGTTGGTCAGACAAGGGCATGGTGGTAGTGTGGTAGGGCAGGTAGCTACAGGAAGTGGAGCCTGGGACACCCCCCCAAGGGGGCCCGGGAAAGTTTTCTGCAGGAAATGATGTCTCAGTGTCCCCAGAAGGTAAGCGGGTAGAGAAGAGAGCAGGGCCAGGAGCAGAAGGATGGCGTGAGTATTCCAGGCTAGGAATCTTGGACAGAGGGAATAATTACTACAACTAGCCCACGTGACAAAGATCTAATGCCTTTGCATGTATATAGCTGCCTAAGATAGGTGCTATTATTTGCCCTATCTTGTAGATGAGAAAACCAAGGCCCAGAGCAGTTAAATAACTTGCCCAAGACCACAGAGCTAGAAAGTGGTAGAGCCAGGATTCGAGCCCAGATGGTCTAGAATCAGAGTCTTTGTGCTTATTCACTGTACTGTACTGCCTGAGATATCAGAAAAGCAGAAAAACCCAATTTCACCCGGTTCGGTTTGATGGGACTGGCTCAGAGGTCCCCCGGGGAGGGAGAAGGGGCCAGGTCATGCCAGCTTTGTTCACAGTGCTGAGGAGTCTGGACTTGCTGTTCAAGGTCTTTAAACAGACGTGAAATGAACAGATTTCACTAAATTTTCTGTTACCAAGCCAGATTCTTATGAGATCACCAACCTATTCTCATAATTTCCCACCTCCTTGTTCACCTCAATTGCCTCCAGAAGGTCAAGGCCCCCTCCTAGGTCATTCACTATCGCCCCAACCCTCAAGCCCCAAGGTGCTCTGCACGTCTGTTAACCTGCCCGTCTTTTCAGCAGTCTCCAGGCCCCTATCCTTATCCCTTCTTAGAATATTTCCCTCCTCTCTTGACCTGACTAGTGCCTGAATTTTGCCCTAAAAGTTTTGCTTCCATTGTTGCTACTTGAAAGTGGGCTGGCTTTTCCCCCCCAGACCCTGCCCATGCGACACAACAGCGGACAGGATGGCTGTGTGCCCCCACCCACTCCTTCTGAGCTTCTGTCTCCCCACTTTCTATTGAGACAGCCCTTGGCAAAGTGACTGGTGACCCTCAGATGACCAAACCCAATGATCTCTTTGCCGTGCTTACTAGAACTTTGCAAAAGCATTGCACGCAGGCTATCAGATCCACCTTTCGGAAAGACTTCTTTCCTTTCTTTTGGTTTCTGTGACACCAAACTTCCCTGGTTTTACCCCCACCTCCCCGGCAGCTCCTTCTCCATTTCCTTTGCCGGCTTCCTCCTCTTTGACTTTAAATATCACAGCTCTTTTCTATATTCTTTCTCCCCTTCGTGATCTAATTCAATCCCACAGCTCATATACCAATTTAAGTCTATGTTTCTTGCACCTAAATCTCCAATACTAACTTCTCGGGCGCTTGGAGACTCACGTAACCAACCACCTCCATGACACCTCCAGGGGATACCAAATAGACCCTTTCAAATGTAACATGGTCACAGCACGGCTTTTCCTTTCCCTGTCACCCTGAACTTCACCAAGCTTCCCAAGCAAGGTCAATGACACCGCCATCCACTTGGTTGCTCAAATCAAAACCCTAGGAGCTATCTCGATTTTTCCCTCTCCTTTATCCCCATCAGCTAGTGCTCTTCACTTTCTCTCCCAACATATTCCCAGGATTCATCCACGTCTTGCCTCCTCTACTATTACCTCCCCCAACCAAGTCCCAGCATTTTCCAGCTCGACTACTGCCAGAAACCTCCTATCAGACTCGGCCTCCTCTCTTGCCGCTTCCCTGACAATCGACTCTCCACACCCCTACTAGGCTTCTTCCTGAAAAGTAAAGCATAATATGTCACTTCAATCCCCCAATACCTCCTCACCTGACTTAGAATAAAATCCCCACTTCTTGTCCCAGCTCATAGCGTCCTCCATGACCTGTTCTCTGCCGAGTCTCCCCCTTGTTCACTCCATACCACTCAGTGATCTTTTTGGTGCTTTGGACTCAAAAGGTGGTTCCAGCCTTAGGTCCTTAGCTCCAGCTCTACTCTGCCTAGAATGTTCTTTCTCTGGATGTCTGCACACATGAATCTTTGTCAAGTGTCCGCTGAAGTGTGTCATCCTCAGAGAGGCCTTTCCCATTGTCCAACCTAAAGAATCAGCCCCACCACCATCACCCCCACATACACAACATATGCAATCATGCTATCTTGTTATATTTTCTTCAAAACTGGTGAAGAAAACAGCACTTGGCATTTTCATGTTTGTCTGTCTACCTCCCTCCTCTCTACCCTTGCCACACACACATTCTAGACTGTAATCTAGACCTTTTTCTGTTTCCCAGCCTAGAAGAGCAACTGATGCTCAAAAACATACTTGAATGAATAAATTATAAACTATGTATTCCACATGCCAAAGTCTAGACTCTGTCGCTATAGCTAGATTTTTTGTGAGAGGAAGCATGAATCATCAAGAGAAAGATTTTCAGGTGAGATATAAAGAGGCCTTTCAAATCATTAGAACTATAAATGGACTGAGCTCCTCTAGAAAGAGGGAAAGGTTCAAAGAACTATTATTTAGTAACTTTACTATTTAGTACCTATTTAGTCTCATTCTCACCACAACCCTACAAGGTACATATCATTATGTGCCCATTTACTTCTGGAGAAACAGGTTCAGAGTGGTTAAGTAAGTGGCCCAGGGTCACACCAGAGGAAGTAGGATCTGAATCAGGGGTGTTTAATTCCAGAGCCCATGCTTTTGACTGCCACACTAACCTGGCCCCCTTACTTTGCTCCTCAAGCCTCACGCTCCTCAACTGCAAAATGATGAGAAGGACATACTTCAGAGGCTGTCGCGAGGATTGCAGGAGGTCATGCATTTAGAAGAGCTTGACCAGTGCCTGGCACAGGGAGTGCACTTGTAACCTATTCGTGATTCATGTATCAGCATTACTGCTAGTGAATGGGAGAGCTAAGACATGAAAACAGGCCTGGCCAACTCCAAAGCCTGATTTTCCCATGGAGTTGGGTGGGAACGAGTCAGATGTGCCGTAGAAGGAAAAGATCCTCAAGGACAGACCCTCCTCGTAGTCCTTCCTGACGGAGAGGCTGTGGTCCCTGCCTTTATAGTTATGGGCCAACAGTAACCCGAGTTAGGCTGGACAGGGAAGCTGTTCCTTTATCCAAGCAGCCACGGCACCATGGAAGCCCAGGCGAGGCCGCTTGGCGTGATGCTTATTAGTCAAACCCAGCTGGGTGTGGATACCACCCCATCCCGTCTTGGGTGAGCAGGCAAGTTCCTTCATCCATAAAATGGGGATAATAATGGGACTTACTCTCCAGGATGGTAAGGATTAAAAGGGTTAATACGCATACGGTACCTATTTCCATGCCCACAGAGCCTTGCGAACACTGAGAGGGGCCTTGTCTCACTGGCGGTTATGGTTACTAGTCCCACCTGGGACTCCAGCATGAGCCGCGATTGTTTCAGGCCCCCGGGCAGCCATGGTTGTGCAGAATTCACTTCCTATTGTTGGACCTGTTGGATTTGTAATCAGCAGATCAGAATTTGCTCATGCTGCGTGAGGGCCAGGATGTTAGAGGGGACTGGATCCCTGTGCACAACGCAGAATGAGGCAAACAAGTTGTGCTGTTCCTGTTTTTGAGCTGCAGGGAAAGCCCGAGGGCTATTTTTAGCTTTGGTAGGTTTGGGTTCTGGGGAGGGCACCGGCCGTGTTTGTTACATTGCGTTTTAACATAATACAGAGCCGGCTGGCTGAAGGGAACTGTTTCAGGTTGTTTTTATTAATCAAAGAGTCTTGTTTTTTTTCCAAGTTGCGATGTTCAGACTTAATGGGCAGCAAGCAAACACCACCCGATCCACACAGATTTATCCTCATAAAAATAATGCCTTTGTTCTGTCAAGTTTCCATGAGCTATCCTAAAAACAGGAAAGAAATGCCATAACTATAGCATTTGCCTTCACTGGAGTAAGTTGTTCTTTCAGGGAAAACATATTTTGCTATTCTATTATTGTATATCTCACACAAGAGAGATCTGGAAGCGTGTTCTGTGATTCAGGAACAAAGCACGAGCAACACCTACCCAGAGACGACTTTTTGAGCTCTTTCATGTGCAGGCGAGACATTTATCTTTCTCCTGAGATGACGAGCAGCACAACATGACAGGGTGGGGGATAATGACAGCACGTACAGAGAATTTGGGTTTGGGAAGTTAGAAACAAAATGCGGATTGCTGGGATGTAATAAATAACGTCCTCCAGAATCAGACCCAGTAAAATCCCCTAAGAAACAGTAGCGGAGTACGTAGGATGGCCTTGCCCACTGGAGGTGCAAAAGCGAACAAGGTTGACCCCCGTGCCCCAAGGGAGCTTGTGGCTCAGAAGGGAAAACAGATCCGGAAACAGTGTGGCAGGTGCTCTGCTGGGGAAAGACCCTACTAGAGCAACTGAGTGAGTCCCAAGTTGCTTCATGTCCCTGAACTTCAATTGCTTCATCTCTGACATGAAGCTAAGAATTCCCATTAAAGATGGCACGTGAAACATGTCGTACATATGGTCAAAACAAACAAAACCCTCCCATGGTCTCTTTCCCACACTCCAAGCTAAAGGAATAACCCAGAACAGAAGAAAGCATGGGAACCACCAACGAGGAGTTTCAAGCTAAAAGAGAGGCACAGGGAAGGCCTGGCGGATACTGAAGGGATCTTGGGACGACAGCTGTACCCCAGGCGTGGGGACCACCTGTCCGGATTGGAGCCAGTCAGAAGGCCCCCAGGGAGGTTGCTTCGAAAAGCTGAACTTGATAGAACACCAAATATATTTGAAGACATTTGGAAAAGGTTTCTGCCACCATGGACAGGCTTGAGGCTGAATCAGAGAGAAGTACATAGAAAATTAAGCAAGCTTCAAATATAAGAAAATGATTCCAGGGAAATAAAAAATTGTGCAGGAAAAGTGAAAAATCGAGTGTGCTAGGTGACAGAGCTCTGAAAATACTGGCCTGGCTGAGAGTCAGTGATACCTATGTTGGGAAGCTAGGAGAATGGGGAGAAAGTATGTGTGTAGGTTGCATATGGGGCGGTGGCTTGATGTCAGAGCTACACCCTCATCTCACGGTAGAAAGCCAAGAGATAAAGCCTAAAACTGAGCAATCCCAGAGTGGCAGTAGAAGCACGCTAGGAAAGGAAGTAGGGCGAAGAGAGCCAGGTGTTGACAGTGGTTGCCTCTGGACCCTGGGAAGCTACCCTGTGTGTGTTTGGGGAAAGAGTGGGGAACACGGAAGTAGGTACCACCTTTTGTATCAAAGCATCTTTTGATTCTTTAACGACATGCACGTATACCTTGGACAATCATAAAACTAAATTTAAAATAATAGCTACACAAGAACAGAAAGTGCTGGAATTCCTTGCTGTGTTTGTTAACAAATATAAAAGTCATGTGCACATCACATGAGAACTTTTCTGAGAAGGAACTGCCATCACATGTTGTGCCAGGCTGACTGGCTCTTCATGTTATTTCTCGGATTTGCAAAGTTGGCTTGTTGATAAAACATCTTTTGCTTAAAAATGGGAGGGAGGATAAAAACAGCATTTACCCCCATAAGGTGGTTGAGAGAGTCAAATGAGAACAGGCATTTCTTCAGCACGGTGCTCTGTAAATACTGGCAAGTGTGCTGTCTGTTCTCCTCTCTGTTGTAATTATATAATTACCCCCAGGTGACCCCTTAGAGCGGCAGGGAGAAGGGGCCTGCTCTCTCCACCTCTTTTAGCACTCTCTTAGCTCTGGCTGCTGTAAGAGAATACCATGGACTGGGTGGTTTAAGCAGCAAATCTTTATTTCTCACAGTGCTGGAGGCTAGAAGCATGAGATCAAGGCACCAGCATGGGTGGGCTCTTGGTGAAGGCCTTCTGGATTTCCAGACTGCTGGCCATCTCCTCCTTGTATACTTATGTGGTGTGGGGAGAGATGGAGGGAGTGGGACAGAGAGAAGAAGAGAGAGAGGAAGGGAAGGAGAGAGAGAAAGAGGAAGAGAAGGAAAGAGGGAGGAAGAGAGGGAGAGAGGGGGAGAGAGAGAGGGAAGGAGGGAGAGATGGAAGGGGGCATGGCACTCCTGTGTTTCTTCTTATGAGGGCACTAATCCCATGAGGGGTCTACCCTCATGATCTAATTACCTCCCCAAAACCCATCTCCCTGGGGATTAGGATTTCAACATATGAATTTGAGGGGACACAAATATGCAGTCCATAGCAAGCACCACACAGCTAGATGGCCGGAATGTCAGACACGGCGGTGAAGTCATCTGGGACTGTGCCAACAGGGCAATCCCTCAGGATGGTGAACCAACAAGATACAAGGACACTTGACCTGCTGCCTCGCCCTCTAACCTCCAGTCTAATAAATGAGAAAGAAAGAGACTTTGATCTTGTTTGAGCCCCAGGCAGTGTCTTATATTCTACCTAATCCTCTTCTTAATTTCATGAGTATTAGCCTCAGTGTAGTAGCAACCATTGAGGGCATGCGAAGGTGGAGCAACTATCTCAGACCTGGACCCTGAAGTCCTGACACGTATGCAAGATCGCAGGGCCATTAGGCATGCAGGCAAGGAAAACGACAAGAATGTTCTGGGCAGAGAGAACAACACGGACACCAGCACTGAAGAGGAGAGACACACACAGTTTGGGGAACAGGAAGAAGGTGGGGATGGAGGAGGGAGGGAAGTTACAAGAAGTGAGGCTGGTGAGATAAGCAATGTCAAGGCCTTAGAGGTCACGTTAAGGGTTTTTTTTTGTTTTGTTTTTGCTTGTTTGTTTTAAAGATTTTTATTTATTTATTGGACAGAGAGCACAAGCAGGGGGAGCAGCAGAAGGAAAGAGAGAAGCCGGCTCTCCGCTGAGCAGGGAGCCCGATGCAGGGCTCAACTCAGGACCCTAGGATTATGACATGAGCTGAAGGAGGACACTTAACCAACTGAGCCACCCAGGCTCCCCACATTAAGGGGTTTTGACTTTCATTCCAGGACAGTGGAGAACCACTGAAGGGAAGACGCTGGGACTTGCTTTTTAACCGGTAGTGTTTGTGGAATGGAGAATGGACTGGAGGTGGGAGAATGCCGTCAAGGAGGCCAATAAGAAGGCTGTTTCGGTAGTCAAAGCAAGACATCCAAGGGGCCTAGACTGTGGTAGGGGTAGTGGGGATGGAGACAAGAAGATGAATTTGGACAGATTTAAATAACTGAGGGTAGAATCAACTAATTCAACAAGAAGGTAGAGGGAGAAGTGGGCGTCGAGGATTAGGCCCAGATTTCCGGCTATTACGCTGGAAGGATGACTGAGCCATTCTTGGAGGCAGAGAACAAAAGGGAAAGAGTGGGTTTGAGGAGGAACATGGAAGACGCTGATCTCAGGTCAGACACGCTCAGTTGGAGGAACAGGCAAAACATCCAAGAGAGTGTCTGGGGCTACCTACGGATTTGCACTCCATCCGAAAGGAGGCTTTTCAAAGCATTTTTAAAAAGTGAGCTAGGCACGCTTCCGAATAACCACATTAGGTTAGTAAAAGGGGAGTCACCACTTACAGCAGAGGACATGAAGCCCAGAAAGATCTAAAACCTACGGTCCGGGAAGTTAGAGGGTTAATCCCTGAGTTTTGCTAAAAAATTAAATTAAATTAAATTAAATTAACATCAAGACCATACAATGAAACACTACATAAAACCCTGGATCTTTGCAAAACCGCTAACCTGTGCCAGTCAACCCTCTCACTAAGTCAATCATTTATTCACCAAACAATAACTGAGAACCGAACTGTGCTTTGTGCGGTCCTAGAAGTTGCAAACATACAAGGCGAACAAGGCAAAGTCTCACCTGAGTGACTTCTTATACTAAAGAGGCTATTTTAATCGAGGAAGACAGAAAGTCAACAAATGACAACAACTGAGGGAATGTCAAGAAGCAAAGGATAAATACTATGATAAAAATAAAGCCAGGTGGATAGGATTGAGAGTGGCAGGGGAAATACTTAAAATTGGATGATCAAGAAAGACCTGAGGACGCATTGTGAATAAGAAGAGCCAGCCATACAAAAAAATCTAGAAGAACATTCCAGAAGTGGAGGGACCCATCAGTGTAGACATCCTAAGGTGAGACGGATTTTTATGTGGAAGCGCAGTGAGAGGCCTGTGTGGCCAGGCTGGGTGAGCCAGGGGGAAGAGCCACAGAAGATGGGGCCAGAGAGGTGGGGGAGGCCCCGAGCTGGGGGTCTTGCTTAGGCCGGAGCTGGGATGGTATTCTAAGTGCGACGGGGAGTCGTTGGAGGGTTTTAGCAGCAGAGCAGCCTTGGTGCGTGTCTACATGCCCAACCAGTCTGGCTGCAGTGTGGGGAGTGGATAGGGCAGGGGGACAGGGGGGTGCAGGCAGGGTGGAAGCAGGGATGAGGAACCGCAGCGCCCTCCTGCTCCTGCTCACTTCTGTGCTGCCTGGCGTCTTATCACCGTGTCTTCCTCAGGACAGCCAGGAGGGGAGGGGGCTGTCACCCCCAGGGTTCACTGAGGATCGATTGTATTATCATATTCTTCTACAAAGACAAGCGCAGGTTGGGGCATGTCACTGTCCCTTTAATAATGCCTGATGTTTGATTAATAAGTTAAATAACCCATTGATTCCATGCATTCAAAGACTCAGACAAACCGATTAAAAGCCTAGAGACAAAGGCCAGACAGAGCAGCTGTGTGCCAGCCCCGGTCAGTTGCTTGACGGAGAAGACTTGTCAAGCTCAATCAACAGGGTGAAGCTAAGAGTTCAGAATGACACAGAGTTCCCCAAATCGGCCATTGTTCTCTCGCTAGTGTTAATCCACGTCTCTGTGCCTCCAGGAATCTGGAGGAAAACAAAACATTCTTTTTCAAACCTGGTGTTTTCAAGTCTTTAGTCATTTGTCACCATCCCGCCACACTAGGAGCACCCCCGGGCCTGGGTGTGGATCAGCAGGGCGCGCTGGGCAGAGGCTGCTCGTTCTTTATCTGCTTCCTCCCAGATTCACTAGTTAATGCAGGACCTTTGGGCTTTCCTCACAAACAGGGCCTGAATCACCGCAGAAGCCCGGGAAAGGCACCGTCATACTTCCTGTCCTAGCTATCCAGTTCCTGGGCCGGGCTGAGGCATCGACGCCAACCTCTGGATCCCTGCCGCCCTCAGACAAAAGGCACGGGCTCCCGGAGCCGCCTGCCCCACACAGCTCCCCCTGGGGGAATCCCCCCCAGCCCTTGTGGAGAGAGTGTAAGATTCCATGACCCTGTGGTCCGGCAGTGAACCCTGACCCCAAAGGGTTTTCTAGAGTGGCCTTTAACTTGCAGCATGACTTGACAAGATACGATAAGTGAAGTCAATCAAATTACTCTCCTAGGATTTGGAACCCCAAAGCAGAGGCACGACGATCGAAAGTGGGCCCCGGGCTGGGAGGTGACGCCAGTAACTGTGACTGACCATGTGGAGAGGATGGAAAGGAAGCGGGGGGGGGGGGGGGGCGCACACGTGTGCAAAAGGGAGAGAGAGAGAGAAGCCAAGTCTAGAACTCTGCTGTCCAACTTGGTAGCCATATGGGGCTTTTTAATTCTGTTCAAATAATAATTCATTGATGGGTTTAATTTGTTTAAATTAAAATTAATTTATTTAAATAACATCAGTAATTTAAAATTTAGTTCCTCAGTTGCACTGCACAGATCTAGACCATTTCCACTGTCACCGCTAATTCTGTTGGACAGCACTGGTCTAAGAGACCCACTAGGATAGAGCATGCGAAGTCTTAGCTCCCCGTTTGCAATCCCTGATTCCAGTTCATATGAGGCTCAACTCTGCCTCCTGCCCTGTATTCCATAAGCTAATTTGTACCCTTATAATTTGTACCTATCACTCTACCTCTCCCACCACTATCTTTTTCTTGAGCTAGATTTTAGTCCTCATCTTACTTTTTTAAAAAATTTTATTAATTTCTTTGAGAACAAGAGAGAGAAGCACGAGTGGGGAGAGGGAGAGGGAGAAGCAGCCTCCCCACTGAGCAGGGAGCCAGACTCGGTGCTCATCCCAGAACCCTGGGATCATGACCTTGAGCCGAAGGCAGACGCTTAACCAGCTGAGCCATCCAGGCGCCCTGACGACTATATATATATATATATATATATAAAATATATATCTTACTTATATATATATATATATATAAAATATATCTTAACTTTTTATATTCAAAAGAATCTTAACTAAGTACACTGACTGACAGATATGAACGATAAAAAAAATAGCCACTACAATTTATTGAGCCATCCAGGCACCCTGACGACTATATATATATATATATTATATATCTTACTTTTTATATTCAAAAGAATCTTAACTAAGTACACTGACTGACAGATATGAATGATAAAAAAAATAGCCACTACAATTTATTGAGCCATCCAGGCACCCTGA
The DNA here is from genome assembly GCF_024610735.1 of Ursus americanus. NCBI lineage: Eukaryota > Metazoa > Chordata > Mammalia > Carnivora > Ursidae > Ursus > Ursus americanus. The sequence continues at coordinate 23,021,853 of NC_142138.1, read as the reverse complement.
CGACTATATATATATATATATATATATATATATATATATATATATATTATATATCTTACTTTTTATATTCAAAAGAATCTTAACTAAGTACACTGACAGATATGAATGATAAAAAAAATAGCCACTACAATTCATTGAGTGCTTATGTGTATGAACACTATGCCTTAGCATTTTATACACATGCTTTTATTTAATCCTCATAGGAACCTCACAATATAGGTCTTTTATCTCCATTTGACAGCTGAAGGAACCAAAGCATAAAGAGCTTACGCCAGTTGTCCAAGGTCACAGAGCTGGTAGGTTAGTAAAGTAGGAATGGGATTGATCTTTCCTCTCCAACGATGGATGCGTAGGAAGCTGGCCTGACTTTTAACCATGGAAGCAGACTGAAAAGTAACAGACAGCCCAGTCTGGGACATGGTTAAGTAGGAACTACCAGTCTGAAACGTCCTTAGATATCTCTGGATTCTGGGGCACCTTCTTAGGGCAGCTATCTGGTCCCAATCATCTCTCTGCCTAGCATTTTCTCTTTTCCATTAAAGAACAGGAAGTGGGAGAAGTGACAGGCCATGGGCCCAGGCTGACCCTGCTGAGAAATAGCTCATCAGGAGCAAACTGTATGTCCTGTGAACCGGGGGACGGGCCAGCAAAATTCCCTGATGCTAGAACTCTGGTTAGAGAATGTAAGTCGTGTGCTGATTGTCGTAGGAAGCCAAGTTGTGGGGGGCGGCGGGGGGAGTCAGCACATACTTCTCTGCTGAACTCCATTTCCCATTTGGTTTGGCAGCTTGTTTTTCATGAAATGAGGCCAATCCAAGAATTCCATGTCAACATCGCTCCTTTTACTGGAACCACAAATGCAGCCCCCTGGGACCTGGCTGTATCTCTGAGCAGACATCCAAACAACTCCTTTTTACTTTGAAATTATAACAGTCTTCTAAGAGCTACCCGCTTCCTTACCCTTTTTTTTTTCCTCTCTGAGGAAGAAAGTAAGGGCCAGGGTTTGTGGGCTGCAGCACCCCAGGATTTACTGTTGGCATAGAGAGCCTCCGGGCTGGCCAGGCCAGGGGGGTTCTCCTGGACCCTGCAGTCGTTTTTCCTTTCTTGTGCTTCCAAGGCCTCCTGGTTGCTTCCTGGCCTGCTTGTCTCCCTTCCAGGACCAGCTTGACGAGTAGGCATGGCCGTCCCCAACCCCCTCATCACCCTCATCGTGAGCTGCCCTCATGCTGTGACTTCAGGGGGCTTGCAAAAGAGGCCGTCACATCTGAAATCCTCTCCTGGTCAGTAACGAAAGCTGGACATGCATCCATTAAAACTTTTGTTGCTCTCTGGGACTCCTTTCCTTGGGGGAGAGGGACCACTATTTAGCTGCTCCAACACTTGAGACCCCAGCTGGGGGTGGAGGGTGGGCAGGAGGGGAGGAGGAAAGCAGGCACATTTGGGGAAGGGGAGTAATAGTGGCTAGTGATTAGTGAACAGTTAAAAGTGGATTTGTTGGCAAGTGCTACGTTCTGATAGGGCATGTCAGCAGTGGGGCTTGCGGCAGACAAGGTTCTCTCCATGAGAGAGGAGCTGGGAAGACTTTTCATGGCCTGTCCCCTGGGGCTTGGGATGACCTGGCTGCAGGTGACCTTTCTCTAGTAAGGCTTCTGCAACTCCTGACCCGCTCGAGCATGGGTATGTGTCCTCTTCTGTGTCCTCATAACATCCTGTGCTTCTCTCCTTCATGGGTCTAAGCACCCAGTCATTGCCTTTTCGCTTTTCTGCCTTCCCAACTGGATTGTCTTCGTCTTTGTCCTGTGCACCCAGTGCCCTGATGTGTATGTGGCTAGGTTAACGCACACGTCCTCCCTTTGTTGAGTGAATGAACGAGCACTGGCTGCTCCTTGAGGTGCTAGGGGGGGAGCACATGGGGGAGCAGTGTGGTTATTGCTGAGCTAACCACGGTGGAGGCTCTAGCCAAGGCCAGCAGGGTGGTTTCTGGTTACGTAGTGTGCGTGGGGTGTGAGTCTGGGCTCTGTCAGTTACTGGCCACGTGCGTGGGCAAGCTGTTTAACGTGGGTGCCTCCATTTCTTCATTTATAAAATAGGGATGATAATAATACCTATCTGACATTCTTCTGCGAGAAATAAATGAGTTAATAGATCTAAAATTCTTCAAAGTCTTATATGTTATAAGCTCTTAATAAAAGTCAGCTTAAGAAATTTTTTGAAAGCCCTAGAAGAGAGTCAGCTCTTTAAGCTGTCATCATCTGTTGCTGACTTCCTTTGTTCCCACCTCACAGTCCTCCTCCTACTGCTCTAAGGTACTGGCCCATTCTTGCCTCAGGGCTTATGCTTCTCTCCTTACCAGGCATGCTCTCCCCCAGATAGTCATATGAGTTCCTCCCTTACTTCAAGTAGGGCTTTGCTGAAGTACCATTTCTTCAAAGCCTTCCCTTTAGACCTTATCTAATTTTAGGAGAACACAACACTTGCCCTGCTTTGGGTTTCATCTCATGTGTATAGTGTATAGCATAGAGTGATAGTCATATGAGTTCCTCCCTTACTTCAAGTAGGCCTTTGCTGAAGTACCATTTCTTCAAAGCCTTCCCTTTAGACCTTATCTAATTCTAGGAGAACACAACACTTGCCCTGCTTTGGGTTTCATCTCATGTGTATAGTGTATAGCATAGAGTGCCAGACACGGTATTTATGCATTACTTTATCTGAGTTGTGTTTGTGTCCACACTAAAATGTCAGCTCCAAGAAGATGGGGACTCTGTCTTACTCACTGTATCATTCCTAGTGTCCCATAGAGTGTCTACCAATAACAGGTGCTTAGAAATAGCTGTTGGATGATGGGTGGATGGGTGGATGGATGCATGGATGGATGGGTGAATGGGTAGGTGGATGGATGGATGGATGGATGGATGGATGGATGGATGGATGGATAGATGGATGTATGGATGGATGGGTAGCTGGGTGAGTAGATGATAGATGGGTGGGTGGATGGTAGATGGATGGATGGACGGGTGGATGGGTGGGTGGATGGGTGGATGAGTGGATGGTGGATGGATGGGTGGGTGCATGAGGCTTTTGGGAGACTTCCATGTCCATTTCCACCAGCCTCCCCATCCTCAATCCCACATGCATCCATTCCGACTCCTGCTCTATACCAGACTTGCTCTCTTGTTCCTTTCCCCTCAGTTGGCCCAGTTTGCCAAAGCCATGAACTGTCTTGGAGGTGGGTCCTTGCACAAGCAGTTTGGGATTTGTTGACTAATTCAGAAAAATCAGCTGCCCAATGTCAGCTGTTAAGGAGACACAGTGAATGAGACAGATACTACAGTGGGGGAGACAGGTGAAGAGAGATGATTACATCTTCACTGGAGCTGGGTCAGAGGGAAGCCCAGGAGTGGAGCCACAGAGGAAGGGCTCATAACCCACACTGCAGGCAGGAGTCCCCTGTAGACCCAAAGCTAAGCTCCATCACAGAGCCTCATCTTAAATCAAGTGCATGTGGATGACATATAACTCGTCTGTCGCATTTATCCTGAGCTGAAAAAATACCTGAAGAACCAAACTCTTGTGGAACCAAAAACTTTTATCAGTCACAGATTTGATACCATCAGAGAAATATTCTCCAGACCATGGGGAATGGCTGGAAGTGTAATGAGCAGTGAGTGGAGCACCTCTGGCTTTCAAGGCAGGAGAGAGCTTGGGCTCCAGATTCTGTGGGCCCAGAATGGGGTGGAGGGGTGACTCTCAAATTCCTGGCTGGGAAAGGAACTTTTCACCAGCCTTGGTCCTCTGCAAATCACATACTCAAAGACACTCAGAACAAACAAACAAACAAAACACTCATAGACATACAAAAAACACTGAAAGATTTTTTAAATTTAATTTTTATAGTCCCAGAAGATGCCTGATCAGAGTTCCTTGATATGATTTTAAAAATAATTTTCAAACGAAGAGTTAGGGATTGAATTGTGTCTCCTTGCCCCCAAATTCATATGTTGAAGTCCTAACTCTCAATACCTCAGAACGTGACCTTATTTAGAGATAGGATCTTTACAGATGTAATCAAGTTAAAGTGAGGTCATTAGGGTGGGCCCGAATCCAGCAGGACTAGTGTCCTTCTAAGAAAAGGAAATTTGGACACAGACAGCCATTGAGGGAAGACAATGTGAAGAAACATAGAAGATAGCCATCTACAAGCCAAGGCCAGAGGACTGGAACACATCATTCCTTAATGCCCCTCAGAAGGGAGCAATCCCATGACACCTTTATTTCGAAATTCTAGCTTCCAGAACTGAAGCGACGAATTTCTGTTGTTAAAGCCACCCACTCTGTGGTACTTTGTTACATTAGTTCTAAGAAACTAACACAGCGAATTAATAACAACTCTTCTTTAGATCGAGAAAAAAGGACTCCATGTCTTTTCTAATCATTGGCAAATTCAAGTATTTGACAGGACAGTTTACTTTCTCTATGACAGTATATATGTTGGATGCATATTATATGTATGATATGGTACAGGGCAGAGCGTAACCACACCTTTAAAGTTCTTGAGGGGACTGGTGGTATGTTAAGCACATGGGTTCAGCTTAATTTAACAAATATCAATGGATCCTACCATGTGCCAGGCACTGGCCTAGAAACTAAGAAAATGCAGTCCCTGCTTTCAAGGAACTCATAATCTGGTAGGAAAAGCACAAGGGTATAAATAATTCTATCCCAGAGCGACAGTGAGTGATTAAAATTTGTAGAGTGAAAGGCAGCAGGAAGAAAAAGCGACTAACTCAAGGAAAGGGGGGTTGGTCAGAGATGGCTTGTCAGGGGAGGGTCCGGAGCAGAGTTAAACCTGCAATCTTGGGGCGCCTGGGTGGCGCAGTCGTTAAGCGTCTGCCTTTGGCTCAGGGCATGATACCGGGGTTCTGGGATCGAGCCCCACATCAGGCTCCTCCGCTATGAGCTTGCTTCTTCCTCTCCCACTCCCCCTGCTTGTGTTCCCTCTCTCGCTGGCTGTCTCTCTCCGTCAAATAAATAAATAAAATCTTAAAAAACAAAACAAAACAAAACAAAACAAAACAAAACAAAACCCTGCAATCTTCTCCTTGAAGTTACAAATCATGGAGACCTACAAACCTATAAATCAGTGAAATAGATTGATATGTGTTGTCAGTCTGAATATGTTTTCGGAAGCTGAAAATCATTTGCAGATCATTGCAGTTTTGTTTATAATAGCAAAAAAAAAAAAAAAAAGAAAGAAAGAAAGAAAGAAAGAAAGAAAGAAAGAAAGAAAGAAAGAAAGAAATTGGAGGCATCCCAAATCTTTAATAGACAGTACTAAAGTAAATTATAATGTATACATATAATGGTCACACTGTGGAAAATTATGCAACTGTTAAAAAATGAGGTAGAGCTATATATAGCACCATGGAAAGATCTCCGAGATATATTGTTAAGTGAACAAATGAAATGTTAGAACAATGCACATAGTATGATACCATTTGTTTTATAAATACAAGGATATATGCATTGTTACTTATATTTGTGAATGCATAGAAAGAACTCTGGCAGAATGCATAAAAACTGGTAACATTAGTAGCCTGGCAAGATGGGGTAGGAGAGAGAGGGATATTTTATATGTGTGTGTGTGTGTGTGTGTGTGTGTGTATACATATATACATATATATATTATATATGCATATATTAACTTAATCTTTTACAACAAAAAAGTCTTTAAGGCAAAACAAATTTTAAAACATCCCTTGTGCAAATGGCTAGTCCACCACTGTAGGCCTGAGGCCCTGGGGCCCTGGAAATCTAGTCCGTATGTCTGAGGTGACTAGTGGGGAACTTATGTCCCACCGTTTGTCCTCATGCTCTGTCCACCGGGCCAACATGTCCATTTACACAGTGGCCTTGCCCCAGCTCCCCAGTCATGCGCGTGCTATTTACTTTGCTACACTTGTAGCTAAGAGCTTTGGATTCAATGCAGGCAGACCCGGCTTCAAATCCCAAACTTTTCACTCACTAGTGGAAAAGGTCACTATGTGACCTTGAAAAAACTATCCTTATCCTCTGAGCCTCTGAGTTCTCCCACAGGATGACTGCGAGAATTAAATAAGGCATATCCCATTAAGGGCCAAATAAATCGCAGCTCTAAAAAGAGAAATGACAGAAATCTGCTGTTGACTATGTTCAGTGGCTCCCCACTAAAGTCAAACCAGCCCCAGATGATCCCCACCTGCGGTGTCCGCCTCTTCTTCAGTGACTGTACTTCACCAGTTTTAGTGAAAAATTATATCAAATCAAACCAAAAGGAAATGAACAATGAAATTTAAATATCTAATCAAGAGTGCTCATTTTCAATAAATCAGATTCCACCTTCTTCCTGTGTCCTCTATTTACCTCCCATGACACACACACACATACACACACACACGCACACACCTTAAAACCAAGAGAAGTTTGTACAGACCTGTTCCCATAGGAAGAAGGCCCAATATGACACTATCCAAATGTGCAAATTCACTGTATCTTTTATCAGAGCATTCATCAAGAAGTTTCTTTAGAATGCGGCGTGCCCAATAGCATTTAGCATGTGTTTGTAGAATAAATGCAATTACTAAATATTTATCCAGTCATCATGTTATTAAAAATAATAACATAGTGGACTCATCATTTTCAGATACCCAGCATCTGAGTCTGCTTCCTATTTCAGAGAATTTTCTCATTCTGTGGGTTTTGGCAAGACGCAGGAAACTTCCTCCCCCCCTACAGAAGCTGAAAGAAGGCAGGCATTTTCCATCTCATTCCCTAGCAGCCAGGGCCCTGATCTGTATGTTGGGCTCAGCCATTCAGATGCCTCCAGCTGGAGCTCTGAATCTGGAGCAAGTGACACAAAGACAGGGGGATGGCCGAGATGATCACAGGCACACGGTCTGGGTAGCTGGCAGCGGCAGGTGCCAGCCGCAGGTCCCAACCAGACAGTTCCGGGGCAAGGCTGGGCTGTGCTCTCAGCTGCCCAGTCTACATTGGTTCCTGCCCATTTTCCACACCTGGTTCTCTAGCCTTCCTGTTGATTCTGTAAGCCACCCAATTTCCTTTCAGTGACTTCCTATTTTCCTTAAGTAAACCAGAGTTGGTGCCCATTTATTTGTCACCAAGAACCCTGACTGGAACTAATTACTGCAAATTACTGAGCACCTATGAGCTAGGAATTATCCTAAGCTCTTTACATGGGGTATCTCACTTAAACTTCATAACAACCCTAGGAGAATGGAACCTGTTATTCCCATTTGACAAATGAGAACATTGAGGCTGGCTAAGGTTAAGTAGTTTGTTCAAGGTCAACACTTAGAAAAGAGGCAGAGAGTCACCATTCAGATCCATCTGAGAGACTCTTCCTCCTACTCAGCTCCCAAGTATTTGTGGATCAGTTTACTAGTTACTCCAAGTATCTCGTAGCTTGTCTCATGTAATCCTCGCAAGTCCTTGGGGTTGGAATTTTTAATTCCTATTTTACAAATGAGGAAACTGAGACTCAGAGGGATTAGAGTGACTTGCTCAAATATTTATCATAAGCCTTAAAAGTGCACATATCCTTTGATCCAACGATTCCAGGTCTGAGATTTATCCCAAGGAAACAATCAGAGGCATGACCAAAGATTGTTCATTGGGTTGTCATTTATTGCAGGGAAAAATTAAACACCATCCTTAAGGTCCAACAGTCAGGCAACAGCGAAACCAATTAGGACATCCCATATAATGGAACCTTACATGGTCATTAAAAATCAGGCTGTAGAAGCAGATGATGGGTTGCCCAGGCCCAGGGGGAACATGAGGGCTGACTTCAAAAGGGTATTCAGGAACGTTAGGGAATGATGGAAGTGTTTTAAATCTTGACTGTGGTAATGGTTACACAAGTGTATGCAGTTGTCAAAACTCGTCAAGCTATACACTTAAAATGGGGGCATTTATTGTACATAAACAATACCTCGATAATTTTTTTTAAATCCTGTAGAAAAGATTTTTATCAAAGACAATATTCTCAAAATATTAAGTGAAAAGGTTACAAAACAATATTTATAGTATATTTATTTCCATGTGTGCTACGTGCATAGAGAAAAGAAGGAAATATACCAAAAGAACAATAGTGGTTATCTCCAATTGGTGGAAATTATGGGTAATTTAGACCTTCTTTACGACTTTTTGTATTGTTTAGCGATCAGAAGAAACAAACACTAAGAAAAATTCAATGACTTGCCATAAATCACAGAAATATTAAATAGAGGAGAAGAGGCTAGAAATTAGGACTTTGCAGCCAAGCTAATTGTACCTTCTACTCAGAGTTTCTGCTCTGTACCAGGAATTGCTATAATGCACCCCTTGGAAAACTGCCTATAAAACATGTGCTTGCCTGCGAGGAACTTGAACTCTGCATGGAAGAGTGAGGAGGGAGTGATTGCATCTGGTTAGGGAATCAAGAGAGGCTTCATGGAGGTGGATTCTATGATGAGCCAAGAAAGATGAGTGGGGCTACAACAGGCGAGGGAGGTCGAGACAGTGACATGCTTGTGGGAACAGAGAGGCTTCAGTCTAGACCGGGAAAGTCATGTGGAGGGTGGTGCTGGGTGATGAGGGTGCAGGGGAAGCTGGAGGTACACTGGGAGGGACCCTTGAATAAGGCCTGAGCAGTTGGGCCCAACAAACTGCTTTCCAGATCATCGGTCAGAGGCACCCGTGGGTCAGCAGCGCTTAATCCCCATTCCCGACAAAGAACCTCTGAGTTATAATGTGAATCCATGAGAAAATGAAACATAGTACTGAGAAATCCAATGTAGGGCTATTTTGAGGGATACATATGATGAATGTGCTTTACCATAGCTGGTACAGGTATTCAGGATGCCAAGATGGCCTGTGGTTACTCAGCTGCCTCTCCCCACTGCAGCAAGGGGACCCCCAGGCAGAATCAGGAGCTTATTGGGTCTGTATCGCTGGTGCCCATCACGATGTATACCTGTGACTGGTACAGGGTAGAGGGTCAGCAAATGACTATAGAATGAATGACGGAGACATTTACATCTTAGAAAGGTATCTAGGAGAGGAGGTATAGTGCAATGATTAGAGCCTAGTCTCTGGAAGCAGATTGCCTGGCTTTGAATCCAGGCTTTGCCACTTACTGGCTGTGTAGCCTTGGGAACGTTACTTATTCTCTCTGTGCTTTGGTTTCCTGTTTCTATAAGATGAGATCATGAGAGTGGCTTCTTCCTAGGGTTGTTATGGAGATTAAATGAGTTACTAGATGGAAAGCACTTAGGACCATGCCTAGCACAGAGTATAGGAGTGTTAGATATTATAGGAGATCTTGCTAGTCTGACCTCTTTTACAGATAAGGAAACTGAAGTCCAAAGAAAGGGTAGTGATTTGTCCAAGGTCATAAAAGGAGTTGAAAGTGGAGCCAAGGGCTCTGACTCTGTGAATCAGTAACTGTCTGGAATAAAGGACTTATAGGTGGCTTCTTGCCATGTGCCTGGCATTGTCCTAGATCCTGTCTGGGGAACACGTTTCTAGCCTTTGGATTGGGATGAAAAGATGTATACACAAGAAACTACTCCAGACCAGTGCAATGCCATAGAATGCATTCCTAATCAGGCAGGCTAACAAGAACTGAGACCTCCTGGAAACACTAGGATTTCAACCTGGGATTTGTAGGGTGAAGAAATAATTAGAATAGTGGCTTTCCATTTTTTGTGTGAAGGTTGACTAAAAAACATCAGATACTCCTTCTCCACAGACTCTCCCTCCACATTATAGTGAAAGGGGCAAGCCCTTTGGAATCAGACAATTCTGGATTGAAATTCTGGCTCTCTTGCTTATCAGCTGAGTGACCTTGGGATAGTCACTTGCTGTCTCTGAGCTTTAGTGTCTTAATTTACAACATGGAGGTAAAAATAGCCTGTTCACTGGGTTATTGTGGGACCAAAGGAACTAGTATATGAGAGATACCAGATGATCAAATAAAATCAATCCCCCACACCACCCCCTTTTTTGGTCTTCTTGGCTGGCCTACCAGATTGAGGAGTTCTTCAATACCTCTATAACGAGGGACAGGCTGTAAGCTGCAGAGAACACATCAAATTATATCACTGGAAGAGTTTAAATTATCTTCCCCTAAGACCTGAGACCAGGGCTTTGTTCTTCTCTTTTTTCTTTTTATTTTTTTCTGGTTGTGTTGTTGTTGGTTTTTGTTTTGTTTTGTTTTGTTTTGTTTTTTTGGCAGTGGGAGGAGGATGTCGAAGATGGAGGGAGCACAAGGCTTTGGAAAAGGGTGTGGTGAGGACTACAGAGGAAAGGCCTAGAAAGGGAGAGGTAGGCACTGAGGACATTAGGTATGGCCAGCCCCAAGCAGGATGTCAGCTTTCCTTTGGTGGAAAGGGAGGATACCAGCATGTGTCCAGCATGACTAAGTGCCAGTTATTGTGCTAGATGCCGGGGATACAGCCTTGAACTATGTATGACTCTTGCCTAAGAATCTCCAGTCTTATGGTGAACGTTAGCATGAAAATAAAGTATTATAATCCAAATAATTTTAACAACAACAAGAGAGAGCACAGAAGTCCGCATGATTGGTGCTAGGAGGAGGTCTGTGAAAGGTGGGTCTTGAAGGCTGAATAGGAGATCGATTCAGGGAGGCAACCAGGAGGGGAAAATGGACGTAAGGTTCACTGCTGCCGGAGTAAAAAGGGTTTGGGAAATGAGGCTGGGGAGGGAGGGAGGAGTTAGATGATGAAGGATCATGTTAGCCTTTACCCTAGAGTGATGGGGGCTGAGGAAGGGTTTCAAATGAATGGAGGACTCTGTCCAATTTTTAAGTTAGAAAGACCCTTCTTGTAGCAGAATGTGGGGTACATGGGAGTGGAGGCAAGCCTGGAGGCTGGATGCCAGTGAAGACAGTTTCTGTGGTCTAGGAGAGAGAATGAGGGTCTGAACAGGGAAAGCAAGTGACCATCTTCTCCCAAGCCCCCCAGCCACACACAATCTTGTCCTCTTCTAAACTCACAGCATGCATTTTCCTGCCTCATGGCCCCATGACCCTGGGCCATGTATTGTGATCATCTGTCCCCACTGCCGGGTTGGGAGCCCTTTACCCTCGCTGCGACCCTGGGCTGAAGTGCTGGTTCACAGTTGGCACTGATGTGTTCTGAGGGTCATGGGGTTCGAGAAGAAGGGCATGGGGTGAATGCTGCATGTGGTCCAGTTCATGAGCCAAACAAGACCTCCAGGCCTTCTGCTCACTTCCCCTTCTCTATTTGTCCTTAATCAAACTGTGCAAAGAAATGTCTCAACCGACTTCTGTATTGTTTTGTGAATCAACAAAAGACTCTTACATGTTTACCAACCAGAGCCGTAAGGAAATAACATATAATCAGGGGAGGAAAGGCCAGCTGGTGGTAGCTGGAGTTCGCCTGCACGGTTGTTTGTCTCTCCCGTAACAGAAAAGTCAGTTGTGGTTTAGAGCCTAGGGCATTTTCCAGAGGTGAATTTGCCAGGACACAAAGACGCTTGCAGTGTTTTCTCCCTCCCTCTTCCATGACTTTCCCTTTGCTGCCTTCGGTTGCCTCTGTGTGGGCACAGATAGGGTGGTTGCAGGTTAACTAGGACCGAAAAGTTGTTATCACCTGACATTTGCACCCGTGGCTTATGTAAAACGAGCTGATTCTAGCAAGCACATGTCCAGGGCAGGAGCCGGCCCACCGCTGGCATCCTCCAGGCGCCGGTGAGCCGTGTGCTGCCCAGGGCCAAGAATGAGGCAGCGCCGAGGGCTGGGGCCACGTGGGGCACTGGAAGGAGCGGCTTCTGACAAGGGCTGGGACATGTGGGCAGAGGAGTCAGGCAAGAAAGGATTGTGAGTCCCGGGTAGCACCTGTTCCCAGGGAGTAAATAACACTTGGCCCTTGTGTCGTAACGCCTGCCTGTCGCCCAGCAGGCATCCTGTTCATCCTTCATGGTGGGCCGCCAGCCTCACACCACGGTGCTGGTTTCAACTGTGCTTTGGAAAAGACAGGGAAAGTCCTGATAGCTTCTGCTCGCTGAGTGTCCCTCCCCAACTCTCATTTCGCAGCTGCTGTCCAACTGCGGGGCGCACAGGGTGGGCTGGCCGGCCCAGTATTTGGATCTGGTGTCCCTGGCTCTGGAGAGAGGAGAGGGGACGGGGGCAGAGAGCCTGCGACGGCACTCGGCTGTGGTCCCGGGGGGACAGGTGTTGGTGGCTGAGCCTCATCCTCTTCCCCCCGCCCTTCCTCTCCTCCTCCCTCTCGCCTCTCTGTTTACAGTCTATTCACAGGACAATATTTGAAGTATTCGAAATATGGGCATCAGAGCCCAAGACTGAATGCTGGGCTCCTGGTGCAGAAGGAGAATTGGTAAGCTTAGAGACAAGAAAGACTAATCAGTCTGTTTGGGAATGAATCAGAACTTGGAGATGACTCTGTTTGGAAAGGACGTCATTTACTGGTTTAAGTTAATAGTGCAGTGGTTAAGAACTTGGGTGCTGAGGGCGAACAGGCCTGGGTTAAAATTCCAGCTCAGCCACAGGCCTGTGGCAAAACTAGGCCTGTTTGTTGGGTGAGCAACTCATTCAAGTTCCCCCAGGATTGTCTGAGTATTGGGAACCCCCTCATCTTGGACGCATGTAGAAGACCATGATCGTGCTTAGCTTCTCCACTGTGAATAAGATGCAGACCATATTATCACAGTCCCTGCCTGGCACACAGTGTGTGCTCTGCTAGGGAAGCTAGTATGATGCCCTTTGAGGACCCAAAAGTCTTGGAGTACTCAAGTCACCCAGGGCCCTGCTGGAGTGCAAGGGACACAGCTGCAGACATAACCGTCTCTGCACAAACATGGCCCCGTTTGCGAGTGGAGCTATCCCTGTCAAGTAGCTAGTGTTATCTCTTTCCTACTGATAAGGAAATGACATCTCTGAGGAGTAGGACTTGCCAAACGTTCATAGCTAGAAAGGGAAGAACATAAATCTTGAACCCAGCTGTTCTACAACCCAGCTGCCTGAGTTCTGTGCTAGATCATTCCACTTCCCTTGAGGGAATTTGCACTCCATCTTGAGTACTGCATAAGCTCAAGCTGTCCCCTCTTCTGGAATGCCCCTACCTCACTGCCCTGGTCTTTGGGCCCTCCATCTCTCCACCTGGCACATTCCTACTCTCCTCGGGTAACTTACTCAGGCATCACCTTCTCCAGAAATCTGTATAGATCCTTCTCGTGTGTTTCTACTCTCTTAACACCCCTTATATTTCTGCTGCTACGTCTCCCTCACAGCATTGTAATCACTTACTAATGGACTCTCTTTTCGAGCTCCTGGAAGGGATTGTTTCTCTCTTTCTACCTCCCCCAGAGCCAAACAGGTTCTTGACATACAGGTGCTCCAAGAATGTTGAACTGAAGGTAAGACATGACTGTTTTGACTTAATAAAAGCTATCATTGCTTGAATGCTTATGATGTGTCAGGCACTATGCTGAGCATACATATTATCTCATTTCATCCTCACAACAAAATCATGAGGTTTGACTGAGGGCAGATAGGAAAACAAGGCTCAGAAAGGCTAACTATCCTGCCCAAGGTCACACAGCCAGTAAGCCACAGATCCAAATATTGAGTCCAGAGCTGCCTACCACACCATTCACCACAGGCTCTTCTATCACCAGTGCCTAACCCAGTTCCCTGCTCCTATTAGGCCCTTGGTGCCAGATGACAAGTTGGATGGGTGCTGTGGGGTAGGGACCAGCCAGCTTTCCACAGGACGTGCAGCACAGGACCCAGGGTCATTGCCTTTGGGTCCTCACAGGCCAGCTGTGGGGTGTTTTCAGGAGCTGCCAGATCCCTGGGCTGGCACGAAAAGCTCTTCCTAATTCCAGAGCTTATTTTCACCCTCATACCTTCCCAGCCTTTCTCATCCTCCCAGGGCAAGGTGAGGTCTGAGAAAGCCGAGGAATGCAGCTGGATTGTCTTCAACGAATTCTTTTGTCGATAAGACCTGGGGGAGTTTCCAGACACTTTCCTATGCAGCTCCGAACATTGAGCTCAGCTACAATGACTCAGCCCATCGAAAAGCGGAGCCACTAAAGTTTCCCAGGAAGTGAGGTCACTGTACGCATCTCTGCTCAGTCGGGGCAGGAAATCCCGGGCAGCCCAGCACCCGCGGCGACTCCTTGTGGAGGAGATGGGCAGACGGTCTGAAGAATTCCGCTCCGGGAAGAGGGGCTAGGTCTGGAGGAGTGTGTCTCCCCTGACCATGACTTCTGATCTATAAACCTCCAGGACGGCCTCGGAGTACGGGTCCTGGGCTAGAGTCCTTGCAGTGTGACGACAGGCAGGGACGCAGCCTTTCTGAGCTTCGGCGTCCTCTCTGCAGAATGGGGAGGAGAAGGGCACCTACTTGACGGGGCTCTTGCGAGATGGAAAGAATGAAGGTCTACACGGTGCTGGGCAGCTAGCACGTCTAATCGATGCTTGATAGTAGTGGTTCTTATCGTGCGAGAGAACAAGGGAAAACGGTGGGGGACACTCCAGCAGCGGGGTGGCCAGGATTCTGGCTGATTCCTCACTGCTCCTGGACCGAGCAAATCTACTTGCTGTGCCATTGTGACTGCTCCCTGGCTGAGCAACACGTACGACGTTCCTCTGACCAGCGGCTCCCAACGCGTGTTTTCTGCAGGCTGGTATCTGCAGGAAGGACCGGTTCAGCCTGCGCCCATTGTGTTTACAGCACGTGTGTTTCGCCTTGGCAAGCTGGAAGGGCATGACCCCACAACATTATCTCAAGGGGACTTTCTTTTTCCTTTTTTTTTTTTTCCCCAGAGGTTGGGCTGGGTCTGCTTTCTTACCCTAAGAGAGCCTTTAGTTTGAGACATTTCTTCTGGATACAGCACACCAGGGTTCATGAGCTCCACAGTCTTGGCTTTGTCCCCTTCCTCTATTATCCTCCCCCCCTTTTGGCAGAACCTGAGGTAAATGGAAAATTTATGCCCCAGCAAAGAAAGATGTGTAAATGTCTTAGATAATATCTTTTCTTCTCTGTCTTTGAAGTGTGTCAAAGAAAAGCCAAATGGCCTAAAATTGATAATAAGTAGCCTTTTAGTGTGGTTGTATCTTCTTGTCAAGTCAACAAGTGTCTATTAAATTGTAAGTGTTGGAAGACTGGGGCTGTGAAGCCTTTTTGGACAGAAAGTCCTGTGGAACAGATTTAACAGTCAAGAAATGAAAGTCTCAAGAGAAGTGACATTCTGAAGATTATTAGCCAGCTGGAGGGATTTAAATCCAAGACTCTGATCTTTGGCTTAATTCTCTCTCCCTTCTCCTCCTCCTGATGGCCACCCCGTGGTGTCACTGGTGTGGTGCTGGGCAACATAAGGACACCAAGAATTCAGGGGAATACCTTCTGTCTTTGAGGGGCTTTCAATCTAGCAGAGACATGAGCAGGTTAAATAATGAGTAGATGATCCTTAACAACATGCTCAGGAGAAAGAACAAAGGCTTTCATGCAAAAGTAACTGTATCCTCACTTCATATCCTTCAAAGGCCCCACCCTTCACCCTCTGTGGGACCTGGTGCATGTTACCTAAACTCCTACAGCCCCAATTTCTTCATCTGGAAGACCACCTCTTAGGGTCACTACAGAAGCACTTAGTACAGAGCTAGCACGTACTAGGTGTTCAATAAATGGAAGCAAAAAATCAGTCCAACCCTACAAAAACGCTACTTCTCCTCTTGTACTTCCTTGTGGGTATCCTGTCATTTGCAATGTAGATTTACATCTGTTTTCCCCTTCAGTTCTCATAAGAAATTCCAAAGGTAACTAGAGAAGATTCTGAATAGTCACTGAATAAATGGCTACATGGGTGGATCAATAATAAACAATATGCCAGGGACGGTTCTAAGCTGTTCTGTGTAACTTATATAATACATGCATTATATCTGCACAACAACTCTATTATCATCCCCATTTTACAGATAAGGAAACTGAAGTCCAGAAGATATTAAATACCTTGCCTAACGTCATAGGTAGTATGTAACTTAGCTGAGATGAAGCCAGTTAAGCTGGCTTCAGAGTTTGGGCTCCTACCCAGAACACTGCGTTGATGGACGGACTGACTGACTGAATAATGAACGAATGAATGTAGAGGCCAGATAACCCTCTTTTTTACAGATACCGAGGCTGACAGAGTAGAACTGACTTGCCCAAGGTCCCACAGTTGGCTTAACAGTAAAATGGCCATAACATGGCAGGATTCCACATCCCTGCCCCCTTTGAAGTTAAATGTAACCACGTGACTTATTTTATCCAATAAAATGTGGGTAGAAATTGCATATAGCCCTCCTGGATGGAAGCTTTAAGAACTCACCACATTTCTTAGAAGCATACTCGAAATGAAGCCTCTAACTGCCCAGGTCACTGAGTGACTAAAGCGAGCAGAGTCTATCTGCTTATATCTTTATGATGTTAAGCCACTGAGATTTGGGAAGGTTTGTTAGCACGGCAGAACCTGGGTTCTCCTGACCGAGATAGGTAGAACTCAGAATGAGAGCTTAAGTAATCAAATGCCTCGTACAACTTCTGTTGCTTTCCCTTACCCAGTCAGCAATGCACACTCAGGAGTCTTACCCGCCAATGACTTCTCCCCCTCACCCACTGGACTATTCTTGGATTGAATGAGCTGGATCATTTATGGCATGAAGGGAAGACAGCTGCAGAATTCCAGCCCCTGACAGCAGGTTTTAGACAGACATTGACAGCTTGGCTCTGCTGGTTTGATACAAGAGATAGCCCCTTCCCAAAAGTGCTGTCTTGTATCAATTTTTCTTAGTGAATAGAATATTGTAGAGCGAGTGAGCTTTTCATAAAGTATTGAGATTAGCAACGGTATCTCCTAAACTTAAAGATATAAAGTCAAGTTTAATTGACTGGCTTTATATTTGACTGATCTTTTAAAAGGTTGTAAAGATTTTTAACAATAATTAGTTACATAACCTAAAGACTTATTACTATTTGGCAAATCATTAATAAATAATTGGTATTGACGTAAAAAATGCTCAACTAATTTTTCAGAAACATTTTTGATTGGTTAAATGAATACAACTAGAATTTTTAAAAAGCAGTTTCTATATGCAGAGAGTTTCATTTATATTATATTTAACTAATGAGAGAAGATTATACAAAAGAGGAGGATGAGGATTTTAAATACTGACTTACATATACTGATTTATTCTTATTAAAAATGTTTGTTGGCACACACCAAAAAGATAATAATGTCTAGGTCTAGATGAACTTTATATTCATTCTTACATTTTTCTGCATCCTTTAAATTTTACGTATGGACTTTATATTTTTCAATATCATTGGGATTTTTCCATAAACTGTACTTATAGCCAAGTAGTGCAAACAAGTTTTTCTTTTGTAAGTTATGTTTCCTTTCCTGAGATTGGCTGACTATCTTCGGGGCCACTGGAGGTCATCTTGAAAGTGAACCTGAGCCCAGCTGCCGTGTCAGGTGAGGGCAGACCCAGAACATGACCATGTGTGGGCTGAGTGAGACACTGGAGCACACTCCATGTCAATGATAAGGGAACTGAGGCCCAGAGAAGGGCTAGGCCCAGAGCCACAGAGCTAGTGAGTATAGAATAAGAACTAGAACCCAAGTCTGCCTGATGCCAAGTTCATATGCTTTTCAGCACTCCCCAGTTTTGAGGAGCTTGTAAGCCCCTGGTTTGCATTATTATACTAGATGCTCTTCTGAAACTAAGGTGGACATAACTTGATTCCCCGTGTTCTGGTCCATTTACCATTTGCACTGCACTTTACAGTGAAAGCATTTAAAAAAGCATTATCTCACTTAAACCCATAACAACTCTGTGGGCCACTAAGGACACTTAGCATGGAAACTCAGTCCTCCCATTTTCTTGGCCCCTCTTCCCACATCAGCATGCTCCCTCACCTTCATGAAGTCAGTATGGAAAACCCTGTGGTATCACCATATCTCGGTGCCTCTAATTTTGTAACTATGTACTTTACAGCAAGTGACTTGAACTTCCTGAACTTTAGTTCCCTCCTCTGTAAAAGGGGCATAATAATGTAAGCTGTCCAAGTGATCAAATGAAACTACACACGTAGCATGCAGGGCCCAGGTTCATGTTCATTTTGCAGCTCACTGGGTCCCCCCAGGTGCATTTGACCTACAGTTTCATGGCATGTCCTTTCTATTCCCCTCTATAGGGTCTTCTCCATGTCATAGGCTGGTGCCCTCTGCCTCACCAAACCCTGCCCCTCCAACGCAGTGTCACCTCCTCTGAGAAGCACGCCCTGACTCCTTCAACCAAACTGAACCCTCCCACTTTTGAATTCCTATTGAAATTATGGTTCTTGCCCCACTTCCCTGTACTCTAGGTTTGTGATACTAACTGGGTGACCTCCTTCCTTTTCCACCATGCCACACCAGTCAGGGATCTTTTATAAAAGATAAAGCTGGATCTTTAACTAAGGCTTTCAAACATTTTTGTTATCTATATATCTATATCTACTAACTATTCAGCCTCACACACATATATATGATTTGTATATATGTTATATCATATAGGCACCTGTATTAATATATGTATATAAATATGCATATGTATATATTTTTGATAACTCAGCTCCATTAGAAGAATAGATCAAGACCTGGAAGACCTTTGCTTTTCTTACCTAGCTTTGAAAAGATAAAGAAATGGGTACTAAATGGGGACAGAGGGAGGGGAGGGGAAGGAGGGAGATAAGCTTGAGAATGGAGAAAGGAGACAGAAGGGCTAAATGTATTATCTCATTTAACCGTCAGAACCACCCTACTGTGATACTCACTTTACAGTTGAGGAAAGGGAGGCCTGGGAAGGTTAAGTGCCACATCCAAGGTCACAGAGCCAGATTGATCCTCGCTCTGCCTGGGTCTGAAGTTGATGCTTTTCCTGCAAAACTAGGCTGTGTCTCCCTCACACAGTGGGTCTGCACACACTCTGAGCCAGGCTGTGTTGAATTCTGGTCCTACCACTTGCTCATTATGTGACCTTGGGTAAGTTACCTAATTCTAGGCTTTGGTTGCATCACCGATAAAATGGGAGTGATACACAAGAGGACCGCTTCCGGAGGAGGCTGTGAACATGAAATGATCCCCAGCAGGTAAAGCACTTAGAAAAGTTCCCGGTGCAGAATTAGGGCTCTGTCAGCATGAGCCATGATCCTTCGCTCAGGTCTCCCCATGAAGGGAGCAATGGCCCCAGCAGATCCAGGAGGAGCCCCCCCTTCCACACCTAACTTGTCCTCTGTCCTCCTTCCCCAAGCCCAGGACCCTGCCAGGACCCCCAGCTGCTCACGTCATCACAGCCTCGGTTCCCATCCTTTCTGCCGGGCATATCAGCTAGGGCACAGGTGGACTTTTGATGACAGGAAATACATCTGGTAGAAAACCAGTGAAAGCAAAAGTCTTCAGTAGGCTCCACTTTACCAATGTCTCTGGCTTTGCAGTTCACATGGCAGCAACTTCGGTTTCTGCTTCATTTTCGTATCTCCCTTTGTCTCCAACCTGATAAGGAAAATGCCGGGGATCACATGGCTACTAAGTGCAGCAGCTGGAATCTGAATCTGAACCAGCTGATT
This sequence comes from Ursus americanus, assembly GCF_024610735.1. NCBI lineage: Eukaryota > Metazoa > Chordata > Mammalia > Carnivora > Ursidae > Ursus > Ursus americanus. Next base: position 23,002,159 of record NC_142138.1, on the reverse strand, counting down.
CCAGACCCTGCCTGCTTAACCATCACCCCACGGGGCCGCCCCCTTTCCTTCTAGAATATGCCTCGAGGACAGGCATCACCTCCTATCAGAATTTCAGCAGTGGCCAGCACCTAGTGACTTGCTCGTAATAAATCATCAGGACCCACAGACAGATGTGTTTCCTGACAACATTAAATCTTTTAATCTTTTCTCTTCAGAGCTGGTTATGTCAGGTTGAATTGAGGAGAGGTTAAAATACTCATTCATTCATTCATTCATTCATTCATCAAATGTGTACTGAATGCGTAACCAGGGCCAGACTCCAAGCTAGGTGCTAGAGGAATAAAAATGAATAAGACAAGAACCCTGCACTCCAGCAGCCTCGAGTCCATATTGGGGTGGCAGTGGGGGTGGGGGTAGTGTGGGGATTCTCAACCCTGGATGAACATTTTCATCTGCTGGAGAGCTTTTAAAGAAATACTGATGCCTGGCCCTCACCTCCAAGTGGTTTTAATTGTTCTGAGATGGGGCCCCAGGCTTTGTTTTTGGGGTTTTTTTTTAAAATAAACTTCTTTTAGAACAGGTTTAGATTTGCAGAGTTATTATGAAGGTCGTAGAGAGAGTTGCGGTCTACACCACACCTAGTTTCACCTACTATTCACATCTTACCTCAATATGGCACATTTGCCACACTGAATGGACCAATATTCATGTATTATTATCAACTAAAATTCATGCTTTATTTAAATTTCCACACTTTTTTTTCTAATGTCCTTTTCCTGTCCCAAGATTCCATCTAGTACAACCTAGGACATTTAGTTATCTTGTCTCCTTAGGCTTCCCTTGGCCATGACAGTTTGTTGGCTTTGGTTTTCTTGGTCTTTTTTGAAGTTCTTCAGATTCTAATACATAGTTAGGGAGGACTTCTGCTCTGGGGTCAAAAGCATGGAAGTTCTAGAGGCAGGCTCTCTGGGTTCAACTTCTGGCTGGGCCACTTAATAGCTGTGTGACCTTGGTACAGTAAGTAAGCCTGTGGGGTCTCCATTTTCTCACTTGTACAATGGGGATAACAATAGAATCTACGGCTCTGAGTTGGGAAGGTCCAATGAGGCCAAAGTTTCTCAACTTTTTCACATCACAGCACCTGGAGAGAATACATAGTATTTGGTATTATGCATTGGCATAGTATATAACACAAGTTGTGCTGGCCTAAATGGATGAGTCTACTCACAGTGGAGAACGAGAGAATTTAAGAGTGGGCCACCTATCACTCTGGGATGCCACTGTAGGAAGTTCTCAGTTGACCCATGTGAAGGCACTCAGATTATCTCCCTGGATCTGCATGGGCCTGTCATAAATGGTTTCCATAACTACAGAGGTGGAGACAGACCTGTGAAGAGCAGGGAGTAGCACAGAGCTAGGCAGCGATAGTGGGCCAGGCAAGGACAGCTACTGCAGGGGCCCATTTGTGTATTTCCAAAGAGAACGTGCACTGTCTCTGCAGCAGGAGGGAAATGCTCTCACTTCCGGAGCAACTCCGGGTGACCAGCTATGGACAAACCCCAGGGCACCTCGTTACACCATGAGGAACAAGAGCAGCCAGGCTGCTGACACATGAAGAATGCAGAACGGCTGGCCAATTAAGCCCTGGCACTTGGAAACTGAAGGCTCAAGATTTCTTGTCAGGAGCCTCCAAGGCCAATCCTCCTGCGGCTACTGCCTCTCTGGCGCCACCACCTGGTATCCGTGGGGCGGTTTGCAGCCAGCAGAACCTACCAAAACTGGTTCATTTTTTTTTCTTTAATGGATTTTTCTTTGAGAACTGAAAGACTTGTGTATATTAAATAAAATCAGTTTCTAGAGGAGAAACTTAAAAATCACAATAGAAAAAAAAGTTAACACTGTCTAGGCCATAGCAGATCCCAAAGAAAATATTCATATAATTACAAAATTCTAGGTGCTTCCTAATTGACCTCTTGATACAAAATGACCTATTAAATTTGCAATTTGTGGTTCCTGGTGTGGAGGTTCGTAGGACAAGCTAGGGAGCCTTCAAACCTTGATCTGACTTCCCTGAGCAGTTATTTGGCTTTTGAATCAGATTTTCCTTGTCTAAGAGGGAGCAGCAGCAACAGCACCGACCTTCTGGGCAGTTTCTCCTTTGGCATGGTGAGTCTGCAGAACTACCACAGCTTCATCCACTCGGGAGGTGGGAGCCAGTGACCATGGCACATGCAGCAGCTCAGGGTTGCCAATCTCCAGCAACATTCCCTGGATCTTTCCAGCCAACTTTGAGTGCAAGTGGGAGCAAACTTACTCCTAGCATCTGCTTCTGTTCCTGAGAAAGTGCTGCAGCCCAGCATGGGCTCCTGTCCCCACACAGGCACCACAGTGCATGCTGCCTGCAGATGCTGTAGGGTAGAATGAGGGCAGTGGCCACTGTAGGCATATTTGTGAGGTGCAAAGATACTGGCCATTTTGATTTCAGCCAAGCTTTGTTTCCTCAAAGCTGATCTGGGGATCAAGTTCCAGATTCAAGTGTTCAGTGCATCTTCAGTAACAGGAAGTCTACTCCCCCGATCCCCCTACATTTGCTAGGTATGTGTTTCTTTAAGGCTAAAGAAATCAGAGATGTGAAGAACTGTTGACTCGAGATGGTTCTCTCTGCAATTTGCCCACAGATGGATCAGCACCATCCCTATCAGACAGTCCTTGTGCCTTTGAGACCCAGAGAGATTCATGGATGATTGAAATAATGATAGATGCTGATGTGCAGAAAAGACTTCTCACTGTTATAAAGCATTCCTGTGTTCCTCATCTTATAGTGAAGTGTATAAAGGCCAAGAGTGTTACAAAGGACACATCAGGGTTCAAATTTTAGCTCTACCGTGTGACCAGGGGTAAATCACTTAACCTCCCCGGGCTCCATTTCCTCATCTGTAAAATCAGGATAAAAATGCCATTCTCAAAGTGTTGCATTGGGAGGATTAAGAAGCATAGTAAGTGCTAAGCTTAATACCCAGCATGTGGCAAAACCTCAGTCAAGGGTAGCTAGGACTATAAGGATTCCCACCATGACTTTGTGAGGCAGGGCAGGCCTGCTTTGGAGATGAAGAAATTAGAGCTCAGAGACAGGGGTGACTGATCCATGGGAGTGGCAGAGGCTCCTGGGTCTCAAACTCTGATTCTCCAGGCACTGAGTCCAGGGCCCTTTCCTCACACCACATACAAGGTGCCTATACTCCCTGCCAAGTCTATAGACACTCGGCTGAGGTGGAGAGCTCAGGGCTGGAGAAACAGCCACATCCAAGGGAGCCAAAGCAGGCAGTGGGGGACCCACCAGACAGGCAGGAGCTGGATGCCCAGAGCTCAGGGCTTAGACACAAGGGGGGAGAGCCAACCCTGGGTGGACGGCAGGGAGGGCCAGAGGGGTGCATGAGGCCAAGGCACAAGGTCCTTGGCATGAAAGGACAGATGGCCTCACAAGCAGCCAGTGAAGCCTGACTCAGGGAATGGCATAGTGACATGAGAGGCCAGAGGCTGGAGACCAGGAGACACGGAGAACTCAGAGACAGAAACAGAAGGAGGAAAACCTGACTGAGATGCTCCCTGATAGCATTAACTTAGGATGGCATCTGCCTTTTTGGGCATGGCAGGTGAAAACAGTTTGTGGTAAAGTCAGCTCAAGGAACTCCTTTAGGGTTCCTTCTAATGACATTAAAAAAAAGTGTCTTTCCTTAGCAAACCAAGCAACATCCCCTTCATCTCTAAATTCAAGTCAAATTCCTCCAAGTCTACAGTCAAATGAAATTAGCTGGGAGAAATACGACTTGATATGATTGGATCTGGGTCTCTCTGATGTGCATGTGATGTGTCTATGTGATGTTGCCGTGACTGTCCAGAAGTCACCAGAATCTCTTTAAGCCTGTCTTCAGAGGCCAGGAGTCAAGGAATCTTAGAATGAAAGGTCGTGCAGCTCAAATTTCCCTCCAGTGCACGAAACCTCCCTTCCAAAGGGAAGTGGTCTGCCAGGCTTTGCTTGAACATCTCTGAGGATGACGAGCTTGCTCCCCGCCAAGGCAGCCTCTTACGTATATGGACAGCTCTGAATTTTAGAAAATGTTTCCTCGTTTGCCTGCCAGGATCCCTTCAGTTGCCAGTGACAGAAAGGCCAGCTGAAACGGTCATTACCAAAAGAATAATTAAGGAATAACTTGTGTGGCAGGCTCTTGACGGACCCATCAGATGCCCCTCCAGTGAAGGATGTTTAGCACCAGCTGACGGAGAGCTACCAGTCAGCAATCTTTAATCCTCAACCCCTTCAGGAATTGCTTTGCTGCCCCAGCCTTTCCTGGGGTAACCCAAAGCCAATGAGTAATCAATGCTGGACTACAGATGTCTGGATCATCTCCACCCAACTCAGGGTGTGGCTGAAGCCGTTGTAAGGCCTCGCTTTGCAACCTCTACTCCCTTCCCTTCCTCAAGTGTTCATCCCCAGGACACTCCCCAATGAAATATCCCACACCCCAGACTCCATCTGAGTCCACCTTCCAGGGAACAAAATTGTGACATACTGGCTCACCTAACTGAAAGATCTAGAGAACATAAGGCACAGCTGCTTCCAGGGGCTCAGAAGGAAAGAGTTGGGGCATAGTGTTACCCCTTCTTTTTGGCTGTGCGCTCCTTTGTGTTGAGCTCCCCGTAGATATATGCACCTGTGAATCCAGTGAGGGGAGAAGATTTTTACCAACAATTTCCTAGAAACTCAAAATGTTCTTCTCATCAAACTGATCTGAGTCACAAGCTGATTCTTAGACCAATTATTGTGGCCAGAGAGGAAGGGGTATGCTGATTATCTTAGGCCAGAGCTGTAAGATCACCTGGGGAAGGTAATAGAGTTAGCCCGCCAAAATGACCATGTTGGCCAAGCGTAAGAGGGATTTATTCCCTGAACGAGACATGGGTTCTGTGATAAGAAAGAAAAGCAGACACCATGCAGGCAAAACCCACAAACGTCTACCACAATTTTACCACGTGGGACTTGGTCCCCATGCTGTTCCCATTCCTGGGGCCCCCTGATGTCAGCCTAAGCCCTCTGTCACCAGATAGCCCTTCATGTTTCTGAAGAGCTCCACTCCACCCCCACCTCCGGTCTGCTCCCCCCAGTTCCTGACCTTCCATCCTCCTATGGCCTGACCCTGAGTCCTCTCACCTCTTCTAAAAACAATCTATCTTTTGTCTTTAGTTTCAAAGTGTGCTACCCAGGATAAAATACAAAGCTCTTAGAAAAGTACAAGATAATCACTTCTCTCCTACCCATCCTACTTCTATTAGTGGAGTCCGAAATCAAAATAATGAGTTTTTCTCGGTGGGCAAAAAATTGACTTGTAACAATGTTAGCTCTTTACTTGCAAAACCCTATTTGCTGACCACACTTACTGCTCAGCTGCTTTCCCAAGTGCCATGGCCTCACTCCACTGCTGTGCAGTTGGAGTTTTGCACAATATTGTGTATAAAAAATTACAATACTATAGGTATTGATGGGCTATTAGTGCTCATGCAACCTTGCGTCTGTGTGTAGGGTTATAAAAATTCACATGAGTGAGAAAAAGTACTAGATCAGAATCCTGGATTCAAGGCCCAAGCTCCAACTTCTACAAGAGGTAGGACCTCTGCAGGTCACTCAATTGCTCAATCTCCATTTCGTCACATCTACAATGAGTTAAAAATAGCTACCTCGTGTGGGGTGTACATATCAAAGTCCAATATGTAGGCTTTGAAAACTATGGGAATGTGTGTGTGTATGCGGTATAAAACACTGCATTGTAAAATGTTTTTCTTACCATATAAAAATGTTACAGTATAAAATGTTTCTCCTACTGTAGGTCACAGTTTAAAAATCTGGAGAAAACACTCCTTCACACCATGTGCTCCAAAGTGCCCAGGCCTACATCTGTCTTATTCACTATGGTGCATGCAGATACACACACACACACACACACACACACACACAGAAACAAAAGCTTCATGAAACAAACCTCACTCCTTACAAGGAAGTAAAAAATAAAGCTAAGTAGCAAACATGAGTTTATTACTATTGAAATGTAACCTAGAAAAAAAATTCCAAGATAAAGATTACAAAACCTAAATAAACTGGTCATGACCCACTATGCTGATTTCACAGCCCGTCAGTGATTGGAACTCAGTCTTAAAAGCCCGGGTCTGGTACAAGAGCCAGACAAGCAGATAGGGAATCCAACAGAGTGTAAATACTGCCCTGAGGAAACGGAACCAGCCAAGACCCGGGAGGTGGGAGGGCTCTCTAGAGAAAGTTGCACAGAAGCTGAAGTTGAAGGATGACCAGGAGTTGCAGACACCGCGGCTGAGAGAAGCCTGGGCAAGTGTGGAAAGCGACTAGCAGAAGGACCTGTCTGTGCAGAGAGAAAACAAACCCCTGGCCTCTTGCCACCCAGTACACAGGGAGGCGAAACCAGTATTTCGTACCTAAAATATCACAGTGAGCCGAGGTCATCAAATTGAATGGTTGCAAGTTAAAAACATAAAAGCATCCTTACAAAAATCTATGTATTATTACAAAACCATTAAGTATGCAAAAACATTGCTCCATGTAAATAAAAAAAGCACTTCAGAACTCTTAAGAAATAAAGAAGACAATTATGACCAAGATATTTGAGAGGTGGGATGAAGTTCAAGGTTATTCTCTCACACTTCCTTAGGGAGTACTCAATCAGGCATAATTTATGTAATTGCTCACGCTTACTTTTAATCTCAGTGGAAATGAAACTGCTTAAATTGCAAAGGTGATAAAGCTTTGAAAAACGTAGACAGGTGTGGTTCCTGGCTCCAGAGAGTTCCCCTTTTCCATGTGCCCGCCATTCTCAGCATTACTCACACCTGCAGACGAGGCAGGGCCTCAGGCTGCAGCTCCCAAGTGGAGCCAGGGTAGGGCTGGCTCCTATAAAAAGCAACCCAACCACAGACCAACCACCTTCCAGCTGACTCTGCCCCCACACTCCACTTTCCGGCACTCCGATAATTGGGCCTCTGATTGACTCGTTTCCTGGTTCTGGTCCATCTCCCTCATGCCAGGACCTGGCTCCTGGACCTCACCCCCTTTGGTGTGGCATTTCAGCAAACGTTTTTCTTTCTCCAGTTGGCTCCAGCCTCTACCTCCACCGTTTCCTCTCTACATAATCCTTCCGCTCACCTGCAACAAAATTATTGCCCTAAAAGGTCCTAAGAAACTAGATGACCTGAGAAGGGGCATGCATTGTCATTCGTTTTTTGAATTTATTAAAGAAGTCCAAGGGGATCCAAAGGGTGCAGAATAGATTAACTGAGGGCAGAGAAAAGGGTGTTAGGGTCAGGAAAGCAGCAGGTCTGTTCAGAGAGAAAGGGGGACAAAGAATGAGACATCTCAAGCATCCAACAGGCAACATGAAGATGGAGGATTTCAAGTGAGTGGCTGAGATGAAGAAAGGAAGGAGCCTATACAGCGAAGCTTGAAGTTTTGCTGCATTAGGCTCCAGCTACCCTGACCTTTTGGTTGCTTCAAACACAACTTCTTCCTATGATGTGTTGTCCCCTTGGGCTCGGCAGACTGTCCCCCCACCCTGGCTCCTCCTTACTCATCCTACAAAGTCATATTATGGGTCCCCTGCTTGAGGAGGCCTCCCCAGGCCATGTCCCCTATTATAACTATCACCCCACCTTCTTTTCTTAGTAGCTCCCATCTGACCATGATTACCATATTGGATACACCATTATTTAAGGTTTCTCTTCTTCACTAGATTGTAAGGTCTGAGAAGGTAGAGATTATATTTAGCTTAACTTTCTGCTATGCTTGATAGCCCCTAGACATTTCACTTAGGTGAGCCAGTATGTCACAGGTTCATTCCCTAGAAAGCAGACTCTGAGATGGAGTTCGGGGGAACGATATTAATTAGGGAGCATCCCAGGGATGAACACTTGAAGAAAGGAGGGGAAGAGGACAGAAAATGCAGATGAGGGCAGGAGGTGCCCTGGCACTAGAATGGCCTTCAGAGTTATTGCAGCTGGGCAGAGATGACAGGCATTGATTACTCATTGACTTCAAGTCACTTCAAGAAGGGGTAGGACCTTGGGCAAGGTAACTAAGCAGCAAAGCCATCCCTGAAGGAGTTGACAGTTAAAAGTTGTCTGCTGACTATGGCAGAGTTTAGTTAGAAATTAAGACTTTCAAGGGCACCTGGGTGACTCAGTTAAGCGTCTGCCTCTTGATTTCAGCTCAGGTCATGATCTCAGGGTCCTGGGATCAAGCCCCATGTCAGGCTCCATGCTCAGCATGGAGTCTGCTTGAGATGCTCCCTCTCCCTCTCCCCCTCTCCCTGCTCACACACATGCTCTCTCTCTCAAATAAATAAATAAAATCTTTAAAAAAAAAATTAATACTTTCAGAGGGAATTCAAGATGGCCGTGTAGGAAGACCCTAAATTCACCTCCCCTGACAGACACAGCCAACTTATAGCTAGCTACCTACAAAACAATTTTCTCCTGAAAAGGACCTGAGAACTAGATGAACAGCATCTCCACAACAAAGGACTAAAGAAGTTCATTGAGCAGAGTAGGAGAGGCAGACATGGCCTTGCCCAGGACCTCACCCCAGATTCAGTGACCCCACAATCAGGAGAGATCCCAAAATATGGAACTCTCCCTCGAGGAGTGGAGGGATTGTGCCCCACATGAGACATCCAACCCCGGGAGTTAGCACCAGAAAGACCAGCCCCCAAAACACCTGGCTTTGAAAATCAATGAGGATTAAGAACAGAAGAATCCTAGAACTATAGGGAATGGAGATTCAGCTCTTCAAGGGCTTGCATACAAACCCACTCACCCTGAGACCTAGCACAGAAGCAACAAACTGCAAAGCACCTAGGACATAAGTAGGGGGACCCACTTACTAATTTCAAAGCTGCTACCAGAGAGGCAGGAACCCGCAGGGACTTTACCCAGGGATGGAAGTGCTGGAAGACACCATTTTTGCAATCTCATCCTCACTTGCTGGTAATGGAGCAAACAGGTACCATTTTTGGTGCCCTCCCTCTGGCCTACTAGCTCCAGATGGCATTCTCTGCCCAACCCATGCCATATCCCAAATGGGAAAGTGCCCCCAAGCCACACCCTACTGGAGCAGATGAGCGACAAATGGACCAGACAAGTGCTCAGAGCCCTGCCCACCCCACATAGCAACCTAGCTGCAACCAGGCCAGATGAGTGCCCTGAGCCCCACTCTCCCTACACAGCAACCACAGCCCAATCACTCCTGCAGGTCCATACAGCTCACATGAGGGATGCTTAGAGAGTGCCTAGCTCTGTGGCCAGGGGAGACTGCACTTCTGGGCCACACAGAACAGATCCTACACAAGACCATTCTTTCAAGACTGAGAGAGGTAGCCATTTTGCCTAATATACATAGACAAACACAGAAAGACAGGTAAAATGAAGAGACAGAAGAGTATGTTCCAAACCAAAGAACAAGCAAATCCCCCAAAAAAGACCTTAATGGAGATAAGCAACCCCCCTGATAAAGAATTCCAAGTAATAGTCATAAAGATGCCCACCAAGGTCAGGAGAAAAATGGATAAACACAGCAAGAACTTCAACAAAGGGAAAATATTAAAAAGTACCAAATGGAAGTTATAACTGAAGTGAAAAATACACTACAGGGTTCAATAGCAGAATGGATAAAATAGAAGCACAAATCAGCAAGCTGGACAATAAAACAATGGAAAACAACTAAAATAGAGCAGCAAAATGAAAAAAAAAAACAACTAAAGAAGTGAGGATACCTTAAGGAACCTGTAGGAATCAAATGGAATAACATTTGCATTATAGGGGTCTCAGAAAGAGAAGAGAGAAAGAAAGGAATAGAAAAGCTATTGGAAGAAATAATGGCCAAAAATGTCCCTAATCTGGACCTCCATGTCTAGGAAGCCTAGAGAGTTCCAAATAAGAGGAACCCAAGGAGAAGCCTGGTGATGGGTCTTAAAGAGCACGTATTGCAATGAGCATGGGGTATTATATGCAAACAATGAATCATGGAACACTACATCAAAAACTAATGAAGTACTGTATGGTGACATAACATAATAAAAAAAGAGAGAGAAGCACACTGAAACACATTATGTTTAACACGTATAATGAAACACATTATAATTAAAATGGTAAAAGTTAAGGATAAAGGGAGAATCTGAAAAGCAGTAAGAAAAAAACAACATACTACATAGAAGGGGAAACCCCATAAGGACATTAGCAGATTTTTCAGTAGAAACTTTGCAAGCCAGAAAGGAGCAGCATGACATACTCAAAATACTGAAGGAGAAAAACTGCCAACCAAGAATTTTTTTTATCCAACAAGGTTATCATTCAGAATTGAAAGAGAGATTAAGAGTTTCCAGCTAAGCAAAAGCCAAAGATATTAATCACCACTAAACTGACCTTATAAAAATGTTAAGGGGACATCCCTAAGCTAAGAAGAAAAGGCACTAATTAATAAGAAAACATGTAAAAGTAAAATCTCACTGGAAAAGGTAAATAAATAATAAAGGTAGCAGATCAACCACTTATAAAGAAAGTATGAAGGGTAAAAGATAAAAGTAACAGAAATAATTAAAATACAATAATTAGTTAAGTGATGCATAAAATAAAAAGATGTAAAATGTGTCACCAAAAATATAAAATGTGTGTACGGGGATAAAAATATAAAGTTTTGGCCTGTGTTCAAAATTAAGTTACTGTTAACTTAAACCAGACTGCTATATACAAAATATATTATATGTGATCCTCACAGTAATCACAAAGAAAACGTTTACAATAAATATACAAAAGAGAAAGGAATCTAAGTATAACAATAAGGAAAATAAATTACAAGAGAAGAAAAAAAAATTACAAGAGAAGAGAGAAAGAAGAAAAAAGGAACAGAGAGAAACTATAAACACAGCCAGAAAATAATTACCAAAATGGAAATAAGTACATACCTATTAATTACTTTAAATGTAAGTGGACTAAATTCTCCAATCAAAAGACAGAGTGGCTGAATGGATTAAAACAAATAAGACCCTTCTATGTGCTGCCTATAGTAGACTCACTTCAAACCTAATGGAACTCACAGAGTGAAAGTAAAAGTACAGGAAAAATATATGCCATGCAAATGGAAATAAAAAGAAAGCTGGGGTAGTGGTGCTTATGTCAAATAAAATCGACTTTAAAACAAAGGCTACAACAAAAGACAAAGAAAAGCACTATATAACAGTAAAAGAGTTGATCCAACATGAAGATATAACATTTATAAACATTTATGCACCCAACATAGGAGCACCTATATATAAAGCAAATATCAACAGGAATAAAGGAAGAAATAGACAGCATACAATAATAGTAGGGGACTTTATTACCTCACTTACATCAATGAATAGAGTATCCAGAAAGAAAACCAATAAGAAAACGTTGGCTTTAAACAGCACATTAGACCAACTGGACTTAATAGATATATACAGAACAATTCATCCAAAACCAGAAAACACTTTCTTTTCAAGAGCACATGGAATATTATCCAGGATAGATTGCATGTTAAGCCACAAAACAAGTCTTAATAAGTTTAAAAAGATTGAAGTCATATTAAGCACCTTTTATGACCATGATAGTATAAAACTGGAAATCAATTACAAGAAGAAAACTGGGAAAAAACAAAAATACATAGAGACTAAATAACATGCTATTAAACAACCAACGGGTCAATGAAGAAATCAAAGAGAAAAACAAAAAGTACCTTGAGAAAAATGAAAATTGTCTACCTCAAGAAACAAGAAAAATCTCGAACAATGTAACTGTACATTTAAAGAACTAGAAAAAGTAGAACAAAGAAAACACAAAGTTAGTAGATGAAAAAAAAAATAAAGATCAGAGCAGAAATAAATGAAATAGAGACTAAATAAATAAATAGGGTCTGGTTCTTTGAAAAGACAAGCAAAATCCACAAACCTTTATTTAGACCCATCAGGAACAAAAGAGAGAGCCCAAATAAATAAAATCAGAAATGAAAGAGGAGAAATTATGATGGATACCACAGAAATACAAAGGATCATAAGAGAATACGCTAAACAATTATACACCAACAAATTAGATGACCTAAAAGAAATGGATAAATCAATCTTTCAAGACTAAATCATGAAGAAATAAAATGTGAAGAGACCCATTACTACTCATGAAAGTGAATCAGTAATCAAAAACTCCCACCAAAGAAAACTCTAGGTTCAGATGGCTTTATAGATGAATTCTACCAAACATTTAAAGAAGACTTAATACCTATCCTTCTCAAATTATTCCAAAAAATTGATGATGAAGTAACAATTCCAACTTCATTTTACAAAGCCAATAACAACCTGATACCAAAACCAGACAAAGATACTCTAAGAAAAGAAAATTTCAGGCCAATAGCTCTGATGAACATAGATGCAAAAATGCTCAACAAAGGTTGGCAAACCAAATTCAACAATACATTAAAAGGATCATACACTACGAACAAATGGGATTCGTGAGATGCAAGGATAGTTTAACATCTGCAAATCAATCAACATGATATACCACATTAAGAAAATAAAGGATAAAAATCATATGACCAACTCAATAAATACAGAAAAGCATTTCACAAAACTCAACATCCATTTATCATAAAAATTCTCAACAAGGTGGGTATAGAGGAAACATGCCTTAACCTAATAAAAGCCATATATGACAAACCCACACAGTTAACATTATACTCAATGCTTAAGAGTTGAAAACTTTTCCTCTAAAATCAAGAACAAGACAAGGATGCCCCCTCTCCCCACTTTTATTCAACATGGTACTGAATATTCTAGCCATAGCAATCTGACAAGGAAATGAAATAAAAGGCATCCAAATTGGTGAGGAAAAAGTGAAACTGCCACTATTTGCATATGACATGATATTATATACAGAAAGCCCTGAAGATTCCACAAAAAAAACTATTAGAATAAATAAATTCAGTAAAGTTGCAGGATACAACATTAACATACAGAAATCTGTTGCATTTCTATATATTAATGATGAACTACTAGAAAGAATTAAGAAAACAATCCCATTTACAATTGCATCAAAAAGAATAAAATACCTAAGAATTTAAACGAGGTAAAAACCTTACACTCTGAAAACTGTAAGACTTAAAGAAAAAAATTGAAAATGACACAGATAACTGGAAAAATATACCACGCTCATGGATTATAAGAATATTGTTAAAATGTCCATAGTATCCAAAGCAATCTACAAATCCAATGCAATCCCTATCAAAATACCAATAACATTTTCATGGAACTAGAACAAATAATCCTAAAATTTGTATGGAACCACAAAAGATCCCGAATAGCCAAAGGAATCTTGAGAAAGAAGAACAAACCTGGAATTATCACAGTCCCCGATTTCGAACTATACTACAAAGTGTAGTAATCAAAACAGTATGGTGCTGGCACAAAAATAGACACATAGATCAATGGAGCAGACTAGAGCCCAAAAATAAACCCATGCTTATACGGTCAATTAATCTACGACAAAGGAGGCAAGAATATACAATGAGGAAAAGACAGTCTTCAAGAAATAGTTTTGGGAAAACCGGATGGATAGCTACGTGCAAAAAATGAACTGGACCACTTTCTTATACCATATGCAAAAATAAGGTCAAAATGACTGAAAGCCTAAATGTAATATATAAAACTAAAACCATAAAATTCCTAAAAGAAACCAAAGGCGGTAAATCCTTGGACATTGGTCTTAGCAGTATCTTTGTGGATCTGTCTCCTCAGTCAAGGGCAACAAAAGCAAAAATAAACAATTGGGACTACATCTAAATAAAAAGCTTTTGCATAGCAAAGGAAACCATCAACAAAATGAAAAGGCAACTTTCTGAATGGGAGAAGATATTTTCAAATGATATATTAGATAAGAGATTAATATTCAAAATATATTTTTTAGAAAACTTATACAACTCAACACCAAATAAACCAAACAATTCAATTAAAAAATGGGCAGGTGACCTGGATAAATATTTTTCCAAAGTAGACATACAGATGGCCAACGGGCACATGAAAAGATGCTCAATGTCACTAATCATCAGGGAAATAGACTTCAAAAACCACAATGAGATATCACCTGACACCTGTCAGAATGGCTAGAATCAAAAAGACAAAAAATAACAAGTGTTAGAAAGGATGTGGAGAAAAGGGAACACTTGTGCATGATTGGTGAGAATGTAAATTGGTGCAGTCACTGGAGAAAACAGTGCAAATTTTCCTCAAAAACTTAAAAATAAAAACGCCATACAATTTAGCAATTCTACTTCTGGGTATTTATCCAAGGAAAACAAAAACACCAATTTGAAAATACATGTTGCACCCTTATTTCACTGCAGCATTATTTACTATAGCCAAGATATGGAAACAACCAAAGTGTTTGTCAGTGAATGAATGGATAAAGATATCTCTCTTACATACACTTACACACACACACACACACACACACACACTACTTAGTCATGAAAAAAAGAATGAAATCTTGACATTTGCAACAAGGATAGACCTAAGTTATTATGCTAAGTGAAATAAGTCATACAGAAAAAAAACCAATACCATGCGATTTCACTTACATGTGGCACCTCAAAAAACAAAACAAACAAAACAAACCAGAAGCAGACTCATAAATACAGAGAACAAGCTGGTGGTTGTGCTGGTGGTTGTGAGAGAGAAGGGGAATAGGGAGTGGGCAAAATGGGTGAAGGGGATTAAGAGGTACAAACTTTCAGTTAGAAAATAAGTAAATCACAGAGATGTAAAGTACAACATAGGGAATAGTCAGTAATATTGTGGTATGATGTATAGTGACAGATGGTAACTAGAATCACCATGGTGATCACTTTGTAATGTATACAAATATTGAAGTACCATGTTGTATGCCTGAAACTAACATTTTATGTCTGCTATAACACAACAAAAAATAATGAATACCAACTATAGAAAGGCACTTCCCATACATTATTTTATCTCCCCAATGAGTGATGGATATATAACTGTCTTATTTGCTACAGAGGAAACTGAGTCTCAGAAAGTTGACAAAACTTGCTTAGAATCATGGAGCTCCAAACAGTGCCAGATACAAACCCAGCTCTGCCTGAATGTGGGCTCACTGCTCAACTTTTGCCTGAGGACCTTGGCTCAGCCCTTGCTGGGAAGTCATAAATCTGGACATTGCAGCTGCAAGGGGGCCTTGCGGTGGCCGGAGAGATGCTACCTGGGCCAGCCTGGCATTTGACAAACTAAGTCTGAGCACCCATCCTTCTCTGTGGCTGTACCCTTGTGGGTGAACCCCAACCTGCTAACCTTACTTGCCCGGATTCTTGATTGCTCTCTTTGCAGAATGAGTCAACTCAGCCTTCCTGACCTTGGGCCGTACTCTTGACTGTAATTAACCTGGCCACAGCCACAGTGGCTCAGCCAAGAGAGCCCATAACCCTTTCTCTGGCGCCCTGCCTACTCTTAGATGAATGATCTCATTGAGTATAACAGGTGTAGGTGTTCTTGCTTCTATGAAAATCCCCAAACCTCTCATTGTATTCTCCCATAGAAAATATAAGCTTGAGCTATCCCCTGCTAATTGGTAAACTCCTTCTGGGCAGGATCAAAGTCTAATTCCACTTTGATTCTGGGTACCCAGTGCGTTATCTGGAGAGAGCAAATGCTTATGGTCCATTCAATGAAAAGGTAAAACCAATCCACACACAAACGAGTGAAGCTAGTCATTCAAAACTAGAATGACACTGACAAAAATTACTAATGTGTTCCACTATATCAGAAAGATCTAGACTTAGAACATCTCTTATTCATTTAGCAAATACTTATCTAACACTTGCTAATTGTCAGACATTGTGCTAGGTGTTAGAAGGACATCACGGAAAAAGAAGATACAGTTCCTAACTTCATGAAGCTTACAGACTAGGAAAAGAAATTAATATCAAACAAATCCTTGTTCAAATAAAAGCCATTATGAGCCGCAGTACAGAGAAGCATGATGTTGTGCAAATGAGCATAATCAGGTGCTAATCTGATCTCAGGGGCTACAGAAGATATTTCAGTTGGAACCTAAAAGGTGAATGGGAATTAGCCAGACAAAGAGGAAAGAATAGAAGGAGCTCTGTCCATCCATGGCATCTAAGGACTTAGATGTCCTTAGAGTAGGCCTGTGGGACAAGAGCACCAAGAAGACAGGAGAAGGGACCTGGAGATACTGAATGACAAGGATGAGGAAGGTGTGGCTAGGTTATTCAGGGCACTGTGAGCCATGGCAAAAGCTTTGAATTTTTCAATAAAAGAACTGGGAAACCATGGACAGTGTCTAAGCAGGGGAATAACATAATTAGATTGTTTTTTTAAAAAATCTCCCTGGCTGCTACGTGGGAACTAGATTAGAGAATGCAAGAAATGGGGGGTGGGGGGCTTGGTGGCTAGGTGGCTCAGTTGGTTAAGCGTCTGACTCTTGATTTTGGCTCAGGTCACGATTTCAGGGTCGTGAGATCAAGCCCCGTGTCCGGCTCTGTACTGGAAGTGGAGCCTGCTTGGGATTCTCCCTCTCCCTCTGCCCCTTCACTCATGCTCACTTACTCTGGGGCTCTAGCACGCGCTCATGCCCCTTCTCTCTCTCCACCAAAAAAAAAAAAAAAAAAAAAAAGGATGTGGGGAAACTGGTTAGAAGGCTTTTGTAGCAGTCCAGGCAAGATACTCTGTTGTCTGGGAGCAGGGAGCCAGCAGGAGAAATGCAGAGCCATAGACAGAATGGAGAACTCCTCGGGAGATGACTGGATCGTCAGGGCTTGATGATTATCCAGTCCTGTAGTGGGGTAGGGTGAAGGGGAGGTGAAAAGGAGAGGAGGTGTCAATGAGGACACATCCCAGATTTCATCCTTGAGTATCTAGATGGCAGGTGGTGTCATCCTCTAGATAGGAAACCGAAGAGCAGGAATGAGCTTAGGAAACAGCTGATAAATTCATTTTAAACCTGTTGAGTCTGTGGTGCTAGGCACATATGCATATGGCGATGACAGTAGGTGGTTGGACATGTTGGACAGAGCTCAGAAGGCAGATCTGAAAGGGAAATATAAATGTGGGAGTGGTCATCATATATGTGGCATTAAAGGCCATGGTTGTGGATGAGATCACTCAGGGAGAGACTAGAGTGAAAAGAGAAAGTTAAAACAGACAGGAGTCAGTCTAGAATAAAGTCTTCATGACTTTTGCAACATCAACAGCAAAGGCCAGACAATGACCACGTGTGCCCACCACTGAGTCTTCCTTGTAGGGCTTGGAGCTTATGGGATCAGCAATGGATGAAGGTCAGCCAAGCAATTTGGCAAGGCAGTCTCGGGGGGAGGGGAGGAAGTAGACTTTTACATCCTGATAACCCTGAAAGAGGTCTGTTCCGAAGAGGGGTACTATTGAAACTCTATACTTCTCTTGGGTAAAAGTCTCCAGGTCAACCTCCTTCCTGTGCTCCTTACGATTTTTGCAGTATTGAAATGGTGGACTCCTACAGGGTTAATTCTAAAAGCTGAGGAAATCCAATTTCTCAGATATTAAAGGGAGTCTGGCTCCTGAATGCCATTGCTTGCACAGAAGAGCTAACCCATGAAATCTAGTTGGTTAAATATGAACTTACCCACAATCAGCATACCATCCTGTTGTCAAGTCGCACAGTGCCAAAACTGAGTTATGTAAGCTCAGTGGATTTATTAAGAGCTATTTATCAATTTAAGAGCATAAAACCAAGGAGGAGTCAGATTCTCGACTGAGGCAGACAGGTTTATGAAGGGTATGACTCAGGTGCCTTTTCCCCGCAAGCTCCCTAATAAAATGCAATGGTTGACTGAAACCTATAAATGTTGTAGGAAGGATTACCTTGTACCTTAGAAGTGGCAGCTTCCAGAAAATAAATGGCAAGAATCTTGATACATACCCGCACATATATACACAAACATACCTCCATACGCACACATGCATATCCATCTCTATGTACATACCTATGTGCGTATGTAGAAATATACAAATACTTTACAGAAATGAGAAAAGCATTTGTGGGAGTGAAGCCCTAGATTCTAAGTCGGCCTCGTAACTAACCCCCTTTTGCACAATTTACCATCACAGATGTTTGTGTGCACACACACACACATCCAAAGCAGCAAAATATGCTTCAAGCAATGACAAGGTGTGGTAAATGATCTTTCCCCACCCCCAGCCCCCGTAATGACAAAAGCACTTGTCTCAGTGCCTCGGAGACAAGTGCCTTGGAGAGAAACAGGCTTTCTGAAGAAGATAGCACCTGAGCCAGACCTAGAAGTTGTGCTGGGGTTCCAGTAGCTGGGTAGCTGGTGGAGGTGGTGTTCTAAGTGGTAGAGAGCAGTTTGAGCAGGGATGGGAAAGGGATGGTAAGGATCTTGGGAAACACCAAGCTTGCACTAGAGTATCAGGTACATTTTGGAAAGAAATGGAAGATAAAAATGGACAAGCAGGGGCGCCTGGGTGGCACAGCAGTTGAGCGTCTGCCTTCGGCTCAGAGCGTGATCCCGGCGTTGTGGGATCAAGCCCCACATCAGGCTCCTCCGCTGTGAGCCTGCTTCTTCCTCTCCCACTCCCCCTGCTTGTGCTCCCGCTCTCGCTGGCTATCTCTATCTCTGTCAAATAAATAAATAAAATCTTTAAAAAAAATGGACAAGCAGCTTGGGGGCAGGTCACGGAGGGTCTCCAATTTGGGATGACATAATTTAGATTTCATCTGTAGAAAATGAGGAGTGGGAAGCACTTGAAAGGGTTTCAACAGGAAAGTGACATGACTAGGATTATGCTTCAGGGGCAATATTGCTCACAGGGTAGAGAGAAATTAGCAATGGAAAATTCAGGAGGTTGTAATACCAGGCCAGGCCAAAATTTAAAATAGTGACCAGTTGATGAAAATCTACTAACATAAAAAGATGTTTAATATAAATTTCTAAGCCTAAGTCAGTTGCAAATTGATATTATATAAAATCTCCTTTTTTGTAAAATAAATACACGTACACATACTGGGTATATCTGCAGAGAAAAAGTCTACAAAAAATATATCAAAATACCACATTGGTTGTTGGTGGGATTATGAAAGACTTATTTTTCATTTGATTTTGTGTATTTTATATTATTTCCTACAATGAACAATATCATGTGTTTAAAAAGAGGGTGGGGAGATGGAATCTGCCTCTTTCAACCAAAATGTCCTTTAAAGTGCCTTTCCAAACAATAGAATCATCTACTTTGGAGCTAGATTGTACCTCTTCCCTCATTTAATAGCCCCAAGTAAAGGTCATCGTGACCTGAACAAGGGAGGAAGCCACCAGAATGGGAAGGACTCAGACTTTTCCTTCTGAAGTTTCTAAGCACTGGAGAGCCATACAATCTGGTTTATATAAAGAATGACAGCAGTCATCAATGTAGGCTTGAAACTGGACAGGTCACTCTGCCACTCACACAATTACCGGACAAGTTCCTAGGATTACCAAGACCCACCGCACCACTGAAGAGCAGTGAAAAATCGGACTGTGAACATGATACGGTTCAACAGCATTCTTGCAAGCTCTCAAGCACTTTTTAGTACACTGCTCACTCACCTGGGGTTGTGCTAGAATCACCACACACCCCCCAACTCCACCCTCCTCGCTGATTCCGATCCATCCACAGCAAATAACGTATGAAGATCTTAGCGTGTGCCAGGCACGGCTCTAAGTGTGGGAGGCGCCCCAAAGATCCAAAACAGATTTACTGGGTCAGACCTTTTGCATTTCATTTCCTTGAAGACTCCCGCTCTGCTTTTTCCTTCCTTGGTTCTTTCTGCTTGGCTCCTTCTGGCTTCTTAAATGTGAGCAGTTCAATAGCTGGGGTTTTTGTTGGTTCTCCGCCATATGCCCAGAGCCTAGGACACCTGCTTGGCCCATAGCAAGGTCTCAACGAGTAACTGTTGAGCAAATGGGCTTCATGTGTGTTTCTCGCTCCATGGGGATCATGCTTCCCCTAAATTTTTGCCTAGCTTGTGCCTATGAACCCCTCTTTGCTCAGCTCAAACATCACTCTCTTTGAGAAGCTTTCTGGAATTAGCCAGAGTCCTCTGTTAATTATTCTCTTGGTATCCTGTGTTTCTCTTTGGAGTACTTTATCATCATTGTAATTACATAATTACTTAATCTGTCTCTCCTGTTAGTATCGAAACTCCATGAAACCTGGGACCCAGCTGGTGTTGTTTACCACTCAATCCCCAGTTCCTACCACAGAACCCAGCCCGTGGGAGCCACTCAATGAATGGCTGTCCGGTGACAGACTGACCGAATACTTATAATTTGATGACCACTGAAACCTAGCTGAAAATGGGATTATTGTTGCTGCTGTGGTTATTGACGATGATTGCAGAGAGCTGGCAGCCAAGCAGGTCACAGGCCCACAGGCCCACAGGCCCCAGGCGAAGTAAGCCCCGAGGCATTTTCAGCCGCCCGGTGCTGTTTCTGAGAGCAGATTCAGAGAATCGGTGGGTGCACGGCAATCACGAATTCATGCAACAAAAGTTGAGGTGTAGTTAGGTGTGATACAAAGGTGACTGGAGCAGTCTCTGTGTTCGAGGGGCTTACAGCTCAGTGGAGGTAATAGTCCCAGAAAGAGAAAGGCAGTGACATGTTGGAGGCTATGAGCTGTGTAGGGGTAGCTCAACCAAGTACCACAAACTGAGCGGCTATTGTTTCATAGTTCCGGAGGCTAGATGTCCAGGATGGAGGTGTCAGCAGGGCCATGCTCCCCCTAGAGGCACGGGGGGTGGGGCGGGTAGGAATGTGTTCCAGGCTTCTCTCCACGTGTCTGGTATTCCTTTGCTTGTGGCAGCAGAACTCATCTTCACATGGTGTTCTCCCTGTGCGCATGTCTCTGTGGCCAAATTTCCTTTTTTTTTTATAAGAATACCATTCATACTGGACTGGGGGCCACCATGATGACCTCATTTTAACTTGATTACCTCTGAAAAGACCCTGTTTCCAAGCAAGTCACATTCTGAGGTACTGAGGGCTAGGATTTCAATATAACTTTTCTGGGGTCACAATTCAGCCCAGAACAGAGGCACTCTAAGAGAAGTCTGCACAGGACTCAGTGGGGCAGCAGAAAGAAATAATCCACTCCAACGGAGGTAGGAGTGAGTGAGGGTCCAGAAAAGGCTTCTCAGAACAGGTAAATCTTGGACTGAGTCTTGACAGGTGAATGGGCATTTTCCAAGAAGTATGGGGTGAATGGGGGGTAGAGTGGGGTATACGATGAAGAGAGGGTGAGCAGAAACCAGATCAGAAAAGACTTGGTATAACCAAAGTGTTGGGCCTGAGTGACTCCCAAGTCCTCTACCCTTCTAGAATCATCCTTTTGTTCAATATTCAAATGGAAATGCTGAGGCAGCCCTGCCGTAAACAGTGGGGAGCCTGATATCTCCGAGGAGGCTCCGCGTGATTCTGGTTGAGGTGAGACTTCCCTGGGCCACCTGGCATTGCAGCTTGCTGCCCATTCCCCTGGCACTGAGGGCTCACTATGGATCTCAGCCTCCGCTGCTGGAGTCCCTCTTCTGCAGCCCTCGATCCTTTCTCGCACCAACTTGTTTTCCACAATTGTGGCCTGGCAAGCTTAGGCTACAGGCTGGAGAGAGCCGGAGGACACAGCACAGAACAGGGGACAACTTCTTATGAAACACTAGCTACAGTGGCCCCAACTTGGCTTGGCCACCTCCACCGATGGGAAGTTCCTACCAGCCAACTTAACCTCCTTAGTCTCCTGTGACCACCTCTTCTCTGTCTCAACAGTTAGACTCTTCTAGAAGTTTTTAAAAAGACCAATGCCCAGGACCACCTCAAACCATTTAAGTCAGAATCTATGGGAGTGGGGCTGGGCAGGTATACACCTTAAAGCTCCTGGGTGAGTCTAGAGTGCCATTGGCATTGCAAATACAGCTCTGTATCTAGACCTTGCTCATCTGTCCCCTTCCCCATTGTCCTGGCTGCTAAGGAAAGCTTCAGTTCCTATTACCTCATTACACAGAGCAATTCCTCTTCCTTTCTGTCTGTCTCTCCCTCTCTCTCTGACTTGCTCTCACTTATCTAGGCTTAGGCGCATTAAGGCAGCTCTTCTCAAAACAAACGAACAAATAGTCATCCTGATGTGCTCCTACACAACAGAATCCTTTTCCTCTAAAATGAATTGTGTCTCTCCCTTGAGAGGGAAAAAATTGCGACTCCCAGATTTTGTTTTAAATACCATATTTCAGTGATTTTAAGACTCAAACGTTTTCCATATTTTAATCTATCTGCAATTGGATATGTCTTATCCTTAATGAGTTATCTTAGTTTATTTGACGATTTTTTGTAGTACTTTGAATAATAAAATACTCCACAATTATAAGGGGATTTGATTTGGTGAAATAGGGTGGCAATTACCTTTTTATTCCTTCTTCCACACGGGCTGCCTTTGCCTGGGAGTTTGTACTTTTGTACTTGCGCTGTAGGTGGTAGGGAGGGTTTTGAGTGAAGGCAAAACACTGCAAAGTTTTGCTTCCCCAAACCACTTTGTCTCATGCCCATGAGAGTAAAGGCAGGCATGCTCCTCAACTGAACTGGAATTACCAGGTCTGCTTAGAGGTCAGGGGATCCAAAGTTGGTTCGTTGAGAGCAGGAAGGAGTTCCCTGTGTTAAGGCCCAGGTGTCACTGTGACCCAGGAGCTATCCTCAGAGAAGGGCAACAAGCTCTCTCCCAAGAGACCACAGGACATAGTATTCACTACCTTGATGAATTCTCCCCCTACAGCACCCGCTTTCTTGCCAGCCCGGAGACCTGACTTTGTTGGCACGCCCCACCCAGGTCCTTCTTACCCAGGCATCTAGGTATTAACTACACACACACAAAAGGCTGATATATAAGCTACAGAACGCCCATTCGTTAATTTACGAAGCGAAATAAAGCTGGCAGGCAGACAGCACACACTAGTAAGGAGATTTGACCATTCCCTCCCTGAAGGCAAATGACTGCAAAAGCTAAGTTATAATGAGAAAGCCAATGTATTTACTTATAATGAAAAAATCAACTTTCAAGAGTATTGGAAGTTCACACTGACCAGAACGACTTGTTCTTTTCCTGTTGAAAAATGAATCATGCAGATGCCAAATTATCCAGAAGACCATGAGCAAGGAATAGGGGCCAGGGTGATGGTTGAGCATTAGACTTATCTCTTAAGTCCAACTGCCTGTGGTGCTCTCACCCACTTACAGCGTGGTTGTGCCCAGTCAACCTCATTGCTCAGGTCTGCTTGCCAAGTTTGCTTCTTGCTTGGAAGCTGAATGGATAGACACTGCCAGCATTTGCCCTTGAGACTTGCCATTAAGCTTCCCAGGCTGGCCAGTCCCCATCTCTTACCCTGAGGTCCTCCTGCTCCCTAAGTAACCAGCGCTTTGTTGACTCCCTCACAGTCACAACCAAATCCAAATCCAGCCTCATCTATTGAAGAACACATTTAAACACAGTCTCCTAGATTCTTCCCACAAATGGTTTATCTCAACTCTGCATGTGTATTTCGGTGTTTAACCCTTTATAAATTTATTTACAAGTACTTCAGGACTCCTGGCTATCACAGCCAGGAAATTCTCATTAGCAGCCTCAGAACAGGGATGGGTTTTGCTGGGTCTGCATTGTAGGAGTCACCCTATCAGAGGGTTAACGACACAGCCCCTGGAGTCACATGGAGCTGGGTTGCAATCCCAGTTTTGCCTTAGATACAGCACACACTTTCTCTGAGTCTTATTCTTAAAATGGGAAAGTAACACCTGTATCTCCTAGAAGAATGAAATAAAATAATAATGCACAAAGCTTGGCACATAGTATGCACTATTCCTTCCTCTTCCCCTTTTCAACTGTTCTCGTTATTAGAAATTGTCCCACAAAAGCCTTAGACTTCCACGAAAAGCTCCTCCTCCCCACTCTGCTTACCCCCACCCACCAGGCATTCCTAAGGCAGTGAGAGAGGCCTAGCAGTTAAATTTTTCTTTTTCTTTTCTCACAATGTCTTATATACACGAAAATATCCACATCTATGTATATATGTCTAAGATTTACTTTAAAATAGTGGGATGAGAAAGTAGGAAAATGGAGAATATAGAGGACAGATTATTGGCCATGAGTTGATAATTGTTGAAGCTGGATAATGGGTACATGGGAGTTCATTATACTGTTCTCTGCACTTTTGTATATATTTGAAATTTTTCATATTAAAAATATTTTTAAAAGAAAAAAATCTTACTGATAAGTTTCTATATGCTCGACACTGGTCAAGGAGATAGAGTTTAAAAGAATAAGTTCAGGGGCACCTGGGTGGCTCAGTTGGTTGACTGTCTGCTTTCGGCTCAGGTCCTGATCTCAGGATCCTGGGACTGAGTCCCACATCAGGCTTCTTGCTCAGCAGGGAGTCTGCTTTTCCCTCCCCCTGCTTGTGTTCTTTTTCTCTCCCTCTAAAATAAAATAAAATAAAATAAAATAAAATAAAATAAAATAAAATAAAATAAAATAAAATAAAATAAAAAAAGAAGAAGAAGTTCAGGTCCTGCCCCTGAGGAATTTATGAGTTAGTGGTAGAGACAGGCATGTTAACGGTCGTTTCCAGCAGAGTGATGTGAATAAACAGGGGGCCCAGTGAGACACCTTGCCCAGCCTGGGCAGAGAACGGGTGACTCCACAGCTTCCTCCTCGCCCAGCCCTCCTCCAAGACCATATCACTGGCTTGCACAAATGCACGTGAGACACAGCAGGCCTTGCAGAGAAGGACATGCCTGAGTGGACATCACTCCCATCGCCGTAGGATGCAAGACTCAATTTATTTATCACCTTCTTTGAGAGCTACTTCATTCTGTCTACCTTCCAAGCTGAGCTAGGTGACTTCCTCTGACCTATGTCTACCTCCATTAGCCTTCATCACGCTGAATCGAGTGGTTATATTTGGTGGGCTGGGGGAGGAGGAAGAAGTCCTTGTAAACCTTGTATAATGCAAAACTCCCATAATTCAGCACCAACCCTGACAGAAGGGTGCATGCGTACATCTACCAGTAATGGTGGTAACCGTGTGGCAAAAGTGTGAACATGACCTGCAAATCACCAGGTTTGCCGGCATTAAACTTAGGCAACTCGACCAATTTGTAATTTGAGAAGCTTCCCACTTCCTCACTATTTGCATGTAAGTGAGACTCGATTCCTACATTTCTACCACACTGCTTCAAATCCACAGCATAATGGAAAACTGCATACAACCTGACCTCTAAACTGTAATGATCTGTTCGCTTCTGACAGGGTCCTCTTCCTCACCTCCTGTCTTTTCCTAGTAGAGTAGAAGGAGGGAGGGAGAAAGGAGGAGAGGGTAAGTTTAGACAAGAAGACTGTCTTCTCTTCCTCTTTGCCCTCCCCTACTCCCTTAATGCGCAAGGTACATTATATGAGAATTTAATGTTAGCAATCATCTTTTCTGTGCTGAACAGTAACTGACATAGAAGTGATGTTAAATTCTGCTGTGGACTAGCTTCGCCACCTTGGGCTTGTCATTTCACTTTCCAAAACTTTCATCCCCCATCTATAATACAGGAATAGCAGGGCTGACCTGACCCCCTAAGGGTCATAAAAGGGTCATACAAGATAATGCAGGAGAAAGCCTTTTGAACACTATAAAACTGTAGACTCTCGTTAGGGGTGTTATGACTGGCTGACACAGGGCGCCCACAGCCCGGCACTTCCGAGTGACTCACCGGCACCTTATTATAAGCCCGTCTCACGAGGAGGCCCTGTGGGTCACTGAGCTAATGTTAGCAAACCACTTAGAAGAGGAGAAGGCCTTTAAAACAGCTGGATTGCTTCCGGTTAGATGACCCACAAGGGTACAAAGAGCAAATATGAACTTTTCTCTTCCTTTTAATTTTCTTTTAAAAAGGGGACAACTCACTGCATCATTAGTGCACATCACAGTGTTTGAATTAGCCAAGCGAGTGCAGAAGAGATTTCTGGGGGCAGGGTTAGTAAAAATATTATTATTGTTCTTTTTAAACATGAGCAAAGCAATGTGTGCTTGTTAAAAAATGTAAATGGTATGGAGGTACAGAAAATAAAAGGGAAAACTCATTTTCCCAAATACCACCTCCTCCCCTTCCCAGAGATAGCCACTATTAAGATTGATGTTTGGAGCCTTCTGTGAGGACTGTCCTGCAATTTTCTGTTTTCATTTAAGCATAAATGGTAGGTTTTTTTTAAGGGTGGAAATTTTTAAAGATGTTAAGAAGGAAATATTAATGTTCTACAAGGGGTCTGTTCATTCGAATGTGTCTCTTGAGCCAAAGCACAGAGTTGAAACGTTCTAGTATCTGAGAGAAAATCATGCCCCGTATACACCTTTGTCGTGTTTGTGCTCCCAAACTAGCATATGAGCTTCTCGAAGCAGTGTTCCCAGGCCCTAACACAATACCTGGCACAAATAAATGTTTGCCGAGTGAATAACCAAATGAGCACATCGACCATGACCCCACAATTCCTGCAGAATTAATCCCGGCTAGGCCCCCGCTGGGCTGGATGGCATGTTGCTTTCCCAGCACTTTCACACATTAGGTCATTTTGTTCTCACAACACCCTCTAATGTATGTTGCCCTTTGTATTTCATTTTATCATTATTTTATAGCTAGGGAAACAGTCCTAGTGAGGTCACAGAGCTGGGCCTACAACCCAAATATTTTGTGTTGCCCTCAATGCCAGTCTTGCTTGTGTACCAGGTCAAAGGCAAACAGAATCAGTTTAATTTCAACACAGCTGAAAGCTCCTTTTGAGGCAGGGTGGGTGAATTCCCTTTCAGCTGATGAGCTAGGAAGACTACTTTAGATCAGGCCCTGCATGGCTGGGCAGTAAACTTGATCAAGCCCTCTCATTTGCAAATCCATCTTCTGCCATCTGCTGGAGGAAAGCAGCATTTCTTCACTGCCATTCATCAGCCATTTCAACAGTTTTCATCTATTAAGAGCCGTGCAATTTACATGACTAATTCCTTTTCCTCCTCCAAGCAACCCTATGAAGTAGGTCCAAGTCTTATCCCCATTTTCAGTTGAGGCAACTGAAATTAGGTAACTCCCCTTATGTGTCCTAGTTCCCTAGGGTCACTGCACCAGATGATCACCCACTCGGCTTAACACAATAGGAATTAATTCTCTCACAGTTCTAAAGGACACAAATCCGAAATCCAGGTGTTGGCTGGGCCATGTTCCTTCCAAAAGCCCTTGGGAAGAATTCTTCCTTGCCTCTTCCAGCTTCTGGTGGCTCACGCGTTCCTGGGTTTGTGGCCACATCCCTCCAGTCTCTGCCTCTGCCCTCATATGGCCTCCTCTTCCTTCTCCCTCTGGGTTTCTCCTCTGTGCTTCTCTCTCTCTTTTAAGATTTTATTTATTTGAGAGAGAGAGAGAGAGAGAGAGAGCACAAGCAGGGGAGTGGCAGAGGGAGAGGGAGAAACAAACTTCCGGCTAAGTGGGAAGCCAGATGTGGGGCCCGGATCCCAGGACCCTGGGATCATGACCTGAGCTGAAGGCAGATGCTTAACCAACTGAGCCACCCAGGTGCTCCTGAACTCATTTTTTAAATGTTTGTAGAACATGGACTTTGTGCTGTGAATCACTAACACCACTCGACCCCTACCATCAAGGAGTCTACAAACTAGCAAGCAAGTGGGCAAATAGCCGGAAGTGCCATATACCTGAGGATCCTCTGAGCTGCTACCTGATGGAGGAAGTTGCACCTGAGAAAAGCCCTCCTGGGAGAAAGGCGAATGGAAATGGCATGACATAGGGTGCTCCAGATGTTCTACATACATTATTTCAAGCAGTCCTCACAATCCTATGAGGAAGGTGTAAGTCCATGGTCCATTACCCAAACTCCCTGGGGCCAATGCGCTTTGGACTTCAGACATTCCTGGGTTTTAGAGAAATAGTATGTTGCAAGCATTTATTTATTTCTTTTGCTAAAATATATTTATCCAGGCCAATTGATAATACTATTCATCAACTTCGAAAATTATTTATTGGGCTCTACTCTAATGATATTTATTGAAATTTTGTATATTTTTATCATCAAATAGACTGCATTTTAATACTTTAATACTTAAGTATTAAAATTTTTTTGGCTTTTTAAGTTTTTATTTTAATTCCAGTTGGTTAACGTACAGTGTAATACTAGTTTCAGGTGTACAATATAGTGATTCAATAATTCCGTACAACACCAGGGCTCACCACAACCAGTGCACCAAACATCTAATGTTATGTACCCAACGGTCTGAGGCTATACCCTGTAACTAATACATTCATAATTCTGTAGCAAAACATGTATGTTCACATTAAATAAAATAAATACAGACTATAAAAAGGCTCAGGTGAGTCCAGGGAAGGGTTTTACCACCAAATTAATTAAGATCAATTAGATTTCACCGCCCAATGAGTTAAGAAAAGGATGCCTGTTTTTATTGCTCTTAGGTTTGGGGACGATAGATAAGACACTGGGGAGCCCCAAATATTATTTGCCCCACTTTACGGACAAAGAAACTAAGGCTCAGAAAACTTGCCCAAGACTCACAGTATGTGGTGTAGATAGAACTGGAACATTTGTCTCTCTGCTCACCCTTAGCATCATCAGTTTTGGCTTCAAGTAAGCTACCTGAGCCCTACCTAGCCCTGAAAAATATCTTGATTTCGGAAATAATATTGATGGCTCCAGTCCACTCACTTGAACCAAAGCCTTAAGTCATATGAACATGGATAATTTTTCTGTCTACCCATGTTTGTGACATGCCATTTTTGAGACATCTGGTAGTGTGAATAATTCTGTGGTTTCAGGCAGGGGGTGAAGTTCTAACTTGTGAACTCGGAAGGGGCTTTAATTAAAAAGTCATGCTGATGACAATACAGGCAGAGTTGCTTAGACAGCAAAACCAGACAACTCCTTTTTGTTGACCTACTTCAAACACATATGATTACTTAACTTTATAAGAATAAAATAAGGTCCCCAAGAGAGTAATAATTATTCTTAACAGCACCTTTAAAAAAGTGGCCCAACTAACAGAAAACACCCAGTGTAAGAATAATTTAAAATGCTGGCCTCCTTCATTGATAAAGCAAGGTCAGGTTTCCTGCCCTCTCACTCCCAACACACATGCACAACACACATCACACACACGCCCCACATACCACACACATTTACACACCCACACACATCTCCCCGTACCACACACGCATCACACATATCACACACATGACACACACCCCACACACCCGCCACATGCATCACACACTATGCACACACACACACCATAGAGCACACACATCCACACACACACATATATACCACATACTCCCCTCACGGCACATATATTCCATATATACGTGTACCACATACCACACACATTTACACACCCACACACATCTCCCCGTACCACACACGCATCACACATATCACACACATGACACACACCCCACACCCCTCCCACATGCATCACACACTACGCACACACACACACACACCATAAAGCACACACATCCACACACACATATATACCACATACTCCCCTCACGGCACGTATATTCCATATATATGTGTACCACATACCACACACAGGCAAACACACCCCACATGCCACACACACATCATACACCACACACACACACCACACAATGTGCATCCTGTGGACAGTGAACCTTGGTTGGCGTTTACTCTTCCTTTCATCTCCACCAGGCAATGTGGTGCTGAATGCGACTGCGCACGGCCAGCCCCTGGTTACGCTCAGCAGGCCAACAATTCAGTCTTTTCAGTTTAACTCCATGACTTACCACCACTTTTTGTGTCTCTGAGGAGAGAATTCACTCCAGGCCAACAAAGATGTCCATTTTCCTTCTACAGCTCAGTCTTGCAGCTTCTCCTCACCACTAGGTTTTCACCGTGGTTTTGTCTCTAGACACAACAGATGTCATGCTCAGAAAATTCCCTTAATAAATCAGTTTCACGTTCCTCACACTTCAGCAATGAGGAATGAAATGACAAGTTACCTGAAATAATCCAAATTTTCCATTCAAACCGCACCAATGACAATTATGATGATTGCTAACTTTACACATTGAGAGGTTACTATGCACCAGGCAACCCTTAGCATGCTGTGTGATTTATCTTGGGGGAATAAAAGTGATCAAATATCAGCTTTCAGAACTGCACTATACTGTATGCAGATCACAATAATAAATACTTACATAGTATTTTCATTTGTCAGGCCCTGTTCTAAGTGTATTATAGGTAATCCCCTCATTCTAATTCACACAACAACCCTCTAAGGTAGATACCTATGTTATGCGATTTTACAGATGGGGAAACTAAGATCCAGAAAGGCTAAGTAACTTGTCAAGGTCACACAGCTAGGAAGTAAATAGCTAGGATTATAATCGTGACCCTTAGGCTCTGAAGTGCATATTCTTTCCCACTGCTGTGGAAATATTGTCTCTGTAGGAATGAGGTCTATGTCTCATTCATCCCTGCATTTGAGCTCCCAGCACCGTATCTTGCAGAAATAGATGCTTAACAGATGTTCAAGGAGGAAGAAAAAGAGAAATAAGAGAAGGAGAAGAGGCAGCAGTTTCAGAGGCATGCCCTGGTAGAAATGAAGACCAGGGCCCATTGAGTCACCAGTTACATTTCTGAGAGAGAAGAGCTGACAGACCTTTGCTGGGGTTTGCTTCTGTGAGCTGTCAGACCGTCTGCTGTAACCCCACCAAGGGAGAACCCTTTGCAGCCTCACCAATGGCCGAAGGACAGACCTGTCAGCATCTGCTCGTGATTCCAACAGCAGGATTATAAGGCCCTGCACTGATCAGGGGTGCAATTTGAGGGCACAGGAGCATAGTCGTTCTGCTGGGTCTGTTCTCCAATTGTACAGCATTTTCTAATATTTGTACGGAAATATTCTGACTGAAAGATTGTGAAGACTACGCTGATGTGGTGCACAAGCCTGGCATGGAGAGAAGCTAAGGAAACAACTGGATCACTACTTCCTCGGGGCTCTGGAAAATGTCAGACTTCATTAGTGTAGGTATCACATTTTCTCACAGTTACTTGTTTACATCTAGCTCTCCCGCCAGCCCAGATGTTCCTGAGAGGCAAAGACCTTGTTACTCATTCTTGGTGTGGCATAAGTGGCTAAACATGTGGCCTGGGGAGTCAGATTGCCTGAAATAACATTAAGGCTTCATCACTGTGTGACATTTGGTAAGTGACTAAACCTCTCTGAGCCTCTCCCTTTTTTTTGTTAAATAGGGAACAATGATAATATTTTCCATAAGGGAGCTTCACAGCCATTGAGCAAAGATCGCTGGCTGCTGCCTCGAGGAAGCTGTACTTGAGGAAAAGCTTCCCAGTGAGAAGAAAAGGGAATGACAATGAAGCAGGGCTCTGCAGGTACTGTTTCTGGAAAGCATGATGAGTAAGTGAGAGCTTTATACAAATTGTTTAGCACAAATGCCTGGCTCTTGTAGCCTGTGACAAAGACTGCTGTTTTACCTAGTGCCAATGCTGCCCTTCTTTCCTAGTAATAATGGTACCGAAGTTTTTAGTGGGTTGTGTGTCTGGTTCTAGAAAGAAGTTTCTGGAGAACTGTAGAGAAGTGGTGGGGTGCACGTGGCAAAGGGCAGGTGTCCACTGAGAGAGGCCATCGTCAAAGTCATGATAAAAGAAATACTGAGCTGGAAGAGTTAAGATGGCGGAGGAGTAAGGGACCCCTTTTTCAGCCGGTCTCCTGAGTCGAGTTGGATAGGTACCAGACCAGCCTGAACATCCATGGAATCAGCCTGAGACGCAGGAAGATACATCTGGATCTCTACAAATGAACATCTCCAGCGCTGAGTATTGAGGTATGAAGCGGGGAGCAGTGAAACCGCGCACAGATATTGGAAGATAAACAGAAGGGGGAGGGAGCAGCCGTATTCAGGCACCGGGAAGCGGTAGCCCCCTGCACGGGGGAGCGGGCGGACTTGCGGACGGCACCCGCGAGACAGCAGACTGAGGCCGTGTGCCAGGGCACGTGCACGACCAGACTGAAAACCGGAGCTCCAGTGCACTCACTGGAACCAGACTGAGACCGGGAGCTCTGGAGCGCACGGGGGCAGCTGGCAGCTGGAGGCTGGCGGTGTTAGAAACACAAAGGACAGAGACGCGCTGGCCCTGAAAGTGAGGGCTGGGACGCCGGGTGTGGGGCGCACATCCTGGGACGCTGCAGGGTTGAGCAGCACCAACAGAATCAGAGTTAAAGTGGCCAGAACATCAGTGGGGAATGGTCCGCGATCCCTCTGTTCTGAGACAGAGGCTGAGATTCAGCCACTGCTGCTCTGACTCTCAGAAGAGGCACAGTAAACCGCCAGGGAAAGCCGCCAGAGAACAAAAGCCTGGAAAGACCGGCTCACAGTGTGCCCATCCCCATCCCCCCTTGCAGGGGACACGGAGACTCTACCCAAACAGGGTTGCCTGAGTATCGGAGCAGCAGGCCTCTCCCCCAGAAGGCAGGCTGAAAAATCAAGAAGCCCACATCCCTAAGATCCCTATAAAGCAAGGGCAGACGGCCTGGGTCCTGGTCAATAATTTGGGCTCTGGACAACCCCACAACCTCTCCTCATCAGAATGACGAGAAGGAGAAATCCCCCCCAGCAAAGAAAAGACAATGAGTCTGTGGCCTCTGCCACAGAACTAATGGATATGGATGTAACCAAATTATCAGAAATGGAATTCAGAGTAACAATGGTCAAGATGATGTGTAGACTTGAAAAAAGTATTAACGAAAATGTTAATGAGAATATAGAATCTCTAAGGGCGGAAATAAGAGCGAATCTGGCAGAAATTAAAAATTCTATGAGCCAAATGCAGTCAAAACTAGAGGCTCTGACGGCCAGGGTGAATGAGGCAGAAGAACATATCAGCGAATTGGAGGATGGGTTAGTAGAAGAAAAAGCTAAAATAGAATCTGGACTCAAAAAAATCCACTCTCAGGAATGTAGGTTACGGGAGATTACTGACTCAATGAAACGTTCCAATGTCAGAATCATCGGCATCCCCAAGGGGGTGGAGAAAAACAGAGGTCTAGAAGAGATATTTGAACAAACTGTAGCTGAAAACTTCCCTTATCTAGCAAGGGAAAGAAACATTCGTGTCCAAAAGGCAGAGAGGACCCCTCCCAAGCTCAACCACGACAAACCTACACCACGTCACATCATAGTGCAATTCACAAATATTAGATACAAGGATACAGTATTGAAAGTGGCCAGGGCAAAGAAATTTCTCATGTACCAAGGCAAAGGTATCAGAATTATGTCAGACCAGTCTACACAGACCTGGAATGAGAGAAACGGTTGGGGGGGGGCATTTTTAAAGCTCTTTCAGAGAAAAACATGCAGCCAAGGATCCTTTATCCAGCAAGGCTGTCACTCAGAATTGATGGAGAAATAAAGACCTTTCAGAATTGCCAGTCATTGACCAATTTCATAACCACGAAACCAGCCCTACAGGAGAAATTAAGGGGGGGGGGTTCTATAAAAGTAAAAAGGCCCCAAGAGTGATACAGAACAGAAAGTCACAAGCTATAGAAACAAAGACTTTACTGGCAACATGGCATCATTAAAATCATATCTCTCAATAATCAGTCTCAATGTAAATGGCCTAAATGCTCCCATAACGCCACAGGGTTGCAGATTGGATAAAAAGACATGACCCACCCATTTGCTGTCTACAAGAGACTCATTTTGAACCTAAAGATACTTTCAGACTGAAAGTAAAGGGATGGAATACCATCTTTCAAGCCAATGGACCTCAAAAGAAAGCTGGGGTAGCAATTCTCATATCAGACAGATTGGATTTTAAACTAAAGACTATAGTTAGAAGGGCACTATATTATTCTTAAAGGATGTATCCAACAAGTGGATATGACAATTAGAAATATATATGCCCCCAACAGGGGAGCAGTAAGATACACAAGCCAACTCTTAACCACAATAAAGAGACATATAGATAAAAATACACTAATAGTAGGGGACCTCAACACTCCACTATCAGCAATAGACAGATCACCTAAGCAAGAAATCAGCAAAGAAACAAGAGCTTTGAATGCCATACTCGACGAGTTGAACCTCATAGATATATATAGAACACTACACCCCAGAACCAAAGAATACTCATTCTATTCTAATGCCCATGGAACATTCTCAAGAATAGACCATGTTCTGGGTCACAAAACAGGTCTCAACCGATACCAAAAGGCTGAAATTATTCCCTGCATATTCTCAGACCACAACGCTCTGAAATTGGAACTCAACCACAAGGAAAAATTTGAAAGAAACTCAAACACTTGGAGACTAAGAACCATCCTGCTCAGGAATGACTTGATAAACCAGGAAATCAAAAATCAATTTAAACAATTTATGGAGACCAACGAGAATGAAAACACAACGGTCCAAAACCTATGGGATACTGCAAAGGCAGTCCTAAGGGGGAAATACATAGCCATCCAAGCCTCACTCAAAAGAATAGAAAAATCTAATGCAGTTTTTATATTCTCACCTCAAGAAGCTGGAACAGCAACAGAGGGACAGGCCTAATCCATGCACAAGGAATCAGTTGACAAAGATTAGAGCAGAAATCAATGAATTAGAAACCAGGAATACAGTAGAGCTGATCAACAGAACTAGAAGCTGGTTCTTTGAGAGAATCAATAATTGACAGACCGCTGGCAAGACTTATCCAAGAGAACAGAGAAAGGACCCAAATTAATAAAATTATGAATGAAAAAGGAGAGGTCACAACCAACAGCAATGAAATGGGAAGGATTATTAGAAACTTTTATCAACAGCTATATGCCAATAAATTAAGCAATCTGGAAGAGATGGAGGCCTTCCTGGAAACCTATAAACTACCAAGACTGAAACAGGAAGATATCGATTTTTTAAACAGGCCAATTAATTATGAAGAGATTGAGTCAGTGATAAACAACCTTCCAAATAACAAAACTCCAGGCCCGGACGGTTTTCCTGGGGAATTCTACCAAACATTCAAAGAAGAAATAATACCTATTCTCCTAAAGCTATTTCAAAAAATAGAAACAGAAGGAAAGCTACTAAACTCATTCTATGAGGCCAATATTACCTTGATCCCCAAACCAGGCAAAGACCCCATCAAAAAGGAGAATTACAGACCGATTTCCCTAATGAATATGGATGCCAAAATCCTCAACAAGATCCTGGCTAATAGAATCCAACAGTACACTAAAAGGATTATCCATCATGATCAAGTGGGATTCATCCCTGGGATGCAAGGGTGGTTCAACATTCGCAAATCGATCAGCGTGATACATCATATCAACAAGAAAAGACTCAGGAACCATATGATCCTCTCAACTGATGCAGAAAAAGCATTTGACAAAATACAGCATCCTTTCCTGATTAAAACCCTTCAGAGTGTAGGGATAGAGGGTACATTCCTCAATCTCATAAAAACCATCTATGAAAAGCCTACAGCAAATATCATTCTCAATGGGGAAAAGCTGGAAGCCTTTCCCTTAAGATCAGGAACACTACAAGGATGCCCACTCTCGCCACTATTATTCAACATAGTACTAGAAGTCCTTCCACCAGCAATCAGACAACAAAAAGGGATAAAAGGTATCCAAATCGGCAAAGAAGAAGTCAAAATCTTTCTCTTCGCAGATGACATGATACTCTATGTGGAAAACCCAAAAGACTCCACCCCCAAACTACTAGAACTTATAGAGCAATTCAGTAATATGGCGGGATACAAAATCAACACTCAGAAATCAGTTGCATTTCTATACATGAATAACGAGACTGAAGAAAGAGAAATTAGGGAATCCATCCCATTTACAATAGCACCAAAAACCATATGTTACCTTGGAATTAACCAGAGACGTAAAGGATCTATGTTCTAGAAACTATAAATCGCTCTTGAAAGACATTGAGGAAGACACAAAAAGATGGAAAAATATTCCATGCTCATGGATCGGAAGAATTAACATAGTTAAAATGTCCATGCTACCCAGAGCAATCTACACTTTCAGTGCTATCCCGGTCAAAATACCGAGGACATTTTTCAAAGAATTGGAACAAATAGTCCTTAAATTTGTATGGAACCAGAAAGGGCCCCGAATCACCAAGGAACTGTTGAAAAGGAAAAACAAAGCTGGGGGCATCACAATGCCGGATTTCAAGCTGTACTACAAAGCTGTGATCACAAAGACAGCATGGTACTGGCACAAAAACAGACACATAGACCAATGGAACAGAATGCAGAACCCAGAAATAGACCCTTGGCTCTTTGGGCAACTAATCTTTGATAAAGCAGGAAAAAACATCCGGTGGAAAAAAGACAGTCTTTTCAATAAATGGTGCTGGGAAAATTGGACAGCTACATGCAAAAGAATGAAACTTGACCACTCTCTCACACCATACACAAAGATAAACTCCAAATGGACGAAAGACCTCGATGTGAGACAGGAATCCATCAAAATCCTAGAGGAGAACATAGGCAGCAATCTCTATGACATCGGCCAAAGCAACCTTTTTCATGACACATCTCCAAAGGCAAGAGAAACAAAAGATAAAATGAACTTGTGGGACTTCATCAAGATAAAAAGCTTCTGCACAGCCAAGGAAACAGTCAAAAAAACTAAGAGGCAGCCCACAGAATGGGAGAATATATTTGCAAATGATGCTACAGATAAAAGACTGGTATCCAAGATCTACAAAGAACTTCTCAAACTCAATACGCAAGAAACAAATAAATCATAAAATGGGCAGAAGATATGAACAGACACTTTTCCAATGATGACATACAAATGGCTAACAGACACATGAAAAAATGTTCAAAATCATTAGCCATGAAGGAAATTCAAATCAAAACTACATTGAGATACCACCTTAAGCCAGTTAGAATGGCAAAAATTGACAAGGCAAGAAACAACAATTGCTGGAGAGGATGTGGAGAAAGGGGATCCCTCCTACATTGTTGGTGGGAATGCAAGTTGGTATAGCCACTCTGGAAAACAGTGTGGAGGTCCCTTAAAAAGTTAAAAATTGAGCTACCCTATGATCCAGCCATTGCACTACTGGGTATTTACCCCAAAGATACAGACGTAGTGAAGAGAAGGGCCATATGCACCCCAATGTTCATAGCAGCATTGTCCACAATAGCTAAATCGTGGAAGGAACCGAGATGCCCTTCAACAGATGACTGGATTAAGAAGTTGTGGTCCATATATACAATGGAATATTACTCAACTATCAGAAAGAACGAGTTCTCAACATTTGTTGCAACGTGGACGGCAGTGGATAATGCTAAGTGAAATAAGTCAAGCAGAGAAAGACAATTATCATATGATTTCTCTCATCTATGGAACATAAGAACTAGGAAGATCGGTAGGGGAAGAAAGGGATAAAGAAAGGGAGGTAATCAGAAGGGGGAATGAAGCATGAGAGACTATGGACTCTGAGAAACAAACTGAGGGCTTCAGAGGGGAGGGGGTTGGGGGAATGGGATAGGCTGGTGATGGGTGGTAAGAAGGGCACGTATTGCATGGTGCACTGGGTGTTATACGCAACTAATGAATCATCGAACTTTACATCAGAAACCAGGGATGTACTGTATGGTGACTAACATAATATAATAAAAAAACATTAAAAAAAAAAGAAATACTGAGCATTCTGATGGTGGTGGAGAGAAGTGGGGAGCATTAGGGGTGTTACTGGGCAGAGTCAGCCAGATTTTATGAATGTCATGGTGACAGAAGGAGGCAGGTGGCAGGGCGGGGGAGAGGCTGGAGGACACCCCGATGTTCAGCATGGTGACTAAGTAGTGGTGACTTAGTAATTTATATTCACTGAAGTGGAGAATGAAGGAGGAGTACCAGGTTTGGGAGGCAGGGGATGACTGTAGTGAAGGACACGCAGGGGTGGGGGGGCCTGGGGATGTCCCACCCAGATGTCCAGCCAAGTTCTTTTTGTTCACTGCCTCTGTGGAATGGCGTTTCATCATCAATACGAGTCCCGAAAAAGGGTTTTGCAAAGAGCGCGTGAATGTTCTGTGCCCAGAAGATCAAAACAACCCGCAAAGACAGCAACTTTCACACACGCGCAGCCCACTGCCAGCCCTCAGGCGGCTCCCCCTGCACTTCCGGTTTGCTTTCCAAGCCCGCAGCTCAGCCCGGCCTCACCCCCACACCAGGCTCCCTGGGCAGGAGACAAAAGGTGCGTATCCACAGCACAGAATGACCATATCCACCCTGTCAGCAATGGTTTCTATGGAACGTTTAGTCACAGTGTGAGGGTTTCCTTTTTACTGAAAAGTCATTTCAGTGAAAATAGCTAACATGATGATGTTGAATACACAGCAAACGATGGAGTTATTTCTCCACTGCATTTCTGCTCTCTGCAGACATTTCCCTATAATTCTATTTTGCACCAACTCCATGGGGGCTTTTCCAAGTCTTGTAAAGCTAAAAAGTGCCTAAAGCAAGTGTCCCACACAAGTTCCTGACCTCAGCCAAGGGAGGTCAAATTGCAAGAAGCAATGGTTTTCTGTCTCCACAGGGAGCTCTCAGAGGTGAACCCACCACCTTGAAGACCCAGCCCCCACTTAATGCTTGCTAGTGCCTAACACTACATTAAATCCTTTCTACGTATTATTTCATTTCATCCTTAGAACTAAACAATAAGGCAAGGAAAATGAGGCTCAGAGAGGGTGAGGAACCTGCCTAATGTTGCACAGCTAATAAAAAAGAGAGAGCAAATTCCAAACAAACCGGTGTCACCCCAATTTCCGATGCTTAACCAGTAGGCTGCCCTGTCCCTCCACCATCAGTCCAGGATGTCACCTCCCTGCTGATCTGACCACAGTTAACATCGCTGTCATTTATTTCCAGGTCCTCTTCCTCACTTTACCCTACTTTCCACTTGCTGTTCTTCACATCCAGGCTCTCTGTTTTACCAGAAAACAATGTGTGTGGTTTTCTACCATCCACCCAGTATTAGGAAAGGAAAAGTCTTGGTCATGAAGAAACACAGAAGCGGTGTCTCTGGATCTACTTGCTCTCCTCTGAATGAATCATCAGCCCGGTAACCAGTGGTGACCAGTGTCAGGATGGCTAGGAAAGCAGCCACTTGGTGGAGCTGTTTGCGCAGGTGACTTGCACACCCAGCTGGGGGCATAATGGTCTTAAAAATGGAAAAATTATCTATTTGGGTTTACATCGAATGTCAGGTATGGGTATCCTGAGCTGTAAGGGGAAACAAATAGGAAAGAGTGGGAATGTGTAGAAGAGATTTTGACAGTTCTGTTTTCCTTCTCTCTGAATTGCTTCTGTTTCCTCCGAGCTGCCCTTTCTCTTTGCTCGCCTGGATCGTGGTCTTCCCTGGTAGACGGTAGACGGTGAGCTGGTCAGGCTAGGACAGGCTAGGCTGCCGTGCTTACACGTACAGGGTTGCCGTATAGAGAAACAGAGTGTTGAGATAGCACACCAGCTTTAAACACCTCAGCCCAGGGACGCCCGGGTGGTTCAGTCAGTTAAGCATTTGCCTTCAGCTCAGGTCATGATCCCAGGGTCCTGAGATCGAGTCTCACATGGGGCTCCCTGCTCAGTGGGGAGCTTGCTTCTCCCTCTGCCCGAAGCCCCCTTTGCTTGTGTTCTCTCTAACAAATAAATAAATAAAATCTTTATTTAAAAAAATGCCTCAGCCCAGAAGCAGCACGTGCCACTTCTGATCAAGTTCCAGTGGCTACAGCTAGTCCCAAGGGCCAGGGAAGGTAATCTCTCCCCATGTCCATGCAGGAGAGGAGAACAGGGCATGGGAGCCCTAGTGATGTCCTTCACGGAGACTTGTCTTTCATGTCTGGTGACCCCCTAGATGCCCGCATGATTAGGGACACAGGGAATTCTGGCAAGATGCTAATGCTAATGGTGTGGAGTTATTTGTAAGATTGTGGGTTTTTTTTAACCTTATAAATTTATATATAAATTTATATATAAATAGAGATTATATATAATTTATAAATCATAAAGGTCACCCATTTTCAGTGTACAGTTCAAGGATCTTGAGTAAATGTACCAAGTCATGCCACTAGGTGGTGGAGCAATTTCAGAATCTCCTTGAATCCCGCTAATAACACATTCACAGCAACTAGGTTATCAAAATCAAAAAACCCATGAACAACACCTACAACAAAACCTGGTAACCAGTGTTTCCTTGAACTCCAAAGTTTGAGTGAGCAGGGTCACCCTACCAATAACCGTATGACTCACATGGTATAAGAAGCTGTGCAAAAGGAAGAGGAAGGAAGGTAGAGGGACCTCTGATACTCCTGAGAACTGAAGGATACCCAAATCACCTGAAGAACTTACTGGAAATTTCCGCGGGTCACTTAGAGAACAGTGGCAAGGCTGGGGTACAGAGAGAAGGTTCTGATGCACAAGTGAGTGCATGGAGACTAAGGGAGATCTGACCGTGTAGGGGCTGGGGGGAAAGGCCAAGAATCTGGGCCCTTTGAGCTCTAAAACCTGCAAAACCAGGGATGCCTGGGTGGCGCAGTCAGTTAAAT
The DNA here is from genome assembly GCF_024610735.1 of Ursus americanus. Classification (NCBI taxonomy): domain Eukaryota; kingdom Metazoa; phylum Chordata; class Mammalia; order Carnivora; family Ursidae; genus Ursus; species Ursus americanus. The sequence goes on along the minus strand of NC_142138.1, from coordinate 22,961,348 downwards.
GTCCAACTCTTGGTTTCCACTCAGGTCGCCATCTCAGGGTCGTGGGATTGAGCCCCATGTGGGACTCCGTGCTCAGTGCGAGTCCACTTAAGATTCTCCCTCTCCCTTTACCCCTTCACCACTGCCCCCCCACCAAACATGTGTGCTCTGCTCTCTCTCTCTCTCAAATAAATAAACAAATCTTTAAAAAAAAAAACAAACCTGCAAAGCCAAAGCACTCTTCCAAGACAAAGCCCTACTCTGAGCAGAAAATGCTGGGAGTAGAATCCAATCTGAGCAAGGTGGGAACAAGGGTAAAGAAATGGTGAAGTCAAATCAAAGGCGGGGAGTGAAGCTGGGAAGAGGAACTCAGAATGTATGATGTCATATTTTTAAAATTACTTCATGAAATCAACAGAAGGGAAGCTCAAGACTGTGAAACTAGGGAAGTTCTCTGTTGTCATTGTTTCCTCCTGAAAGCAGAGGAAAACTAATTTCATCAAAAAAGGAGTCCTAGGGAAAAAGTATAGTCAAATACCAACAATGCTATTATATAAAGGAAAGAATAAGAAGCAGAATAATATCGCCTCAGACAATGAAAGAATACCAAACACACGTCACAAAGCAGAAACGTAATAAATGTAATGGAAATGAATGGAAAATATAATATTTCAAAATAAACTAAAAAAAGAAAATAGAAACTATAAAAGACAACACAAATCAGGATGAGAAAAAGTCAAAGATGGAATGAAAGATTCAGGAAAAGGAAGATTTGAAAAGAGAAATGAAAAATTCAAAACAGAATTGGAAATAAAAGAAAAATTGCTTCGGAAATGAAGGCCAAACTAGAAGGAATTCAAGAATGAACAAACCAAACGAAAAATTCCCTGAGCGAAATAGAAAATGAAAAATAGCAGAAGTTTTGTTTGTTTGTTTGTTTTGGGGGGGAGGGGCAGAGGGAGGGAGAGAGAGAGAATCCTGAGCAGGTTCCACGTGGGGTATAGGACCTGACACGGGGTTCGATCTCACAACGCTGAGATCATGACCTCAGCCAAAATCAAGAGTCGGACACTTAACTGACTGAGCCACCCAGGCACTCCAAAAATAGGAAAAGCTTTTAAAACCAAAAAGGAAAGAAGACATAAAAAGGGTTTGAGGGAAAATGATAAATATGGAAAATAGGTAAAGAATATCCAATACATATATGATGAGTCTCCAAAGAAGGAAACAAAAGAATAAAATAAAAAAAATTACTAAAAACTAAAACTTAAAAAAAAAACTTTCTTGAAATTAAAAAAACCCAAAAACCTTAAAACTACGTATTGAACAGACATACCGTATATATTGGAAAAATCAATCCTCAACATCTCCACTCTGAAACTACTGGACTTTAGAGAAAAAGAAAAAAAATCCTTTGTGCAATCAGACAAAAACAGGTATTTTATAAGAGGAAGAAAGTCAGATCATCATTAGACTTTCAACATCAATGCCTCATGCATTGATCAGTAGAGTAACTTATTTAGGACACTCAAAGAAAATATGAGCCAAGAATTTTAAGTCAACTTTAAATTGATCTTTGAATAGACAGACAGCAAGCACACTGTCATGAAAAAGCAAGAACTTGGGAAGCACTACCTCTGGGAGTCTTCTCTGAGGAATCGGAAGAAACTTCAGGCAACCAAGTGGCTGAGGAGATAGCTATGCTGAAGTAATTCAGCTAACAAAGGAAGGTAAATTAATTTCTTAATAAAGCCAATTCAACACAGTGAAGGTGGATTCTTTTTCCAAAGTTGACAGCACAATTAACACTCAGTACTTTTGTGTTCACCTATAAAAATATAACCAGCTCCATCTTTTGCCAGTAGAAATATGATTTCTCCACTATGTGCTCCTCCAAAAGTGCTTTCTAAAAGGTTTCCAGGGACTTTCTATAATCAAATGGTCTCTAACACTGCTCACCCTTCTTGACTGCACCATGACTTTTGACCACCTTCCTCCTTCTTTAAATAAACTCTCTTCTTTCTCAGCACCCATGATTTCTCTCTCATGGTTTTCCTCCTAACCACCTGGAGACTTTCTCCTTCCCCATCTCCTCTCTCTGACATCTAATCAATGTTGTTGTCTTCCAGTGTTTTATCTTTAGAAGACCCTTGTGTCTTTAGCAGATACCATTTGGGGTATTTTCCTAGTCCCACAACCACCTCTAGTCCTTCTTCCTAGGAACAATCCCCATTCCCACCCCACATTTATGGGGATGAGCCTTTAACAGATACGTTTGCCCTGTGTTCCTGGTCTTAGCTGATTGGCCCAGGGGAAGACAACAGACCAAAGACCAGCCAGTCAGATTCTTGTTCCCCACATTAGGAACTGAGACCCAAAGTCTTGACCAACTCTTTGGCTGGAACTGTGACATGAGAATCTGGGATCCCAAGGCACCTTCATTTTAACAAGTAGGCTAAGAAGTGAGGACAGCTGTCAGGGAAAGGACAGAACAAAGCACATAAGTGTAGAGAAGCAGAGACAGGTGACGGTGAGAATTCCTGGCATGATGTTTTGGTTCCCAGATTCCAAGCCCATTCTCACCCTTGGGTTCCATGAGACAGTCACAGCTCTGTTCTTCTATCAAGTTCCTGTTGTGTTCAGTCTCACTCACCATGGTCACTGCTATTCACAATTTAAGTGCCAACTGACCTCTTCCACCTCTATTCACTCACTCTGGATTATTTCATTCCCACTGGAGCTTATCCCAGAACCCCATCCTACCCAACTGAAAGGCACCATTGCTTTGTATTTCTGGAGGAGGGAATGCCATAGCTCAGGAGAAATCCTCCCTGGTGCAACTCATTTGTCCTCGCTTCGTACCATCCTAGGGCTTAAGGCTTTTCTGCCATGGCTTTCAAACAAGAAATCATCTGTTCCTTGTCTTTCCTCTGGGCCCTGCCAGCCTTCCCTTAGCTTGGCAACCTCACTTTAGTGCCCCAGGCTGATACCTCTTATCTAGAATTCCCTTTTCTCTAAGTCTGGCCAGTTTGACTTAGCACCTACTCTCTCCATCCAAGAACAGCCATGTTCTCAGCCATGCCCCCCACCCCCACCCCTGACCTGGGTATTCATATCGGCTTGGTGCCTGTCAGCACCTGCTCTCAGGACTCAGTTCTGTAACCCTTCCTTAGGACAGAGCCCACTCCAGAAATAGCAAATACATGGCACATGTGATCAGTTCCCACTATTCCCACCACAGAAATGTTTTCATTGATCATATCTTTCTTGCTTGCTCATTCTAGACAAGGCAACATCTTAGAATCTTTAATATAGTTCTCTAACACCAACAAATTATCCATCGGGGTTTGATTCTGGTGGTGTGAAGGAATGATAACATTGACAAGGAAGAGACATTTTGAGAACGATTTGGGGAAATGTGTTGAATTCTGCTTTTTTAGCCCTTAGATTTGAGGAGAAGTCATAATTTCTAAGTGCAGCAGTCTGATAGACAGCTAGAAAGCCAGGGTCACAGAGGAACAGGGCCCAGAGAGGGACACCTCCTTCCCCACCTTGGGATTTCTCTGCAGCCTGGGCTTCTTCCCCTTGACTGTCCTCAACCCTGGTCAGTGGCCCCTACATTTCTGTGGGAACTATTTGTGCTTTGGGTAATATAGTGACTAAAACCTTTGGTTCTAAAGCCAAGATCTCAACTCTCCCACCACCAAATGTGGGAGGCACTTCGGGCAATGTATTTAACCCCTCTGTCGCCATGCCTTTGTTTCCTCATCTGTAAAATGGGATGGTAATCAGATCTCATCGCATTGTTGTGAGGATTGAGCTCATACATGTAAAGGCTTACAATGGTGCTCAGTAAATGGCTGTAACTAGTACTATCCCACAAGGAGACTATAATAGAAGGCAGTAGACTCAGCTGGTCTTTCTCATCTTTCTCTGGCACACAGATGGTTCTGAACAACAATGAAGAGCTCAGGCTTTGAAGTCCCAGAGATGAAATCTCAGCTCTGGCACCGGGTGACCTGAGAATAAGTGTCCTCCTTGTAAAACTGAGATAACAATACCTACTTTACAGAATAACTGTATTAAATAACATAACATGCATAAAGCTCCAAGGACACATCAAACCCTAAAAAAAAAAAAAAAGCACACTCTTATTATCAGGGCTAGGTATAGTGTTATGGCTGTGTCAGACAGCTTGGTTTTGAATTCTGGTTCTGCCACACAGTTGTTTCCTGATCTTGGCAAGTTCCTTAGCCTCGGTTTTCTCCTCTGTAAAATGGCAATATAATGCTAGCACCTAGCATATAGGGTTGAGGTATGGATCGGGTCATAAAATATGCATCTAGTCCTTGACCCACTGCCTGACACATATCTCAGCCAATGCCAGCTTGTTCTTGTGTGCTTAATAAATAAAGATCTTAAAAAATAAACTTGCTAAAGGACAGAATCTATGAGCTCTGTAATTACAAAGATTCATCCTAATATCAGATTCAGGTTGAGCTAAACCCATAAATGCAAGGAGAGCCCTGAGAGACTGCAGCCCAGGAAACCAAGCCTTCTCCCTGATGTCTCTACTCATGACATGGGCTATGGGGACAATTAGCATCTAGGATCATAGGCTGTTAGAGCTGGAAGGATCTTTATGGCTAGGTTGTACAGACTATTTCCTCCTGAGTAGTTGAACCCCAAAGAGGTCAAGTGACGCCAGTTGTAGACTGAGTCTGAACCAAGATTCAGGTCAGTCCAGTGCTTTCATCACTGCAACACACTGCTTCTCGACTCCACAGCCTCCTCACTTGAAAACAGAGCTCTGCTTGCTGTCCATCGCCTGCTTCAAGGCATCAGGGAGCTAGGAATTTCAAACTCCTCCTGGGACAGAATTTCACGATAGGAAGATAAAGCAAGAATGGTGTAGAGTCTACTTTCAGCCTCTAGAGGGAGCGCTGGGCACGGCCGGGAAGCACCAGCCTGGCGCGCTCCCAGGCCCTTCTGGGCTGGCAGCAGCATGAGGAGGAGTCCTCCCCAGGCCTCCTCCCAGCAGGCCAAGCCCTTCTCCAGCGCGTAGAGCAATGGGAACAGCCCATGATCTGGGCATAAACACATGGCTTTCAGCCTTATTCCACTCTTGCAGGTTACATGCATTTGTGCACATACCTTAATCCCACGGAGCCTCGTCTGTCATTTGGGAAGAGCCATATCTGTCTTGCCTCTTTCAGGATTTAAAAGGCCTAAGTCTAGGAAAATACCTCAAATAAAGAGAAACAAGCCTGCAGATTTGTGTGCAATAGCAGTTTTCACACTTTTTGGTCTCACGACCTTTTTATACTCCTGAAAAATTATTGAAGACCTCAAAGAGCTATGGTTTATATGGCTTATATCTATCAATATTTACCATGTGATAAATTACTACTAAGATATCTAAATAAATACTCATTTAGAAATAACAAGTCAGTATATGTAGGCATGAAGAGCATTTTTGTGAGATAATATTTTCCAAAACAAATAATACATTTTTTTCAAGTCTTTTTAATGTCTGGCTTAATAAAAGGGAGATGAATTCTCCTTCTGCCATAAGTCTGCAGTGATTTTACCCCTGTAACCTCTGAAAAACTCCACTATGCACTGTGAAAGAATGAGAGTGAAAAATGAAATGAAATGAAAAAAAAAGTTTAACTTTGAAATGAAAAAAGGTAATAATAAACTTGAGAGCTCCCTGAAGGGTCTCAATGACACTGCAAAGGTCCGGGGACCACACTTTGAGAACTGCCAATATACAAAACCATGTATTTCTGTGTGCTTTATGACAGGGAGACTCCTCTCTCTCTTCTCATGGCCACCAGCCTGGTTCAGACTAGCATCACATGGGGCAGATGACAGCAAAGCCTCAGAACTGGTTTCCTTGCCCTTCTCCCCCACCGCTCCCACCCATGGAGGGAATTCTTCATAAAATGCTGCCTGATTATGACACGGCCCTCCTCGAAGTCCTCCTGTGGCTCCCCATTGCCTAGTCACAGCTCACATGGGTGTCCGGCTCCATGGTCTGACTGTAGCCAAAATGCTAGGCTTACGTCACACTCTGGCCCTCTGCTATGCCTGGTGGTTTTAGCAAAACCCTCCTCCACACTTGCCTTCATGGCCCACCCTTGCCCTGATGCTTTTGTTTCTGCTGGTCCCTGCCCTTCACACACCCTCTGTCCACTTCTTCCCACTCACCTTTTGTTTTCAGACTCATCCTCCCAACTGCAGATCTTCTACAAGCTTCTAAAATACTTCCTTAGTTTGCCCTCATTTAGGCAAAGCAGAGTGTTATGACATAGGGCTTCTTACCCAGCTGTTGTGAAGTGAGTATCCCCCAAAAGTTGCTTTATTGGTTTCTTATTGCCACCGTAACAAATTACCATAAACTTGTTGGTTTAAAATGACACGAATTTATCTTATGGTTCTGAAGTCAGAAGATGAAACTGGTTCTTAGGGGCTAAAATCAATGTGTTAGCAGAGCTTTGTTCCTTTTGGAAGCTCTAAGGGAGAATCCATTGCCTTCCTAGCTTCCAGAGGCCTTCCTTAACCAGCGGTCCCTTCTTCCATCTACAAAGTACATCCCTCCAGCCTCTCCTTTCTCTCTCTGCTCCTTCCTCTCTCTGACTTTCTTGCCTCTCTCTTATGAGGGCCTTCGCGATTACATTGAACTCATCTGGATGATCTGGGATACTCTCCCCATGGCAATCCCATCTGCAAAGTCCTTTTTGCCATGGAAAGTAATATAAGCACAGGTTCCAAGGATTAGGGTGTGGACATTTTCGGGTGGCCACTATTCAGTCTACTATCACGGTTACTATTAGCAAAAGATGAAATCAAAACGCAACCTCAATGAATTGTACAAGTCTTGGAGTCAGACATATGTCCCTACGTGAAGATAAAACTCATTCATTTGATTGCTTTGAAGATTAAATGAGATAATCTGCATGAAGCATGATGACAGCTGCATAATGATCACTTACCAAATGTCTCTATTATTATTAGCCATTATTTGGCATTTTACCATCAGCTGACTTGGAGTCCCCTTCACAGCACTTGTCATATTTAATAACTTTGTATGTATGTTGGGTGACTGTGGAGTATGTTATGATTTTAATTATGTTTTAATTATGTAAACACTGCCTTAATACATTCTCCTTGTAAAAGAAATTGGTTTGTTTAATTTATCTCTCTCATATTAGATCATAAACCCTGCATTGACAAAAACTATTTTGCACAACATCAAATTCCCAGAATCTAGTCCAGTAGCAAATATATACATAGTTAACACTCAATAAATAGTTGTAGGATTAATGGATTCAATCTACCTTTTAAAATACCTCTCTGGTTTCCCATTGAAGTTCAGGTTCTGAGCATGACAAACAAGTTTTAGCAGGTCTAGTCTCAACTTGCTTGAAATTTCACTTCCTATCAATACCTCCCAGCCTTGTCCCCTACCCTACAGCAATACTGAGCTCACCCTGTCCTCCTAGGGCTTGTGCCCTTTCTTGTACTCAGAGCAGCTTTCTTTGCCTAAAATGCCTTCTCCTCACCCTCAGCAACAAAAACACACACACAACCCCCTTGTTGTCACCTGGATGGTTTCTGCTCACACCTGGATAATTCACCCACACCAGCTTGAAGCATACCAGATTGCAACTCCCTGTCCCCCTGACATTTCCTTCCCACTGTCCCACCCCAACAGATGTTGTATCTTTAAGGGCAGGGACCAGGTCTTACTGTTATATCCCAGAGTCTGGTAGGTGCATGAACATAGTAGGCACTCAATTAGTGGTAGCCGAAGGCCTGCATCTGCCTCCGTCTCTATAATGTCAGTTCCCTGGGTGCAGGGACTTTGTATCCTCCGACTGTAGCCAGGCTCCTGGCAGGAATATAGGGGGCAGTGAGCATTCCACAGATGTTTGTCCAACGACCAAGTCTCTCCACAAGATGCCCTGTCTACATTAACAATAAATTACAGGTGGTGTGCTAATCACCACTGCTAGGCTTTGGAAGGGATTTTAAAAAATAATAAAAACAAAACACCGTTCTTCCCTCCAATGCTTACTGGAGCATATGGTGGGCGGTACCCAATATAAATGTCTACTGATGGTTTCTACAAATACGTTTCAATGGATTCCACTGGTCACACTTCTTGCCAAGAAGTATATCTCACAGCAAGAAAGGCTAGCAAATAATCCTATAATAGCCACTATGCTCCCCATTCAATCAGCAATTTTCTAGCCCTGACTCTCCTCAGTATCCTACTCTGCACCTGATCACCCCCTTCCACAGATAATACTAGTCTCCTACAACTCTTGACAAACTGGCAGACCTACTGTGTGTCCAGCATCAACCATTCCTCCTCTTACCTTATTGGCACTTTGCCAAGGATCTCAGAGGGCTACCCTTCCCCAACCCACTCTTATCTCACTTGGCAGGTCCCCAGATGCCCAGAGCACCGGTCCTATCTCCTGAAGCAGAGCTGAACCGTGGTTCTGGTAGCAGGAGAAAGGACGGTTGGTGGCAGGAAAGAGGTGTGAGCAGAACAGTCTCCAGAGCACCCAGACACACCCACTGAAATGACAGATACCACTTTATTTTCTGTATTATGGAGGGAAAAAAATTGTCAGTCTCCCAACAGGGAGCAAATGGTTGGTTGTATAATTGTATCCTTTACAACTGTTTACTTCATTAGTTTCTTTCCAACCATCCCCATTATCCACAAGTATATTAAATATTACTATGGTTGAAGGAAATAGGTGATAAAGAAGGAAATGAACATTTGAGAAGAGAGGACTCTGTCAGGCAAGCACCGTGCTGGGCATCCTGGTATATGTTAGCTCTTTAATATTCACCAAAGCCAGCATGCCAACAAAAAGACCATGCAATAGTAGGTATTTTATCACCCACAATGCCCAGGGCTGCAGAAAGTTTTATGTGGTCACACAGCTGATAAGCAGTATTACCACAATTTGAACCCAGTTTCTAAAAACCCATGCTTTCTATGCTACGGAAAGATGTCTGTTATTGCTCTATGACAGGCACTTTGCAAATGATATTTCACAGAATCCTTCCCACTACATGATGGGAAGTGGTTTCACACCACCATGTCATAGGTGAGGAAGCCAGGGTGAGAAAGGTTTGGGTGCTCTGTGCAAGTCCTTATTTACAAATCAGGAGATTTCACATTAAAATTTTGAAGAGCGCACACACACACACACACACACACACACACACACACGATAAGAAAAAATGTTCTAGCTATGTTAAGCAGGAAAACATTCCAGGGAATTGGGTGCTCACAAGATTGATGGAGAGTGGCCCCCCAAAACAGCACTAGGAACAACACCCAGATGGTATCTCAACTGCTCAGTCCAGGCTCCTATCACCTGAGCCACAACTCAGGATGGGGGAGCTGTCATCACGGCTAGAGGCTCTGCACTGGCCAGACCCGCACCAGCAAAGCAGTGTAGCAACAAGCTGATCCCACCTTCACCCGCATTTAACTCAGTTTGAGCCTCCTGTGAGCAATCTAAATGGCAGACTCTAATCATACCCAGAACGTGTCAAGAAGGCTGATAAAGGTGGATTTTATTTCTCCAGCCTCTGCAGTTCAGGGAGGCATGAGGAGAAAGGAGGGACAGATGCAGAGCGAGTCATCCTGCTGTATCTGTCATAGGCTTTATTCCCACAGGGCAGCCATCTGCTGGAGCTGAGAAGCCCTCTTCAGGAGGGGCCAATGACCAAGTCCTCCAATTGGCATTAGTGCTATGTGTATTGCTAATCTACTGCTTCTCCCTGCTACATAGTGCCCCACTGTGAGAACCCAGCACTTCTCACCTATCCCTGCTGCCCGTGATGGAAACCCAAGCTGCCTTTTGGGTCTCCATGGGAATTTGCCAAAGACTTATGTTTGGACCCTATGGACTTTTGAGCTCCTCTCACCTAATTTCAGTTTTATCCAGAGAGAAAGAGGACAGAGAGAGAGAGAGAGAGAGAATATAGAATAATAATAGATATCATTTATGGAACATTTACCATGAGTCAGACACTCTTCTAAATGTCGTAATGTACTGATTCATTTAAAACAGTCCTCATGGCATCATCATGGGGATTAAATTAAGCAACATACGTATCTGGCGCCTTATGTCAGGGACATAGTGGTACTCACTAAAGGACAGTTATTATCACCGAGAAGTATGTCAGGGGCTGGACACCAAAGCCCAGCCTTGTCTAACACAGTCTGGCATGCACTCCCAGACAAGGTGCCTCAGTTTGCCTTTGTGCACCCACTCTATGGCCTGGGCTACTTTGATTCTAGCCCCTTAAACACAGACGGCGCTGATTCATTTACCTCTCTGACTCCCCATGAGATTAGGATGCCTTTGAGGGAGTGGTCTTATTCTTTTCAATACTATAATCCTAACACCTAGCGCAGTGACTGCCAGACAGAGGCATTCAATCCATGATTTTGGATGAAGGTACTCATGTGTAGGGAGTTTATGACTAAGCCTGAATCTTGTAAGGGAAAGACACTGGTGGGCACCATTCCTTTGGAGTTACAAGGAGCATGGGCACATTGGCCTCTGAAGGTCAAAAAAAGGATATTTTGTACCAGGCCAGGGAATGTCATTCTCTTGAGGAATGAACTATATAGGGAGACACCAAAATCCACGGCTGTTTCTTACACACGCAGAGAAGCCTAGTTGGGGGTGGAGTAATAGGGGGAGGACAGCAACTTCCACAATGCTAAGGCAGGCCTGCCTGTTCTCAAAAATGAACATTTCCTAAAGGGCTTCTTCTCAGATCAATTGGCCACTCTATACACAGCAAATCAGCATTCCCATGTCTTCCACCATGTTCCAGAGACTGACGGGTTCAAGGTCAATAATATAATTCTGTCCAACTCAGATTTACGGTGCCAAGCTAATGTGGAAAATCAAACGATTCTTCTGAGCTTCTGCAGCCTGCCAAGCACTGGTAGGCACCTCTATCTACAGCACTAACTTAATCTCCTTAACCATCCTGTGGGTGGGTACTGCTGCTACCCACATTTTTAGATGAGGCAACCAAGGCTTCAAAAGCCTGAGAAACTTGCCCTCATCTGAGTAGTGGAGAACCAGGTTTTAAAACTAGGGCTGTCTGGCTACCGCTAGAACCTTGTCCTTGTCCTTTAAAGTACCTCTCCCAATTGTTAATCATCCACTGTGTCATTACTGGTTTATCACATGCCTCCCTGGCCAGACAGTATGCTCCAGGAGAGCTAGGCCTGGTCTGTGTTCACTGCTGTGTCCTCAGCACCAGCACATAATGGGCCACAATGGAAATCCACTTATGGTCATTGAGGGAATATTTCAATGAATGAATGAAATTCACAAACGCAAATGACAAAGATTCTGCTCTCCAGCATGCGGCAATGGTCCCATCCTCAACTCCTTGTTGGCTTTCACCTGGACTGTTACAATAATTCCCCTATTGCTTCCAGATTTTTACACATCCCCATCCTCCATATAAGGATTGGTTTGATCTTCCTCATATACTCAAGCACATCGTCGTCCTGCTGAATATCATCACCAGTGCCCCATTTCCGGCAGGATAGAGTCCAAACTCCTGGGAATGGCCTACAAGATTGTTATATTGCCCGTATCTGCTTTGGGAGCTTTAGTTGCTGCTGTGAAATCTAGGCCCTGCCCACACCAACTCCGAGCGCACTGTAACAGCAGCCATTCTAACTCAGCTCACTGTTTCCCAAACTTGCATTCTTTACCTGAAATCAACCCATCTCCAATAGCCCCCACCCCATGCCCTGCTCAGCATACCTGATAGATATCAACTCATCTTTTTTTTTTTTGAGATAAAAATCACTTAACATAAATTTTACCTTTTTAATCATTCTAAATTATACAACTCAGGGCGCCTGGGTGGCTCAGTCAGTTGAACGTCTGCCTTCAGTTTGGGTCATGATCTTGAGGTCCTGGGATGGGGCCCTATGTAAGGCTCTCTGCTCAGCGGGGAGTCTGCTTCTCTCTTTCCCTCACTCCTCCCTGCCGCTTGTGCGCAAGCGCACTCTCTCTCTCAAATAAACTAGAGAAGAAAAGAAGAGAAAATGTATGATTCAATCACTCCTATTACAGTCTTCTGCAACCATCACCACTATATAATTCCAGAATATTCTTATCATCCCCAAAAGAAATCCTGTGCCCGTTAAGTCATCACACCCCAGTCTCCCCTTCCCCCAGCCCCTGGAAATCTGCTCTTTGTCTCTGTGGATGTGTCTGTTTTGAACATTTCATATAAATGGAATAATACAATATGTGGCTTTTTGTGTAATTCACCTTTTAAGACTCAACTCAAAGTTCCTCTACAAAGTCTTCCCTGACCCTTCAGCTGGCTGTGACCCACCCCCTTTGTGCACAAGTTCCAAATTCTCATGGACACCTCCGTGTTGCCCCCTTTCTCCTTCTACACTTCTATAAGGACACCCGTGATACTCATTCCTCCTATTGGACCACGTCCGTCTCTTTCCATTAGCTTGGGAGTTCTTTGAGGGCAGAGAGCATGCTACTATTCATCTTTACATTTGCAACATATCCTACAGTGTCTGGCACACAGCAGTTTCTTTAAAATATATGCCGAATACATATCTGAGGTGGTGATAAGGTGCCCAGGCTCTGGGTCCTGTGAGCGTAAGGCACTCCAAAAAATGCCTGGCACATAGCAGTGTTCCATAAATATGAACTCGACTGATTGATTATAAAGAGTATTTATTATTGCAGTAAACGTCATTCACAACAGGTGCTCAAAAATAATGGACTGGTGGTGTATGAAGTCGGAGCTCATTAATGTTGATGGAGGCTTCTTGGAGGAGGTGGGAATTGACCTGGTCATTCAAAGTTGTGTGAGCACTCAAAGAGCAGGTGTGAAGAGGCACAGAGAAGACTAAGAATGGACATTAGGGACCCAGAGATTAAGGCCTGGGCAAACGCAAGTGGGACAGGGAATATGGGGCCTAGTCCAGAGAGGTGTGGCAGAGGCTTATTTATTCAAGAGGACAGAGGCCTAAAGAAGTAGCCTGGGGTCCAGCTTGCGGTGGGCCTATAGGCAGTGTGGAACTCTTAAATGTCTTTGAATATGAACTGGGATAATCAGATCACGGTTTAAAAAGAAGATAAACCTAGTGGTCCCAGGAAGATGGGTAAAAATGGGGAGATGCTAGGGACTAGGCTTGCAAACTCAGATGTTTACAGAGGGTAGGTGAGGAACTTACCTGACTGAGGAGGTCTGGAGGTAAAAAGCAACAGGGACTTGGCCAACTGAACCAAAGATGCTCAATTTCAGTCATTATTGGCATGAAGATTGCGAGTTCAGTGTTACCGAATTTTTCCTTTTTCAAAGAATACCATAGGATATAGATTTTTATGTGATCCTTTTATTTTTTTACAGATTTTATTTATTTATTTGACACAGAGAGAGAGAGCACAAGTGGAGGGAGGAGCAGAGGGAGAGGGAGAAGCCGACTCCCCGCTGAGCAGGGAGTCCAATGTGGGGGCTCAATCCCAAGACCCTGAGATCGTGACCCGAGCCAAAAGCAGATGCTTAACTGACTGAGCCACCCAGGCGCCCCTAATCCTAACTTTTAAATATGAATTTGTAAGTTAAAATGGCCTTCAGAACTCACATGTGTGTCCTCTGAGGAAAGGATAAGCTATTCTAATTATCCAGAGAGAAGTGATCAAGTCCTTAGGGAAGTGGCGCTAGGAGTAAAAGACAGGAACAGGAAGCTCAAAGATGGTGAAGCTAGGATCAACTCGATTTGGTGACTATTGGATGCAGACGATGTTGAAGAAGACACTGCTATTCCAAGCCTCAGTGACGTGGAGGAAGCTGATGCCACAGGCAGCTTCACGGAAATGGAACCAGAATGGCTCTTGAATCAGAACTGGTTCAAACTCAGCCCCTCACTCAGGAGCTACACAACCTTAAGCATGTTCCTGACCTTCTCTGAGCCACAGTTTCTTCATCTATTATATGGATGTAATATTAATATGTATCTTATAGAGTTGTTTATAAAGGTTAAATGAGGGGTGCCTTCAGTGGCTCAGTCAGCTAAATGTCTGCCTTTGGCTCAGGTGGTGATCCAGGGTGCTGGGATCGAGCCCCACATCGGGCTCCTTGCTCAGCGGGGAGCCTGCTTCTCCCTCTCCCTCTGCCCCTTCCCTCTGCTCGTGCTCTCTCTCTTTCTCAAATATATAAATAAAATATATTTTTTTAAAAGATTAAATGAGATTTGTGCATGTGGGATGCTTAGCATAGAGTCTGGCACATAATAAGGGCTCAAATGTTGTCAAACTTATTGGCAACATCCCTCTGTCCTACTTCCAGTGGAGCCTCCAGTTGTTTACTTACTGGTCTGTGCTTGCCCCAATCCCCCCGTCCAGGAATGTCCTGTGACCCAGTTCTGGCCAGTGAGAACATTGTTGTCCTCTTATGCTAGTGACTGGCTCAGGGACCCATCAGACAGTCTGAAATTGGAGTCAACAACAGAGGATACAGAGTGGAGAGATGAAAGAGAGACTGATTCCTCCTGGAGCATTTGATTGTCTGCATCATGCCACACCTGAAATCAACTCTACATCTCAACTTCTCAATTAAGTCTCCTTTAGGTTATGTCATTTCGGATTGGATTCTCTGACACATGTCACTAAAAGAGTCCTGATTCTATTACTACAACCACTATCATTGTAACTTTTAAACTTAGATTCCTAATGATGGCATATCATTTGTAGAGTTTAAAGCTGACAGCTCTTGGAAAGGATTCTCCAGCCATAATCCCCTGGGGAGGAGGTTTTGTTTGGGAACACCTCTTAGATGAGAGTGTGAACATGATGTATCTCTGAGGTACTCTGAGAAGGCATTTCAAAGTGGGAACAGAGCCTGGTCACACCTCAGCAACACCCACCCAGCCTGAAGTTCAGAATCCTACTTTGAGGGTAAGGCAATGGCTAGTGAGGTCATTGCTTCTGCAACTTCTGGAGTTCTTGTCTGGTTCCCAGGGGAGAATCTCAGGTTGGACACTAGCTAGGGAAGCAGCAGTCTGGTGCGATCTTCAGACTAGGGAGGACCCTGGGTGTGTGGACAGAAGACCTTTCAACTTGACCCTCCAGGGATATGATGTCTAGGTTTTGCCAGCTCTGCTCTCACATCCCAGAGGGTCATAAGAGGGGGTGTTACATCTTGGCTCTGCCGCTTGGAAGCTATAAGCATAACGTGTTACTTAACTGCTCTGTGCCTCAGTGTCCTTATCTGTAAACTTGGGCTCTGGTGACACTTGGGAGACATGGGTTTTTAGCCCTGTTTCCAAAACACACTAGCTGTCTGATCCAGACATTCTATTCACCTTTCTGATTCTTATTCTCTTCATCAGTAAAGTGGGAAAATTTAACAAAATAATATATCGAAGGCACTCAGTAGTGTCTGAAACACAGTATGTATGTTCTTAGAAATTTTTCTTTTCCCTCTCTGAATCTCAAGTTATTCATCTGTAGAGTGAAGGAGATGAGGGTAAATTCTAGTTACTGGATAATCCATGAGGTTCCCTGAGGCTGGAAGATATTCCAAAATATTCTATGTTGCTTTAATTTATTTAAAGTGGTAAAAAACCAGGCGCCTGGGTGGCTCAGTCAGTTAAGCGTCTGCCTTCGTCTCAGGTCATGATTTCAGGGTCCTGGGATTGAGTCTCGCATCAGGCTCCCTGCTCCGTGGGGAGTCTGCTTCTCCCTCCACCACCTCTGCCTCTCTCTCTCTCTCTCTCTCTCTCTCTCTGTCCCTCATGAATAAATAAATGAAATCTATAAAATAAAATAAAATAAAATAAAATAAAATAAAATAAAATAAAATAAAATAAAGTGGTGAAAACCATAGTGCAAGCTTGTCATGATACTATAGAATCATAACCCTTTATCCAAAACTCTTGGTGCCAGATGCAATTCAGAACTATTTAGTAATCTTTACTGTATTCTTTTGTAGGATAATACTGCTCCATATCTTGCATGTAACTGAACACCTCCAGGAAGATCTGGGTAACACTTCTATGGTGGTTTTGAAATAATGTCCACACATTTTTTGATACTCATTTCTTCAAGAAGTGACATCTAAATCTCCTTTTCCTGTGTGTGGGCTAATCTTGGTGACTCTCTTTTAAGAAAGGGTAAAGCAGAAGTGACAGTGGGACATTTCAGAGACTAGGTCGTAAAAAGCATTGTGCTTTCTCCTGCCCATGGCCATATGAGTGAGCTGTCTTGCAAGGGAACCCCTGGCCCTGGGCAAGACTTCAGATGACTACAGCCCGGTAGCATCTTGACCACAACTGCAGGAAAGACCGTGAGTCAAAACTACCCAGTTAAGCCTCTTCTGAATTCCTGACCCACAGAAACTGTGAGAAAATAAATGTTTGTTGTTTTAAGCCTTTAAGTTTTGGGGTAATTTGTTATGCAACAATAGATCATTAATACAACCCCATAATCAAGCATACTGATAATTTTGCAGTGTAGTGTCTAAATATTCACAGCAAGTAGTTTAAATAACATCGGCCAAAAAACCTGCAGTCATGTTTGACTGCAAAATGAGTTTCCCCAAACTTAAGACTTGGTTTTCGAAGCATTTTTATTTAATCTTATTTTGGAACAGTAGATGAGAAATTGCGAACTGAGGTCACATAATGCAAAACACTCTGGGGACATTTTTCAGCCCCCATGTGCCTGTTGGACAATCCCTGAAGCAGGGAACCAGTGGCATGAGCTGAGTTCATTCCGTTATAATAAACATCAACAGCAGCAAACTGTCTTCCTCGTTAAACTATGTACTTGGCACGTATGGACTTCCCCATCTTCATGGACCTGCAGCCAGAGGGAGCCTTAGAGATCATCAAGGCCATAGCTTTCCAAAGTACAGTAAGGAGGTCAGCCTCATCTGAGCTGGGAAGGTTGGGGCAGGTACTTGTAATGCAGATTCCAAGGACGTACCCAGGCCTACTGAGTCAGATCTCAGTGGCGGACCTAGGAACCATACTAGCTTCGTGGTTTTAGGTTAAGTGAGTTAATCTCTTTAAACCTGAGTTCCTGCATCTATAAAATAGGGGTAGTAATCCCTCTTTAAGATTGTTGGAAGGATCAAAGGAAATGATGCAGTGAAGTGTCCAATACAGTGCCTGCTATAAAAATGATTTCTGAACTGAATTATATAAGAAAGCTATAGCTTGATCCTTGGGAGACCAGCATCTGGGGAATATATAACACACCTTCACTGCCATCTGAAGTGTCAGCAGGGTACAGCAGTGTGATAATAATAACAACAACATGATTGTTGAATGTTTATGTGCCGGGTACTGATCTAAGTGCTTAGCTAACGTGAACTAATTAAATCCTCATAACAATCCTATGAGGTAGATACATTTTTCAGACCTAGTTTACAGATAAGGACACTGAGGCACAGAGCAGTTAGGTAACATGTTATGCTTATAGTTTGCAAGTGGCAGAGCCAAGATTTGAACCCAGAGGACATAAGTAATTTGTAACACTAAGCTTTACCAAGGCCTACTTGTCCTAAAATGGAAGAGAAGGGGCCCCATGTCCCTAAATGTCCTCCTTTTCTTGATGAATACTCCTCTGCCTCAAAGCCATAGCTGAAGGCTGAGACTCCAGATGACCCTGTAGATTCTTACAGATTCTGGCAAAGTGCGTTCTCAAGCTATCACCAGGAACACGTTTGGATGGAACAAAGGAAAGCTCTGAAGGCCCCCCCCAAGAGCAACTTAGCTATTTCTGCTTGCCTGAGCTGACCTTGGCTTTAGAGCCTTTGCACAATCCATTCCCTCTGTCTGGGATTCTCCCCTTGCTTCTTTATCCTTCATGTTCATTATCCTTCAAGTGCAATCCTTCACATCCTCAGAGAGGCCTTCTCTGATTACTCCATTCAAAACAAATAGTCCTGTCCCATCCCCCACTCTCGATTATTCTCTGTAATAGCCCAGTCTTTATTCCTACCATCGCTTACCATAATTAGCAATTACTGTATTTAACTGTTAACTTCTTTCTGATCTTCCCCACTGCTCCAGAAGGGCAGGAACCATATGTCTTATTGGCCATTGTAAACTCCAGGACCCGATTGTAAACAAGGTCTGGCACATAATTGATTCCATCAGGACTTGTTGAATGAAGATGAATATGCTGAAAACCACAAGTGGAGATACCGGCCTTTCCCTTCCCCCCTCCACTTTGACACTACTCCTCATCACTTCACTCTGCACCTTTCCCTTTGAAGGGAATTGCTGATCAAAGGCTCTTGAGCAAGGGGCATACCCGTTTTCAGCACCTATCACTGTCCTCAGTGGGATTTCTCCCACTCCCCCACCTTCAGTCTTTACCACAAAGTGCCCACATCTTTGTGCAGGAAGGCCGAGCCAAGCACAAATGAGTGATCTGAACAGAGGGGACAAATGGCTCAGAACACCTACTTATGTATTTGTAAAGGGGACCAGCTTTAGAGCTTTAGAGTCTTCATTCCTAGAAAGGAAACTAGAATGCAATCAAGTGATTCTTACTACAGGGGGCAATGGTCTTTACGCTAGAACTAGCGGCATTAGCCACGGTACACAAAATCTCTTTAAACCAATCCATTGAATGACACCCAAGGGTGGAACCAATTAATCCACAACTAGATCACAGCTGGAGACAAGTGGTGGCAGAGAGAAGTCACTAGGGTCCCATCTCACATCCCAACTGTAGACAATCTATAGTCCTATTGACTTTAGCAAGGAAAGAACACCGTTGGGGGTTGTTGACTGTGTTCTTCCCCCCACAAAGCCCTAGGAAAGGAAAACTGATAACTAGGGATGACTTAAAAGTGGCAAATAGTGCAAGTCAATGAGGAAACCAGGCTTGCACAATCATTAAAACAGCAGAATCTCCCAGAAGGCAATTCCTAGAAATAAAATGCCAAGCATAGTGTAAGTCATCAGAAAGACTCTGGAGCTGGAATTTCCAGCTTGACAGAAACTATCCACTTAGTGTTCAAAAAGAAAAGAACAGCATTACCCCAATTTCTCACACTTGTGTTGTTTCTGAGACTTAGAATAGATTATTCAACTAAATAATGGCTCCAAAATTCATCGGACATTTTAGCTCTGTGACCCTGGTTAAGTTACTTGACCTCCCTTGGTCTTCATATCCTGTAGAATAGAAATAATTGTAGTACTTGCCTCATATTGTATAAGGATTAAATAAATTGTAACGTATGTAAGTGCTTAGTACAGTGTCTGACAAATGGTAAATGCTATGAAAGTGCTGAAAATCAATTTCATTTTGCAGATGTTTTTATGGCTACAGCAAATATGCTCACTAATGAAGTTTGCACACACCTCCACCACCTCATACCCTAAAGCCAGTTTGCTTTTCCACTTCTGTTCTAGAGCAACCTGAGGGCAGGGACTTAGTCTTTTTCTCTGTGTAAGCAAATTATCTGACAAATAATAAGTGTCTGATAAGGATTTGTGATGAACATATAAGTAAAGGTATATTTCTCTGAGGTTATAAACAGTCCTTGCTCTTGAAGAGCTTATTGTCCAGTGGGGGAGAAAGACACTAAACAAATCCCCATCATGTGATCGACTAGAGTTCTAAAAGAGATATGGAAACACTGCTGTTAGAATTTGTTTCGCTTGGGGGATTGAGGGAAGGAGGTCATATATAAGCCAACCTCAAAGAAGGAGAGGGGTTTCACAAGTAAATGTTTGGATTCAAGAAGGTGCATCTGAACCGAGTTTTGAAGGATGAGTAGGAGTTAGCCAGATGAGGAAAATAGAGACGGCTCACAGGACAGATGAAATACATGTGTACGCTTCAAACTTTTGTGTGGAGAGGGTATGCTTATCTGTATGTGTGTGAGAAAGACAGTTCACCATCACACTGTTCCTACAGGACAGAGTTGGCTAGTTTTTTCTATAAAGGCCTAAGTAGTAGGGGCGCCTAGGTGGCTCAGTCGATTAAGCATCTGCCTTCAGCTCAGGTCACAGTACCGGCGTCCTGGGATTGGGGTCCTGGGATTGAGCCCTACTCGAGCTCCCTGCTCAGTGGGGAGTCTGCTTCTCCCTCTCCCTGTGACTCTACCCCCTGCCCGTGCTCTCACTCGTACTCTCTCCCTCAAATGAATAAATAAAAAATCTTTTTTAAAAAGGGCTAAATAGTAAATATTTACAGCTTTTTGAGCCATCCAGTGTATCACAACTATTCGCTTCCGTCATTGTAGCAAGAAACCAGCCATAGGCAATATGTGGACAAGTGATGTGCACAGATTTGGCCTGTGGAGGGCTGGATTTGACCCACAGGTCCTAGTTTGTCAACGCCTACTACAGAACAAGGACCCCCCCACCCCGGCCTCCCAAGGACAAGGTGCATAAAGGTCCCCAACCCACAAGGCTTATGCCAGAGGGCCCTTCACATAACCAGACTTGCTCTTTTCATGGGTTATCAATTGCTGTGTTATAAATTAGCTCAAAATTTAATGGCTTAAATCAACAATATCTGTCACAGTTTCTATAGGTAAGGAGGAGTTTGGGCAGTTCTGGCTCAGGATCTCTTACAAGGTTGTAGTGAGGATATCAACTGTGGCTGCAGTTATCCGAGGGCTCTACTGAGGCTAGAGAATCTGCTTTCAGGGAGGTTTACTCACTTGGCTGACAAGTGGGTGCTGACTTTGGTGGGAGGTCTCAGTTCCTTCTCATATAGACTCCTCCACATGGCTGCTTCAGTGTCCTTCACAACATGGTGGCTGGCCTCCCCCAGAGCAAACGATCCCAGAGACCAAGGTGGAAGTCAAGACCTAGCCTAGAAAGTCACACACTGTCACTTTTGCCATATTTTATTGGCCATACAGACAAACATGGATTCAGTGTAGGGAGAGACACTATGCAAGACATGAGCAGCAGGAGGCAAGGATTATTAGAGGCCATTTTGAGGCTGGCTACCACACCCTCTCCTCCTATCCACAGTGATATGTACCTTCCTCTTGTCTCTATCTTCTCTCCCTTATGTCAGCTAAATATTCTCATGGAACCTTCAAAGAATCTCAATGTCCACATCCCTCACATTGTCCATAAAAGACAATGAGAAGACCCCTTGGATAATA
Organism: Ursus americanus; assembly: GCF_024610735.1. Taxonomy (NCBI): domain Eukaryota; kingdom Metazoa; phylum Chordata; class Mammalia; order Carnivora; family Ursidae; genus Ursus; species Ursus americanus. The sequence goes on along the minus strand of NC_142138.1, from coordinate 22,940,171 downwards.
TGGAGACATGTTTACTCTCCTGAAGAACATTAGAGGGACTGGGTACAAGCACAGCAAGCTCATCTCTGAAATTCTCCCTCAAGGAAATGGCTTATCAGACAGAGCCATTAATTGCTCCCCCTCAGTAAATGGACCCCAGCCCTCCACATCCCAGCTTCCTCTCTTGCCTAAAGGTGAGCTACACTAGACAGCCGGTTCCTTCACTCTGTACCTTCCCTTCCATAAATGAGGTAGATGCAGAAACTGCTAAAAACTTTACCTAGAAACACAGCTCACTCTTCCTGAAGCAAACCCAGTGGGGGCTATTGAAGGAAACAAGCTGAAGCAACTCCATTTCTCTCAAACTATTTGGGACTTAGGATTCTAACATTTTAGAATTGATGAGCTCTTACCATTCTTTCCAGCCTCCAACTTCATCCAGCACCCTTTTCCCCAGGACCCCTGGGAATAGTCTTCCTGCTTCTGCTCTCAGGTTTCACAGGTCTTTTTTGGCTGAGCAAGGGCTGGGAAGAAGTGAGATGACATCTCTTCAGAGTTCTCTTCACCTGGTGCATGGAGGCACTGTGTTTTGTGGCTGGGGGAAAAGAGAGTTTTATTTATTGTGGCTGTCCAGGTGACAGGAGACAGCTGAGAAAGAAACAAAGGTGACAGAGAGGGACGTGAGTTATAGGGCCCAACTTCAACTGTTGGATTGTCTCTGAAACTCTATACCCAAGGAGATGAGGGTCAGTAGCTGAGAGGGACATTTTATTGAGAGAGACAGAGGACTCTAGTCAAAAGTATCGTTTCTTGGACACTCAGATGACAAACTCAGGTACAGAAGTGGGACCATTCTCCACAGCTCTCAGAACCCAGAAACACACAGACCTTGAGCCTTACAAACTGGGGCACATTGTGAGGAAGCCCTCTTGGCACACACGTTGGTGGCCTCATAATTAGTATAGTTGGCGAGGCTGTGTGAATAGCACTGAGAGCTGAGACATCACCAAGAGAGAAGCCATGGTGCATAACAGGTGCATGCACATTATCCACTAGGTTGTAGGTATAGATAGACACTCCCTGGAGACTCCTGGAAATGATCTGGGCACCTCTGGATGAGATAACCTAAATCCTATATTCTGACATATAGGAGCCTACAGTCATACTTTGGGTGTATTAATATAAATGTAACCTCAATATAGCAGTTAAGAGCGTGGGTGTTTGATCAGACTACCTGGGTTTGAGTCACAGTATGGCCCCGGGCAAGTTACTGAACCTCTCTCTGAGTCTTATTTCTCCTCATCTATAAACTGAAGATAAAAATACACTTATTTTAGAAGGATGTTGTAAGTATTCTGGGAATTATATATGTAAAGTACTTAGAATATTGCCTGGCATATAATAAGCACCACATAGTTATTGGAAAAAAGTTTTACATTCTCAAGTTGATGATGCCTGAAAGAAAGTTGCTACACAGCCTTCTTCTGATGAAAATCACATCTTAAAACCTCTTTCTAATATTAAGGCAATTTGCCTCCTTGCAACCTCTCCGCATGGGTTCCAATTTTTCTCTGAGATATTATTCCAAAATAAACTTTTCTCGTGCTAACAGCTCATTGAGACAATCTCAGGATCTCCCTGAGTTTTCTCTTTTCCAAGCTAAGTAGCCCCAGGTCTTTCAACCATTCCTCAGAGAACTGGCCCCAGACCTCTCTCCAACCCAGGTGCATGCCCCTGAACGCACTGCAGATTGCCAGCATTTGGGAGTTAGGTATATGGACTCCAAGCAGAGAGCCCGGGGACTGTCTCCAGAAGACCCTGCCCCCCTCATATGAACACATGTTCCTCAGAGGAAAAATGTCAGATTAACCCAACTGTTTCAAATTAATTTTGTTTGGGAGAGCAAGGGGAAGGGGATTTCCAAACAGGGCCAAGGACTTTGTTAAAGCTGTTCCTCCAAGATAGAGATGGACAACTGGCTGCCCTGGAGAGGGGCCAGCTGGGAAGCGTAACTCTGTCCAGGAACGGGAGCCAGCACTGGCTCCTCCTCTTGGGAGGTAAGAAGGAAAAGCTGGTTTCCTCAGTAGAGATAAGCATATAGTGTGCACTCAAGGAAAAAATAAGGCTTCTCCTTGTACCTGGCACGAGCCCTAACTCATGCTCCCAGCTGGACACATGCCTCCCTCATTCCACTTTCACTGTGAGAAGCTGTGGACAGCAGTTGTCTGCTCCTCACCTCCAGGGCATGAGGCTGACAGATATAAGCGCAGCACATTTCCGGGTTTCACTTGCTCAGGACTTTCTGAATCATTTTCTTTTATGGGCCTGTGGGGTAGAAGAACAGGAGGTAGGAGGAAGCATGGAAAATGTCACTTTTAGTCTCAGTCAGACTTTGTTTTCTATAGAATGACAGCTGAAACTCTCTTCGGTTGCTTTCTGTTGAGCAGAGGGTAAAGATGAAGAAGGATTACACCCAAGGACTGTTTGGGAAATAAGGCCTCCTCATTTTTTTGATTAAAAAAAAGTTTCCCCTATTATAAAAGGCCTGCTCATCAAAGGGGAAAAAATCATCAACCATAGTTCACCATCCACAGTAGCTTTCATTAACACTTTAGTGGATCTCTTGCCAGACTTTGTCAGAGCTTCTAATCTTCTTTCCAAATAGCTATAATCATAATTCACAATGCACAATTCCAAATCATTCACAAATATCATGAACATTTCTTCTCCTAGTGTATACTTTACACAAATGTATTTTTAGTAGTTTTATGAAGATACAATTCATATGCCATGAAATTTGCCCATTTAAAGTATATAATTTAATGGGTTTGGATGTACACCACCCGAACAGTGGTACAACCATCACCATAATCAATTTGAGAACATTTTTGTTACCCCAGAAAGAAAGCTTGTGCCCATTAGTGGTCACTCCCCATTCCGAACCCCTAGACAACCACTAATTTACTCTCCTGTCTCTATAGATTTGCCAATTTCAGACATTTCATATAGATGTTGTATATTTCATATATAATACAGGTCTTTTGTGACTGACTTCTTTCATTTAGCACAATTTTTTCAAGGCTTATTCATGTTAGAGCATATATCAATACTTCATTCTTCTTTATTACCAAATAATATTCTATCATCTAGATACACTACATTTTATTTATCAGTTTGTCAGTTGATGGGCATTTGTGTTGGTTCCACTTTTTAATTACTATGAATAATGCCGCTTTAAACATTTATGTAGAAGTGTATGTTTCTATTTCTGAATGGAATTCTGCGTGGAATTGCTGGGTCACATGGAAACCTTTTGGTGGAACTGCCATACTATCTTCCAAAATGGCGGCTCCATTTTACATTCCCACCAGCAGTGTTATGAGGGTTCTAATGTCTCCACGTTTTTGCCAGCACTTGTTATTAACTGTCTTTTTTAGTATAACTATCCTAGCAGGTGGAAAATGGTATCTCATCATGTTTTTTTTTAATTCTTTTTTTAAAAGATTTTAATTATTTATTTGACAGAGAGAGAGAGAGCACAAGCAGGGGGAGCAGCAGAGGGAGAGGGAGAAGCAGACTCCCCACTGAGCAGGGAGACTGATACGGGACTCCATCCCAGGACCCTGGGATCATGACCTAAGCCAAAAGCAGGTGCTTAACCGACTGAGCCACCCAGGCACCCCTCATCATGGTTTTGATTTGCACGTCTCTAGTGGCTAATGATGTTAAGCATGTTTCATATGCTTATTGGCCATTCTTACACCTGCTTTGGTGAAGTGTCCATTCAGAACCTTTGCCCATGTTTTAATTAGGTCATCTTTTTATTTTGGAATTGTAATTTTTAAATATATATTCTAGAAGGATACAAGTCCCTAATCAGATAAATGGTTTGCAAATATTTCTCCCATTGTTTTGGATTGTCTTTTCACTGTGTTGACTGTTCTTTGAAGCACAAAAGTTTTTAATTTTGCCTATTTTTTTCCTTTTGATGTTTGTGCTTTTGATGTCATATCTAAGAAGGCTTTGCCTATCTCAAGGTCACAGTTACTCCTTTGTTTTCTTCTAAGAGATTTATAGTTTAAGCTCTTAAACATTTCAGCCTACAATCCATTTTGAGTTAATTTTTGTGTATGGTGTGAGGAAGGAGTCCAACTTCACTCTTTTTCATGGGCATATAAATGTCTTTTTTAGTGGTTGCAACTATGCCATTTATTTGAAAATATTTTAATCTTTCTCATTTGGGGCTGCTACAATAAATTCTATGAAGACTCTACATCAAAATTAATTTTTTCAAATAAATCAATAAAGACTAGAAAACTACAAATGGGTATATGTCAATCTAGAAATAGAATTATCAAGTCAAAGAGAATAACCATTTTAAAGGTGATCTATATCACCACATTGATTTCTTAAATGGTTTTATTGATTTACATTCCTTTCAGCAGTATATGAGAAAGCTCCTCCCTTATTTGCAAGGGAATACATATTATTTTTTTTTTAATCCTTGCCAACTTGATGGGCAAATGTTTTACTCACTAATTTGTTTTCTAGTTGCATTTCTTACTCTACAAATTTTCTGATTCGTTGCCCACATTTACCCGTTTTTCTTACTGCTTTGTTTAAACTCCTTATATGGATGGCCCTTCTCATTGTTTGGCTCCCTATCATCCATCACCCTGCAGCATATTGACCAAAACTTCTTGCTGGATCACTTGAATCTTCTGTCTCCACAGTGAGAACTTGCAAAGACTTAAGTCAGATTTTTAAAAATGTTTCAGCATCTTTTTATCAGCTGTCCCCACTCCTGGAAATGTTCATCCTGCAGAACTTTTTACATCAGCACCATAACATTTTTGGCCTTTTGCTTTCTCCTGAAAACTTACCAGTCCTGTGTTCCACCCTTCAAAGCTTTTCCAATTGGCTCATTAATTAATTTAACTGAACAAATCATACAGTTACATCAGATAAAACATTTCTGCATGTAGTACTTCTCTTTAGCTCACATAAAGGCTGAGAGATAATTATCACTATCATCCCTGAGATGGAAAAACTGAAGCACAGATAGGTTAAGTGCCTTGCCCAAAGTCACACAGCTTGTAAGTGGTTGAGGTGGACATTGATCCCAGGCATTCAGATCCCGAAGCCCCTGGCATGGCTAGCTAGTTCATCTGATTCATGAAATCACATTAAGGTAAAAACGGGTGAATGGGACCTGATGTTACCATTCCAAGTTAAAATGTACACTTTCCTAGTCACCTCAGCCCAGAGTTATGACTAGTTCTGGGCACCATGACAAGACTGATACAAGGTAGAAGACCTATTTTAAGGTCAGATGTCATTCTTTTCCCTTCCTCCTAGCATGCTGCTTTGCTCTATATTGTATCTGAGCTAAGTATGTAGAGGACTAGCATAGAGTAAGTACTCAAGAAATGATGGCTTTCTCTCCCTGTTGCCTTGGCCCTCAGAAAGATGCCCTCTCATCATCAGTGCAGAACCCTGGTGATGGTCTATCAACTTGACAAATAGCGTAATAATAAGAGCTACTTCTTAAATGCAGTCTACTGCCAGATATTAAACAATTCACATGCACTGCTTCATAAGCTCATGTCAATCTTAACACATGCTTGAGAAGTCAATCTTTAGACACATAGTCAAACCACATGTTAAAACATCTGGAAACTTGGTCCTTTTCCACATGGACCAGATCATGTTATTTCTTTTCTGCTCAATACACCCCCACCCATGGCTTCCCAATGCATTTAGAGTAAAATCTAAAGGCTTTATGTGTTCCAGCCACCTTGATCTTCTCACTCTTCCTCAAACAGTCACTGAAAGCACCCTTCCTTAGGGTTGTCACATCCCCTGTTCCCCCCACCTGGAATCTTCTTCTCCCCACCTAGTTCGTATTTCAGCTCAAATGTCACCTTCTCAGGGGAGCCTTCCTTGACTACCTCTTCTAAATAGTTTCCTTCCATCTTTCATATATATCTCTTACTCTGCTTTGCTCATTGCATTTGCAATGGCATCCATGTTTATTTATTATCTGTTTCACTCAAATAAACTCTTACATACATGAGAAAAGGAAATTTGTCCTTGTTCACCACTGTATTTATTCCCAGAGCCTTGCATATTGCAGGTTCTCAAAAGAGTATTTCTTGAAGGAGAGATGGGAAGGAGGGAGGGAGGGAGGGAAATGAAGGAAGGAGGGAGGAAAGAATCCTTCATATCTCCGTTTCATAGATGAGGAGTCAGAGAGGTTAAGTAACTTGCTCAAGGTTGTATAGCTAATTAAGTGGCAAAACAGAGATCGAAAACTTCTGCTCTTAACCATTACATGGTTCTGTCAGTAAATATGACCTCACACATACTTGAGTATTGGAGGGTTTATTTGCAATATTGCATGACTTTAAAAGTAAAGGAGGCCCAAGTCATTGTTATTTATAGACTACTTGTTTTAAAAAAAAAAAAAAGGGAAAAAGAAAACACAAAAAGAACCAAAAAATGGCACACACACATTCTGGGTGAAAACACAAAGTTAGAAGTACTTGAATGCGGTAGTAGGTTTTGGTTTAGTGCCTTATTTTAATTTCCTCTCATATATATGCTCAAAGGGCATGGAATAATCCTTTTGTCTGTCACACAGGGAAGCCATTGTAAATGCCTAGGCATGGGATTTATCTAGAAGGCCACAATCCAAGCATCTTCTCAGAGTAACCTATTCTTTTTATTTAGTCCAAAGTGATATAATCCTTTAGACATCTAATTTGTAGATCAGCTATAACATGGTTGGGAAATTGGAGGCTGGATATTATCCTTTTTAATTCTTTTCAGTTTATAATAAACAAAAAGTGATATATAATGTCTGAAATACATAAACCAGAGAACACAAGTACTAGAAAGCCCTTTAGGGAGCATCTGGTTTACCCCTTCATTTTCCAGATGAGGAATGTAGATCTCTGGGAGGTGGATTTCTACATATATAATAATTATGCTTGACATTTGCTTTCAAATTTAGCACAGCGATATGTCAAATGAACCGAAAAACTGAGAATATGTGGCCAAAAAATTCTGTCTTTTCTCAGGAACTCATTGAATCATGACATCGTTTTTTTTCCCCCAAGTCTCTAAAATCTGAGTTTAACTAAAAATGACCTCACACCTCAATAGGGAATAAATTTATAGGACTGCTAACCTCAAACTAGCCAATATATTGGCTCTATGTGCATTGTGGGCCACCTCTGATTCAACCCACCAATCTTTGTTGAGCCCCAACTCTGTTCAAGGGTACTGACCATGCACCACAGATATGAAATTGTGGTCTTCAGCCAGGTGTGAACTCAAGCCTAAGGATGGTCTAAGTATGGTCTATGTGCCTGCAGTGAAATCCTCTGCACATGGAACTTATTAGCATGGGTGGCCCGAAACAAGTTGCAACAACTATTTTTCCTCTTTTTTTCCCCCTATTCAATTGCTGTTTTATTTCCCACTGTTCCTTCTTTTTTTCCTTCCTGATAGTAAAATAAATACATGTTTGATGTAAAAAAAAAAAAATCTGGAAAGAACAATTATGTACCGACAACATTACATCTATAATTTCAAACATTGGTAACACTTTCATGTGCGTACTTAAAAGTCCATTGAGTAAGAAAATGAGGCTGTTTGGGAGAAATACGGGACCTTCGATTTGATAACAGTAATCGGAACCTCTTCCACATCTTCCCAGGGCCCACGTTGAGGAAGAACCTCAGAGTGGATAGTGGAGTCCATGATGGGAGATTTTGCTATTGAGAACCTGAAAGTAAATTGTATCAGATGGGTACCTTCAGATTGAAATCATGGTGAGGGAGATGCAAAGGTTAAGGCTGTGGTGGGCATATCATGGTTAAGCCCCTTGAGGCTTTGGAGCTTGACTCCTGGGTTAGAATCCCATCCTATTACTTTTAAGCAGGCTGGTTGCTCAACCCCTCAAAGCCCCCTCTATAAAAATGGAGATAAAGGTTCCTTCTCTGTAGGAAGGTTATGAGGATCTCATGAGATGGGCCTATATAGATTTTAGTGCAGAGCCAGGCACATAGTGTGTCCTGACTCAGCATGAGCCACTCTTGTATGGTAACCTTCAGTGCAGTGTCATGGCAACCAGAACTCATGAAAGAGTCAAAAAAGGCAAGTTTCCTGCACCCTGAATCATCCACAGTTTCACAGGGGCTCTGCGAGCAACCTCATGGTAGGTGAGCTATGGAATCCAGGCTGGGAGCAGGCATAGCCCACCCACGGTTCCAGGCTTGGGAAGCCAGGGAAGCAGCTGCCAGAGGTACAAAGATAATTTGGGGCTCCCTCCTTCATCCCAACATGCTGTCCAAGTGAAATCTGGTGAAAATGAGGAGTTTGGACCACCAAAGCAGCAGGAGGAATGGAGGCCCCAGCAGGACAATCTGAAGCCTGAGAAGGGCCAGTGTGGAGTCAGGGAGGTGACGCCCAGCTCCATTGCCTTAGTGGTGCGGGCAGGAAAGGAAAACCAAGTCAGTCAGCTAGTTTCTATGACAGAAAGGGGAACTCCCCAAGCCAGGGCCCTTGGGAAATCAGTTTAGGAAATTAGGCATGGTTTAATTTGTTAAACCATTGGGAGGGTAAAGATATGGGAAAGGGATTCCAGGTACCTTGGGAGAGAAGACAGTGGGTGGCATATCCTCTGCAGGGAGTGAGAAATACATTTATTCTTCTGTTGTCTGCTTTTCAGTGGAATGGAAAAACGCACACTCTCTCTCCTCCATAATAAGAGGTTTGGTCTGTGCCTCTCTTTGACTTCCTCACAAACAACCACAGGGAGCAGACAGACTTCTCAGATTACTCTTGACCTTGGGAGTTGACCCTTAGAAATGCATTCTACTTCAAGATCTGAGAAAACAAAACCAAACCCAACCCAACAACCTCTTGAGAAAGATGGTTTATTTCTGCTGGGGACCCTGTTTCCCCTCTCTACTCCATTGCTGCTCTACAATTAAGATAGCTTTAACATACACATACACACACACACACACACACACTCACACTCACACTCACACACATCAGACCATCCCTCTTCTAATCAAAGCTTCCCACTGTCCTTAGATTAAAATCTATATGGCAAACTGTGGACAATGAGGTCTCACATGATCCAGCCCTTGCCCACCTCTGGGACCTCATTCCACAGCAACAGCCATTCTGGCTGTTCATTATGTCCCAGCTACCCTGAACTTGTTCTTCTTCTTCCAGGCTTATTCTCACTTAGGACCAGCGTGCCAGCTGTTCTCCACGTTTGAAATGCTCTTCTCCCCAGATTTTTGCATGTCTGACCCCTTCTTGCCTTTCACATCCTTCTCAAATGTCACCTTCTCAAGGAGACCTTCCTGAACTACCCAGTCCCAATCCCAATCTGTATCCACACCATGACTTGCCAGCACTTAATCACTTTCTGGCATTTTTTCTTGTGTACTTGCTCCTTGATTGTGTTGTTTGTCACTCCTACAGAAACATGAGCTCCATGACACAAGGCCCTAGCTGTCCTGGTCACCATTGTATCCACAGAGTCTAGAGTCTTGTCTGACACATAGCAGAGCTCAGCTCAGTATCTATTCGTAAATGGGAAGAATGAAGTTTGTACTTCCCTACTCTCTCCCCCACTGCCATCTTTGGTGACTTTATCATCTACCTGGATGACACCTGATTCCTTCTCTTAACCTTCTCCACCACCCAGAAACCAGCAGAGCCATATTTGGGTCTTCATCATCATGTTCTAGGGTTCCTACCCAGCATTTCCTGCTTGGAACTACTCTGTTGTCTTCAGAGTCTCCACATCCTCCAAGCCTCCTTTACCTCCCTCCCCTAAAGCAGGTGTTCCAACTGCTCAACTCTTCCCAAATCCCCAACCCCATTAGCTTCTTTTCCACTTAACTCCCTGTGCATTTTTGTCATTGTGGCTGGGAAGATAGGGTGTGGTCAGACTCGTGACCAGAATTTGAGGATTTTGGTAAGGATTAGGTAGGCACAATGCCTGGCACATTGAAAGTGCTCAGTCAACAGTAGCCTGTCTCATTTCTATCACTATTATGATGAAAGTTTCTTCTTAGCCTCTGCCTCCTGCCCTTTTCTTTTCTCCCTCCCTTTCACTCCTACTTGGTTAGTTTTACTTTCCTTGGTTCATTTATATGAGGTAAAGTGAGGACCTTTCCTGGTCTTCTTGGTGGCGATGCAGAGTTCTGACTGGATAGAACCAGCCTGGTGCAGGTTGAAGAAGAGCTGGGTGCTTTCCAGTCTCCGTGGGAACCTTGCACACCAACAGCCGATGAACTTCACGCTCTGGCTGTCTGGTATCTATAGGTGGGTCTCTAAAGTCGTTAGAGACAGGGGACAAGGCCCCCGGGGCCAGGATAGGTTGGACTGATGTTCACTTCTGTTTTCACTTATTAGATGTTTAAGAAGCTAGTGTCTGCCCTTGGGATCATCAGTTCAAAGTTTACTATAATCCTTCCAATTTTTTCACCTTTCTCATTCAAGTTCTCAAGAATCCAGAGAGGCAGTCCTTGGAAACAACCATCAGTAATTCCTGGCCCGGTTCCCTGTAGGGAAGAGGGATGGAGTGAGCACAAACAGAGGAAGCTGCCTGGGTCTCCGGGCTGTGATTCTGTGGCCCAGGCAATCTGAAAGTGTGAGACCTTTTCCTAGCTTCTCCACAGATAGGTCTCAGGCCCCAATTGTGGGGAATTTTTCATTTGAGGAAGTCCAATATATTTCGGGATGACTAATGCCAATCACATACCAGATTGTCAAATATTTGCTACAAGAAGTTATAAGTGACTAAATAAAGGAATTCAGAAATGGATATTACTGTTGACCCTCCTGCTACGAGGGATTGGCAAGTCTGGAATAAGTAGGGTGACTTTATAAAATGAACCAATTATTTCCACAAATGCCCTGGGCACACAGTATGTGCCAGATACTGTGCCAGATGCTGGGGATACAGGGTGAGACAAGCAGACCCAGACTCTGCTGTCACAGAGCTCAACGTTGGAGTGTACAAGTGAGAACGATATAGTGTGACAGGTGCTACTGCCAGAGGGAACATACTGGGTGATCTATCTGGAAGCACATGGGAGAGGACATTTCACTCAAAGCCCCAGGCTTGGAGAGGGCTTCTTGGAGGACAATGTGATGCCCCAGGTGAGACGTGAAGGATGAATGAGTCAGCCAGGTGGCAGGAGGGGAAGCAAGGTTAAAGGAAAGTTTCCAGGCAAAGCCAAGAGCATATGCAAAGGATGAAGGATGAGAGAGGGCATGATGCTCTGTAGGCCTGAGGAATAGTCGAGTAGGGCCCCACCATCAGAGGTTCCGACTTAACTGGTCTTGGAGAGAGTCCAGCCTTGGGTATGTTTTACAAGCTCAAGTATGTTTTAAAGCAGGTGACTTTAATGTGCAACCTGGGGTGAGAGCCACTGGACCAGAACATGGGATGAAAGGAAGGGAGTGGTGAGAGGTGAGGCTGGAGATGTGAAGTGGGCCAGATCACACAGTGCCCGGAAGGCTGTGTCAAGGAGCTTGAGTTTTCTTCTCCGAGCACTGGGAAGCTATTTAAACATTCAAGCAAGGGAAGAAGTGGCATGATCAGACTTGAAGACTTCAGAATATCTCTGTTGTGGAATATGGATGGGGGGGCAGGAATGGAAGTAAGAAAAACCAGTTGGGAAGCTCTTGCAATATGTGATGCAAAAGATAATCACAGCCTGAATTAGGCGAGTGGCAACAGGGATGGAGAGAAGTAGATGAATTCCAGAGATATTTAGGAAGTAAAACTGCTAAGGCTGATCAAAGATTGGCTATGAGAGGGAGAAGTCAAGGGCCATTCCTTTGGTTAGACAGTTGAGTGGGTGGAGCGTCATTCCCTAGGACGGGGCTCACAGGAGCGGAGGCCCCAGGAGACGAGAAGCTGGTTTGTGGATGTGTGGGCAAGGATATCAGCCCACAGCCTGCTGAGTTTGAGGCATGAGCAGGACATCCAAGTGAGAAGACCAGCTAAGAATGGTAGCTTAGGGGCGCCTGGATGGCGCAGTCATTAAGCGTCTGCCTTTGGCTCAGGGCATGATCCTGGCGTTCCAGGATCGAGCCCCACATCAGGCTCCTCCACTGGGAGCCTGCTTCTTCCTCTCCCACTCCCCCTGTTCGTGTTCCCTCTCTAGCTGGCTGTCTCTCTCTCTGTCTAATAAATAAATAAATAAATCTTTAAAAAAATAATAATGGTAGCTTAGTCCTCAGGTAAAATATCTCATTTGAAGACTGAGGTCTAGAAGTCACTGGAAAAGAATGAGAATGGATGAGATCCCCCAGGAGACAGACTGTGGAGTGGGAAGAGAAAAATATGTCCACAGAACCTTGGAAGTTGCTCCCGTCCTCCAGGTAGACAGCCCTAAACCCATTAAGGGTAATTAGGCTAAGTGGTGACGTGACTTGTCCTAGCTAGTCCTCCTCACAATGTTTGAGTAGGCTTACGCTAGCCAATGTGAGTCCCTGCTGCTGGCCTATATTTGGCCCATCACTGTCAGTGCAATTGGATCTAGTTAATCTGCAATGAGAAGTGGCTGGCAGTTGTGTCTTGCACCTATGGAGCTGAGCTGCGGGAAGTAGTTCCAAATTCCATGGCTCTGCTTAGAGGTTTCTAAATACAGTGGTAGTTACGTGTTAGACATTAGAGACATTTTAAAGAAAGTCAGCCTGAATCATCTGAGAATTAGAACATTTGACAACTAACTCAACACAAAGGTCCTGGGAAGAATTTGCTGTGGAGAAGGGAAGGATGGGTCAGCAGCTAGTAAAGCTTTTATTCTAGGCTCTGTGCAATTGTGATTCTATTTTTGGTTTTCAGTCTGCCCAGATCTAAGTGCCCTGTTATGCCCTCAGATTCCAGAATCAACCTCTGTTGTATTGTAAACCATAATAACAAAGCACTTTGACATTAAGCCATTTCTTTTATTCCTAATAACAGGCCTATCAAATAAATAAGGCAGGTGTTAGCCCCATTTTAAAGATGAAGAAACTGAGACTAGAGCTAATTCACTTGCCCACATTGCAGAAAATATAAATGGGGTTCAGGAGCTGACCCAGTTTCTCACTCCAAATCCACACCAACCTCCCATCCCGGCTTCCACCTCTTTAAAAAGGGCATTTTTTAACCCACTCCAGAGAAGAGCTGCAAGAGGGGATGGGAAGAGGATCTGAAAAGAAGCTTGGCAGGTACCTCCTGTGATAGCTGTGTTTGCGACTTTTTGCTTTGCTCTTAATCTCATTCCCACACAAATCACACATGCACCATAAAATGTTGGGAGACAGTTGTCTGGAGCAGGTGGAGGAGTCAGGGAACCTGATGAATTATAGACCCTCAGGACTGGAAGGGATCAATGGGTCACCTACTTTAACCCCTAGATGCACAGATGGGAGAAAGTGAGGGGAAGGTAACTTGTACACACTCATCTGGCTAACTGTGGTGAAAAGGAGAACAGAACCGTACCTAGCCTGCTGATAATACCCAAATAACAGTATGAAAGTAACCTCAGACTGAGAGCACTGAAACAGAGAAACAGAACCAAAAACCCTGGGTGAATAAAGTGCTGACCTAAAAGAAACAGTACACACTCTGCTATGCATTCCCTTTTTCTTTTGGATATGTTTTTATAGGGCTCTGAATGAGAAAGTTAATTAGGGAAATTATGATGGTACTCTCTTTCTCTTGTCTTTGACTAAAGTCATGGAAGGAGGTAGGTGGAGGTGCCTAGCAGGTAGAGTGGGTGGAATTGGGAAATTGCTCTGTAAGATTCAGGTTGGTGACAATGGGATTGTTGGTTCCACCAGTTTATTATTCACTAGTCACTAGAATTAAGTGTAATAATAGCTTGCATTTGTATAGTATATTCTAATTTACAAAGGGCTTTTATGACATTATCTCATTTGATCCCACTGACAACCCCGTAAGGGAGACAAGGCAGGTATAATTATCCCACTTTATGGATGACAGAACTAAGGGCCAGAGAAGTGAAAAGACTTGACCCAGCACATTCAGTTATTAAACCAAAGTCTGGACGAGAAACCAGGCATTCTTACCTACAGAGCTTCAACTTTGCAACAGTCACACAGCTAAGTAAAGTAGGACTTGAATCCCAGGGAGGCTGCCTAGAGCCTGTGTTCTTGACTACCATGTTTTACTAGTCATTCAAAAGACATTTGTTGACTGTGTCTTGTTCTTTTTAATTTCCTGCTTATTGTACATATAATTCATGTGCTCTTGGTGAGGCAGGTACTCATTAGTGAAGGCATGGTAAAGGCTTCCAGAACCTTCTTCATACCTCAACAAACACAAGCCTATGGCCTAATTTTGGAGTCCCCATACGCACAAATTCCAGGGAAGATGTACCAAGAGGAGACTGATGTGGAGCCCCCAACCCCCTCAACACACACACCACAGACTTTAGGCTCTGTGCTAATGAGAAGCTGATGCACCACATGTCCAGCCTGGGTCCAACTAGAAGTGAGGAAGCCAGAAGACCCTGATTCCCCAGGAGTATTTTGTGTTGTCCTCTCCCTTGCTATGTTAGCCTTTCTTAGTAAAAATTAGTAGTAGCTGTTGGCTAGTCTTAAAAATTGTCCACCCTCAGGAGAACGTGTCACAAAGTACACAGGGCCTCCTTGGGGCTGGACCCCTGGGACAGGCGGCTCACTCCTGGGACAGGCAGCTCCATAAATAGCACCTGTGCTATGTGAAAGGGGAGGTGGCTCAGGAAAGCAAGCTGACTCTCCTCAGGAATCATAAACCAGTGAGTCTAAGCCATGACTCTCGGAAAAAACACAGTTCCTATTACGTAGGTCTATCACTGAGGAGTCCCTTCAAGAGCTAATTTGTATTACAAGCTATTTAGGACTTTCTTTTCCTCAGTGCCTCCCTCCCCTCTCCTTCCCTCAGTTCCTGACGAACATGCCTTCTCCATGCTGTCAGATGATATTGTATAAGAATTCAGACTGAGTGTTTCTGACTATTTATAGAAGACAGTTGTGCTGCTTTAGCTACTACAGGAACTGGAGTTTGGTTCCGGGTTATGTTACATGAAAAAACCTTACAGAAATGTATTTGTTCTCAGGTTTTCCTATTCCACTCCTGTACCACCACATTGAGGAGGCCTGAGTACCATTTCCCTCCCCATGTCCTTTTTTAATGAAAAAAAAAAAAGTTTTTTTTCTGATTACAAAAGCAGTTCGTGCCAGTCAAAAGTGTTAAAGACCACATAAATGTATAGCTAAAAATGTAAAAGTGCCTCTCGATCTCTAGCCCAGAGATAACAACTGTTAACAGTCGACGACTCCTTTAGTTTGGAGGCTCTTGCAATGATTCATGGGAAAGGTAAAGCATGCTGAGTGTAGGTATGGAGAGGAGGGGACAATTACAAAACCAGTCCAAAGCAAAATCACGGGGAGATGGAGAAAAGAGGAAGGTGAGAAAATTAGCCCCAGTTTTTCATCTGGGGTAAATGAAAAGATGGTGTCTCATGAAATAACCTAGGGGACCAGAGCCGAGGAAGAGAGGTGGGGAAGATGCTTAGTCTGTCAAGCTTTGGTGGTCATCTTGTGTCAGTTATTATTCTGGGAGCCGCAGTTAACAACTGCTCAAAGGCCTGCACTTAGCCTCCCAGATGTGTTGTTGAGTATTCCAAACTCAGACGACCTCAGCATCTCCACAGGAATTAAAGGCTGGGAGGGAGAGAGAAAATTCAAATGTAGAAAACACTCATCTATTTGAGGGATCTGAAGTTTTCAGTCATTACCTCCAAGCAGCTGCTTGGAACATATTTATTAGCTCTGGAATCCACATTTTCTATAAACTTACCCATAACCTTCTCAAGGTATAAACACTCTGTAATTAATGCAAAATCCGCTTCAGCAAAATGTAACTTGAGCCAAATATACATCTTAGAGCTAAGGCGAGACGCAGATTGTTTCTATGTTCGAAATGTGAACTCTGCTGGCCGACTTTGGGGGTACATCATCTAATAATCACAGCAGACCAAGACTCAAGCTTTTGATGTCATCACGCTTGACACTATTAATGTTGCTTATACTCATTGTGTGTATAACCAGGAAAATTCCCATTTTAGGACCTTGACAAACAAGTCCTACTGGTCTTACCTTCTTAATCCAGTATTCTGACAGATAGCACACGCTATTAAGTAGGCTGTGCTAATAATGCCAGTCTTGGGCACCTTGAATGAGGCCTGTGAGGACACAGTCAGCCCTCAGTCCTGCTGATTTCAGAGTGGGAGGGCAATTGCTGCTGACTTGCAGCTCTACATCCTTGGAGGCTCCTACTCCCTGGAATTGCCCCTCCCGAGAGGTTTTCAATGGGGGTGATGATTGCTGTACTTCTCTTTTTAATTATCATAAGAAAAAAAAATAAGATAATATTGTTGCTGCCATCTGGTCATTTTATCTAATTTTACTTAGCCATTTTAGGTTTCTAACGTTGGCTTAACTGAACCAACTTGAATTTTCTCATCATAGCCCCAAGGGACAGAACAAGGATCAAGGAGAAGAAAAGGAAAAGAAGGCAAGTTTTAGCATTTTTAAAGGCACAAAGCAAAGGCCAAAAAAGCAACCCATAAATACTGAGCCCCCTCTCTCTAGCAGAAGTCAAGTGTGATCTTTTGTTAGGACCTTGTCATCTAAATGGAAAGGCCTGGGATAAAGTAGGACGTGACTTGAGCAAGCAAGCTAGTCGACCATCTAGAGTTTACCAGATGGTGGTATTAATTAGGTGGAGTCACCAGATTTCCAGGAAGGGTTCTCCCCTTTAAAGGCTCATAAACTGAATTACAAGTTCACCATGATTAGATCAAACACTGAGACTAACTTACCAAACTTAACAGGAGACATATATAAAAACTTAGAATGCTCTTTACTTTTTCCCATTGAGAAGTATAACTACACAACACATAGGATATGTCAACTAATTGACTGCATTATCAGTTGTGAGGGGGGAAAAATAAGATTTAAACACATCTACAGAATCCTGGAAATACATCATCAAGACTGTGTATAGTTAGGGAATGTATCATACTTTTAGTTCTCTGGGAAGAGAACCAGCCTCGTAACATGTAAGACTACTGAGGGATTTCAGCATACTCAACCTTTTGGAACGTTTTCCTAACTTTTGACTTTAACTAGTTTTCTAGAATAAGTCTGCCTTTATGCATTTAGTAGAAACACTGGTTTTGAAAGGGGAGGGCTCACAGACTCTCTTTTAGTTCATTTCCTCAGTTACTAAGTTTATGCCTTACATTCTGATTCTCAATGATGCTCTTCTCAGAAAGTTGAGTTGAGTTAATTTGTGAGAAAAACTGGCAGCTCACCTTTGAACTGACTACAGGGTATTCAGTTATGGGAAGGGAAGCTGGACTAGATGACCTTTATGGTCCTTCTATTCACAAGGGAATAAAGGAAAAGGTGAGAAAAGTTGGATAGTTGAGGTCAAGGAATAAGGAGAGGGCCAAATCTGACTTGATGAATGAAAGAAATTGAGGGCAGAGATATGGAATTGTGTGTGTTAAATTTTCTCTACTTTCATCGTTCATAGGCAAATGCCACTTCTGGCAACTATAAATCCAAGGAGGCTCTCCCGGTAGACAAACTAGGCAGCTGCTCAGAACAGTGTCTATGCAGCAGCCCCACTCTGTCAGGGCCCACATACCATATATATACTTTCTGATAGATCCCATGCAGAAATTGGTTTGGCCTCGATATCATTCGGCTAAGTAGCTTGTTCTGTCCAGTCATTCATTCACTCAGGCAACTTTTACTGAGCACTAAGCCAGGTGTTGGCATAGAAATATAAGATATTGTCCACTCACAATCTAAGGAAGAAGAAGGATGTAGAAAGAATGGTTTTAAGCCAGAGTTTTGGGTTTTGCTAAAGGAACATGCAGAGTGCTGAGGGATTCAGAGGACAGAAGGAGTGCCTCCTTCTGCTTCAGTTGTGTCCCATGAATTTTGATATGCTGCATTTTCACTTTGGTGTAATTTTTCATTTCTCATGATACTTCCTTTTTAACCCACAGATTATTTTGATGGGTTTTGTTTTGTTTCCCAGTGCTTGGAGATTTTTCTGTATTGGAGATCTTTCTGTTATCTAAATTGATTCTAAACGAAATCAATTCAGAATACACTCTGTGTGATTTCAACATACTTCAAACACACTCTGTGCGAATTCAATTCTTTTCATTTTGTGGAGGTTTGTTTTATGGCAAGCATTATAGGATATGGTCTATCTTGGTATGTGATCCGTGGGCGCTTAAGAAGCATGTGTTCAGGGTGTGGAATATTCTGTACAAGTTTATTAGTTCCTATTGGTTTGTGGCATTACTGAGTTCTCCTGTATCCTTGCTAGTTTTTTGTCTAAGTATTTGATGAATTATTGAGAGAAGTGTATTAAATTTTCCAAATATAATTGTGAATTTATTTCTCTTTTCAGTTTTTTCTGTTCTTGCTTCACATATTTTGCAACTCTGTTGTTTGGTGCATACATATTTAAAATTGCCATTTTCTCTTGGTGTAGTGTCCCTTTTATCATTATGTATTGTCCCTCTCTGTCTTTGCTAATTTTCTTCTCATTGGAGTCTACTTTTTCTTTGTATGGCCAATCATGCTTTCTTTTGATTAATGTTTGTATGACATATCTTTTTCTATCATTTTACTTTCAACCTGCCTTTATTATTATATTTGAAGTGAGTTTCTTACAGATAACATATTTGGATTATATGTTTTAATTCACTCTGCCAGTTTCTGTTATTTAATTGATGTATTTAGACCATTTATATTTAATTTAATTATTCATACATGAAGGCTAAAGTTTGCCGTTTTATGTTTATATCCTCTTTATTCTGTCTCATTTCTGTTTTCTTTTTAATGCCTTCCTGTGAGTTACCTAAATATTTTTGAGAATTCCATTTGTATTTATCTGTTGTGTTTTTGAGTATATTTCTTTTTTTTAAAAAAAGATTTTATTTATTTATTTGACAGACAGAGAGACAGCCAATGAGAGAGGGAACACAAGCAGGGGGAGTGGGAGAGGAAGAAGCAGGCTTCCAGCAGAGGAGCCTGATGTGGGGCTCGATCCCAGGACTCTGGGATCATTCCCTGAGCTGAAGGCAGATGCTTAACGACTGAGCCACCTAGGCGCCCCTTGAGTATATTTCTTGTATATCTTTTTTGACAGTTGCTTAATAGATTATATACACATAATTTATCTGCTGGTGTCATCACTGTACCAGTTTGAATGATTTGGATGATTAAATTATAAATGAAATTCCTTCCCAAGTCTATAGCATTTCACTACAAGATATTACCTCTGGCGCCTGAGAAGGTCTTGATGTCATTAAAGTCCAGATTTCAGTCCTTCCTTATATCTTCAGAGGTGCTTGCCTGTGAAATCCAGACCATCTGTGACATAGGAAAAAGAGGTCCACTGAGATGTTTAGAAAGCTACCAATTGTTCATGCCAATGAGCAGAAGAATAGACCAGATAATTAAAATACAGATAGAACTTACAAAATTCCAAATTTTAGCTGCACATACCAAACTGTTAAACTTTTAAGTGGAAAGTTTAAAGATAGCAAAATTGCATTATTCAAATTTTACCTGCTGATTTAATTCTTTTGCTCATATTTCATGTAAAGGGAGAAATGGGTCATAAATGGCTCACACTGGATCATCAGACTGCAGGGACTTTGAGTAAGGTATTATGGATTGGCAGTTTGGCCTTACAGAAGATATCAAGACTCGGATGTCAGACAGATGTGGGATTGAATCCCAGTTTTGCCATATATAAGCTATGTGACACTAGATAAATCACTTAACTTTTTGGATACTTTGTTTCCTAATTTGTCAAGTGTGGTCAATTATATTTCCTGCAAAAGTCTGTCGTGAGGATTAAAAACACATAACATATGTAAAAGGCCTAGCCCAGAGAAGATGATCAACAAACATGAGTTCCCTAGCTGTGTTCCTGTTGACTTTCAGAGAGGGAAGCCAAATACCTGTGCTTAAGTATATGGGTATTTCTAAACGAGGCCTGTCTCATCAACCAAAGTTTGTAGTTTTTGATATCATCTTGACATATAAGCATGAGTGGCTATCAGAGAGCAGAGAGGTGTGCTAGACAGTTAATATTTTGGTAGCACTAAAGAAGCCCTTTCTTAAAGAGCTTTTTAAAAAGCCAACATTTGCTGATCACTGACTATGGGATGAGCCAGGGGTGAGCACTATGACATCTGACATCGTGGCTCCCTTTCACTGCACCCACCTTATCATCTCTGACATCCAGACAGATGAAGAGTCAGGCAGAAAGGGACCTAACCTGAAATTTAAGTCTGGGATCTAGATCATAGTTGCCTAAGTAATTGTTTGACCTTGAAGAAATGACTTAACTTCTTTATAGTTCAGTTTCCTCATCTATTAAATGGGACTAGACCTGTCTTTGGGGAAGCTGTGAGGGTGAATTAGGTCATGTACATAAAACACTTGAGGTCTTTGGAAGAAAAGCTTTTATAAACCTATAAATGGCATAATTAATGTCATCATTGCCATTATTATTGTTGATGAGGTGGAATATTTCTGCACACATGCAAACTTCAGAGTTGGGAATATTTGTTACAGAGAATGTGAATCTAAAGTTTCTCTTACCCCACTCTCTTTTTTGCTGGCTTAAAGTATCCCACTCCCACAGAAATACTTTTATTTGCACAATTGGCATTTTATTGCCAGCAATAAAATGTGTGTGTATGAAGTCCCCTGAGCCACCACCCCTCTCTTTCACAATGGTTAAGGGTCCCTCAGGAGTGTGCTAGGTGGGACTAGAAAGATTTCCACCTACCTGTAGCCTTCACTGTGATGAAATACCCTCTTTAAAAACATAAGCAGCTAATATTGATATAGTGCCCAGTGTATTCCAGATAATGTGCTAAGTTTATCAGCATTATCTCATTTAAATCTCACAATGGCCTAGAACACACTTCATTTTCTTACTTTCTTTAGACTCTGCTCAAAGGGTACCTTCTTTTGGAGACTTTTCAGACCACTCTATAGAAAAGGGTAACCTGCTCCCTCACCCACCATGTCCTTCTACCTGGCTTTATTTTTCTTCATAGCCACCTTCTGACTTAGTCACCATCTAATGTATTTACATTTCTTGGTACATTCTCTGTGTCTCCCCTTAGAATGCAAAGTCTGTAAGAATGGGACCTTGTTTTGTTAACTGTCTATCCCCAATACCTAATACCATACCTAGCACATGATGGGTGCTCAGAAAAAAATATTTGTGAGCAAATTAATGACCCTAGGAGTTAGGTAAGATAATACCATTTTACTAATGATGAAAAGGAGACTGAGATTTGCCCATGGCCACACAAAAAAATGGCAGAGTTGAGACTGGAAAGAAGTCTATCTGATTCTAACCTGGTCCTTAACCATTTACCTTAACCTCATGCCCCACTGCTTTCAGGAAAGATCACCCAAATGATACTTTATTGCTTGGTATGCTTCTCTCAGAAGAGTCATGAAGAGAACAGCAATGACACAGAGACAAGGGATATGTGTAAAGTATCAGATAAACTGGGGGGAATACTTAAGATGCTAGTAAATTGTCCCTTTCTCCCCTTCCAACATTGTTCATATCTAAAAAACATGTATCAGTCAATTTCTCTTCAGGTCTAGCTAATACCTGAAATTCTAGAGGCCCACATCTCTCCCATTCTATGTCTACCTTCTCTAACCTCTCTATCAGTTTTCTGGGGTCACAAGTTCCTATAAGAAGAAAAAGGGAAATAGCATTTATTAAGCATTTAATACACATCACCATTGCATTAGGCATGCTACCTTCTTTATCTCTACTACATACCAATTTACAGGCAGTAGGTGTTTTTAATCCACATTTTACAGAGGAAAAATACCGAGGATCAAAGAGGCTATTTATCTGTGTAGATTAGTGTAAACCCACAGGGATTTTCCTAGTAGGATCTCCCCTGGTCTACTAGGAGATTGATGATGAAGTCCAGTCCTTGACTCTGATGAATATTCAAAATTGCAGGGATTGTAACACCAGGGTAAAAATGACAAGATTGGTATCTCTGTACCTGGTTGGGATATGTCCTCACTGTCCTTCTACACTTGGTCCCCAGATGCTCTTCCATTTGGAAAAGACCAGGGTCCAGGACTAAGCATTCTCTACCCATCAGCCTTTATTCTCTCCAGGTAACATGCTTATGTCTAGAGGAGAAAAAAATCCTGATTAAAATAAGTTATCCTAGGAGTGTGGTAGAATCAGGCTGTGAGAAAATGGATCTGATTCTGGAAGACAAAAGGGAAAGAATGTTAAGGGAAGGCAGAACTAAGGAAAGGAAGGTGGTTAGGCTCTAGGGCAAGGACGAGAATTGGACCTGACACCTTCCCACACTTTCTACTTTCCTCTCCATCACATCTCCTAATCCCTGCTTCCTTCAGTCCCTGACCACCAAGCTACATACTTTCTGTACAAGCCTCTCCACCCACCACCTACCCTCCCTGTCACCACCCAGCATTCTAAAAGGACCCTCTCAGAAAAAAACAGGCTGGGGGCTGGGGAGTACAAATGTCTAATTAACATAAGCTGCCAACCTGTCTGGAAACCTGAGAAAAAGAAATTTAAAACGAAGCTAACAAACCTTCAAAGAGTTTTTAAACAGGGAGGGATGTGATCCGAACATTTTTTAAACATGCACCTTTGTTTAATTTGAAATTTTAATGCAGTGTATAATTCTTTAGACACATCCAAAAAACAAATGCTTCAATTTCAGGTTTAAATATATATACGTAACAAATGTGGTATTTTGTTTTGATATTTAAAAGCAATGTGGTATGCTTGTAAATGGAAATTTAGTTTTCCAATTGCCAGCTAGTTTTGCAATTGCCAGCTACCTTCCCTTTTCCATATTTGAAGGACTTCTTTTACCTTGGGACTTCATAAGAAAAAAAAAAAGATTAGTGATGAAAAAGCAAAGGGCAAGGCACGTTCTACATGAACAATTTGCAGTTTGGTAAATATTATTGAAACATGTTTAGATAGACGTAAAATCCATTTGATATGCAGACATACCTTTAGAGTGGTACTAACTGCATAACTCAGAAATCTTTTGAAACTATAAAATCAGAAAGCTTTTGAAAAGTTGTAAAAGCTGAAACTTGGTGTTTTGTTTTGTTTTGTTTTGTGACTCATTCCTGGCAAGACCCAACCTGACCTGAATTCATTTAGTGGCAAACCTGAACTGAGCTCACATGTTATTTGGCTATTTATAATCTTTATTTCCCACTTTGTATGAATATTCATACATTTCACTGCAGAACTAATGTTTGATTACAATTACAGGTCTGCTGTGTAACCCACTAGAGTGTTACATAATACACTTTCTATGCACATGTTATCTTTCTTAAATCTGAAAATTTTTGAATTCTGAAAACTTCTGGCTCCAAATGTTTTAGATAAGGAATTGAGGATCACCTTTCTTAACTCAGGTATTCATAGCTGCATTACAGTGTTAAAGAAGGAAAATATCTCAGAGATCATGAAGTTCAACATCTTCCTCTTTTTAAAGGGTAAAAATTAGTATCCAGGGAGAAATCAACTCCAAACACACAAATGGTAACTCAGAGAGCTAGGGCCAGCATTGCCAAGACATCTAATTCTGCAGAAATTGAGCCAGGGAGCAGCGCCCATGCTATCCTGCCTGAATTATCTACTTTCACTGTCATGATTCTGAACCTGGCTTTCCCCTACCTTCTTGCAGAGAATGAGAGAAGCACAGGCCATGTATGGTTTTTGAGAATCTTGTTATGTTTTTAAAAAATGCTAAAATGAGGTGGTAAAAATTGTGATCATACTTAGATTATGTGGTTTTCAGTAACAATTAATATATGATAAAAAGCAATATATTTTTACCATGCACAACATAGTCATGAGATTGTCTTATTAAATTTATTAATATTATTAAAAATATCAATTGTCAACACGTTATAGGTGGTGTGGTCTAGCAATGAAATGCAAGTTTAAAATTGCATAATGAACAGGACCTTCTTTCAATTTTGTAAGTATATCTCCAGGACAACCAAATATATAACTTTATTTGGTAATAACATAAAAAATCTACACTGGAGGGCTTTGAAAGTGAGGCCCAGGCCTTGTGTCAGGCTTCCTGCACTATTCCTGGATTGTTTGCTTTTCTCCTTTAACACTGATCTGCACAGAACTCTCAGTCTCTGAAGCTACTCTAAGTTGGGTCTTCCAAGCATGGTGTTTCCCTGAATTATGTATTTGTACTGCTAAATTTATATTATTCTTATGTTTTGTTTCTGTACCTAATAGTTATAAAACAGACACAAATACCAGGAACCTTGACCCACCCCAAGCCAAAAGCCCTACAAAGGTGCCAGACTGTCAGTGACTCTTCTCAGACCTATGGTGGAAGGACAGGCTATTAGGGACCTCTATATCTAAAGTCTGTTGAAATTAAAGGGCAGTCTTCTGAGCCAAGTACCGCCCAGAAGACTTTCCTCTTACTCAAAAATCTTTTCCTCTTTGGTCGTTTCCCTCCTCTCACTGTAATTGTCTCCGTGGCAGAGGAACCACCTGCTCTGGTTCTCTGGGGGTGGAACGGAGCCAACTGACCCGGGTTTTCCGTTTAACTGCTTCATGCCTATCCCACATGGGTTATTATTCAGGCAAGGAGACTAAGAATGAGAGAGGTTATGTAATTTGCCCAAGGTCTTATGACAAGCAAATGGCAGAACAATGACATCAAAATCCGTGCTTTATTCCCCTGCACTAGATCGGCCAGGTGGTCTATACCTGCTGAATTTTTCAAAGAGCTTGTAATTGTTGAATCAGTTACAAACTCCTAACTCCACTATCCTGTGGCCCACATTTCTCTCCTTTTTCCCTCCAGGAATTCATGAAATATGTTGCTAAATGTCCTGAATTCTTTACAAAATGTATAACTTCATGAAAGAAGAAAATAAAATTAGTTCATGGGACAAGTATTTCTTGGCTTCCTACCGTATGCCAGGGCCTGTGTCTACCATGATTTGTTCCTAATGAATTTGTGTGGGATTTTAGTGATCAATTCTTTCTCTTTTAGTAATTCACCAAGTATTCCTTTAACATGCTATTCCAGAATCTAGCCCAGGATGAGGGAACCAAGCTGTAGTTCGTGGAATCCAGTTTTTTTACTTTTTTAGAAAATAAAGCTATTTATGCATCCCCAGGAAAATTTCTCATTCTCCCTGATACCTTAGAGAGATAACCAAAGTGGTTCAGCTTCCTCACTTTTAATTTCCTTCCATTGCTCCAATAAATCTAATTGCAGAGTACAACTTTCTTCATATTTTGACTTTTATTTTTAATGGTAATGCCTCTTCTTTTAGCTATTTCTGAGGCCGCTATGGTGCCTACCTTCTTCTCCCAGGATCTGCCCGAATAAAGAAAAATCTCTCTGACCCCTGGGAAGCCATATTCCTGGATCTGGGATTGTTTGTGTTTTATCACATAAGATCAAACTCCTATATGTATGCAAGCAGAGGGTCCTTTGGTAGAGGACCTGCAACTGTCTTGTGCGAATGTTCTAATTTTCCTTCGCTGCATAACAAACCACCCCAAGACTTAGTCAATTAAAATAACAATTTCCCATTATGTCTCATAGTTATATGGGTTGACTAAGCTCAGTTGGCAAGTTCTCACTTGTGGCCTCTCAAATGGTTGCAATCAGAGTCTACTATATGGCCACGGTAGGCTTCATAGCATGTTGACCTATGCAGCCACGGAGGGCCCCATGCTTAGGGGGCCCTCACACTTGGTTCATTGCTCTTGTTGCTGTCTTAAATCTCTTAATATTTTTTGAACAGGAAACTCAAGGTTTTCATTTTGCACTGAGCCCTACAAATTATGGAGCTGGTCCTGGCTGAGGCTGCACTTATCTGTAGAGTTGAGTAGGCGAGATGTTCAAGATGCCTGACTCACAAGGCTGGCAGCTGATGCTGGTTGTTGACTGGGAGCTCCACTGCGGCTGAAACCTGGAGTCCCCACACATGACTTATCTGTATGGCCTGAGCTTCTCAGAGAGAGTATTTCAAGGGACCCAAGCCGAAGCTGAAATGTTTCTGATGACACAACCGTGAAAGACCCAGTATGTCTTGTCACTTGCAACACATTTGATTGGTGAAGCACATCATTAAGACCAGCCCAGACTCAAGGGCAAGTGCATTGAACTCCACCTCTTGTTGGGGAGTTGCAGGATCACATTGCAGAAGAGCACATGGGATGAGACATTGCTGTGTTCATCTTTAAATAATATATTCTGTTGGGGTGCTTGGGTAGCTGGGTCAGTTGGGCATCAGACTCTTGATCTCAGCTCAGAACTTGATCTCAGTGCTGTGAGTTCAAGCTCAGCGTGGAGCCTACTTTAAAAAACAAAAAACAAAATACAAACAAACAAAAAAACACCCAACATTCTGTCAAAGGGCTATTCTATTCAGGGCACACCATTTCTTTGTTTGGGTGCTCTGTCTCTCAGGCTTTCCAACAAGCTCTGTCCTGTGGGTAGGTATTCATTATCAAATGTAAAAAGACAGTTTCAGGGTATTGGCCCTGTCCTTTGGTCTTTTTCTAATACAATTAAAATGGGACTTGCTCAGAATGTCTTCTAACTAAACATGTGCCCTTAAGAAGTGTGCCATTAAATAGGATTCTGATCTTGAGGTGGGTAAGGGACTGCTGAGAGACTTTTTGAGCTTTTGCCACACGTCATTTGAGTAAAAATATTGAGCTTTTCTCGATTACATTGCTAAATCTTGAAGATTTCAGCATCAAGACTTCATAGCAGAGACGAAAAAGAAGGTTTGCGGGGCACCTGGGTGGCTCAGTCGGCTCAGGTCATGATCCCAGGGTCCTGGGATTGAGCCCCATGTCGGGCTCTCTGCTTAGTGGGGAGCCTGCTTCTCCCTCTCCCTCTACCTGCCACTCCCCCTGCTTGTGCGCTCTCTCTCTCTGTCAAATAAATAAGTAAAATCTTTAAATAAAAAAAAGAAGATTTGGTGTTTGATAATTCTCAGATAAATCCCAATTCTACCACTTACTAGGTAGGTAGACCTCTGAGAGCTTCAGTGTCTTTATTTAGGAAGCAGTAATGATTCCCCCATTGGGGCTATTGTGATGATTAGGTAGAATAATGTGTTACGTGCTCAAATAGGCACTGTTATTAATAAATCTATCACTTGACCTTGATTCAAATTACTCCCTTTTAGGTTTCCTTTGCCCTGGAAACTCATGCTTGAGTTCTTAGAATCACTCAAATCCTCTGGGGTTACTGACTGATGTAAACATAAGGAAAACAACCAAGAGTGGTATGGTCCTGTGGCCTCTGTCCTAGAAGTAGTAGTACGAGGTGTTGGTTTCCACCTGTCAAGGTTGAGGGCTGGCAAAACTAGTAGTAGTGGTAATTAACATTTACTGAGCAGGGTACTTAACTGTGTTGGAACTTTTAATCCTCACCACAACCCTCTCAGATGGATCTTGTGTTATTCCTAATATTAAAAATGAAGGCATAGTAGTTAGGTGAGAATAAGCAATTTGTTCAAAATCACCAAGGTGGTAAGTAGTGGGCCAGGATCCAAACCGAAGTCTCTCTGGCACCCGAGCCTGCATTTCACCACTGTGCTCTATGGCCTCTCAGACAAAGGAAAAATATTCACATAGCTAAATCCTTTGCATGTAACCTGAGATCCCAGGCTCTTGTTTAGTGGTGGATTTGAGAGCTTAAGACTCTGGTATTTTACTATCAAGTCCGGTTGTAGGCCCTCCTAGGGAAAAGTTCCCAAGGCTGTCCAGTTTTTAGGCTGTTGGTATAAAGTCCCCTGGAGGATGATCTTGTGGTAGGCCAGTCCCTCATACTTGTGGCCGGGTAGCTTTCAGCAAGGCCTCTGACATTTGGCATTTTTCCTGGCAGGCAGCCAAGGGGACTGAGTATTTCTCTGTTTTCTTTTACTTTCATTCTTAACCATTTACTCTCAAAATAAACAAAAAAGAACTCAGGGATTTTACTGGTAGAAATGCATCTTAAAAAGTAGTTTGTGAGGGAAATTTGTAGCTGGAGAGGAAAAGAAGAAAAAGGTGATTGAGGGAAAGGCAGAAACATAGCCATTAAATGATTAACAGAGTTCAGAATTCCCTTGCGCTAGAAAGGTTCTAATTTTGAAAGCCACTTAAATTCCTCAAAAGAGAGGTACTCTCTAAGTATAAATATATGGTCAGGCACTTCTTGATGAGCTATGGAGAATCCCTAGGTGATTATTTGTGTTTTCTCCCAACATTTCCCTTTAGCAAAAGTTTACAATGGCCTTCTCCTCCTAACCTTTAATTCCAAAATTGATGGAAAGCAGCAAAGAATTGACTTAAGTGTGGATCCTTTTTCTTCCTTTCCTACTCGTTTCGAAAAGGTGCTGGCAGCTATTTACAAACAACTGACAGGACCACTTGGTGTTAGTGACCCTCCCTAAGGGGAAACACTTTTTCCTCCTCCTTTTTCTTTCCGGGAGCACTTAATTGCAGGCTCTGCTCTAAGTGTTTTGCATGTTTTAACTCACTGAGTCCTCACAATCCTAAGAGATCCTAATGATGATATCTCTATTTAACAGATGAGAAACTGATGTTAAAGAGGTTAAGAACTGAGCTCCAGACACAAGGCTATGAAGTGGGGTAATGGTTTGATGGGAGGGCCTTTAATTCCACAGCAGGCCATCACGAGAGTCAAGTTTACACAGCTCTGGGGATCAAACCCAGGCTCTGCTAACTTAACATTGTGTATACTGCCTGGAAGGTACCTGAAGTTCTCACAGTATTTCAACCCTTTCCAATGAAATCAAGGAGAAATTAAGAGCCTCCTTACACAGGCTCCTTAATACCTCCTTAAATAGGCTCAGGACTCTTGGGCTTTTATTCCTGTAGAAATTGGAAAGGATTTTATTTATTTAGTCCCTCACTGGACAGACACACACAGGCCACATGGCATAGTGTCAGAGTGCAGATATTGGAACCAGACTACAGTGACTTGATCATCGAACAATTCAGGGGTCAGAGGCACTAATCCCCACACAGTCAAAAATCTGCATATAATTTTTGACTTCCCCAAAACTTGACTACTAATAGCGTACTGTTAACAGGAAGCCTTACTGATAACATAAAAAGTCGATTAACACACATTTTGTATATGTATTATATACTGTATTCTTACAATAAAAAGAAAATGTTATTAAAAGAATCATTAAGAAAATACATTTAGAGTACTATACTGTAGTTAATGAAAAAAATCCACATATAAGTGGACCTGCATAGTTCAAACCTGTGTAGTTCAAGGGTCAAGTGTACTTTGTTTGAATTGTGGTTTTGCCATTTACTTGCTCAAGGTCACATCACTTGTTATTGAACCTTTCTGTCCCTAAGGTTCCTTAATGTAAAATGGGTTAATGATACCACTGACCTCACACAATTATTATGAGTTTTAAACAAGTTCATCCATATTAAATATTTAGAACCGTGCCTGGCACGTAGTAAATACTCAAAATGCCTGAAGTATCACTGAAAAGATAGTTAGGATATTTAAGCATGCAAGGCACTAGAAATAAGAGTTTATATTCTATGGGAGATAAGGGGCACATTCTTCAATAGAGAGATTTATGTGCTAAGCACCAGCACTTGGGGGCATAACAGCTAAACACAACACTCCCACTGCAAAGATTTACAAACTACTGCACGAGGTAAATAGACAGTGATAATGCAGTGTGGTAAGTAGTGCAAATGAGGTAGAAAGGGGTAATATTAGAGCACATGGTAGGGCAGAAGGACATGATGTTTAAGGGTCAGAGGAGGCTTCTTACAAGAGTGAACTCAAGATGAGACCTGGTGGATGAGAAGGAATTTGCCAAGTGAATTCTTGGAACAGGACATGAATTGTAAGATATAAAAAGGATATGGAGCATGTTCGTGTGCATGGGGTAGAGTGAGTTAGTCCCATAGGGTTTGAGGGTTAGAGTGTGTGGGGTAGGAGGCTGGAAAGTAGGTAGTACCAAATTATCAAAGGCCTCCAGTGTTTTGCTGAGGGTTCTGGACTTTACCCTGTATGTAATAAGGGAAGAGCTGTCAAGTCTAGGAATGATATGATCTGCAATCCAGACCAGATGAAATTTGAAGTCAGGGCTACCATATACAGTGATACGCCTAGATACTCTGCATTGGAGTGCTGGTCATGGGGAGGGAGAAGTGGGATGTTTGGGAGATAACAGGAAGAACTGTTAGAATGTAATGACTGATTAGAGCAGAATGGAAGGGTAATAATATTGTACATTGCCCTCAAAAATGGTATCCTTCTAGCTATTATGGGTACTTAGTCGGAAAAACTTGAGAAGTACTGGTGGCATAACAGAAGGAACATGAGTTTTTGGAGCTGGATGAAATTGAATTCAAATCCAGTTTTATCATTTGTTGGTTTCATGTTTAGTGTGAATTAGAATCCCCCCTCAAAGTTTGTTATATGATAATATAATAAATGCAAAGCACCTAGTACAGGGCCTGGCACATAGTAGGCACTCAGAACATGACAGTTGTGAGTTTCTGGGATTAGAAAATAAGATATGATCAGGAGTTTATGTCAGACAGCAATGGTAATTAATCTTTTGAATGTCTTAGATGCTTACTATTAAAAAAATTTTTTTGAGATATAATTCACATACCATCACAACTTAGAGTTTACAATTCAATATTTTTCCGTATATTTACAGACTTCTACAACCATCACCACAATCTAATTTTGGAACATTTTAATCACCCCTAAAAGAAACTCCACACCCGTAAGTAGTCACTGCCCATTCTTCCCCACAGCTCCTCCACAGCCCTAGGCAGCCACTAATCTATTTACTGTTTCTATAGATTTGCTCTTAAATGCTTCAGAAGATCCGATGAAAGTAACTACTACCCTGGGAATATGCAAAATTTTGCATGCAATTTCTTGGCAATCAGAGACCCCAGATTAAAATTTAAAAAGAATACCCTTAATAAACTCAAACGGAATTCTACAAAGTTGGCACTAGAGGAAGGAAGAACCTCCCAGTGGTGGTGGTGGGCAGCAAGAGCTTGTAGGCCTCACACCCGGATCTGTGCCTAACCTGAGATTTCTGCATATATGAAACTTGCTCCAAAGTTTCTACATATGATCTCCTCCTGCAAACATTAACCACGGAGGCTTCATCTCCTTCACCCTTCCCATTTGTTTCCTTTGGGAGCAGCAGAAACCTAAGAGATTCCAGCCAGCAATCAAGAGTAGTATCACTGAAGATCAGCCAAAGCTATTGAGATAATAGCTACCATTTATTAAGTACTTATTATGGTTGAGCATTGTGCTTATAATTAATTATCTCTAATTTTTCAGTTTTAGGGATAACGCCTGGATATATTCTATCTCAGCTCTACGGTAATTCCTGATAAATAATGTGATATCACTATGAAAAAAGCTTCTGCCAGCAATTTTTGTTTGGTGTTGTTGCCTCTAATCCACTTCACAGAAGCCAACAACACCTGGAATATGGAGAGGGGGTAACTTTTCGCTCAGTTAAAAAAAACAAAAAAGCAATGCTTAAGTTCCATTGGATCAAGAAGAAATGCCTTAAGTTTCCACGGGATCAAGTAGGGAATGCCTTTGCCCTCTCAATGCCTAAGGTATCAGGTTAAAATTTCAAGAATGTATTGATCTGGCCTCTTTAGAATAACAAAGCGAATTCTGATTACAGAATATTTTCCTTATTTAAATTTTAAACTTTATTACCATGTTAGTTGAGGATTCCTCTTTAAATAAGAAACTGGAGGCATACACGGTCTTCATTACGTTTGTATTCACTTCAGGAACTATCTTCCAGTTTGCCACCCCAAATCTTGTGCATTTGCCTATAGACACTTAGAGAGATTTGGTTTTCCTCTTGTTTTTTAACTTGGAACCTACTAGCTCTTTCCTACCTCTTGGTCTCTTGCTCGCTGTTCCTTTGCTCGCTGTTTTTTGTTTTTGGTTTTTTTCCCCCAAATCATTGCAAAGCTGGTGTTATTGGCCATTGATTCAGATCTCAACTCAGAAGACTGTCTGACCATGTAATCCAAAACATTGTCCCTCCCTCGTATTACATTCTCAAAGTACTTATCATTCTGAAAATAATCTTACTGATGTATCTATTTACTTGTTTTTTCTCTGTTTCTTTCCACCAGTGTGTAAACTCCATGAAAATGAAAGCCTTACCTGTTTTGTTCACCACAGAATCCTCAGGGCTCAGAATAGTGCTTGACAACGCACTATTAAATATCCGACAGGTGGATATTTAATAAATAATTGTCGAATTAAATGTCTATTCTTAGAATGAATAGTTCGTATTAAGTGTGAATCATATTTTCTATTTTCAAAGGGATTTAGACAGATGCATTTGGAACTTCATTGGATGTAATGTCCAAAATAAGATGAATAAGAACAGTATCTTGTTTTCCTTCTAAAGTTCTTCTTTTTGGTTTGACATATTCAAAATTAATTTAAATTAAAAGGAAGTGGGGGGGGCACCTGGTTGGCTCAGTCAGTTAAGTGTCCAACTCTTGATTTCGGCTCAGGTCTTGATCTCAGGGTGGTGAGTTTGAGCCCCATATTGGGCTCCACGCTGGGTTGGAGCCTACCTAAAAATAAAAAATAAAAAATAAAAGAAAGGAAGGGGAATACATGAAGCAAAATACTATTTTTAAATGGATGCTAGGCCTAAATATAGAAGCTAAAACTATAAAAATATCTATAAAACTTTTAGAAGAAGACATGGATGAAAATAAATAAAAAGACATAAAAGAAGACACACATGTAAATCTTTGTGCTCTTGGTTTAGGCAAAGCCATGTTAGATATGACAACAAAAGTACAAGTGACAAAAGAAAAATGGATAAATTGGACTTCATCACAAAAGACCACATCAAATTAAAAGCTTTTATGCTGTAAAGGTTACTGCCAAGAAAGTAAAAAGTCAGCCCACAAAATGGGATAAAACATTTGCAAATCATATAACTGATAAGGCACTTGAAATCTAGAATATATGAAAAATTCTTATAACCTGATAATAAAAAGATAAATATACCAGTTAGAACCTAAATAGATTTTTTCCAAAGAAGATACAAAACACCCAATAAGCACATGAAGAGATGGTCAACATCATCAGCCATTAGGGGAATACAAATCAAAGCTCCAGTGAAATAGCATTTCACACTCACTAGGATGCCTATAATCAAAAAGACAGACAAAGCAAGCATTCGAGGATGTGGAGAATTAGAACCCTCATAATTGTTGGTGGGATTGTAACATGGTGAAGCCTCTTGGGAAAACAGTTTGGCTCTTCACAATGTTAAACACATAGTTACCATATAACCCAGCAACTCCATTCCTAGATATATATACAAGAGAAATTATATATATATATTATATATGTATATATATATATATATGTGTATATATATATATGTATTATATATATAATATATATATATAATTATATATATATATGTATTATATATATATATATACAAGAGAAATGAAAACATGTCCACACAAGCCCTGTAAACAAATATTCACAACAGCATTACTCACAACAGCCAAAAAGCAGAAACAGTTCAAATATCCATCAACTGGCAAATGGATAATTAAAATGTAGTCTATCTGTATAATGGAATATTATCCAGTCGGAATAAAGTACTGATACATACTACAATATGAGTGAACCCGGAAAACATTATGCTAAGTGAAAGAAGTCAGTCACAAAAGACCACATGTTATATAATTTCATTTATATAAGATGTCCAGAATAGGTAAATCTATGAGACAGAAAGTAGATTAGTGGTTGCCTAGCTGGGGGTGGAGGGAATGGGGAGTGTCTGTTAATTAGTATTGGTTTCTTTTGGGGGGGTGATAAAAATGTTCTAAAATCAGCTAGTGGTGATAGTTGCATAACTCTGTGAGTATACCAAAAACTTTGAATAGTAACCTTTAGACAGACGGGTGAATTATATATGGCATATGAATTATATTTCAGTAAATCTTTTTTTTAAGAGTATAATGCAGGGGAATAAAAGGAAAGGAAGTTTAAAATTAAGAGGATCAAACTTCAAAGTTAAGTTTGAAGTGGCAAAACAGAGAGTGTAATATTTCTATTTTTAGCTTTGATATTCTAACTTTAGCAAGAGCATAGACTTGCAATTTTATACTTAGCAATGCATCCTCAGACACAGAGGATTTGCCTTTTCTTCACAAGTACCACCTTTATTGCTTTTGTTTTAAAAATGCATAATATACTTAGAGTACACTAAAAATTAGAGTCTTTTATTTACATTTATGTGTTGCCTATATCTAGTGCCCCCAAAGTGTTATAATAATAGTTGTACTTTGCTAAAAGGTAACAGCAATATAAAGATGAAAGACTTTGTTCCCTCTGCCATGTCCCTCATAAGTATAATAGTTGGGTGCCCAAGCTGTGAGATCAGACTGACTGAACTGTCTCAGGCAAGGTAAACTTGGGAGAGGCACTTAACCTCAGTTTCCCTATATATAAAAGGGAGGTATAGGTCATGATACTATTTACCTCATAATGTTGTTCTGAGATTTAAAGGAAATCATGTGAGGAACTTAGCATAAGATGTGAAGAGCATAGTAAATGCTCAAATTACCGTAGTTGTAAGCAATTATTATTTTAATTCAGCAATAGTTAGTGATAGGTGATTGAAATTATTAAGAAATGGGTAGAAGCAAGTCGTAATGTGGTTGAGAATTGAGTATTAAATTCCTAACAGTGAGGACTGGAACGATATGTAATATTCTCAGTTTTGTTAACATTAGGTAATTGTATTCAACATTTAATCAAGATATTTGGGTAGTTTTCAGCATTTAGTGCTAGAAAACTCTTTAGAGAGCTTGCTAAAGATAAAGCTTAGAAGTTGCATGAATATTTTTCAGAGAACAATGTGTGATTCAAGCATCGCTACAGAGTCCTGATATTTTAGGCTACATTTCTAATCAGTGGTATCTTATCACTTGTCACTTTACAACTAAAGCCTTTAATTTGAGTAACAAATCTGCCAAGAAGTCTCCTTTCCTCCTCCCTTGAGGTTTATTCAGCCAATATTTTTTCTATGGAGAGCAGCAGGAGCTTCTATGTTTAAGGACTATTTTAATTTCTCAGGAGAAAGGAAACGTTAGTGAAAATAATTACTTATAAAATAATAACTGATTGTGAGGTGTGAAAGAATTGCCATTTTGAGCTTTATTTGTATACTTTAAAAGTGGGCTTTAAAACTTTCCTGGGTTAACCAAAATTCCAGGAGAGAAGAAAGGGAGAGAACAAGTTGAAAGTACTTAACAAATTTCTCTCCAAATGTTTATTCTTATTTTTATGTTATATTAGTAAGTAAAATTCTCTAAGAAGCATAAGTAAATTCATAGCCATACAATTCCCCTCTGTGTAGCTTATCTGTAAACATTCTTATTGTTATAACACTTGGCTATAGAGATCTGTTTGAGGAAACAGGGGATCTGTACATAAGATAAAAATTCCTGAGTATAGGCCTACCCCACTTCCCAGTTAGTCTCTTTTTGTACTTCATTTTCCTCACCTCAAAAAGGGAATACATGAACTTCCTCACAGAGTTGATAGAAGGGTGAAATGAAATCAGATATGTAAAGTGCACTAAGCACAAAGTAAATTGTCATGTTTTAGCTCTTATTATTGTTGTGGCAGTGGCCTGAAAGAGGTAAAGAGGAGCTGTAGCAGATGTCTCAAAGATGCAAATAACAGTCCATGGTAAAGAGGAAGGGTTTGTTAAAGCATGGAGATTGCAACTGAGGTATTTTCAAAGGGGCATAAAAAGTACTGTCAAAAACTCCTTGTCCTTTGTCTTGGTGGGAGCCACAAGAGTCAGAGCTTGTGGAAGGGGGTGGGATGTGTGTATGTAAAATGGGAGTGTGTGTGGCAGGGACTGAGACAACAGAGAAATAAGTGACTTTGAGGAGTGGGGCTGGAGTTAGAAACCAGAAAACCAACAGGCTTGCTGCCGCATGCCTGAACTATGACTCTTTTACTTTCCCTGTTAAGGAATTGATTTAAAATCTGCTCAGAAATTGATAAGATTAGAGTCAGCCATGTTTACATACCCTGTCTGACATGCCACAATATTTAAATCTTATTAAAGATTGGAAATTAATTAATAATGGACTGACTTCTATCAGAAGGCAGAGTTTGGATTTAAAGGTTAATGCCAACAGTCTCACTGTGGAGTTAGAAGACTGGGTTACCTCCTGGCATTAGCACTTAAAGAGGTGTGAACTTGGTAACTCATTTCACCTCTGGAATGGTTTAATCAGCTGTGAAAAGAGGAAACTACCTACCTACCAAGTTGTTGTTGAAAATTAAGGTTATTCATAGCACCTGGAACATAGAGTTGCATTTTCTATTTTGTGTAAATGGGAAAAGGTTGAAAAATTATGGTGATATATTTAAACACTTAAGAGTGTTACCAAATATGTTTGCGCACTGACATCTGTTACCTTAACGGATCTTAATATTCTCAACTAATATCAATGCTTTTAGTAATGGCAATTAATTTGCTGACATATTTTCCTCCCCTCACTGCATCTCTCAGCACCCTGCACACCCGGATACTTTAAAATACTATTTCTTGAGCACATTTTACTAATACCTAATCCTTAACTTGCCGGACACTAAAGGACAACAGACAGACTTCAGAAAATGTACAAACAGTGCTTTTCGAGGCTTGCCCAGTGTCTAGCTAGTGCTGCACTGTTAGGAGTTAACAGCAATTAAAACACCCATCGCAACACTCAGGAAACGCGCGCAACACTCCCCTGCGATAGTTCAACTTGTCTTTTTGATTAATTCTAACCGAGTTTGTGTCCCCGCGAGAGAAAGCGTATTCCTCCTCACATTAAACAGAAGAGTCTCGATTCATTATTGGCGGTGCAAGAAGGCGACTCCAGCACCTGAGCAGCTAGGGATTTGGAACTTGGAATCGGGACGTGCCTTCGGGAGGCCAGTGAGGTACCTCAGCAACCCTCCCAGCCCTGGAAGTTTGCGAGCCCCAGTTGTAAAATCTAGAATCACCTTGACCTTCCCCGGGAGGTGGGGAAAGTTAGTCCAGGGACAGAGGCGGGGTGAGTAAAACCAAAGACAGAGAACTTTCGAGAGCGAAAAAACGCCCTCACGTTTTCCTGTTTGCAGCGCCGCTCGAGACCCAGAGAGTTTAAGGGTGGCAAGAGCAGGTGGCAGAACTCCGCCCACCTCCGCGCTTCCCCGCCCTCAGCTCGCACGCTCCACGCCCTCCGTGAGGTCCCGCCTCTTAGGCGCGCGCGAAGAGTTGTCACGCCATGCATTCTGGGAATTGTAGTCTTCGCCCTGGGAGTCGCCTCAGGAGAAGCGACTCTGGCCTACATACCCCATAGTGCCGTGCAGAGCTGGCTGCTCCCGGATGTGTGCCTGGCGCCGGAAGAGAAGACGGCCCCCCTCTCTCGGCCCGGCCATCTTGTGGGAAGAGCTGAAGCAGGCGCTCTTGGCTCGGCGCGGCCCGCTGCAATCCGTGGAGGAACGCGCCGGCGAGCCACCATCATGCCTGGGCATTTACAGGAAGGCTTCGGCTGCGTGGTCACCAACCGATTCGACCAGTTATTTGACGACGAATCGGACCCCTTTGAGGTGTTGAAGGCAGCAGAGAACAAGAAAAAAGAAGCCGGCGGGGGCGGCGTTGGGGGCCCTGGGGCCAAGAGCGCAGCTCAGGCCGCAGCCCAGACCAACTCCAACGCGGCAGGCAAACAGCTGCGTAAAGAGTCCCAGAAAGACCGCAAGAACCCGCTGCCCCCCAACGTTGGCGTGGTTGACAAGAAAGAGGAGACGCAGCCGCCCGTGGCGCTTAAGAAAGAAGGTAAAGCTGTGGTAGAAGGTGGAGGAGACCCGGGATGGAGGGAAGGAGCGAGGGGACTTAAGGCTAGTACTTGCTTCTGGAGTTTCGAGTGTCCGCGGGAGACTTTGCCGCCGATTTCCTCACGTTTTCCCCCGCACGACAAAAGCCAGGTCCCACGAAGGTGGCTGGGAGCGTGGTAGCCCCAAGTTGAAACCACCTGCAAGGATCGTGGAGCCACCCCCTTCCCGCCTCTGTTTCTGAGGCGCGGAGCGTGCTCCAGAGATAAGCTGCTCCGCGAGCGTGTTCGCGATCGTGGGAGGTTGTTGCCTTCCCGCCGGATTCCTTGGCGGGCAAGCGCATGGACCGAGGTTCGGGGAAGCTGGCCACTTAAGCTTTTGTAGTTAGGGGGAAGCGTGGGGTCCACAGCTTCTTCCTGCTCAGAGCTCTCCCTCGGCGTGCTGCTTTGGGGTGCGGTTGGCTTCTCTCCTGCCATCTTGTCCCACGATGGCGCGGAGTACCCCCAGTGAAAAGCTGGAGGTCGGAGTTTGCACCTGAGCCAGTTCTAGGTTCTGTGGAGTGAGCTACTGTTTCGGGTGCCACATGTGCCTTATTGTCCCTCCTCATCACTTCAACTATTAAAAACCACTAACTTGCTGGAGTGAATTAAGCTTTTGAGAAGAGAAATTTGGTTACACCGTGGTAAGCAGAAGCGGGAATTGTGAACGAAGACTGGTTATTGCAGGAAATTCTGAGGCTTGTCCTCTCTCCCGGCACCCCCCCCCCCCGCACTTAATATTTCATATGGTGGCCCGGCCTGGGCCTCGTGTTGAATTGAGTGCAGAGGCTGTCACAACTTTAGCCACAGCAGAGCTCTTTTTTGAGTCTGTAGCTTTTTCTCCACATGTGCGTGAAGCATGGTCGGGATTCATTGGCGGGTAATAGTTGGTTCCAGAGGTCACTGTAAACTTCACAGGATTGTCTTGAGGTTGGTTTTTTTTTGCATTTTCTAATTAGTGTTTTGTCCTCTTTGGTGGGCGAAAAAGCAAAACAGTTGGGGATAAAAAGTGTACGTGATCAGTAGCAAGTAGGTGTAGGATCTAAGCTCTGGATCTTTAAAGTTGCCTTTTTATGTTGAAAGTTGAAATTACCCTTTATTGCCACGTGCTCCTGAAAGAAGTTGTTTCTCATTAGTTTTAGTTGAATTCCGTAGCATTCAACTAATTTTAAAAATCACAGCAGTTGTGTTAGGTTTTAGTTTAGGTTTTTGTTTTTGTTTTTTTTTTTTTTGATGCAGAACTTCTGTGATGGTTGGAATGAAGAACCTATGTGGTGAATAAAACAAAAGAATTCTTGTATTAAAATTACAGGTTGGGGAGAAGCACAAGTTGGAGTGTTGGAAAGCCCTGTGTACATCGTTTAGACCAAATATCTATTCAGTCATCAAAGTTTTGAAGCAACCGGTAGCTCGGTTGAATAATTATTTAATTTCCGCGTTAAGGAACACAGGCCTGTGTTATTTATTATTTTTGCTCAGGTTTACCTCCTTGATCTCACTAATGAAAAAAAGTGCATGAAAAAAATTGAGTCTAATACATAAATCTAAAGTGTACCAGGTAGATGTGTTTCACCCATTTTGAATGCTCAAAGCATGAAGCCTGGTTTAAGCCGCGGTTGTTTTGATCATAAAGCCCATCTTTGAGGAGGTAAGCTTTTAACCTGGAACCTAGTATTTTAAGTTGTTAAAGATGAGGAATTCTTTCATAAACTTATAACCAGGACAAAGTTCACCATTCAGTACTTTTCCCTTTGGAAAACTTCCATATTACCTGTCACCATCTTCCTTAGATCAGCAATACAAAGCACTCTTAACCTTAAATAGCATAAAGCATAAGCTTTTAAATACAGGAAAAGTGTTGAATGAAAAAAAAATTTTTATTTTCAGATCCTGCTACCTGTCATTTGATGGTCTGGGCTTTGGAGACGGATAGACTGTAAAAAGTCTCCCTACCTCTTGTAGTGGAAAGAATTGCTACCTGGTGATGTGTTCTTTGCCTTTACATATAGGTGCTGGCAAATACTAGACATACCTTAGATATACGTATTTAATATTAATAGGAGTTTTGTAGCTTGTGTTTTGTCCATTTGAAGAATTTGAGAACTGACACTTCAGAACATCACTTAAGTGTAGACTACAAGGTGTTTTTTAATTTTTTTATTGAAAGCCTGAAATCTAGTGAGTTTGCAAGTACAGGTAAATAGATTAAGAGAAGCTTGAATTTTTAAATGTCAGTTATTGGGTGAATTTATTTAGTAAATTTTTTAGGTTCTGTAAGCATAATAATGAATATTGGGTGGGGAAGGAAGCCATTGTTCACTTGGGTGTGTTTGGCTTGGATATCATTATTGTAAGGACTGGTTCCATAGCTCCACCCCAGTACACTATACCTGTGACAGCATTTGTTTAAGATGCCTAAAGATTTAACATTTGTGGTCGGTCCTGAGAGTTTATGTGGAATGGACCTTAAAATTTCATTTAAGAGTTTGGTGTTTACCATTTGACTTCAGTTACAAGCAGTCGAATGATGGGATGTATCCTGGTGGTGGGTCACTTCCTTAGAATCAGTGAATCAACTTAAGATCTTGTTATAAAACCAATTCCTCGGTCTTTTTTTTTTTTTTTTAAACTTTGTCAGAACTTACGGTTTAGGAATTAGAGCATACCTGAAATTATACAGTCATGAATGTATCTACTTATCCTTAAGGCCAATAATGCATACTGGTTGCCTTTGTGGGCCTCAGACACTAACAGGAAAAAAGTAATACAGGGGGAAATCAGTAAATGCTTCAGCCATCACTTAGTGCCACAAGTTTCTATTAAATACTGTTTTTAAAGGGGTCCGTGTGTGTGTGTGTGTGTGTGTGTGTGTGTGTGTGTGTGGTTTTTAAAGATCCTTTGGAAACAAAGATACCTGTTAAGGCAAAAAAAAAAAAACTCTCCATTTATAATAAAACAACTGGACTATTGCCTAGTGGTTGCATAGCAGTATATTTTTTTAGTCTGTGTGGTTTTGTATGTATGGATATGGATGGATACATATGTGAACACACATAAAAATAATAAGAAAACAGTACTTTTTTCTGGTTAATTGGTTGTTTGAAACAATGGAGATGTAATTCTCAATGCTGTTTGTTTCCTTTCAGTTTTGTAATTTATAGAACTGTCACTCTACTTTTTACTATAGTTTTATTTCCTCCAGATCATATAAAATAGTGCGGTCTTCACTGTTTTTCTGAGGGTCCTTATCTGGTGAGTGTGTTGATTTGCTTGGGTATTATTAATGAATGGCTACTGGTGTTAATCTTTTTTGGTATCTTTAAAGCCAAAATGTACCATGCCTAAAATTTCTTAAAAGTTAGAATTTTACATTATGAGACTGGCATCTTGAAAAGTGAGAGGAATGATGGCTACCCAGATGACTTTCAAGTCAGGTACAGAGACTGCTCAGGTTTACCTGAGTGTGGGGGAGGCATAATTTGGCGAACTAAATAGAAGTTTGAAACAAGTTCTCAGGTATTTTGTTATATTTTTTAAAAGTGCCCAGTTTTTGCCTTTTTCAGCAGCAAGTGCTAGTTAACTGGATTGAAAGAATAGCAGCTTTGGGGGGGGATCTTTCAGTAGTCTGCCAATTTTTTTGTGTTGCAAAAATAATTTGCTTATGCAGGTTATTTATCATTTCAGGAATAAGACGTGTTGGAAGAAGACCTGATCAACAGCTGCAGGGTGAAGGGAAAATAATTGATAGGAGACCAGAAAGGCGACCACCTCGTGAACGACGATTTGAAAAGCCACTTGAAGAAAAGGGTGAAGGAGGAGAATTTTCAGTTGATAGGCAAGATTTGTTTTTAATCTCTTCATGTTTTGTCAGTTTATATAGTCTTTTTTTTTTTTAAGATTTTATTTATTTATTTGACAGAGAGACAGGCAGGGGGAGTGGGAGAGGAAGAAGCAGACTCCCAGCAGAGGAGCCTGATGTGGGGCTCGATCCCAGGACTCCAGGATCACGCCCTGAGCCGAAGGCAGACGCTTAACGACTGAGCCACCCAGGCGCCCCTATGTAGTCATATTTTAA
The DNA here is from genome assembly GCF_024610735.1 of Ursus americanus. Classification (NCBI taxonomy): domain Eukaryota; kingdom Metazoa; phylum Chordata; class Mammalia; order Carnivora; family Ursidae; genus Ursus; species Ursus americanus. The sequence continues at coordinate 22,897,959 of NC_142138.1, read as the reverse complement.
CACAAAGCTATAAATTGGGCATAATTTGCCAGGTAGCAGTCTGGCTGGTACATTTATGTTTTTCAGAGAAATAAATATCTGAGTGTATGCATTGTTCTACTATGAACATTTTGGTAACAATTTTTAGTGTTCAGTCTTGGATTTCTGGTAATGAAACACTTCAGTTGAATTGATGGACAATTTCTTTTCCTTGGTTTCCTTTCTCTGATGTTAGCAGGAAAGTCTTGGGTAATTGTTTATAGCAAAACATATTACTCACATTATGCATGTTAGGTGTGTTTTTTTTACTCATTATGCATGTTAGATGTGTTTATTTTAATTTTGAAGTATATTGGTGAGCTGTAGTGTGGTTTTACTGGATTATAATATGAATAAATCATTTAAAAAGTACAGGTACTAGTAGTAAAGTTTTAGAGAAAGCAAAAATTTCTTGTTTGGGGGGAGCTTCCTAGTTCTGAGTACTTTTATGTGTTTAGAAGTAGACTGTTTTTGAGTTTTCTAAAACAGGTGTTTATTAACCATTGGATTATTAGCCAGTAAATATGTTTTTACATTTGAGCATTTGGATGCATTTCCCTTCTTTTTTTCCCCTGGAAACCTTGGAAGTATATGATATTTTTTATTTGCTGTAGACCGATTATTGACCGGCCTATCCGAGGCCGTGGTGGTCTTGGAAGAGGTCGAGGAGGCCGTGGACGTGGAATGGGCCGAGGAGATGGATTTGATTCTCGTGGCAAACGTGAATTTGATAGGCATAGTGGAAGTGATAGATCGTAAGTCTTTTATTGGTTTTTATTATAATTTTACATGTGAATCTACTTCTTTAATAAAACAAAATTTGAATTTCTAGAATTAAAGAGTATTATGTTAACTCAGTTTTGTTAGTTCTTTTTCACATTACAGTGGCCTGAAGCATGAGGACAAACGTGGAGGTAGCGGATCTCACAACTGGGGAACTGTCAAAGATGAATTAACGTTGGTATTCTGATTTTTTAAAATAAGTAATATTTAAATAAGATTGCTTTTACGCTTTATTAAAAGTTTATCCATAACTATTATACTTTACTTGTCCCTAGGACAAGAACAGATGCTCTCATCTCAGCTACTTCCTTGTAATATCTTGTTGGATATGTTTGAGTACAATATGTCACATGACCAGTTTTTCTATATTTAAATACATGTGATGTCAGTTTTTCTTTTCATTTGGGTATTCTGATTTTCTGTGTGTCTTTAATAGTTCCTATCGTAGCTATCGACCCTTGTGGTCATACAAAAATTTGATAGGCTGGTAAAGCTTTGTCTTAAAGCAAGCTACTCTGTCCTGCTACTTTTTGAATAAAGTACGTGAACTATAACTTGGATCAGTATGCATTTTTAAATTATTTTCTCAGAGGTCTACTAGGAACTAAATTTAGTAAGAAAAGACTCTTAGAATGTGAAGATTTTAAAATTGTATAAAGAATCTTTAAGCTACATGTAAATGGACCTAGATGCTTTTCTTTTTCTTTTTTCCTTAGAGAGTCCCCAAAATACATTCAGAAACAAATATCTTATAATTGCAGTGACTTGGATCAATCAAATGTGACTGAGGAAACACCTGAAGGTGAAGAGCATCCAGTTGCAGACACTGAAAATAAGTAAGTGGTTTTATGTATAGTGGTGATGCCACAGCACTGGAAGCAATTTGGGTTTCTACTGAGAAAATAACATACAGGTTTAATGCTAGCATTTAATGGCTTTTGACAGGAGACTTGGACCTGAATTCCTCAAATAGTAAATATTTGGAAGAGTGCTTTACACATTCATATATTGGGCTATAATGGTTTGAAAAATAGAAATGCTTATTTCTAGTTTAAATTATTGTTGTCTTTGAAAAGATAATGGAAAAAACATATTTTAGTAATACCTCTTTAGGAACAAAAATTAACTATTTGACGTGAGAATGGAGAATAGGAATAAGATGTCCTCCATTTTACTTATCTATACCTTACTTGGTAGAGAAGTTAAACAATGACTAATCCTGGTGATGATAGCTGTCCAGAGACATTGAATAGGTGGGAATTGGAGGCTAAAGTTGGGAGTTTCGAAAAATTAGACCAAATGGTTGACAGAAGAGATAGTATTTAGAACACAGAGTTCAAAGTAATTTGGACTCTTAACTATATAAATTTTATTCTGAGACCGTTTAAAACCAGAAAATGTGACCGTTTTAAAATTTCTCCATCTGAAGTTTCTTTTTCCGTCAACATAGGATTTGGAACGTGGCATTATTGGCTTGTTTTAAAATGTATGAGGAGAGCAGAATAACAGAATATGTTATTAATTCAGTTGGCTTTCTTAATCCTTTTCATTTTCTGAGTTTTTAGGCGTAAGATTTGGTTTTGAAGTTTTCATTCAAGGATGGAAGAATTGCAAAGCCACAAGTTACGCTGGTAGAAATAATTTAATGCCTTCCTCTAGTTTCCATCAACCCAAGCAGAAGTTATATGCTGTTCATTTCTTATAGGATTGTGGCTTAGAGTCTTAAATTACCAGTTATTTAGGGTTTGTAATTCTTAGCCAGAGCATATTTAAATCAGTCAGGGAGGGATGCTTTTCTGCTTTTTCTCCCAGAATTGCTCCTATAGTGGACCACTATTGGTAATAGTATCATATTCCATGGATTTGTTGGAAGAAGGAATAATAACTGATTTAGTATTAGAGTAGATAAAAATACATGGTATTAAGTGATATGTTGAACTTGAGGGGCGCCTGGGTGGCTCAGTCGTTAAGTGATATGTTGAACTTGGGGTAATAGGAAATCATAATTTTGAGTGTACACAATGAAATTATGATCAGCAACTGAAATGAACCTTAAAGTAACAGAAGTACTTCACAACTCCTAACAGAACTGTTCCTTTAATAAAGAGCCCATGTTTAAATGACCTTAAGAGTGATTTGCAAAGATTAAAACTGTTTATCAGAAGAAATGATGTATTGACAGCATGTTGCAAACAAATCCTTCTCTTAGGACCCAAGAATGAAACTGGGGATATTTGGGCTAAAGAAGATCAAGATGGTTGACATTAGAGCAGTTTTTAGTTTTACTCCAGAGTAGGGAGGATCTGAATATAGCATTATACCTTGCATGTGGAAGTATAAATTTAAGCACAGGCTGAACTTTGATTAACTCCCTTAATATATTGTTCCCAGAACTTCTTTTTTGTTTCATTTGATTCTTAGAACCACCTTTGGTAGGTGTGGTTTCATGATGTGGTAAAGGTATGCCAAGTTCTATTCTTGGCTGTGTCGTGACTTGAAAATAACTAGGACCTTTTCTTGATCCTTAGTTTTCCCATTTGTAAAGTGACAGAGTTGGACTTGATATTGATAGCCAAGATCTCATTAATTAAATGTAAACTTGGTATGGGCAGTTTTAAGATAGGATTTGTCAAACAGTGAGGAGTAGCATGGAAGGGAGATATTTGAGCTCTAAGGTTAACTGAATCACCTGCTATCTTTGGAAGGAAGCAGGGCTCCCAGAATAGCAAACAACTTGTTTGGTGACAATTGCAAGTTGAGATTAGACTAAAATAATGGATTCCTAGGCCCATGCTTTGTTTTTATAAAAAGGGAAAAGGGTATTATATAACAGCTATATCCTGAGAATTGTATTTGGAAATAATTAATTTAGTATTAAGTACTGAAACTGATATGTTTTGTGGAGGGTTCTAATACTAGTCAAACCACAGTCTCTCCTGTCCATATACAGGCTGGTTTGGAGTATACAGGATTCTGGATTTGTGGAAACTTGGCTTTTAAAATTATTTTGCTATTAAGTGTTAGTTGATAAAGAGAGGAACAGTTCTTTCATATTCTAGAATATGAATTTTAGTTGTTCACAGGCATCCTAGGTGACTGCTTTTATTTCTGTTATTATAAGTTCTATATCGTGGAGAATTACGGAAATTGAAAGTGTTTTAGGAGAAGCTAGGTCAAATACTTAAATCACATAAGGGTACAGTTTTAAAGCAGTATAGTTTTAAGAAGTGTGTATTTTGGGTAAAGACAGTTCAAGGTTGTTAACTACTGATAGTTGATTTCATAGTTCATGAAGTTCGAATTGTATATTTCTCAGTTATCCATGCTTTCACTAATTGAATAAGCACTGAATTCCTAGCCTCCACCAAGTTATGTGTTAAGCATTGGGTGACAGAAGACTGGGATTACCAACAAGCCAAGAAGTTATTCTTCCTTATAAGTTACGATTTTATCAGCCCCTTAATAGCTATAAAACAAATATGCTTTCACAGGGAGAACGAAGTTGAAGAAGTAAAGGAAGAGGGTCCAAAAGAAATGACTTTGGATGAGTGGAAAGCTATTCAAAATAAGGATCGGGCAAAAGTAGAATTTAATATCCGAAAACCAAATGAAGGTGCTGATGGGCAGTGGAAGAAGGGATTTGTTCTTCATAAGTCAAAGAGTGAAGAGGTAAAATTAAGTTTTGTGGTGTTTGAAAATGTTGAGATTTGTATTGAATTGTATTTGTACTTCCTGTTTTAAAATATCACATGGATAATCTGTTGATAAAAGATAAAAGCTTTACATGGGAGCATTTGGAGCAGATAAATTGTTCAGAAAGGAAAAACTGCATTACTGTATATTTCAAGAAAGGTAGTCCTTCAGTCAATCCACAATATATTTAATATGGTGGTTTTGTTGTTTTTTTTAGAAAGCAGTCAGTTGTGTATCATACAATTACTAGTGTTTTAGAAATAAAGTAGGTCTTTTCAAAGTTGTGATAATATTTTTAGAAATCTTGCCTAACTGAATCAGTTGAAAGGTTTGCATTTTCATGTGGTTTAACCTAAGCTAAAAGAGTGGCTTCATCAGTGTTCAATTTTTCGAACTCTCTGCCTTTGTCATTTATAGTGATGAAGATTTTTCAATGAATGATGCTATCCTTTTTGAGGACTGATGTCTTATAAGAACTAGCAAATTAATTTACTAATGAAAATACTTGAGAAAGACATGGTGGTGGTGGTTTTTGATTTGGTAACAATCCCTGGGGCAGGTTGTTAGAGGAATGGCTTACTGCTACATCATTTAGGGCTTGTACAAGTATGAGATTTTAATCATAAAGTTAAATTGAAATGTTATTAAGGCAGTCTGTAATAAGATTCAATGAGATATTGCATGTTAATTTTCTTAAATAGCTGTGAAACAAACATGGAACATTTTGAAATAAAATTAAGGTTGAAGAGACTTAAATATTATTCTAGGTTTAGAGATGATTTTTTTTTAAACAACATTGACTCCATAAAATAATATAAATGGGGACATTGTCTTAAGTGCCAAGTCCTGTAGGAAAAAAAAAATTTTGCTTCATTTGAATGCTTTTGCTTATTTTTTTTAATTCTTTCAGATAAAGTTGTATATCTGGGTTAACAAAGTATTCCTGATTAAAGAAACCATCACAGTTCATCTTGGGGGGACTGTTAATTTGTACTGCTGATTAAACTGCTTAGGTTAATATGGAAAAGATTTACTCAGGCACCTTTGACACAATTATATGTACCTTTTTTGGGGTCTTGACAGAACTTTTCTTCAGAACAAGACACATACACAAAATACTGATATATTTTACATAATTCTCTTGTCTCTTATCTCCCTGAAGTCTCTTTATGCATTTTGTAGACATCACGTTAGGTATCACAGTTTTACATTGAGCTTTTCAGAAATAATTATTATATAAGCTGATATATATGATTAGAAATTTTTGAAAATTAAAATGTGAAATTGGTTATGAATAACTTTGAAACCAGGATGTTTTAATTATCAAGCCACTTTAGTTTGGATTCATGTTGCCTTTGTGACGTGGCTGTTTGTTTAAAGCTGACCTTATTGGCATAAATGGTCTTGTCCTTGAATATGTGTAGGTCTTCAGGTTTGTTGTGTATTTAAGTACTCTTTCTCTTTTACATATCCTAATCCTCAAAACAAGAAGTAGAGAAAATAAGAAATTCAGAAACAGAAAACCGAATTAAGGTGTTAAACTGACAGGGCTGAAGCCAGAGCTCTTCTTTCCTGATTATCATTCACTGCTCTGGGGGGAAAAAAAACAACTTTGCAGATTTATTTGTTGCCTTAAAGGGATGTCCCCTGAACATCCAAACTCTTTCTGTATATTACTGTATGTGTATTATATATTACTGTAGTAAAACCTTTGAGGTGTTTCAATTAGGTGTTTTTGCTTCTGCGCTCTAGAAACTTATAAAATGGTTCTAATTAATGAATTGACATTGTTGCCTTAAAATAGCACACGTTTAAGAATTAAACAATTAGTATGTATAATTGATTTTGCTAGTGGTTTTGTGGATTTACATTTAAACATTAATTTAAAATAACTTTCTACTGCCTTTAAATTAGGTTGGCTTAGCACTGAGGAATGACCATTTATTTGGATATTAGACAATTAAAGGGGTGAACATAGATAAAAATACAAAATTTATTGGTAATTTAAGGAATAGTTACAGGTGTAGTGTTAACAAGATTTAGAACAAAATGTTCTTCAGAAAAGGATTATACCTGTATTTAGGAAAACTAAAACATACTTTAAAGTAGTGTAAGAAAAGTATCCAACTAGAAGATTTTTTTTTTTTAAAGATTTTATTTATTTATTCGACAGAGATAGAGACAGGCAGCAAGAGAGGGAACACAAGCAGGGGAAGTGGGAGAGGAAGAAGCAGGCCCACAGCGGAGGAGCCTGATGTGGGGCTCGATCCCACAACGCCGGGATCACGCCCTGAGCCGAAGGCAGACGCCCAACCGCTGTGCCACCCAGGCGCCCCCCAACTAGAAGATTTTAAAACCTATTTATCCTAAGCCATACAGGAAGAAATTAGGAATTAAGCAGTGTAAAATTGTCTGGCTTTATTGTTTTTTTACAGAGTAGGTGGTGTACCTTATTTATAAATACAGAGGAGGATCTGGATTTCACAAACATTTTGACTTTAAGGTTACCTGTCTATATTTAAGGCTTGCATTTATTTGTGCTTAGCTTTTTAAGGTTCCCTGATGTAAAGTTGTGTTTCACTTGAATCTAGTTCTCCAATTTGTAGGGAAGAACACAGGATAGTTGTTACATGAACAGAAAAGCATTCTGAGAAGTTTATACATGATTTCTTTCCCCAAGTCACACCTGGAAGAGTACAGAGCCAGAGTTTTCTTTATAACTTAAAAAGTGATTCAGTATTAATCACCAGTAGAAACCTCATATGCCATCTATCCAAAAGTCTTCATCAGAGGTTCATATTGGAATCTAATCTGAAGGATATATTTAAAATGTACTTAACCAGACTTCACTCCTATGATTCGGTAGGTTTCATATGGGGCCCAGCCACTCGAGTTGTTTGATTATATACCTCTCATCAAGACTTGCCAATATCAACTGTAGTTTTAAAATTAAGAGAAGTGAAAGGAGGTCTTCCTCTAAGATCACTATAGCTGATCCCCAAGCCTTCTATGTTACCTTTAGTGGCATTGATATTTTTTATTATCATTTGTTGATACATTTGTTCACATGAAGTGCAGATTAGACTTTTGGTCTTTTTAAGAGAGAGCTCAGTATTTAGATATTGCAGTGTTGCTTTCATATTAATAACCCCATGGCCTGCTTTTAAATTTTTAGGCTCACGCTGAAGACTCGGTTATGGACCATCATTTCCGGAAGCCAGCAAATGATATAACGTCTCAGCTGGAGATCAATTTTGGAGACCTTGGCCGCCCAGGACGTGGTGGCAGGGGAGGACGAGGTGGCCGTGGGCGTGGTGGACGTCCAAACCGTGGCAGCAGAACTGACAAGGTAATTTTAAGAATTCTTTCACTTTTTCAAGTAATTTGAAGACCTCTTTGGTAAATCAGTGCCTTAGGTCCTTTTGGGGATAGACGGAAAAAGTAGATAGACCTTCAAGAAATTATATTTACAATTCAGGAAATTAAAGCACATTAGTTCTGTTAGTAAAGTTATCACTGTTTATTGAGTTACTTACTAGGTGCTTATTGAGTACTAGGTGCTGGTCATGGTGCCATGCTAGTTTAACTATTTTATGTATTGTGACATTTAATTCTTTTTGTTACGTTGACGTACCCATTTTACGGAAGAGGAAATTTAGGTACAGGGAACCAGGTTAACTCTTGGCTTTGGCTGAGGTCTACTTGCTTCCTTTACCTTGACTCTGCTGCTTTTTTAGGTCTCAGTATAGCATTTGTGTCCATAATTGTGTGACACTAACTGGATGGTTATTGGCACTCTTTTTTCTTGATTTTTTTTTTTTTAAACTGCGGTGTGAGAGCTGGGGTTCATTTTTGTCCTACTTTTATAATTTAATGCCTTGTACAATGTGTATGACACAAACAAGTTCTTAAATATTTTTATAGAAGCCCTAGTAATTGATAAATTTGAATTCTGATCTATTTGATGCCAAAGTATATGCTGTTAATGACTAGATATTTTAAAGTATTAGCAGTAACCTTTGGGTTAGGTAAGTTCATTGTCTCTTGTGGTCTGGCTAGGAAACAATGATGTCCTTGAATTCTCAACACCTGATGTGTAAATTGGGGACCTACCTGCTCAATTGAGTCGATGTTCGATTATAGTGGTAGCTTAATACAGATTTCATGGTTGCCAGTAATAACGGGGTGATTTCTTTTTCTTCCTCTGAGCCATCAGGTTTTTTAAAAGGCCAATGTTGTGTATATGGATCTTTCAATACGTTTTTGTTGTTATTCTTTGACTATAAATAGCAGTTCGGTCCCTTTCTAATGTTGATGAATGAATCATGTAATAGGTTTCTTAGCCTGCTTTCAAACTGATGCCATTCTTAGCAAGTGAGGAGAATAAAATAATAGTAAACAACAAATCCACATACATATGCCATGTGGATCTACTTATGTGATTTATTAGAAAACTAAACCCATGATGTTATTAAGGAATAGTTCTTGATGGACATTCAGGACAAGGCTCATTGCAAATAATTATAGTCCTGTTCTGATCCATAACAGTAAAGCACATTTTTGACACATTTTTACTTAGTATTTTAAAGTTATGTGTATAAATGTAGACAGTGGCAATCCAAGATTTGAGAATTGTTAATTTTGATTTGTTTCTTTTTCAGTCAAGTGCTTCTGCTCCTGATGTAGATGACCCTGAGGCATTCCCAGCTCTGGCTTAACTGGATGCCATAAGACAACCCTGGTTCCTTTGTGGACCCTCCCATCTGAGGTTTTGCATGCTTAAGGATCCCAAACGACTTAAGAATTTAAAAAAAAAAAAAAAAAAGACTGTCATTCATACCATTCACACCTAAAGACTGAATTTTATCTGTTTTGAAAATGAACTTCTCTCGCTACACAGAAGTAACAATATGGTAGTCAGTTTTGTATTTAGAAATGTATTGGTAGCAGGGATGTTTTCATAATTTTCAGAGATTATGCATTCTTCATGAATACTTTTGTATTGCTGCTTGCAAATATGCATTTCCAAACTTGAAATATAGGTGTGAACAGTGTGTACCAGTTTAAAGCTTTCACTTCATTTGTGTTTTTTAATTAAGGATTTAGATGTTCTCCCAATTACAAACTGGTTTTAAATATTGGACATAATATCAGTTTTAATACCTGCTTTGCATTTTCACACATGGTCAACTGGGTCATGTAAACTTTGATTTGTCAAATTTTATGCTGTGTGGAATACTAATACTACTTTATGTATTTTAACTTAGTTTTAATATTTTCATTTCTGGGGAAAATCTTTTTCACTTCTCATGATAGCTGTTATATATGCTAAATCTTTATATACAGAAATATCAGTACTTGAACAAATTCAAAGCACATTGGTTTATTAACCCTTGCTCCTGCATGGTTCATTAGGTTCAAATTTATAATTGACTCACAATTTCAAGTATATTTACTTTTAAAATGTGTGACTTTCCCATTTTAAAAACCAGATTGGACACCTTATTGGTGAAAGTTTAAGCTACTTATTGTTGATACACATCCTATCAAGTGAAGTAGTTTTATGGGTGTTGGGTTTTTTCCCCTCCAAAGGGTGGGTGGAACAAGTTGATTTGGCTGCTGCGTAATACTTAAACTGTTCTGTAAAATAAGCGTCTGGCCACTCAGTATGATTTGTGTGTATGGAAGGTCCCAAATCAAAATTGTTCTTCCATAATCAGCAACCCTTTAACCCTTCCTTTTTCTAAAGAAACCAAAGGGCACTGGTTTGTATGGTAAGATGGGGGAGTATGTTAATTTTTGGAATTTGGAAAGCAGACAGCTTTACTTTATAAGGTTGGAACAGCAGCACCGTCCATGAAATATAAACCAAAAATCTTACTGTTTCCGAATTTCCTGTATTGCTGTTAATTTTGGTCTTAAGTTGATAGATAACTGTTCCACAGAAAGTGATAAGTATTTTTACCTCTTCCTCCATTAGAAAATTAGGTTAATGGATTCCTTGAATGGGAGCATCACCACTTACTAAAACATACTTGGAGAGAATTATCAACAGATTTTCTAGGATCTTTTTTTTTTTAAATCTTACGCCACATTTATTAGTAAACAGGAAAGGAATTTTCATGTATAGTATCAAAGATCTTTTGTCACTCAGTATTTTCTACCTGTTGTATGGTAAGTCCAGTTTTGAAATATTGAAGATCTTAAATCATAAAATGTCTTCTATTTAGCTGACTCATTCTCCCGTATACTTCTAAAAGAGATTGTACAGTATGAGAGTTATTCATTTGGATTAGATTCATTAATCTAGTTACCTGCTAGTTTGACATCTTAGGAAGGAGGTAATTGGTTTTTAATGATGGATAAACTTCTGTGCTGGTGTTTTGGATCTTATGATGCTGAGCATGTTCTGCACTGGTGCTAATGTCTAATATAATTTTATATTTACAAACATACCTGCTACCCAGAGGCAAGTATTAATTTAGTCCATATGGACTATTGACCCCTCTTGAGATTGCAACATACACGCTCCGAAATCATTGTGGTTAGACTTCCAAGTATCTTAACTTGTTTCTGGACATGTAACATGTTTATAAACCTCTTAATTTTTAGCAACATATAGAAAACACCTCCTATTAAAAACACTTCACAAGTTCTACTTAGTGTCAGCCATTGCTGGCATTCTGTCACTAGAGAATACAGCAATATCTGGTATGTTGCAAGCTTTCAAGATAGCCTGACTTTAAAAAGTTGGTCCATTAGTTGTATCTGATGGATGTAAAATTTGCCTCCTAGTTCACTTTGTGTTAAAAGAGCTAAAACTGTGAACCTAACTTTCTCTTATTGGTGGGTAATAACTGAAAATAAAGATTTTATTTTCATGCTCACTTCTTAAAAGTCATGAAAACAATCAAATAGGAGCCCATTTATCGTCACGTGTTTTCTGGCCTGTGTGTGTACCCATAAGATAATGATCATATTTCATATTTTCCCCCTTAGATTTAGATTTTGTGTATGTGGGGTTTTTGTTATGAGGACGTTGGATCACATTTGGAAGGGATGAAACCTACTACAATTAGAAAGTTGAAATTTTAACTTGTAAAATGAATTTCAAGGACTGACATGGCAACTGGCATTTCTTTTAGCAAATCACATTTTGAGTGTGAAGGTTAACCATACTGAATGCCATTCTTTTTTTAAACAAATGATATAATACTTAAAAAATCCCTTAATACAGATCTCTAAATAATAGTGGTGGCTGATTTAATGTTTAATGAACATATATCTTGATTACATGGGAATAATGCCAGAGTTGATACTTTTATTATGACATTTTCAACTTGCATTGAAATAATTGGAATCTAGTTTATTTTTTTAGTTCAGTAGTTTTTGGAGACCTGTGTGGAATTAGGAGAAATTTTAAAATGTGCAGTAGGTATTACATATCTAGTTAATTTACTCAGTTTTATTTTAAACATGGAAGCATGACACATCATCTCCAGGGTTGTAAATATACTTGGGGCTTATTTCTAGCTATGGGTTTGGAAGGAGAGTATTAAGTACTCATTCTGATTTTATTATTTTTCTAAGAGGTCATTGCACTGAAATAGGAAAATTTTGTGCCATTAGGGAGTTGCATACAAAGTCTAAATATTATGTATTGGATATTTAAAATACATCTTTAAGAGCACTAGTGTTATGTAGAAGGAACCAACAAGTATTAAAAGGTTAAAAAACAAGTGTGAAGCTGCTGGAACCTGAATGATACTGACTTCAAGGTAAGATTATATCAGGTGTATTCATGGCCGTCTGTCCCAACTTTGAAGTAACTGGTTTGCAAAATCTAGAGCTCTCAGGTACATTTAAATTGTATTTTCTAAAGAAAGTAAATTAATACTTAGATTTTAACCCATACATTTTTAATTCTGAAATTAACCTGTGTTTAGTGAGTCTAAAAAGCCACATCTCCAAGTTAACTGGAGAAAGCCCAGAGTGTGGTTAGTGGTACACTTTACAGAATAGTGACAAGTTGTAAAATGATCTTAACAAATTTTCAGACCTAGTAATTAGTGAACTAATCTATCGATGTGATTTGCAAAATTGTCGAAGTTTTAGCATTAAGATTATATTGACTGGCAGCTTTTAGGATTTTGGGTGGTTTCTTTTTGCTCAGTCTAGGATTACCATAAACACATTCTCTCACATTGAAAATCCCACTTGATTTTTAGGTTAAATAGAGATGATGTTCAAGGACTGATTGAAGTAAGCCTGTTTAAGGCTGAGAGGAATCACTAAATCAAAGAATATAAGGAAAGAAAAATTGTCTAAAGGATGAGAGACTTAATTTCAGAAAATGATGAGGATATAAAGATGCATTACTGAAGCTATCACGATTTTGGCCTCAGGAAGATAGCATTGGAAATGAGTGTTTAAATAAGTTCTATATCTAAGCTAGGAGTCACCAAACTTCAGCCTTTGGCCTGCTTTTGTAGTTTATGAGCTAAGAATACACATTTTTAAAGGGTAAAAAACCATTACTACCATACAAAAGATGGATGTAGCACACAAATCATAAAACAACTGTCCCTTTATAGAAAATATTTGTTGACTCCTGATCTTAAGCTATCATTCCCAGGTCAACATACAAGAGTTCTTTTAAGTGATAATTTAGTTCTAGGTACAAATTAAATCCTCTTGCCCCATGGGAAGTTGTGAAGTTAGAAGTATATTAAAATACCTCTTCTATAGTCAGAAGAAGGGCAAGATATCTGGTAGCCTCTAGTAAAGATGGTCTTGTTAGTTTAAAAAAGATTATATAACTTGTAACTGAAAACTTAGGAAAGTATAAATTTGCTGTAAGAGTACGCTTAATGCCGTGATTACAGTTTAATGTTTTATGTTCAGCGTTATATATTAGACTTTGTCAGTGCTAAACTGTTCTAACTGGTTTTTCCCATGAGGTGAGAGTTGTGAACATTTCGTATAGGTGAGAAAACAAATGTCTGTTTTGTTTTTTTTTTTTAAAGATTTTATTTATTTATTGGACAGAGACACAGCGAGAGAGGGAACACCAGCAGGGAGAGTGGGAGAGGGAGAAGCAGGCTTCCCGCTGAGCAGGGAGCCCGATGCTGAGCAACAAATGTCTTAATTAACCCCATAGGTTGAGCTGGGGACTGGCTTCTTGATGACTGCATTTCTCAGAGCTTAGGAGAATATTCATTTGGGCAGAATTTAGTTTTTGTGCCATTGATTATCTCACAAATAACTAGGAGTCAATTGTGCGTTTCTAAATGGAAAGAAAAGATGAAAAACGACCCATACAAGTTAGGAAATTACCAAATTATGTTTTTGTTTGAGGTGTTAATTATGTAGGTACTTAAGTGTTTTAAATTAGTAACATTGTCCCTTTTGCCGCCTATTTGGCAGGGTGTGGTAGTTCCTAGTATGCTTATGTGTATGCTAAGCTTTGTGCTTGGAAGACATAAAAGAAACCAGGTGATTACTAATATCTGATAATTCTGATGAATTATGGATTTCTTAAACCTATTTTGGATAACTGATACCCGGTGTTGGGAGAGTTGCTCTTGATATGGCTTTATTTCTTAAATAGATGCATAAAGTGTTATTGGTATAGAAATGTGGAGAGCAAAGGGCTAGTTAATATTCAGGATTTTGATACTTGGTGAACTGACAGTATTGATTATATTAACCTCGATTGCAGTTGTGACTGATGATTTAAAGATTATAGGACTTAAAGAGTTGTCTTAATTTGAAGAAATGGCACTGGTTTTCATCTATCTAGCATGAAGATTCTTTATAAATATAGTGGTCTACCTGAACGTGGTTCTCTACGTTTGACCGCATGGAGTTTTGTTACCTTGGGCCTAAAATTTATTAGCTGATGAATAATGTCAAAAACTTTGTTTTGGAAACCTGTTGAATTCTTTGTTTCACACTTGGGTGTAATAATCCATAGTGAAATGTTGCTTTGTTTGGCAGCCACACAGAGTGCTCAGACTGCCAGAGGTGGTTGTGGAAATTGATGACTAAACACATCAAAGAAGATGGTAGTTGTCGCCACCCACCCACCCCGCCAACTTCCAGTTTCATGGCTGAAAATGTTTAGGCTTCATGATTGGTGAACTGAACTAAACATACTTTTCTGTTTAGAGAGAGAGAGTTGGTTTGTCTTTTACCTATAAATTCTGAATTTTCAGTGAAGCTTCCACACTATTTTTTTTTCCAGTAAAGGAAGAACTTTAACAAAAACTAGATAATTTTGTTCCAGCATGATTTTATGGTACATAGTTACCAAGGTTTTACTTAAGTGCTAAAGTCTAAAGAGCTGAAGAGTGCTTGAGAAGAATGGATTGGATAAAGGTACTCTTAAGACCTGTTACTGGTCACTAGGATGGAAATCAGCATAATTGAGCAGGTATATTTTATTCATAATGGTATCCCTTGAAGATTGAGTGGCATTTAGTCACTGTATTAACAAAACCCAGTAAACCGAAGTTTTTAACAGATTGGCCTTCCACATGCTTACACACACACTTCTTGGGTCATGGTAGAACTCTTGGAAGTCATGTTGACTGAAGTAGAGAAGGGGTTTAGATGGTGTGTAATGCTAAGTGAAATAATCCTCAGAATATGTTCCCTTCAGGAGAAAATGGGCCAGATTTATTTAGAGAAAATTGCCAATATATTGTTTGTTAATTGAAGAACTGAAATAAGCACATCCCAGTTACAGGAGGGCAAGGATATTCCCCTTTTTTTTCAGGATCATCAGTCTTGCTACTTAAGAGTTATTAGACTTTAAAAATAACTGCAGATTTTTAGAGGAAAGAAATCTGAATTGATTTGAAGATTGCATCTGTAGCTGGAGAAATGACTTTCTTAATTATCCTTGCAAGTTAATTTTAGTCAGTTGCAAGCAGGTCAAAGTGAGTGTTTTCTAAAAACTCTTTGCAGCTGCTTTGAAATCGACCCTGTCATAGACCAGGAGGGGTAAACTAAAGGGAGTGTATAGGAATCCAAAGGAATCTAGTCATAATGAAGTTGTAATTATAAGGAGAAAACTTTTAGAAAAAGTATTTTATACAGTGTTGTGGAAAGATGGCAGATGATCTTTTTACTCTCTGTGATGGAATAAAGTAAGATTTCTGTTTCTAAAATCTTGCAACACCCTACTTTCACCTTGAGAGTTTTTGTTTGGGGAGGACTGGGGATGGAATCGCCAGGCTCCTTAGTTTAGGTGGCACAAGAAATGTGCCCTCAGCCTAACATAGGCCACATTGTCTGCTATGATTGCCATTTTAGCAGGTAAATTGAGATTTTCTTTCATAAAAAACAAGTGTCTTATGGTTAGGGGTTTTCATCTGACATTAAAAGAATGCTTTCGCAGTTTTTTGAACTAGTAAAAGTATCCTGCTTTGGGGTGTTCAGGACTGATCAGTGACAATTCAGGGCTTTTGAGAACAGTTTATTCTCCGAGAAACTCCCTAATAGTTACTACAGTATTCCTTTGGGGTCCTATTATTAACTTACAGGTAATCAAATGTCTGAAATTGACAAGGAAGGGTATTTTGAACCTCACCTAACATTCTTTTGCCTAGGGCAAGGGGGTCTCTTATGGAAGAATTATTTAAATTTGTGGAAATTAAAAAGAGGCGTGAATTGACTTTTAAAGGGAACACATGACAGCACATTTAATAAGTTTGTCTCTTAGAGATGCGATTGAAATCTCAGCAGAACCAACTTAAGAATAGTTTTGCTGCCGTAAATAAATGACCACTAGCAAAATGTAGAACCAATTACCACAGAATGGAGGAAGGGCATTTATGTTTCAACAATTCACATACACAACACAATTAAGTCGAATGCAGCCTCAAGAAAGCCTTCGTATGTGGAAAAAAATAGGTAAGTTGGGTGGGGTAATAGGTATTAAAGAGAAATTAAGAGAAAGCTCTGGTTATTTTTCTATTTAAAAGGCATAATATACTTACAGCTTTAAATAGTTTACCAATTCCTTAAAATAATGGACTTTACTGGGAGTGTTACTTCCTTTC
This sequence comes from Ursus americanus, assembly GCF_024610735.1. NCBI lineage: Eukaryota > Metazoa > Chordata > Mammalia > Carnivora > Ursidae > Ursus > Ursus americanus. Next base: position 22,881,397 of record NC_142138.1, on the reverse strand, counting down.
CTACCTGTGCCTTCTATTATAGAATTTAGAATAGCTGGGTGGTAAGTTTGCAAATTCAGGAGTGCCAGATCTTTTCTGGTCATTTAAGGTTTACCATGGTTTTAGGTAGATTTCTCAAGAACCAATAATCTAGAACTTAAGAAGTATGGAAGTGCCATTTTTTGGTTACCTAGTAAAAATACACATCAAAGATTTTTATGGAATTATAGTCAACTACAGTCAGAACCCCAGCTGATGTAAATTTATAGGGCAGTCATGCATAGGAAGGAATTACAGAGTAAAGCTTATGCTCTGAAACAAGACTGTCCAGTTTCAAGTACTAGTTATGTGACTTACGAGTTTGTATCTGTTTCCCCATCTCTGTAGTCAGAGTGAGCACTGCATTACACCCTTCAAAACTGCATGTACTAAGGACTTTTGTTAGATGTTATAATTATTCCTGTTAAAATGTCTGTTTGGGAAAAACTGGCTTGTGATGTAAACTTAGTATTTCCAAGATCCATCATTTAAGTTATTACCCTAAAATTTCCAACCCCCACCCTCACCGAGCGTGTCATCTACTTTGCCTTTTTTACTTTTCTGCTATGCCCTCTGACAGGAGTACTATTGGTCAGTGAAAGTGCCAGACACGGTGGAGGATGAAGGCGGCATGGGCTTAAAGTGCTCGGTAGGGTCTCTCTCTAGATCCACCGTTTCAAGTCTTCGGAAAGAAATTGGTAATACTTCTTATTTTATTAACTTTATCCAGTTATAAAAATAATGAGTATTTGGTGAAAAGAATGCAAAACTGTAATTTTAAAACCTATGGCTGGAGATAACCACTAGCATTTTGGTGTATATTCTTCCTGCGTTGTTTTTGTGTTTGCATTGATTTTATAAGAGTGAGATGATTCTATTCAGCCTTTTGTAACTGACCATTTCCATGTCAAATATTGTTATACTTTTATGAAGACTGTATAGTACGCTTTTCAGCAATTCTAAAATCCATTCCAATTTCAGGCATGTTAAAATGGTGGGGGAATGTCCATCATAGAAATTGATGGAATATTACAGTTTAATTAGCAGTTTTTCCTACTCAGAACATAAAGTAATGGTGTGTCCTAAAACTGGTAGAATCAAACTCCATGAAATTGAGTGTTTCATTATATGGATTATGATATAAGCAGGTCCCTACTGAAGGGCGTTTAGGCCCCCTCTCCATTTTAAACTATGCTGTGATCAGTCCTTTATCCAATTTACGATATTTATACTGTTCTTTAGTCTACATTGCTAGGAGTGGAGTTACTTACTCAAATTTTACTGAATATTACTGCCCAACTGCCTCCAGAAAGGAGCCAGCTAACACTCCTGGTTGTGAGCACCATATTCTCTGATTAATACTGGCTAATTTTCCCCTTGATTTTGCTAAGTTGATAAGTGAAAAATGATATTTAACTTTCATTTCTTTGATTACAGGTGATTGTTTTTTTCATGTTACTTGGGCAGTTTACATGTATTGTGAGTTGACTCAGTCCATTTTTCTTTAGTGTTGGCTTTTATACTGATCTCTTAAGAGCACCTAAGTTATTTTGGGCATATATTGCAGATATTTTTATCTAACTTGGTGTATGTGTTTTGCAAAGTTTTAATTGGAGATTTATTCTTATCTAGGCTGTGATGTAAAGATCGGACTCCTTTCCGTTGACAGCCAGTTGTTGAATTGCTTATCTTTTATTAGTGGGAAGAAGAGACCTTTATTCTAGAGAAGTGATTTTACTTCAGAGTTCACCTATCAGCCTTTCATAGGATGGATAATATGAATGTCCAGGAGTCCTTCAGATTGGGAAGAGAAAAGTGGGGTTCTTTTGGAGGGTTTGAGCTGCAATATTGGAACAGATCACAACTATCAGATGAAGGAAAAAAAGGCTAATGGAGAAAAACCAAGAATCAAACAGAAGGGATTGACTAGAATAGAATGTGCCTAGCTTGGCATGTCTTTCACTGGCCTCAGGGCATTGGTGAGTTGCAGCTGTGGGCTATTAATGGAAGCTGAGAAATTAGGACAGAATGGAAGGGAAAAGTCAGTAAAGGGGAAAGAACTAGATAACACTAGTTAGACTTTATTGCCAAAAAAGAAGACAGAGGCCCAGGAAATAGAATCTCTGGCTTCTGGGAAAGAGGGCCCTTTCAAGGGGCAATTTAAGATAAGGATCTGTACACAAGAATTAGTGGTGAAGATTCCCATGAATCCACTTAGAGTGAACTTGGACTCTATTTGTAGTATTTAGGCCTTAGAGAATTTGATGTGTTTCAATGGAGCAGAGATTTCTGGGCTTTGGGATGTACAGAAGGAGTGAGGATTAAAATCATAGCTAATTTTCCTGAGTAATAAAAACTGGGCGTATGAATATTCATGAGTCTCATCTAGTCCTGGTTAAAGGAGGCAACCTGATTTGGTATTTTGACTGCATCTGCAGGATGAGGGGATTGTGAAAACTACTTGGCAAGGGCAGGACAAGGTTACCCGTCCTCAGCTGTTCATGAAAAGAGGATATTTTATCTGGCAGAGTGAGCAGCTAAAGCTCAAAGAGGTCTTCAAAATAAGAGCTACTGCTACAAGTATTCTATAGCAACGTTGTTAGTGAACAGTAGGGTAGAATGTTGGGAATGAAGAATACAAACTCAGTTGTCCCAATAAAGAGGAAGCAGGCACAGCTAGACTGGCTTCTGGTACAGAAGGAACAAGTGAAAGCAGTGGCAGGTGATGGTTCTTACTTTTTATTGACAGCCTACTGTGAACCAGGCATGGTGCTGGGGAAGCAGATTACCATCGTTCCTGCCTTCGTGTCTTACAGTCCAGTAGAGGAAGTAAGTGGTGTGGACATCATGCTTAGGGAAGCATTGAGGGGATGAGACCTCAGCAGTCATAAAAGGAGCCTTCAGAGGTCAAGGAAGTCTTTTTAAATTTTTTTTGTTTTTGTTACTTTTTTAGGAAAACAAATGCAGTATCACCTGGAGACGGGAAAGGGTCTAGGGGTAATAAGGGGATTGGAGCTAGGTGTTGGGTCCAAGCGGGGAAGGGATGAATGACTAAGATGGATGTCAGGCAATCAAAAGAAAATCCAAAATAGGTAAAGCAGGTACTGCAAGAAGGGAAGTTGGCTCCCATTGTCAAGAGGTGATAAGTTAGCCAGCTTCTGAGGAGGTGGCCTTGTCTGTTATGACTTATAAACAGTCAAACATGGGGCACCACATCCTGGGTATAGCCAAGCCAACACTGAGACTGCTGAGATGCAAGAAGCCATGTGCGAGGGTGCTGCTCCGCACCTAAATAGAGTAGAATAGATGTAAGGAAGGAACTTCAGCTTTTCAAAGAAAGCCTGAGGAAACTAAAGATGTTTGGAGTGGCAGGGAGCATAGATAAAGAATTAAACATGAATAAGCAGAGCAAATGCTCATGATTTCAATTTCTAGAGCTCTGAGGGACATCTGGTAAACCAACACTGTCTCGGTGCCAGTGTTTGGGTTGAAGTCAGGGTAAGGGGTGGGCCCGGGGCTTGACAGCCTGTTACTTTGGGAAGGGCGCTAAGCATTTTGAAAGCCTTCCCTACCACCTTTGCAGAAGGGCCTATAGTGAAGAGATAGAGGCAGTGATGGGGTAAGGGATGGTGACAAGCCAGCTTTAAATGAGTAAAACATGTATTGTGTTAAAGTTCATGTTGAGAAAAAGAGAATTATCTTCTAGGCTGAACTTGAGCTGTCTGAGGACCAACTCAGAGCCTTCCTGAGAAAGGAAAAACAGGATGCCTTGGAGAGAAGGGGGTGACACAAATATAACATTAGTGGTTAGGGTCTTAGAGGCCCAGGGTCTTAAGGGCAGGTTTCTGGTAACTTTCCATCATCCAGCTGCCCTTGATTCACTGAAAGGGTGAAGATAAAATAGGAAAAAGGTACATTTGTGTAGGCTTTCACAAGGACATTCATGACCATCTTGGGGGGCCTTCTATATTGGTGTTCACGAGGGTCTTTTATGTCTTCATCTGTAAAACTGGGTTGATCTGTTCTGAAAACTCCTGTAATGTTTACTAGTGTATCCGTCATTTAGATTCGTGCCCTCCAATACAGTAGCCACTAGCCATGTGTGACTAATTACAATCAAAACCACTTACTTCCTCATCACTACTACACACATGCCAATGTGGTTCATATCTACGGCATTGAACAGTGAAGATAAATATAACATTTCTACCTTAGGCCTATTGGATGCTACTGACCCAGGTGTATGACCTGCTGTGTAGGAGCTGCCTTATAAATAGTTGCATGAGCAGTCCCTGGACTGTTAGTGATTGCTAGTAAGAGCCTTGGTTTCCACTCTGCCCTTTCCCTTTACTAGCCAACAGAGCCAAGAAAGTTGCAGGAACCCAGACTGGAGTCTAGGTGCACACAGTGTACAGGTGACCGTTGGACAACATAGGTTTTATCCGTGCGGGTCTATTTAGGTGGATTTTCTTCAGTGAATACAGTACAGTACTATAAATACATTTTCCGTATGATTTTCTTAACATTTTCTCTAGCTTTATTGTAAGAATACAGTATATAATACATACAACAAAATATGTTATCAATAAGAGTGGTCATCAGGCCAACAGTTAACGTTCTGGGGACTAAAAAAATACACCGACTTAAGCCTGTGCCCCTAACCCTCACATTGTTCAAGGATTAACCGTAATACTAAGGCTCTGGAAAAGGCAAGATGAGGTATCCGGGTTAAAGCCAATTCTCAGTTCCCAAGATGGACCCTGAGCGGCCTATCTGCCCTCTAGTTGCAAACCTGATGGCAGCACCCAGAGGCGTTCACCACTGGAGCAGGGGGCTGGGGAAGTGGGACTCATTGGGGCCTGGGAACACATTGACTTTCCAAGCTTCACCACTTACAGCATGAGGGAGCTGCACCCCATCTTTAACCGATCCAGAGTCAGCTTCTTATCACAGGAGAAGGTGAGTGGGTGAAGGGAACTTGAAGGGAAAACAGAGAGAGAGATGTGCTGAGGCTCTAGTTCTTCCAGAGGGTCAGTTATAGGAACCTCATGTGAAGGGAGATACTCTATGTTGGCGGGTAAGTATCCCTCATGGGTGGGAAGGTAGTCCACTGGGAGGGCTGTCAAGGGGCTGACTAGGTGTCCTGGCTTTGAGTCAGGGCCCCTGCTCCCCAGCATCTTGTACAGATCCACTAGTTGTCCTGTCTCTGCTATGAGAGCTTTTGAAGGTGGTAGGCTTGAGGCACTGTACCCTGTGTCTTCCTCAGAGGTGTAGTGACCTTGGACTCCTTGTCCTTTGTCCGGCCAGTTGGGGTGACAGGGATGTCTGAAGACTGGGGTCACTTGATGAAGGACTTCGGTGATGACCAGGGTCTCAGGTTCTTCAGGATTGGGCCAATCTGTCAGGAGCCTGTCCAAGGGCAGCTGCGTCTTCTGAGAAAGGGGAGGAAGAGGCTCATACAGCTATGTTACGTAAGTAGCCCTTGACAACTGACTTTTCCAGGGTTATGCAGCCTTGAAGGCTGCACTGCCTAGTTGGCTCAAGGTGGGACATTGGGGGCCGTTGCCTTTGTGACAGGAGTGAAGCAGTTAACATCGTCAGGGAGGAAGAGAGACAGGAGCCATGGACTCCTCAACCCCCCAGCCAGGGAGCGACTCTGCTCAACCTTCAGCCAGACTGTTTCTGAGGAGTCCAACTGCACTAGCGATTTCTCCAGGATAGAGGGCGAGGTAGGTGCAAAGGGAAGGCTGGGCTTGCTCCTGTCTGGGGGAGGAGGCAGAGGAGACTTTCAAGAAGTCTCACTAGAGCTAATCTTGAGAGAGATACTTTCCAAGTAGGGAGGTAACAGGCCAGGAGGACTGTTCTGTTCTGGAACCTGCTAGTCTTTCCTTTGCCAGGCAAACTGAGGCTTTGGAAATCTGAGGTTGCCTAATGAGATCTTTAAAGGATGCTAATGAGTTTGGGCTTTGATTAAAGGTTCAGGGTAAACTGGAAACTGGAGTAATTCATTCTTTTTCCTCTATGGCTAATTTTGTCTGCTACTTCTCTGCCTTCTCTTTGTCAATATCACATCAGTTACTAGCTCGTCAATGTCCTAATTCTTTCCTTTCCTATCTTATTGTGGATTCCTGAGTCCAAGTGCTTTATTAACATTTCTCTTTCTGTGCTTTATTGGGCTCTACCTACCCCTCAAAACTATCTTTCACACTGACTGCTTGTTCTTTCTGAAGCAGAGTTCCAAAGCCACTATCATCTAGACTTACATGTGCAGTGAAGCTTCTAGCCCTTAGACTGGTAGTCAGGTTCTTGCACCTTCCTCTACCTCCTCATGTCTCCATTCAGAAACTATTTCAGGCACACCATCCTGGTCTTTTTAAACACATTTTTTTCTCAGTGCCACCACCACATTGGGCGCTTCCACTGCCAACCTCCACCCTGCTTTTGTTGGCTGCACCATTTCCTGCTTGATGCTCTTCCTCTCTCATGAAGCCCCTCCTGATTGTTTCCTCCACTGGACTCCTAAAACAGCAAAGAACCACTTTCAGGTTCTTGGCACATGATATTTTATACTGTCACTTTTTCTTTTTTTTAACATGTCCATAAACCATCTACAATCAGGGATCATTCATGCCTTAAGAGACGGGTAGGATGACAAAAAATAGCCTTAGACAGGGGAAACCCTGAGAACTAGTCCCAACTCCGAAACTCTACAGCTTGGGGAAACTCCATCAACCTCTCTGGCCTTTGTCCTCATCTGTCAAATGCCAAGTTGTGTAAGAGTGCTTAGGTCTGGATTGGCCTCTGATGTCCCCTTCTTTCCTCGAGCATGGCAAGATTCCAACAAGTGACTGATGGTGCTGTCTCAGGACAGACTTCCGCAAAGGACACTGACAAGCTGGAGGGTAAGTGTGTGTTTCTTTTTTAGGAGTGTGCTCTTTTCTGATCATTACCCAAACTGGCCGTGGCACAATGGTCTGGCTTGGTAGATGGTCTTTAGCTCGGGGAAGCGGAGCTAACAAAGCATTGTTACCCCAGGTGTGGGAGAGACTACACAGGATGCGAAAATGGTTTGTTTTTTTTCATAAGGTGAGGCATTTGCTATGCCTTCTTGAAGGCTTTGACAGTATTGATAGAGCCTGCTCCTTAGAGCTTGTACAAAGCAGGGCCTCTGGCTAACAAGTCCTGGGGTAAGGCCTCTGAGACCACCATTAGTTCAGGTACCTCATGGACATGGTTTAGTTTCTACAAACTCAAAATGGAGAACATCCCAGTGATCCCCTTTATGATTTGGCCTTTTCTCTAGAGCTTGAAGACATGTTATATTTTAGACACATCTTAAAAAGTGGTAAGGGAGCACAGGAGCTAAGGCCTGGGAACTCGGAATTCTGAGAATTTTGTTGGAGGTGAAAGAATATTGTTTCTAATGTTTGCCTCAGCCTATTACCAGGAGAGCAGTTTGGGTCTTTAAAAACAGTCCACCCACTTCAGGGGTCAAGTGACACGGGGTTCTGAGGCTGCCTCAAGGCCATCATCACAGATGCCATGTTTAAGCTAAATTTTATTTTCTAATTTACCAGTTATTTTTGCAAAAGATATATATGCACATAGTTTTGTTAAAGTTTGAAGAAACTTTGTAATGAAAATTAAGTGACCCTCTTAACCTCCAACCCACTACTCAAAGGCAACCAGCATTATCAGTTTCATATGTAGGCTTCTAGAAATACCCTCTACACATGCTGCAGTTGTGTGTGTATATAAAATCTCCCTCCTTTTTATACAAATGAGAACCCATTTTAGACAACTGTTACAAACTGTTTTTTTCACCTTCAAATATCTTAGGGATTTTTAGACATGTGGATCTCTCTCTTTTTTTTAGTAGTTGCTTAAATCTTGTTGTATGGATGTACCCACGTTTAATCTGCTCCCCTGGTGGCAGGCTATATTATGCCCAGTTTTTTGGCTTCTATTTATAATGCTACAATGAACATACTTACACTATATAATTTTGGACACATGAATGGCAATTTCTATTATCTCTTCCCTGTGTTAATGTCTCTAAACCTTTGTGTGTCTGTCTTAGCATTTCTTCTAGGTTTTTACGGCTTTCCTAGGCCCTGCATGCCTCTGTTTCTCCTCATTCCCAACCAGAGGCAGACAGAGACCATGACGCCAAAGCTACAAGTTCGGGAGCCAGGTGTCCGGGACTGACCCAGAGATGCTTCCCACTGTGCTATTTCAGGCTCTTAGGACGTGGGACTGTGGAATCTCAGCATTGGAAGAGAGGGATCGTAAAGCTCAAATGATGCAGCTTCTCGTATTTGAATCATCTCTGCCACCGGCAACAGCATCCTTATTGAGTGTGAGCACGTAGGTCATCACAAGATTGCCACCAAGTTAGGGCCCAGTGTGTGAATACCTCTTCAGTTAGCCTGTTCAGCTCAGAGGTGCTGACTGCTAGAAACACTCCCCTCACTGTATGCTTAAACATCTTTTAGAGCATACAATATAATGTCAGATAGAACATCCTACTTGTATGTGAATCCAGGACCCACCATTTACTAGCCAACTAGTGTTGGGCAAGTTACTTAGTCCTCTGTCCCTCAGTTTTCTCATCTTTGAAATGAGGATAATAGTGCAACCTCCTAGAGCTGTTGTATGGATTAGATTTTAATGCATGAAAGAGGTTTTTTTTTAAAGTGCCTGCTATATAAAAGCTACAGATATACCTCATTTTATCATGCTTGGCTTTATTGCACTTTGCAGGTACTGTGTTTTTTACAAAATGAAGGTTTGTGGCAACCCTGCTTCAAACAAGTCTACTGGCATCATGTTTCCAACAGTATTTGTTCACTTTGTGTCTCTGTGTCACATTTTGGTAATTCTTGCAACATTTCAAACTCTTTCATTAATATATTTGTTATGGTGATATATGATCAGTGATTATGACTAGCAGAAAACTCAGATGAGGATTAGAATTTTTTAGTAGTAAAGGATTTTGAAACTAAGGTATGTATATTGTGTTTTTAGACAGTACACTGCACACTTAATAGACTGCAGTGTAATATAAACATAACTTTTATATGTACTGGGAAACCTAAAAATTCATTTGATTTTATTGCAATATTCGCTTTATTGCAGTGGTTCAAAACTAAACCAATAAATCTGAGGTATGCCTCAGATAAATATATATAAACATATGAATATATTAATAATACAATTATATACTATATTATATATAATTATGTATCATGTATATGACATATATATATAATTAAATATATGTCTACATATATAAAAACTGTTGTTATTGTTCTTGCTATTGTAACTTAATAGGGACAAAATACCTCAATAGTGAAATATGTCAAGTGTGAGTCTTCCTGGGAAGAAAGTGAACCACCTTTGCCTTGTATGACCCATGTGCGTTACACGGCATTTTACTTAATCCCCACACCAGTTTACGTGGGAGATACTGTCCATTCCTGTATAGAGGGTAAAACTAGGGCTCAGTTCATCAGGCAAGTTGCCCAAGGGCCATCCACCATAGTAAGTAGCAGAGGTGGAGTTTGCACCCAAACTTTATTTCAAGGCACTAACAGTAGTGCCTTCAGTTCCCACTGAGGCAGACATGGCTGAAACCCGCTCTCTCTCTGAGCAGCAGCTGGTACCACTGGCTTCTGGCCTGAGGAAGGGTGTGGATGAGAGAATGCGCTGTGTAACTGAGGAGGAGAGTCTTGGAGGAGAATGGCTATGAGGTGTGAGGGAGAGTGTGGGGCTGCCAGGGTGCTGGGCAATGGGAAGAATACTGGCATACTGCCTTTCTCCCCTTTGCTCCCCTGAAATGCACAGTCTTGCTCCATGTTCAGATGCCTCCAACTCCCAGAACACCCACCCAAGATGACCATCTTGCCCACGTGAGCTGTTCTCACTTCCTCGGGCTGTGCGGCAGTGCCCTTCTCATCCTTTAGTCTCCGCTCTCCCATCTGCCAGCCGAGCAGCCTCTCCTTCTTGAAAACCTTTTCCTTACACAATGGAATGACTTACTGGCTTTCTGCCAACACCAAAATAGTCTGAGCTCTATTTATCTGTTCTATGCTCAGGACAGGAAATGTCACGGTAAAACTCCAATTCTCTTGAATTTGGATGAGTCAAGCTAGTGCTCAGCAAATGGCAAAAATACTTGATTTTTAAATTTCTTTTGAAGTAGTTGAGGTGAGGAGGGGAGCATAAGGCAGAGAGAGGAATGAAAAGCTATGGGTCTTTTTGGTCGTAAGCTTCAGAAAATTCTGTGCATAGGAGTGGTGACTCAGTAACCTAGCACAGGGGCTCCATCTTATCCATAGGAACTAAGCACCTAGGTCTCCTTGTAACTAGAATGGGAAACCTGCATCACTGGAATCCCATCAACTCACCAGTAAGGCTTTATAACCTTACCTCCACGATGGGGTATTTCTTGGCCCAGGTGCTGTTCGCTGGGTCTGGAATTTCTTTACTACACCACTGAGGTCTGAGGGCCGAAAGAAGAACAAATACCCTATAGATAAAAAAATGACATCTGGTTAAGTGTGCCCACAGTGGCATGGAGGCATTGGTTCTTAGTGCACTGATTGCACTGTAGAGGCGGTTCAGTATAGGGGTATGCAAATGAGTAGCATAAAAACCCTGAAGGAGAAAGATGATGCATCATGCAAGGCTAGACTAGTTTTCTGTGGAGTTTGGATAGATGATAGACTCATGATGCCGCTGTTTGGGGTTTGCTAAATAAACTATGAAACTTTTACTCAGTGTAATGTTTAGCTGTCACTATCCAGCCATGCATTCATTCCGCAAACACGGACGGAAGCCCCAGCGAGTGATGAGCACATGCCACGTACTGGGGATGGAGGAGCAAACAAGAAGACATAGTTCCTGTCCGTGGGGAGCTTACTACTTAGTTTAGAATGTTGATAAAGTGTTCGCAGTAACAGGTAAACTATTATGCTAAAAGTAAAAACAAAACAAAAACAAAAAAAAACCTTAAAAAGCAAAACAAGATACAAATGGCATAAGTAGTTTGAACATAACTGTATTTTTTAAAAATGCCTAGAAAAAAAAAAAAACAGAAATAATCCAAACTGTTAACAGTAGTTGTATTTGATAGAAGAAATATGGGTCTTTTTTCTTTATCATTTCTGGGCTTTTGAAAATATTTTAAAATTGTTTACATTACTTTCGTGACATGGAAGGAAAAAAGTCCTAAAAATGTTTCTTATAAATGCATGTGACTTAAACTTTTATTTTTAAAAAATTCAAAACTAATATGAAACATTTTTTAAGAACTAGCTTTAAAAAGCTTTGATGTTTAATAAGAATGGAGGTTTAGCCCTTTGAAGCAAGAGATAGGCCCACGTAACGGGTTTTTCTCCAAACAAATGTGAGCAGATCATGCAGATGAGGACAGTGCCCAAGGGATGGTGGGCCAATAAGGTGGAAGAAAACTGGGTCCCTAATGACTGGAGCACAGCTGCCAACCAACCTGGATGACTCACCTCAGGACTGTTCTATGGGAGAGAAACTATTTTATTAAAGCCATATATCTGGTGACTTTTTTTTTTTTAACAAAAAAGTCTTCACCCTAACTGATAATATTTCCCTCAAGAAGATGAGTTTGATCCTGCTTGACTCTATTTGAATTAAACTTTTTCAAAGTTTACCTAAAGAGAGTGCTGCTTTGAAGTATCTGTCACACAAGGGAGCTTCAATAAATGTAAAGCCTTTCAGACAAGTTCAATGGCTAGTAGAATGACTTTGAGCTAGTTTTATTTTGACCTCTTCTCTTACTTTACACATTTGAAGAAATCTCTGTATTGAATAACTCATTAGAAGATTCTCTTTACAGAATAATACCCATTTAAAGAAATTGTAGAAAATAGTTAAACAGAACTACAATCACCTGTTATTCTAGCCCCTGATAGAACCACCATTAATATTTTGGTGCATTATCCTTGGGTTAGAGAGTGTTAATCACTACCCAATACTCCTTTACCCTCTTCCTTAGGAAGAGGACCCTGATATACTGGGATGACAGTGGGCCCAGATGTAAGACCACAATTTTTAAGTCTCCCTTGCCTCACCAAGTTCTGGGCAATGAGGTGTAACCAAAAGTGTCCTGACTTCTTCAGTAAAGTGTCTTGACTTCTTCACATAAAGGCTCCGGAACAGGGAAGTGTGGGCACCTTTCTTCCCCCCCGTAGTTGTAGAATGCAGGCATGATGGCTATGGTCACTGGACCATGAAGTGAGCTTGAGGATGGAAGCCAAGAGAGGACAGTGGCACGAAATGACAAAAGGAGCCTAGATCCCTGATGACTACAGAGCTACTACACCAGTCCTCGACCTGAGTTTACTTCCTTAACTTGGGTGAGAAACTGCCGGCCAGTTTAAGTCCTATAATCGGCTTTTTATGTTATACAGAAGCAAATTTAATGCTAGCTGATATATTTGCATATGGGTATGTGTGTGTGTGTATGTACTTTTTAAAAGGTGAAGTTGTGTAATTCTTTGCAACCTTTTTAACATGTAATATTGCAAATATTATACCATTTAATTTTCTTCTATCTCTTTAATGGCTATAATACGCCATACAGCATGAGATATTGTGATATAGGAAACCAGTCCCATGTCACTGGGCAAGTAGGTTCTTTCAAATAGTTCTCCATTAATGAACAATAATTCAGTGAACATATTTGCCACTAAATATCTGCAAATACTTATGATATACTTAAAATAAATTTCTACTTAGGAATTGCTAGATCATAGGTTTTATTTTTTTTCAAAAAATTTAACATATACTGCTGTCCAAGAAAGTTGAAGAAATTTAGTCTGCTACCAGCAATGTTTGAGAAAGCCCATTTCTTTGACCCATAGTGGCAACAGCTGTTATCATTTAAAAAAAAAAAGTTACAGAAATTGGAAAATGTAACCAACTCACTTTTGCCGGAAGTAACGCATTGAGAAAATGCCCACTATGACGACAGCAATGCAAATGCTTGGTGCCACAAACACACTCCAACTGGCTTTACCTGAAAAGTTAGCAAACCCTGTGACTGAGTTATCTGCCACGAACATCTAAAAATACTGTTGCGTGAACCCTCTGGCACCTCCCCACAGCTACTGGATAGCTGGGCTCAGGAACAAGGCCAACTTGTTTTTGTCCCTTCGGTTAGGGAGAAGGGGCCCTAAGGGGACCAGCTCTCTGGTTCTAAGGAAGGGACTCCAGCCTTACAAGGGCTCCTTCCTCTTAACAGGGGCAGAAGGAGAAGGGGGTGTGGTATACAAAGCGCTGGCTGGGAACTGGGAGCCCTGAGTTCTAGTCCTGGCTTTGCCGCTGACTGCTACGGGATCAGTGGACTTCAGATTCTTGATCTATAAAAGGTGAATGATGACGTCTACCTTACGGGTTGCTGTGAAGATTAGTGATGGTACATATAAAGCACATGGTGATGTATCTGAACAGAAGCAGCCCCTGAGAAATGGTATCACTGGTTTTACCAAACCATTGGAAAAGCCTTGTGTCTTTCTAGGGTCTTTGAAACTGTTCGGATTCCTTGCTATGAATGTGTACTCAGCTATGTGTCAGGATTCTCCATTACTTCATCCAGTTATTGAGTATTAATGCATCAGGCCCTCTTAGGTGCTGGGATGCAGACGTCACTAGGCCATGGGCTCTGCTGTCTTAAGCCATGAATCTAGTCCGGGAGACAGATGTGTAAACATGTAAACAAACCATGATGCCATGGGGTATACATTTAAAAAGGCACGTAAGAGGCAGTGTAGCAGGGATCGGCATGGGAAATGACATCAAAGGCAGCTCAGGATGTTCTCCCAACGGCACGATGTGAAAAGCGACAGATCTGAAGGATGGAGCCAGCACAGCAGACAAGTCAGGGAAGCAGACTAGACAAAGCTAGGCGAAGGCATGGAAAGAAGAAACAGTGCTGCACTGTCGGGCAACCGCAGGTAGTCTGGCTTTGCTTTCCAGGATAAATGATGAGCATGTGGCAGAGGACGAAGCCAGACAGATGAACAGGAGCAGATCATACAGGGCTTGGAGACGGAGCGGTTTGAATTCCGGCTTGAAGGCCCTTGGGGAACCACTGACGGGTGCCGCAGGAGGCCGACTGTCAGCGTGGAGCAGGCATCTTGCAGAAAGATTCTTCTAACTGTGTGCAGGACAGGTGGGGTTGGGGGCAGGGGAGGGAGGATGAGCAGGGAAGGATGAGAGGCCACAGCCCTGCCAGGCCCCCAGAGATGTGTGCCACCAGGGCCGAAGGGGGGGCGGGGAGCTGACGCAGGCAGCTTTGCTACCTCTCCGCACAATCAGCCCCATCTGACATTTCTGTAGCATCTGCCTTCCTTCCTTCCTGGGCAGATGGGACAAGTCTGGGGTACCACAGGTAGAAAGATGCTGGGTCATTAATCCAATTAATTGCTTACAAGTTAGCTTTCACGGGGTACTAGGGGATGGGGTTTGTCAGGCTTCCCAGCGGAGAAGTACCTGGCATAGAACAACAAAGTCCTGAATGATGGTTGCAGAGCAAGAACAGCTGGTTTCATGCTCGGAGCAGATGCAGACAGGTGCTGCCCGAGAGAACAGCACAACTTAGCCTGTGGAGGCAAGTCCATGTGAGCTATGTCCCTTCTTTATACACTCCGATTTAACCGAGGTCACTAAAACCTGAGTTTGAATTGTCATTCTACCACTTGCCACTTCCATGACTTTGGGTAATCTTTCTGTACCTTCTGGGCCTTATAAAAAGGCATCCTAATCCCTTATTCCTTTATTCATTTTTGAATTGAGTGCTTCCTGGTACTGTGGCCAGGTACAATCGTGTAAAGCAGACACCTTACGTGGCAGTGGTCAGGATTAAATGAGTAAAAGTATGTGTTATGCAGGCTGAATTGTGTCTTCCCACCCCAAAAAACCGTATGTTATTCTAACCTCCAGGACCTCAGAAAGTGACTGTATTTGGAAATGGGATCATTGCAGATGGAATTAGTTAAGATAAGGTCAGAGTGTAATAGGGTGGCCCTGACCCAGTATGACTGGTGTCCTTATAAAAAGAGGAAATTGAACGAAGACACATACAAGAATTCCAGGTGAAGATAAAGGCAGAGATCTACAAGCCAAGGAGCACCAAAGACTGCGCCTCAGCTGGAGGAGGAATTCTATGAGCTGATTCTCTCAGAGACTTCAGAAGAAACAACCCTGCTGACACCCTGAACTCAAGACTTCCACCTTCCACAACTGTGAGAATATAAATTTCTATTACTTAAGCCACTCAGTTTGTGGTGCTTTGTTACAAGGGCCCCGGCAAACAAAACAGTATGCAAAGCACTTAACGCAATGACCGCTGCATGTAACTATCTGATATGCACTAGCTGCTATGGTTATTATTGAGATTATTCCCATTGGCCATTGGAACAGATATTTAGTGAACAAGTACCATGTGCCGGGCACCGTACTAGACCTCAAAGATAAACAGGTATCAGTTCCTGCCTATTAGATTCAGAGTTTTGAACAGGCGTCAAATGTAGTGCATTATGAAGGAATTATGGAGGTGCATTTGGGAAGGCTTCCTGGAGGAGGAAACATTCAGGCTGAGTTTTGAAAAATAAGTAGGTACCATCTCCAAGCAGACCATGAAGTGGTAGAGTACTCCAGTTAAAGGAAACAGCAAGTGCAAAGGGGTAGCAGCGAGAAAGTAATTAATGAATTAGAGAAACTCTGATCATCTCTTTGCCAGTCGTAGTGGGAGTGTATACCCATGTAGGAATCCAGGGTGGACATACCACCTTTAAAGTTGCTTCTTACCTTCCAGACAAAATTCCCTCTTGTTTCCTGGCGGGCTTTCACCAGCAGCTGTCAGAGCTGTCATCCATAGCACATATGTCACTCTGGGCTGCAGGCTGTCTATTGAATGTGAATTTAGGGATACCCTATAGGGAATTTCTGAAAGGAGGATAAAGATAAAAGAAGAAAGACACGTATTAAAGGAAATATTTGAATGCGAGCTTTTACTTATTTTTGTTGCTGTTGTTATGCTTTATTTAATTTGAAAGAGAAAAGCACGTTGCGGTTTTAAAATGGTTCTAATTCATCAGTACTTAATACTTTAATTGGCCCTAGATACTGTCATTTATGGAGGTCCTACTTCACAGCATACCTAAATAATTAAATATATTTTCTGTGGTAAAATCTTTTGAAAGAACTTTTATCATTCTGCTGGTTTCTTTTTTTTTTTTAAGATTTTATTTCAGAGACAGAGTGTATACGCATGCCTGCTCTCCCTGGAGCACAAGGGTGGGGAGGGGCAGAGGGAGAGGGAGAAGCATACTCCCCGCTGAGCAGGGACACCCAGGGGGGCTCCATCCCAGGGGATCATGACCTGAGCCAAAGGCAGACACTTAACAGACTGAGCCACCCAGGCGCCCCTACCATTCTGCTTCTGAAATTATTTAGCTGTAGTAACTCATTTCATTTCCTATGACTACAATGTTTCCAAGATTTTAAGATATATTTGAGAACTTTTGGGGAGGCAATTAAATACACAAATTGTTTTCAATGGAATTTTTAAGCAAGCTAAGTTCAGCAGTTAATGAAATAGTTAAGTAACATTAATTTTGATTTTCTGCTTTTTTTGGTAGGTTCTGGACACGGGTCTTTAATGGGTTTAATACGATGATCTACTTTAATTTGACATAAAATCTAAAAGTGGGAGCAATTGTACTTAGATTAGATTTACTCAGGAGTTTAAGCCTAGCCTATCAGTCCCTTTTGCTCTCAACACCCCTGCAGAGTCTCAGCAGGGAAGATTTTGGGTTCTGATGTTGTTTTTCTCCTCCTGCAGAACGTAGGCAATCTCCTCCAGGATCTGCTGGCTGTGAGTTTTGGAGTGACTTCTTAAAAGCTGGGGATGCGGGGGCAGGGGGGCTACAAGGTCAAGGGCAGAACTTGGGCAGGAGCAGCCTGCGGGCTCTTCAGGCGTGCCTGTGCTGGTGATCCAGGTGGAAACTAGAACCCAGCACTTTGAGCCTCAATATCAGCTACCAGCTCACAAACCCCAGGGCAGGTCAGACAACGTTCCTGTTTGCTAAACTTATTTCAACAGTCACAAATATTTATTGAGCTGGTGCTCTGGACAAGTCACCAAGGATACAAAGGCACAGAATCTGCATCAGTGGGGAAAACAGACCTCTTATGCTCCCATACCCCTGTTTACTATGGGTAACCAGCAAGAAGGAGTCCTGTACTATCGTGGCCACTCCACGCAAAGGGGCTGAAGCCTGAGCAGATCGCTTAACAGCTGTGACTATCAGGGCAATTTCTGTATTCAACATCCTGTTGCGAAAAAAGTACCACGTGGAAAGTGGCAAGCCAACTCTAACCTGATGAAGTTGCTTGCCCAGACTTAAGCAGTATGATGAAACTCAAAAATCTCTCCTTATTCCTGAGGCAGGAGAGTAAAACATTAATTTTGGAGAGACCTTCTGCTCATCTTGCTGCAGCAAAGCATCAGTGAGCATCAGAGTCAACTGTCCGACTGCATGAAGGCACCGTCGGCTCTGAGACCTCAGAATAGGAGGGAAGGGATCTGAATGGTTTGCTGGGCCAAAGAAGTTTACATGCAAACACACACACACACACACACACACACACACACACACACACACACACACACACTTGAAGAACAAAAATATTAACTCTGTGGAGGGAGCAGTGAGGCAGGTGATGGCGCCAGAAGTTTGGCTAGCAAAAGAGGTTGTGTTGAGTAATGGGAGAAAGAAGTCATGCCAGAAATACTGGTTCTGCTGCCTGGTCTGGAGTGTGACCTCCAGCAGAGATAAAGGGGGGGCATTCAATCCGCAGGGGTCTGAAACTTTAGGCCGAGGTGGTGAAACAAGGAGGCAGCATTTTGGAAGATGGGATAGCTGCCAGTCCTTTGAAAGGCTGCAGGTAGGAAGGTCAAGTGCTACCAGACAAAACAGCTGCACGGACTGGAAACTAGTTCTAACCTAACAATCTACATTGGTTTACCAAAGTGGGGGGCAGTAGTCACTCATGTGTCAGTCAACAAATACTGTTTGTACGAAGCACCTCCTGCATGCCTGGCTGTATTGTAGGTACGGGGAGACAACGGTGAGCAAATTGCCATGGCTTCTTCCTTCATGATGCTTAGAGTCCGTTGACAAGAACAGCCCGGTAGTAACAACGCACAACGTGTGCGCAGGTGGAGACACGCGCTCTTGGTGCCCGTGGCAGTATCGGCGCGTTTTCAGAGGAGGGGCTGCGCAACAGAATCCCCTGTGCAAGGTACGAAAATGCAGATGCCCACCCCAGCTGCACCCCTCCTTTCTGCTCCGGCAGCACCACGTGCTCCTACTGCGCTCCCCATGCCCCCTTCGTGCAGCTGCCTCGGGGGCAGCCCCAAGAGACAGAGGACAGGGCCCCTTCTGCCTTGGCCCTCCATCCTCCTCCTCTGCGTGTGATGCCTCTCTCTTGGGGTCTTTTTCCCTCGTCCTCAACCTACAGCCCTCTACCCGTCTCTAGAAACTGTACTTGTGGATTTGCTAATGATTTCTGGTTGCTAAATACAATAGGGATCTACCGTCTCCCTCGGTGGACCGCGAGCTCTCTGAAGTTAGGGGCAGGTCTAATTCATCAGTAAGTGCTTCCGGAACAAAAGGAAACTTAAAGTGGTGTGAAATAGGACTGTGAATCTGCACCCCCTTTCAACTTATTTTAAAATGCCCTTACACAAGGGGCGCCTGGCTGGCTCAGTCCGTGGAGTGTATGACTCCTGATCTCAGGGTCTTAAGTTGGTAGAGATTACTAAATAAATAAATAAAACTTAAAATGCCCTTACATAGACTTTAGACTCATCAGATTCGTAGTAAAATAAGGAAGAGATTTTCTTCAACACGTACAAGAGTGGCTTTAAGAACCAGCTGACTGTGTTGGTTGTTAATAGGCATCGTGGCTTAAATTCTGCTAAAATGACAGCTGGGGTGGGGGGAAGCAGCACATCTCACACAGAGAACTCCAATGGCCCACAAAGAGGTCAATGAAGTCATCAGGTTCTCAGATGCATTTCCGAACTGACTTACCCTGACAGGCCCAGTAGGAAGCAGCCCTGTTCAATGATAGATTCTACTTATCGATGGTGGGTTAGTTAAGTGACTGCTTGCAAGGCCTTATAATAGAATTCTATAGAGCTGTTAAAAAGGAATGATGCAAATCCATACGGACTGATGTGGACCGATATATTATTGAGAGGTAAAAAGCGAGATGTAGATCAGAATACAGATGATGATCCCAAATATATGCTTGACAAGTGCATTAAGTTTTTTTCTGGAAGAACATGTGAAGAACTGCTATAGCCTAAGAATGGAGGAAGAATTTCCACTGTATAGCTTTCTGAACGATTTGAATGTTTTTTTACCACGTGCAAGTATTATTGATATAATAAAAATTAACTAGCATCAAGAGTCATAACTTTCAGAAAAGCAATACTGAAGATCTTCTAAGGTCAAGAGAAAGGACCATCCTGTACAGTTTCCCAGGTAAAAGTCACTCTGGCAGGCAGCTGGTACCCACATCTCAGGGTGGCTTTGCTGCATTCTCCCTGACCTAAGAGCTCTCATGAAGGAATAAAAATATTGTTTCTTTATGATAAATGCTCCTGAAAGAAAGCCAGCTGCTTATGAAATAAAAAGAAGGTCAAGCCAGGAAAAAAAACACGACTCTGAATAAATCAAAGATTAGAACATCAAATCTGGCAAGCGACTTGGAGCTCCGACATAAATGAGAGATGAAATCATTTGAGATAATGTCCCAGCCAAAATTTAATTGCTTTCATTTTAGAGTTATAGAATAATTATAGGTCATAAGAAGTTACTTAAACTGTATTGTATTTTACCCATTTTAAGGAGAAAATAATATGCTATGATAGTATTTGCAAATGTGGGGATTCAAAATTTCTCCCAACTCAACCCTTGCAAACCTCAAGGGTCTATATGATAGTATTCAAGTGCTGTTATTGCTTTTTGAAATGCTATCTCCCCCTGTGAGCAGCTCCTGAGAGCCTAGTCCATTACCTTCTCTTCTTCAATTTGCTTGGCACATAACATATTCAGTAACTCTGTGTGCATGTGTGCATTTAGATATTTTATTTTTCTTCATTCAGTTAATTTCACAAATATTTACTGAGCACCTACTACGTGCCACTCACAGCGCTAGCACCTGTAAGTATGCACATGCGTGTAGTTACGTGTCCCCGACACCTAAATAAAAAAGACCCTACTGCATTTGTTTCTCACACATACCACAAAGTTGAGGCTGGGAATTGGAGTCCTGTTCCTTCCAGTATATTCTATAATGGAGGAGGCAGCCCATTTGCTCCTGGGCTGGAACTTCATTCCATGAAATTAATACACTCCCCTTTTCCTCTGAGATGGCATTAATGTGGGGGCCACTCAGTGGTGCTGCAAGGTAGAACACAGGAGGCTTTCGTCACCCTCCAAATCCAAACTGTTGAAATAAAGCAAAACTTGGCAAAAAGTGTCAAGACTCACCTTTGTGTTTAGAGTTAGCCCGGATGGAGCTGCCTCCTCTCTGGTCCCCTGACAGCGCATACACGCTGATTTTGTAGCAGCTGTAGGGCTTTATGTTCTCTGCAGGGAAAAGGGAGTTCTTACAACAGGTTTGGCATCACGTATGAGTCACTAAAGGGAGACAGTTAAGTATCTGATACGGATGCATTCAAGGCACTTCTTTGCTTTCTTTAGTTTGAAGATAGTTCAAGTACAGTCCGGACTGAGGGTAAAGGGGTGACCTAGGTCACGAAATCTCAGCATCCGGTTTGCCAGTTGATGGCTTCTGGAAGCCACTGCTCCCACCTCCCAACTTCACCTCCTGGTGAACAGACAGGCCAACCTGAAGTGTCTTTCCAGGGTCATCACGATTAAGGAGACAAAAGCTATTGCACTTCCAACAAAGATTTAAATATAACCACACAGGATGCTTTTGAAACAGAACTCACTTTCAAGAAAAAAAACCTCACGGACTTCTACAAACAAATACTTTGCTGTTTACAGAGAAGTGCGGCTGGCGGTTTGCAGTCACAGAACCGGGACAGCTCTTCTCACTCCGGACATGCTTAGCGGGATCGGCCCCATGCGGCTGAGACTAACTGGGCACGCTCAGGGCAATCCAACCTCTCCTTCTGTCCCTCCTTCCCCGCGTTCCCCTCCGTGCTCCAGTCAGATTACACCTGCTTCACAGCCGGGAGGTTAGAAGACACCTGGGAATGTTAATGCTACTTCCTAGCTTTTAAAATGCCACACTTTGCAATTTTCTGTCCGTCATGACGTTGGCTGGCAAGCTGCTCATTCCTGTCAAAACTCCTTATTTCCATGAGTTTCAGATTCTACTTCCTGTAAAGAAAAGGCCCTTTTCATAGATACTGCCCATGACAGATCTTTAAATGTCCAAGGAAATTTAAAGGGAAATGAGAGAGAATCCCTACCAGGCAACTATAGGGCATATGGTCAGCGTAAGGACTCTCTCCCACAGTGTTTAATGCCCTGCCGTAGGCAGATCGGGTCCCCTCCACCGACAATTGATGAGGGCTTAACATTTCATTTTTGAGGAAGAGGAATTTTATATCACAGAATAATTTACTCAATCATGTTTTATATGAAAATCCATTGTCCCTTAAATAGTCCAGCAAGTACCCTACATAAAGCTCAGATGTGCAACCAGTACTGTCAGAAGAGACCACGAGGAGATTCAAACCCATGCCATGGTGAGTTCTCATTTGTATTCATGAATCAAGTGATACGGAGAAAAGGACAGCTTAGTCCAGTCATCCAAAGATTCTTCGCGGTGGCATGCAGACCCAGAAGCTGAAAGGGCAACACGGAACATGGAATCATATTTCATTTGGGAGAGGGTTGGGCCTGGCTGCTGTCTCTAGTCCTGCAAGTAGCCGACCAACCACCGTGCTTGTGCAGGTGTGGGAATTCCAGATGAGCTCATTAAGCAAATAGTATCGTTGCATTTTGCCATGCAAAACCTGAGCTCAGGGCAGAGGCTGTGGGCTTCCTCTTGTGAACACCCTACCTACCCTTAAAGGAGGAGGGAACAAAGCAGGGCTCCACAACTTAGCTGACATTTCCCTTTGCAGGAAGAGGAGAGCCCTAACGAGCTTATTCCCTGGTTCGGACCTTAGGGACTCCTGTTTTATTGGCTAATTCTTACACATACACGCCCTAATCATTAGCTTTCAAAAATTCATCTCAAAACTTCCTCAGCTTTGCTGTCCAGTGCACAACGTCCACATTCTTAAGATCTTTATCTCTTTCTACAGGCTGGCCCCAACTTCCGGGCTCATTTCCCACTACTCCTGTGCATACATATATACCTGGCACCCTTGGGCAAAGGCTCTGACTCCATGTTTATAAACTACCTCTTTGGTGCGTTTTTTGCAGAAAGCTGTTTTCACCTAATAAGTATGGGAGAAGACACACATTTATGATCAATAATGAGGAGTGATCACAGAGGAAATACAGTGGGAGCATGCAGAAGAGAGACCCAAATAGCCTAGGCACTGGGGAAAGCATTTCTAGATACCTACGGATTTCTACCTATTTGTAAAAGGAGTGGCTCTATGTGGTCAGAATCATTTTTACCCACGAAAGACAGTACTGATGGTCTCTAGCCTAGGCCCCACCAACCTATAACCCAAGAGCTGGATTGTATTCTGGCCTCCACAACATACTCCAGAACACGCAATGCTTCCCCAGCCAGATGCTGGGAAAGCGCTGGTCAGGATCTGATGGCACGGAGTCACCTTACTGACTGGAGAGTGCCATACTGAATCCATACGTATGAATTACTTAATTTTTTAAGTGTTTATTTCCAGAATGTAACATCAATAGCTAACCCACAGTGTTTTCAAGCAGGGGAATAGCTTTAATTAATGAAGTTATTTTACCCAGTATTGTACTGATTTCAAATGAGTATTTCTAAAATGCTTAAAAATGTTTTAGTTCCCTAAATATGCAAAACATTCTTTCTTGTCATCTCTTTTATGGTATTTGAGTAGTATTACAGAAATTCTAAAAGGAAGAAAGTATAGGGACCACAGGGCTCAAACTATCTCACAGAGGTCAATCCTAATATAGTTTATAATAAGCATTTACAATTTTGTAGCAGTTTGTAGTTCAGTAAATGTCTTTTCTATCCACTGTTTCATTTGATCTGATGGGCATAAGAGCCCTAAAGGGAAGTTGGTTCTACTGCAACAATCTAGGGACAGGGAATGCATCACCCTGAGGGCCACTTGATTGTCCTGTTAGAGACTATCACATGTAAGGCAATTTCTTTCTCAAAACTGAACTGATATCTGCCTTATAATTTCCATCTGGAGGACTCAATTTTGTTCTCCAGAGCAACAAAGGACACATATTCTTTCTCAGGTATACATCAAAGCCAGCAACAGCCATCAAACTGCTCACCCCCATCTAGAATTCTCTTCTATAGGCTACATGGTTCCCATGTTATTACAATTACTATTATTATTTTAAAGCAGGCTCCACACCCAGCATGGAGCCCAGTGCGGGGCTTGAACTCACAACCCTGAGATCAAGACCTGAGCTGAGATCAAGAGTCAGATGCTTAACCAACTGAGCCACCCAGTTGCCCCTAAATGATTCCCACATTAAAAGTTCCAGACCCCTAATGACTTGTTCATCTTCCTCTGATGTTCACTGGGTTATCTAGACAACACTATCTTTAGGTGTAGTGATGACAACTGAACACAACCCACTAGAAGTCTGAACAGCTAAACTGTGAAAGAGATCCATGGTTAAGGGCTAGCTCACGTACTTACTGTTTTGTGCTGTGTTCTGCTCATTTCATTTGTCTTTTTTTTTTTAAAGATTATTTATCTGTTTATTTATTTGACAGAGAGAGAGAGAGAAAGTCAGAGAGAGAGGGAACACAAGCAGGGGAAGTGGGAGAGGAAGAAGCAGGCTCCCAGCGGAGCAGGGAGCCCAATGCGGGGCTCGATCCCAGCACCCTGGAATCACGCCCTGAGCCGAAGGCAGATGCTTAACAACTGAGCCACCCAGGCGCCCCTCATTTCATTTGTCTTGTCTCCATAGGCAGGGTATGCGTATCGTCTCAGGCAGGTGTAATGATGGCCATGGCGTCATAAAATATTATAGAATTTAGAGTTTGAAACCTATGAGAATCTTAGCCCTATCAAGTATAATAACAACAGTGACAGCTAAATTATCAAGTACTTAAAATGCATGAGGCACTGTTCACAATGTTTTCTCTACATTTATTCAGTTAGTCCTCACAATAACCCAACGAGGTAAGTATTACTATTTCCCTCATTTGACAGATAAGGAAACTGAGGCAGAGAGAAGTTAAGTAATTTTCCGTAGGTCACACAGCCTTAAGTGACAGAGACAGGGCTTAAACCCAGATAGTCTGGTTGCAGAACCTGCACTTTTTACTATGCTAAGCTTTTTCCTAAAAGTGACACTGACGAAGTTCTGTCCGATCATTTTAATATCTTTTCAGATGCTTTCTATCACTTGATAGAAACCACTGACAGATTTGGATTTGAGGACTGAGATGCTGATTACCATATAGATAATTCTGGATTTATTATCACACAAATAATATGCAGCAGAATTGAGAATGAAAGATCTCCTGATTTCCTCATCTGTACAATGGGTATAATTAAACACTCACTGCATATGATTGTTCTGAGAATTACATAAACTCCCAAATGAAGGGTGCCCATCACACTGACTGGTTACTACTTAACTTTCAGCCATGCTTGTTTGGTTCAATGATACATTTGTCTTAAATGGTTCTGTGTGAGGCACATGAATTTTCCATAAGTACTAGAGTTTTTGGTCAATCAGTTGGTCTTCTGTAGCTGCAGTGCTGTATTCTAAGGTGCTGTCCTGAAGGACTCTAGGTCACCACTGTCCCTTTTATGCAGCTGCCTATAATTGAAGAAGGTTCTGGGTTCCCAACTGTGATTTCTTATAAAAAAAAAAAAGTGAACTTAAAAGCTTTCGAAAAGGTGAACAATTAAGTACCTGAAATCAGAGCAGACACATTGTAGGGGGTAGTCCGCAGCCAGTTCAGGGGGGGCTGCGTGCCACCCCTGGGATGAAGTTCCCTCCATTCCACCACATACTCCTGGACAGCAGGTGCAGCTTTCCCTGGAGGCTCCCACGTCACCATAATGTTGTCCACACCCTTCGAGTTTGCAGACACCTGGCGAGGAGCCGGCAACCCTTTTTGGGGAAAAAGGGGGAAGCACAAAAACAAAATCACAGGTGGATAAAGATATAAAAAACAATTCATTCCGGCAAAATTTTACGAAGAACCAATTTCTCGTTAAGAACTTCAGATTTGTTCTTTTAAGTGCAAGGACCCCTGTGCAGGGTTATTTGTGGAATTATTTTCCCCTTCATCTTGCACTTCTGTGTCCCCAAAGGTACCTGCTGTAGTGACATATGCATCTTTCTAATCTACCTCCCAGATGTTTATTTAGAGATCTATGCATCCTTGAAAGTTAGTGTGGCTTTGTGCTTGTGTTCTGTGTTTCCATGAAACGTGCTGGGAGTAAGTTTAATGCTTTTTCTTACTTTTTCCTTCCCACTCAATATTATATTTCAGAATATGTCCATCCTGCTGCTATATGTAAATCCAGCTCATTCCTTCCAACAGCTACCTCACACCTCTTTCTGTCCAGTCTCCAAGTGACGACGAGGAGGATCCTTCCAACTCCTTGCTAACACAAACAAGGATACAATGAACATTCTCTTGCATGTCCTCATGTGTGCCTGTGCAAGAATGTCTCTGGATATATCTGCACAGAGCTACTCAATTATAGAGTAAATCCACACATTCGTTCATTAAACATGCCCACAGTGATCTCTAAAATAGCCAATCAGTTGACACTCCAACAAGAAAAGCATGAGGATTCTTATTTCCCCACCAACAGCTGGTATTCTCTGACTTTCAAATGTTTGCCAATCTGGTACATGCAAAGGGGCATTTAACTGCGGTTTTATTTTGGTTTTCTGGTATCTTTTTTTTTTTTTTTATAAATGGTTTTCCAATTTCTTATGAAGCTGAGCTTTTCTTTATATATTACGAGCAATCTGACTTCCCCCTCTGTAAACTTCCTGCTCATATACTTAACTCATGTTTTCTGTTGAGTTTCCTGTCTTTTCTCTGATTTACAGAAATAGGTTTTATATTCTAGATATCAATCATTAGTTTTCAGCACTAGAAATATACTTCACTCCTTCAACTCCCTGATAACTTTATGATGTGTTCATTGCACATAAATATTTACTTTGATGTAGGTAAATTTATCTATGGCTTGTACATTTTGAGTCTTGTTTATGAAATTCTTTCATCCTGGGATCACAAAGATACTCAACTACATTTTCTTCTATTGGCTTTTGGTTTTACCTTCCCCCATTTAAATTTTTAATCCAAATCTAGCTAAAAGGCTTTTTTTTTAAGGGAATAGATTTTATTGTATCTTTCCATACTGTGAGTCGATTTTTGCAAATGTGATACCATCCCTAACATATACCAAGTTCCATATATTCATGGGTCCATGTCTGGGGTCAACTTCTTTGCTAGAACACACTATTGACATTACTAGGTATTGTGATGTCTGATTACCTGGTTGGTAAAATCCCTTCCTCATTTTTCCCTTCATTTTTCAAAGTGGTCCTGGATATTCATGACACTTTATTCTTCCATATAGCTTTTAGAATCAGTGTATCAGAGTCCCCAGAAATTCCAGCTGGTATTTTTTATTGGAATTAAGTTAAATTGTTCCATTCATAAGTATACTGTTTCATTGAAATTATTCAGGTCCTCTTTAAAAGCCCCAACTCCTCCATTCTTTGTTACAGGTTAATTCCTAGACACTTTATACCTTGAGTTTGCAATTTAAAAGGCATCTTATTTTCTACCACTTATCCTACCATTAATTTGTGTGTGTTATTCTTATTTCTAGCGAACCTGCTAAAATTTCTAATTAGTTCTAATAATTTATCTATTGCCCTTGTTGAATTTTCCATGTAGTAAACTTATTAGCGGCACACGTAAAATATCTCCTCCTTCCAATCTTTAAATTAAATCTTTTATTCCTTTTTTTGTTTTCATCTTGTTGCAAATTTTAAAGAGAATGTGCCTACCTATCTTTATTAGGATGATATTTGCTGTAGGTTTTCGGTAGAAAGTCTTTAAAAACTAAAATTTTTCTTTTTCCTTCATAGTGCTCCAATAGGTTTATTTCTATAAAGTACTGTTTATTTACTAAAATATTATTTTTCACCAAATACTTTTCTACATCCATTAAAAACATATCCCTTTTCTCTCTTTTTTATTATTGTGGTGAATTACGTTAATACATTTTTCTGATGTTGATCCATCTTTGTATTCTTGGGGTCAATCCTGTTGATCATTCTTCACTAATTTGTTTTCGTCTCTCCCCCCCTTTTTTTTGCAGAAACTTTTAAAAAACGGATCTTATGCCTTAGAGAAGTGCTAAGTTCACAGCAGCATGAGTGGAAGGTGCGAGGTTTTCCGTATCCTCCCCACCCCCACATGCGCACAGCCTGACCAGCTGCTGACATCGCTCCAGAGCGGTACACCAGCGTGGTATACGCCACCGAAAGATTTTTTATAAACATTTTCAAGTATTTTCCCCCTTCACTTAGTTTTTTCTGGTACTGGGGCTCCTTTTAAGTAGTTGTCATAACTTCTCTTTCTATTCTTTCCATGTTTTAACTTTTCTCATGTTTTGACTTCTTTCCCCGTTCTGGATGCCTTTTGGAAGAGACTCTCACGCAATCTTCTGCTCACTCATTCAGTGTTCAGATGAGTCCTTTCTGCTATCCAACCCATTGGCTGCGTTCTTGATTTCAACAACGAACTTTCCATACTGAATCTCTTTATCTGGGGCTTTTTCATAACCATCTAATTCTGACTGAGTTATGTTTCTAGCATCCTCCCTAATCTTTCTAAGGATACTTGTTATGCTTATTTAAACTCTCATTCTTTCTGTTGCATTAGTGAGATTTCCTACGGTACAGGTTGCCTTTACCAGAATGTGTGCCTCTCAGTTTCTCCTAATTTTCTCCTTTGGGATCTTGTGTTATTTTCTTGGATTGCTCAGCAGCCTTGGCCTTTATCTTTCTGTGGGAGGAGAGTGAAGGTTTTCCCTTAGCTTGTGCTTCTCCAGGCAAGTTCAGGTGGGGAGGAGGAGCTATTCAGGGTGGAAAGCTCCAGGCCAGAGAGCCTACGCAGGGATGTAGCCTGAGCTCTACCTATCCCCAGGCTTCCCTGAGTTACACCTGGTACCTTCAGAACCTACCCATGCCTCTATGGCTGGCACTGCTCTTCATGGGGAATTGAGGCTGTTACTCTCTTTTGTAATTGCTGGGCACATGGGGTGGATGGCAGGAGACATCTCAAGAGCCAGCCAGCTCACAGGTACTCTTTGCTCTCAGACCCCCTCCACAATTAGGTGTCAGGGCTTCCCTGAAGTTACTCTGTTCTGCTCTCTGGGCTTCCCTGCTCCATAGCAGAAATGTCCAATCAATGATCATATCAGGGCAACATGAGCAAGAAGAAGTAGTAAAAACAGAAAGTGCTACCACAGTGCTCCCCCGTATCACTATTCCCCACTGCACTCAGCCATCTATCCTGTCCCTCTTGTGGCATCCTCAGAATTGTGCTTGGTGGTGAGAACCTGTAACCTGTGCATTGCCTATTCTGCCAGGGAATGGAATTCCCCACTAGGGGTTCCCTTATATTCATTTGCCTTGGTACTGGATATCTTGGCTATGCCACAAGATTTTTTTTTTTTTTTTGAGAATGAAATGCATTCATTTAGTAAATATTTATTGAGCGCCTATAGGTTCCAGTACCCTTTGGCAGGTGACGGGCTAAAATAGCCAAAGAGCCCTTCTTTCCAAAGAAAGCAATGAGCTAAGCAAATCAACTTGGCATTGCCCTGTCTGAGTCATCCTATTTACCAGGAACCAGCCTGAATTTCCTTCCCATGATGTTTGCCAGGGCACGTTCTCTCCTTCAGAACTCTGCTAACAATTCACCTTCTTTCTGCCACCTTTCAAAATTATTTCTTTAGCCTCAATCATTCAACTTCCCATCTCCTTTTCCCCCCGAGAGCTTCTGAACAGAGTTATGAAATTCATAAGGTATTTGGAATACATGCCCACCTAAGAGACAGGTGGCCTGGTTTTTCGGTCCAGCTCTGCCACTAATTGGATGTATGGTCTTGGCTAATTTCCTTCACCTCCTGGGGCCTCTGTTTCTGACATCTGTGTGGGTCTCTGTTTATGACTGTACTGGCTTCTGACCCTTCCCGTAGTTTCAGGAATTCTTGAGCACAGGGACTGGTCTGAAATATTAAACACGTTTTTACTTGTTGACTGCAGGGTTGAGCACACATTCGATTTTCATCGTAAACCAACAAAATCACTCTTATGTTTCTTTATAGGCAATGCTGTGGCAGGTGCTTTTTACAACAAAGTTGTCCCTACTTTCTCAAAACCAACATAATTCTGCCTGGGGAGGGGGAGGCACATTACTTTCCTTTCCTAAGAGGAAAGCTATATGTGTAAGTAGTGTGAACATACGCTGAAAGAGAGGGAGACAAAATCATGCTATGCTATTCCTACAGATCATTCAGAATATGTGTGAGACAAGAGCACTCAAAGATGGGATGCTGTAATTTGCCAATGTGCCCTCCACGTCACTCTGGGATACACAGAGTATTGGGTGTTTGTATTAGGTGGTTAAGATGTGGTCTTAGGAGAGACAATAGACCCTTGAGATTCCAAGATTTCCAGGACCAGGACCCTCTTAGTTACAGCTCAGTTCAAGTACTACCCTATCTTACCTCCCCTGCATGTTCATCCTTATTGAACCTCATCCTTATGCAACACCTGTCAAATCCGGGAGGAACAGGTGTTCCTCTTACCTCTCTCTTTGTCACTGGTTTTCATCATCTTCCCACTCCCCATGGACCTCAATCCATTAATTAACTCCTCTCTCCCCTTTATCTCCAAACTCTTCTCTACCTGATTCTTTTCCTCAACTTGCACGTTTGCTCAGATCTTATTTAAAGCAAACCCTCATGCCCGCACACCTCCACTCCCTCACCTGGCTCCCACCAACTCGTCTCTCCATACCCCAGTCACATGTTGCCTCCATACCCCAGTCACAGGCATCCTCTCCAGGCCCATGCTTCATCTTTCCTCTGTTCCTAGTTACCTGGGCATCCCTCTAATCTCACACTTATTATACTGCACCATAGTTTCCTTGTTTATGTCTGTCCCTCCCATGTGACTGAATATAACTGGAGGACCTCAACAGTATTTTTAACCTAGTTGTTGGATTCTAGCTCCCTTATGTAGTATATGCTCAGTAAATGACTGTTGAATGGATAAAGTGGAGGCCAGCTCTAACATAATGAATGTGCCATTTTGAGAAGTCGTTACCAAATCTAAATAAAGCACCTGGAACAGACCCAGAAAATTCATGAAGTTAATAGCCTCAAGACCTATCTGCAGCGACATCTGAAGAAGTAAGGTATTCTGACATGCTACATTTTAACAACAGCAGGATACTAAATAGTGGTATGAGTTCAATTTCCCCCACAGAATTCACTTTAAAAACTATATATGCAGCACTTACCCACAGAAAAAATTTTTTTTTAAATATAAAAAGCAAAAGGGAAAGAAAATCACTTGTAGTCCCATGACGCAGTCATGATTGCTACTAACATTTCCACATACATTCTACTGGATTTTTTACCATGCAAAAAAATGTGTACTCATGTAAATACATATTTTAAATTGCATCATCCCATATATACTATTGAAAGCCTACCTTTTTACTTATTATGTGCATCCTTCCTTGCCAATAAAAGCATAGCTACAACATCACTTTAACCCAGTGTGGGGTTAAGGCAGGTGAGAGTCATGATATATTAAACCAGTCCCTTCTCTATTATTTTACATTTAGATTGTTCATGGTGTTTCACTATTTCAAAAATTTTTCAACAAACATCTTTGTCCTTATACTTTTAAGCACTTATCATTTGCTGAGGATGCATTTCTAATGGTAAACATTTTTAGTCAAAGATACATTAGGATTTAAAGTTATATATGGCCAAATTGTCTTCAGAGAGTTGTACCAATTTACATACCCACCAGCAGGGTATGGCATATCTTTTCCCCACACACTCACCCACATGGGTTATACTAATTCTACTTACTCTTTCTCAGTCTGATTTGGTTTCTCATCTTTTCTCAAAATTTGCTTCTCACTGATTGCTAGTTAGGCCGAACGTATTTTCATATCTTTATTGCTACTTTTCTGTTTAATTTTTAGTTGCCTGTTCATATCTCCGATCTCTTATTTATTTGAAAAAGTAGATAGATCGAAAGATAAACAGATAGGTAATCAATCAATCTCCTTTTGCCAAAAATGTGATATATGCTTTTCTTAAACTGCTATTTACATTTTTATGGCTTTGTTTATGGTGTTTAAAAATTTTTTATTTTACTATTCATAGAATTTGAGCTTTCTTTCCCCACAGTTAATTCATCTTTTCAGGTTTGTGCCTTAGTACCCACATTAGTCACAGATTACCAGTTGCCTACCAAACATTCTCTCCTTTTTAGAAAGGGAGCATCACTGCCTGAAATATATTTCTAAGCCTCCTCTGCAGCTGGGTGTGACCAGGTGACCAGATCAAGTCATTGACTACAAGTGTGTTGTGTGACCTGGAGCAAAGCTCTTCAAGGGTGAAGGGTGGGCCCTCCTCTCTTCCTTCTTTTCCTAGAAGAAAGGAGATAGAGCTCTGGCAGCCATCTTGGACCATATCCATGTTGAGGATGGAAGCCAACTTGGCAGAGGAAACAGAAAGAAGAAGCCTGGAATCCTAATAATGTCACCAAGCTGTCACACCAGCCCTGAACTGTCTACCTCTGGACTTCTTTTATGTGAGAGAATTAATAAGCCACTGTAGTCAGGCCTCTGGTAAGAGCAACCCTTACTCCTTAGAGCAATTCCTAACTCATATACCAACCTCAAGTTACATCAGTATTTACTTGTATTTTCTTCTAGTGTTTTTTATCTACTGTACCATCTCTATGTTTATGAATATATGACTGAAAGGATATATAACTAAAATTTAACAGTGTATATAAAATAATCATGTTTGGGTAGAAGCTTCTTTCAAACGATGATTGCTAGACTCATATGTAGATAAACTTGTTCCACTGAATTTTAAGAAAGGATTTGATTATAGTTTTATAAGGCATTTTTTGGAAAAGTTAGGCCAATGATCTTGACATTGAGAAATAGCATTTATATCTACTTTATTGACTAATCATAAGCTTTTATCTCAAGAAATGAGTTTTCAGAGCATGCAACTATAAAATGTGGATAGCTAGCTGGGAGATTTCAATGTAGATAATTGGATAAATATCTGAATTTGTGTAATAAAGAGCTGTAGTATAGAAAAGTTTTACTGCAGTTTCATTACAGCCAGAATTTCATTTTAATACTATTGGTTTTAAAATATGTTTTGACTGTAAGTGTAGAATTTTTTTTCCTAGAACTTGACAACACAGATTATTCTTGCGCCTAGAAAGATTAGCCAGTTATTAGTGTTCAGTTTAATGTAACTAACATTTCCTTAACTAACATTTGCTAAGCACCTGCTATGTATTACTCTCTGTATTTAATGTCACAATGACTTACAAGACAGATAATATAATCCCTACTTTAGAGAGGGGGAAATTGAAGCTCCGAGGTGTTAATTCACTTGTCCAAGGCTACTCATAGGGTAAGTGCAAAAGAGCCTCTGAAGGCTTCTGGCTCCAAAACCTAAATTCCTGTGCAGCTCATGCCAGGCCCTCGGCTGAGCCTGTGGAAGAGAAGAGATAAGTAAGACACAGTTTCCCATAGGCGATATTAAAGGAAAGTTGGTACTTACCTGGCCCAAGCAGGTCCGTTATGTTAATACGAGTGGGCAGGGAACTGCCTTTTGAGTTAGCTGCAGACACAGTTACAACCCAATTCCCAGTTCTAGGAATGACCCAGGTCCAGGAGGTGTGTTCTGTGATGTTCTGTAGTGTGACTTTCCCCCCTGCCACCTCCTGCAAAGTCACGCAATAGTGGAGGATTTTTCCTCTTGCCTCGGATAGACTCATATTCTGCAACAAAACACATCCACTTACTCCCAAAGTCGCCAGATGCTTTGTGGCTGGACTTAATGGCCCCCCGCAGCAGGAGATAACATAGGAGTGACCTTTTCATTTCTATCTTCTTATCTCTTCCCCTGCATATTTTGATGCCTCCACCCAAGCCCACCATTTAGGGGAAAAAAAAGTCAGTTAACATTTTCTAAAGCTAATTCTTAAAAACAGATTGATTTTCCTTTCTTGCTTCAAAATGAAACTTCCTAACAGTAGAAACCTCAGTTACATCCAATGGAATAAGAGTGGAATCTGAACTCAGATGATCTGGGTTTCATTGGTAGAGGGATTGCTAGTCTAAAGTCAGGATCCCTGGTTCCCCTCTCAGCTCCTCCCTCTGTTCCTTGAGTGGCCTTAAGCAAGTAATTTCATGTACTGGACTTATTTCCTATTGATAAAATAGGTCTACCAAGCACCACTAGCTGTGTGACCCAGAGTAAAGCACTTGGCCCCTCTGAATCTCCATTTCTCAATCTGTGAAACACACCCCTACACATACATTCACACACACACACACACACACACACACACACACACACACACACAAAACTTTTCATATAGAAAGTGTAATGCTGCTCATTAAATCAAAAATGAGATTTTCAAGAGCTAAACTTGTAAAATCCACACTTAGTGAGCTGGATTAGCCATCTGTGCTAGAAAAGTAAGACACTGTTTATAAATGTGTGACTAATGAGTTTTGGAATTGCAAAAATTCCAATTGAGATAATTTGGGAGCAATCCCAGAAAGTAAGCAGAAAACTAATTATTTGTATTGTAACCCTGTTTGGATAAGGACCAGAACCAATGGGAAACAGAACCAATGAAAATGGAGAGTGGCCAAGGGCAGCCCTGGCAGTGCCCATCCTTGTCTAGTTCAGGGAGAGGACGGTTTAGCTTGTCAGACTTAAGCATGATGGTTTTCTTGGCAAGGCTAGTCCTCCTATGGGTTCAGGTGCTGAAAGACACACATTAGGACTGGCAAATGCCCCCTTCTCGGATTCCCTACCCCTTAAGCAATCTTCTAATAATTTGGTTTCCTGTGTATTTATTTATCAGGAGAGGCTGGAGTAACATAAACATCTGTTTCACTTAAAATTTGTATTTTTCACTTTAAGTGAATAAATTGGCCTTCTGATGATAATTTAGTTTCTGAAATAATTAGCATGCTGAGAGAGAATGTTCCTATCTGCTGATTCAAGACTTCTGGGTAGCCCAACAGCTGCATTCCTCACTGTAAATTAATCCATGAACATCTAGCTTTTTATATTTCAGTCTCTGGGAACTTGATTAATGCAGGTCCTATCCCAGGTGCTCTTCCGGATCCACAAAGTCCAGGACTGGATCTTAAACCATGGTCAATGCACCAGAGTACCATGTTGCTGAAGGCTCTTTTGGGTGCACATTCAGCCTTTCCCTAGAAGACATCTTTGTGTTCTGGCAGGAACCAAGAAAGTTAGCATTTTAATTGTCCATCACAGTCAATCTTATAGACCTGTTGTGTGAATTAAAGTAAGTGTCTGCTTTTGAAATTGTAGTGTTCTGAACTGTTATTAATAAACATGCTCTTTGTCATAGGAGAAAAACAGAATAAATTAAAGTGAAAGCTGGCTAGGGAAGACCATTCCCTCAACTCTTTCTCAAACCATTCTCTCTGTCTCCTCTGTAGGTCTAGAGATAGGACTATTATTTCACCCTCACACCATGTACCCTCTCCTTAAGGCACTTCTCAAGAGTTAACTGAGCTCACAAAGCTCCCCATTCTTGCCAGGAACCCAAGGGGCTTCCGTCTTACTCCGACAAATGAAACACCAGAGCCCTAACTGAAAAAAAACAAAACACCTTGCAAATCAGCCCTTACTACCTTTC
The DNA here is from genome assembly GCF_024610735.1 of Ursus americanus. Taxonomy (NCBI): domain Eukaryota; kingdom Metazoa; phylum Chordata; class Mammalia; order Carnivora; family Ursidae; genus Ursus; species Ursus americanus. Next base: position 22,846,121 of record NC_142138.1, on the reverse strand, counting down.
TCTCATTGTCTCTTAGAGACACCTCAACAATCCCAATCAATCCTATGATAGAGCACTGGAAGAAGGGAAAATGTCAAGTCATCTTGGATCCGATGAACTTGCCTTGTGACTGCTGTGGAAATCTCGCTGATTTCCACACACCACACACTACAGCGATCTAGTAAGAGATGTAGTGAAGCTTCCTAGAGGGTAGTAAAGGGCCTGGACCCAAAACCTTGCATTTTCTGCTCATCTCATATTTTAGACTTTAAAATATCATTGAGAAGGTAAAGATGGAGTTAAGGTAGTTAGAGAAATAAATATGGTATCCCATGAGTTATGCTTGTATAAAATGTCAAGCTCAAGTTTTGGGATAAAGGTTAACATCTTTCAGGCAATTGGTCTCCTTCACCAATTTGAAAACGGGCCTAACTTGTCCAACAGGGTCCATGGAACAAAAAACCCAATCAGCCAATAGGAAAGCAGGTATTTATCCAGCTGGGTGTAGTGTCCTAAAGCAACTGAAAGCAGTTTAATTTGGTTTAAAAAAATAGCAACATAAAGTTTGCAAATAATGCATGTTAATCCATCACTTCTGGATAATATTGGCCCTGACGTAACGGAGTATCATCACAGAACTACAGAACCAGGAAGGACTCTATAGTTTAACAATTAATTTGACGTTTCATTTTATCAATAGGAAATAAGTCCAGGACATGAAATGACTTGCTTAAGGCCACTCAAGGAACAGAGAGAGGAGCTGAGAGGGGAACCCAGGGATCCTGACTTTAGACTAGCGATCCCTCTATTCTGATGTGCTGCTCCTTACGCTGGCAAGCCTGCGACAATGAACCGGTCACCATAGGGCATGATATTTCATAGTTGGAATCCTCAGTCACCCTTCTGGCCCAAAGTTGGACAGCAGCTTGTCTAATTGTGAGGCTGAGGTACACTCTGATGTGGAGCTTCAACAGCAGACATCAGGTCAGCAATTTTGGGAATGTGGAGATCCAGAATTCTTTTATTCCAGAGTCAACAGGCCTTAGGTCACAAGGAGACTAGCTGTGAACCCAGAAGAACTGCCATCTGAGGAGCCAGCTGGGTCTTTCCAGATGAACTTACTTTTACTCTAATGTTTATATATTTGGGTGGGTGATAGGGAGAAACTATCATTTATTGGGCCATACCATGAGTCAGAAGATTTACTTCTACTGTCACATTTAGTCCTCATGTCTCCCTGTCCTGAGGTTAAGAAACTGACTGAAGTAGTAGCCACAGAAAAGAGAGGTGAGATTTTCGTGCGCCCCCTGGTGGGCACGAGGGAGGAAGGTGCTGTCCGGAATGTGTCTGGTATCCCTGGTATTTTTGTACCTTTATGGGCAGTGCTGAAAGGGGTGTCGAGCCAGTGTTACTGTCATTGTCACCCTCTCCTACCGGTAAGAGTGTGCAAGACATGAAAAGCTGTCTTATTGCCTAAAGAAAAATCAGTTTTCTTTCTGCTCTGCAAGAAATCTAACCTTAGTACACTTAGCTTTTCTGACTTAGGTTTGTCTGAGAGGCAAAGAGTGAGCAGCAAACTTATAGAACTATTGTGAGAGCTCTGTTGGCTGAAAACGCTTTCAGTGTCAAAACTAATGTGGTGAATATAGGACATGATAGGACAAAATCTGGTTCATGTCAGAATGTAAGGCCTCTGTGTTTTGTTTTGTTTTTAAAATTTTATTTTTTTTTAAGTAATCTCTACACCCAACATGGGGCTCAAACTCACAACCCTGAGATCAAGAGTCGCATGCTCCACTGACTGAGCCAGCCTGGCACCCCTGTTTTGTTTTTAAGTATATGGGAGGAAGGGTGTTTCTGCGAATTGATAAATCATTTATTAGTACTTAAAGAAAAAACTACTGTACTTGTCATAAATTGATATTTTATTCTGAAGTTCCCCTGATACAAACAAACAAACAAACACACAAAAATCTGTCAGAACTAAGCCTACATCAAAGATGAGTCTGTAATCAAGACCTCTTAGAAAGCTGGGGAATTTGAATATGTCACAGTTTTGTCTGTGAAGACTTTTTGAGGGGCGAGGTTAGTTTTTCTTATTAGGGCAGAGTGTTCATTTTCCTGCTCCACCACACAGCAGCTGTGTGACCTTGAGCAATTATTTTACCTCTCTGAGGCTCAATTTACTTATCTGTAAAATGAGGATAATTCTATGTACAGCTTAGGCTTACTGGAGGATGCAATGTGTTGAGGGAGGCAAACGGTTTCAAAGAGTGCTTGGCGCACGGCAGATGTCAGCCACTTGGTGAGTTCCCTGCTCTTGGTTATTCTAATATAAAAATCATCCTAACTGGCACTTTTCCCATTGTAGTCATATGACTCTTCCATCAATCTATGGAGAGCCAGGCCATCTTGACTCGGCTCCCACCACGGCTCTGTATGGAAGTCTCACCAATGTCATACAGTTGATTACAAAGTACATATAATTTGTGGGTTTAAGCCTGGGTACCTTGATTTCAGAACTCATGACTGTTTTCAGCAACCCCATTCCAAACTGAAGGAGCAACTTAAAAGGCAACCTCATCTGGAAGTTTTAAAAAATCACTGTACTGAAGTGATCTATCTGTGGATCTGTCCTCCCACTTCGCCTGTCAGCCATCTTTGTGTCCTTGGCGTCTTGCACCATGTTTGCCTTCTAGTGACTTAACAAACACTTTTCATGATTCTCTCATTAATCTTCACAACCACCTCATGTGGTAAATACTATTACTATCTGCACTTTACTCGTAAGGCAAGGAAGGCACGGAGAGGATAAGCACCTTGCTCAAGAACCACACAGCCAGTAAGTGGTGAAGCTTCCACTTGAAGCCAGACAGCACAGCTCTACCTAGAGGATGAACTCTTAACTGCTGTCATGTGAGCACTCAGTAGATACCCAGGTGTTCTGCTACCCTGAAATTATTTAACTGATACTAATACCTCATGCTAGTTACCCTGACATAATGATTTCTACCTTATTTTGTAGCAGAAAAACATCAAAATAACAGAAACTGTCAGAGCAAAACTTGAACTCCCCTTCCATCTCTGTTTTCTATTTTCTGTTAATTCTCTGTTACCCACGTTCTTATCTTCGTCATTGACCACATTCTCACATCCAACTGAAATTCCCTACATAACAGCTAGTATAACATGTATGACTAGTAAGCAAGGCAAAACAACCTGTTCTTTCTAAAAATACCTTAGAAAGGCTGTGCCAGCCTGCTGGGAAAGGGAAGGAGACAGAGTTGAATATTACAACAAAACTATCAAAACCTTCCCATTTGCTGCTTTTGTATTTAAATATCGATTCTGAGATTGGACGCCTCCTCTAATTATATAAAGGCCTCAGGCTCCCGACAGCCAATCTTCCCTGTGGATTTATGATAGACCTTTGTTCTACATCAATATAAATCAGATTACGAGTAATACTTTCCTACATTTACTGGATTTCTTTCATATGAGGAGGCCAAAGGACACATCCCCTCAGTGCAATGTGATATGGATTGGAATATTCTTCATGCAGCACAGAGAGATACAGGGAGAAAGAGACAAAGGGGATGTACTAACGAAGCTGCCTCTGGCTGCCTCTGGCCACAGCAGCGTTTCTGAGGCTCCGCTGTGAACTGGTGTACCGGGCTTGTTACTTTCTCTTTCTTCTCGCCGTCTGTGGTTTGAGGGTAGCTGTTTATCCAAATGAGTTACTTCATTTAGCAAATGAGTAAAACCCACCAAATCTTCCCCCCACTTTTGGAACCGAGTTTGCCTAACTCTCTTCTCTACTGCTTGTGAAGGCCCTGGAGGCGCCCTGTTCATTACAGGAGGGAGCTGCTGGCTGCACGCAGCCACGGAGCTCTTGAAGCGTAACTGAGATGTGCTGCTCTCTGGAGGGGGAGCTCTTAGCCACTGTACCCACGGGCACTTAGTAGACATGCCAACTTTCAAAGATTTAGTAGGATAAAGAGAATGTAAAATAGCTAATCAATAATTTTAAAATATTGATTACATGTTGAAGTGATAATATTCCATACATAATTGGGCCAAATAAAATATATTATTAAAGTTAATTCCACCTTTTTATGTTTTAAATGTGGCTACAAGAAAATTTTAAATGATACCTGTGGCTCTCATTTATGGCTTGCTTTATATTTCTATGGGATGGTGCTTCACTACAGTGACCCTTTACATCTTTTACCTGCTACCAAGTGTTCTCTCACCCTTGTCCCAGCTAACGTGTTCTTCTGGGGTCCGTTCCAGTACTACCTTGCAAGAGGTCTTCTGTGACCCCTCACCCATTCCCCTGTTCTCCTGGCTGACCCTGATCATCATCCCCCCCAACTGAATCTCGAACTGCTCCTTGACAGCTGAGTGCCCTCATCATCCCCATCTCTGTCCTTGTGCTGGTCTGTGAGCTCAAGCACCCGAGGACGGCATTTGCCTTATTCGCTTCCATACCCTGGCAATGCAACAGTGTCCAATACCAGGGAATGGATGATAAATATAGTGAAGCTGGCTTCATTTATAAACACATATTTCTCTTCCAGATCCATGGCCTCAAACACAATTTCAGAAAGTTTATGATCTGCCATGATTAAGAAATTAACAGAGGAAACTGGAAAGGTTAATATGGTTTAAGCCCATTGTCCTATCTTTTCATACATTATCTATCTATCTATCTATCTATCTATCTATCTATCTATCTACAAGGTGATTTTCTTCTTAAAGAATACATATTGTGTTAAGTGGAAGAATGGTGTATTGGAATCATGGATTGAAATGCTTAATCAAAGCAAAGGAAATAATACGAAACTTTGCACAGAAGGAAGAGACAGGGAATCTGAGGGAGAGGAGGCTAAAAGGCCCCTGGGAAGGACTCTAACATAACACTGGGGTTCTTTGTGACAGAGCAACACTTTCTACTTGTTATTGCATTTATTGTTTTAACATACCTAGGTATTTTTGTTTTATTTCATAGATTAAGTTGTACTTTTTGGCTTCAATACAGAAAGAATTTTTGTCTTAAAAATAGCTACAGCAAAAAAAAAAAAAAAGCACAAGATATTTTTGAGGAAACAGAACTTTCAGAAGAAACCCTTCAGGAGAAACCCAGAGTAAATAGGTAAGAACCAGAACAACAAAGCAAAGGTCTCCTTCACTCTCAACACATTCCCACACTCACATTCATATATACACGTTCACAAACATACCCACACACACACCCTCCACATACTCATACTCACTCACTGCTATAGTCTGAATGTTTGTGTGTCCCCAAGATTCACATCTATGTTGGAATCCTAATTCCCAGTGTGATGGTATCAGGAGGTAAGGCCTCTAGGAGGTGATTAAGTCATGAAAGTGGAGGCTTCATGAATGGGATTAGTGCCCTTATAAAGACCCCACAGAGCTGACCAGCCCCTTCCTCTTTTTATTTTTTTTAAGATTTATTTATTTCAGAGAGAAAGAGAGAGAGAGCATAAGCATGAGCAGGGGGAGGGGTGGAGGGAGAAGCAGACTCCCCACTCTCTGAGCAAGGAGCCCAATGTGAGACTTGATCCCACGACCCTGAGATCCTGACTTGAGCCAAAGGCAGACGCTTAACCGACTGAGCCACCCAGGCGCCCCTCACTAGCCCCTTCTGCCATGTGAAGATACAACAAGAAGTCTGCAACCCAGAAGAGGCCCCTCAGCTGACCGTGATGACACCTGATCTTGGACTTCCAGCCTCCATAACCGTGAGGAATAGATTTCTGTTGTTTATAAGCCACCTGGTCTATGGTATTTTGTTTAGCTCCCAAATGGACTAAGACACTCACCTACATGCACCCACACTGACACATATACTCATATATACATATGAGTATATATACATATATACATATACTCATACATACGTATATACATTCCTACACTCACACCCCACAAACATAAAAAACTCACCCATTCACACACACATTCACACTTAGCCTTTGCACTCACGTACAACTACAACACACACGCACAGACATCACTTACATAGACGCACACTCACAGATACGTACTCACACTCACCTACATTCATACTTCACACCCTCACATACACAGGCTATACCCATTCAGCACCAAGTTGTTCTCTTCTGATGTAAACATCCTACAAAAATGAAAGGTCATCTCACATTTCCCCAGTTGCTAGAGAAACATGTTCTCACTTTGTTCATAGACTAATGGGGTTTTACCTGGGGCTTCCTTTGGTGCCAAGACCTGAAATCCCCTTCTCCGCAGTGGCAGGGTGTCCCTCTCATTGGGTTTCCCAGTACTGATCAAAGTGAAAAAAAAAAAAAACAAAGCCACCACACACATACGTCTTTGCTTCCTTTCCCAGTGAGGTCTGATTTGGGCCCCACCACAAAGCACCCGATCTGGCTGCAGCGTTTCTTTCTAGTTTGTCATTTAGACGAGTCCCTATGTCATGGCACCATCCCATCAAATTCCCAAGCCTGCCTGAGAGTAGTGTGAGGAATCCCCAGTTGTATGAGTGAGACAGAAGGGGTTCCAGACAGAAGGAGCAGTGATTTCTGCTCAGGAAAGTGTCCCAGCAGCAAGTACCATAGTACCTGAAATCCTCACTTTGGGGTCACTTCATCTCCCTAGACCTGTTTCTGTGTTTGTAACATGAGTGGTGGGACTGCACACAGCTTACATTCCCTCTGGCTCTTAGGCTCTGTAGTTCGTGGTCCAAAGCAGACTGCTCATCTCAGTAACTCTGGTCAGTCTTTTACTCCCACTCCCAGGTAAATGGCCTACTTGGGGCCACTGAAGAAGCCCAGGATTTTGCAGAAAAGGGCTTAATCCTGTAATGGCCCTGAAAAACTGAGGACTAGATCCAACATTCCTTAAGGAGCCTCTCAGGCTGGATAGTCACTGAAGGTTTTGAAGGTGTCCTGTCTTGATCACCATCGAGTGCCAAGTTGTAGAAATTTCTAGTATTTACATTTTTGGTTTCTTATTCAAGCCAGTTCCAGTCTAGCACACACAATTCTGGCTCCACAAAAGGGGAAGTTTTTTTTAAGTTTTATTTATTTATTTTAGAGAGAGAGAGAGTGTGTGTGTGTGTGCATGAGTTGGGGGAGGGGCAGATGGACAAGGACAGAGAATCCTCAAGCAGACTCCCCACTGAGCATGGAGCCCGATGCAGGACTTGATCCCAGGACCCTGGGATCATGACCTGAGCTAAAATCAAGAGTCAGCTGCTTAACAGACTGAGCCACCCAGGCACCCCAGAAGGGAAAATTTTCCAACAGTAAGAGATGTCCACCACAGCATGTACTGCTTACAAAGTAGAATTCTCCCTGTCCCAGATGATCCCAGCAGAGGTATCTGTCTGTCCTGGATGGAATGGGAGCAATGTTTATGACAGGAAGGATGGACTAGAAGAGAACTGAAGTCTTTTTGAATTCCAAGACCTCACTTTAGAATTTAGGCTTTTCAAGGATTAGGGGCAAGATTAAAATGAGAAGCAGAGAAGAATTTGCATATGCACGTAGGCTGACCCTTACCTGTGGCTAACAAAAGTTTATCGGAACTAAAACAGTATATCTTTTCAGATCTCCGCTGAGGACATTTGGGGAAAAGGAATCTTTATGGAAGAAGGAATTTTGGTTTTAACCAGTTGCTTACTTGTGAAAATGAAAACCAACAGCCAAGAATTGAGCTGGCTTCTTCTATAATATTCACAAATTATGGCTGCTCTAAATGTCTTGCTTTGAGAATTGTCTTGCTCTTAAACATGGCTTTATTTTAAAATAAATTTTAAGCTGCAGTTTTAGTTTCAGAGTGAAGAGCTTGATGATGACTCACCAAGCTATTTATAGTAGTCTCATACCAGACATTTTGTGTGCATGTGAGAGAGAAAGGAAAAGAGGGAGAAAGAGCTCATTTATTGCCCAGCTCATTTCTTAAAACTGAAGAAGATTGCAATTATCAAACTCTATCATGCTAACCCCAACAGAGGACTTTATATTCATTTCTCTGACTGTTCGGGTTTCATGCTCATCAGCTTCATAATTCCAAAACTGTTGATTTACCCTTAACTGGAAGAGGTGTGGTGAGAGGGATGCAGGCTTGGGGAAGTATAGAGGCGTGCAGCTCACCTGAAAACCTCTTATGAGCATGCCAATCAGGAGTTCAATTCAACCAGTATTTTCTTTTCATTAAGATGAGTCATGATGTAGCAGAAAGAGGTCTGGATGGGGTTTCAGTCTCAATTCTGCACTTAGTAACTGGGTAACTGTAGGAAGAACATCCTCTCTCTAACTCAGTTTTTCCATTTGTTAAGTGGGGATACCTAGTACCTACCTCACAGGGTTTTTAAAGGATTACGTGAAACAACCGCCCCAGATCTCAGCACTTTGTGAAGCTCTCACATCCTGTAATAACATTAGGCCTCACTGTTTTCTGGAAGGTTGTTCAAGTCACCACTGTTTTACTACTATTCCTGAGGAAGAGCACCTTTCTGTTCCTGTTCACACTATTTTCTACTATTACTTTAGTTCTTGAGGTAGAGAAGCCTTCTTTCCACCCTCTCCCTTTTTGGTGACTGTAGAAAATACATTCCTGAATATCTATATCCACACACTTCCCATCTTTAATTTCCCAAAAAAGTGAATAAGGTGGCATGGTCACTGCTGGGCATGTTGTCTGCAGGGGAGGTAGGGCGGCTGAGAGGGGCAAGAGTCAGAAGAAATGCTGCGGTGGTGTCAGACATGCCTGGGGATGGGAAGGGATGGAGGTGGATGGGGAAACGATGTGGCTGTGTAGAGGAGAGAAATCAGAGCTCTCACCCTTATGTGGCAGAAGTAAATGACCTTGAGTCAAGTGTCACGAGGATATCACTGAGAAAATGTGCTCCAACTAAATATCTGAAGCCTTGTATAAAGCCATTACGGAAGTAAAACTTATTTTTTTGGCCTTAAAACATTGTTCAAAAATATAATTATTTTTATATAACGATTATATCTCAATAAAAACAAAATAAGACCAAAAAAAAATTAAATATATAATTCTCTTGAACTTTATATTGACACTGAAAACTTACCTTCCAGAAAAGAGAAATCTGTTGTCTACTGTAGTCAATGTGCTGTTTCATGTACCAGACATCCAATGTCCCTGTAGGCTCTGTTTTGAAGGGGAAAAAACATATTTTTGTATACACACACACACACACATATATACCCACAGATACACAATATAAAACCTTTCAAAGGCAATTACTTATTTAATAAATAACTCTGGGAGAGTAGGATTATAGGACAATTTCAATTTTCTTCGTGCCCCAGTATTGCTTTCTTTTTGTTAAACAATGAACATGTATATTGTTGGCCATAGAAAATACGAGGTTACCTTAAAAACAAATCTTAAAAAATGATGATGAGGAAATTAGATTACTAACTTACTCTTAAAATATGTATTAAGAAAATAACTCAAAGATAGTATGTGTGGTTCTTTCTTTTTTGTTGGAATGCAGAAAGAATTCTCAACAGAAAAAGAAAACCATAAATCATAAGGAACATATTTTTTGACCCTGTAAAAATGTAAAATACAAATGATAAACTCTGGGTTCACTTTCATTCCTGAACTTACCATGTTGTGGCATAATTATTTGGTTTTATGATCATTAGGCAACGATCTACTTGAAAGGAAGGCCTATCTCATTCATCTTAACATCCCTCATACCTATGCAGTGCTTAGAATGTAACAGGTTCCCAATAACTCTTTGTTAGGTGATGAATGAACGAATGGACAATTCAGGCAATATTAGCTACTTGATGCTAAAACACAGGCTGACCTAATTTAATTTGAAAAAGTCAATCAAACAGATTAGAAAAGGAACTGAATAATCAACTCCTATGTGTGTAAGAGACAGTGTGTGCACCCATGTGATTGGGTGAAATAGTGTTATTTCTTCCATTTTCAGATTTGTCTTGATTTATAGTCAGGGGTGGGATTCATAGAAGGAGCCCTTGAAAACAGTCTTCAACTGCACCAATGTAACTTGTTTACACTGACACTTAGAGTGTATTGAGATGGAGCTGCACAGGGGTTCCTTCTCGAGTGGCAAGTTCCATTTAACCAGATGGAAGTTTCCAGAACATTAAGTCCCACTGGCAAAACAGAGGACAAGAAGCCAGGGAGAGGAGAAGAGAAAGAAGGAAGGGTAGGGAGCACATGCACCTGCACATACTCTGGGCAGGTCCTGTGGGGGCCCACTCACAGTTACTTCCCATGTCCTCCTCCCCCCGTCCCCCCCACCCCACCATGATGTACGCAGCTCTAGTGCAGTGGTTGAAGTGTGAACTCCAGAGCGAGACCATCTATGGGCAAATCCCAGCTCTGCAATCTTGAACAATGTTAACCACGACCTTAAGCCAGTTTCCTCATCTGTTGAATGAGTGGCATAGTTCTATACGTCACATGGGGCTGTTGTGAGAATTAAATGAATAGAAGAATCCTGGTAAGCACTCAGTAAATTTAGCTGTTGCTGTTTTCTTCATTTAGAAAATGAAGTGCTGAGAACTAACGGAGCTTGTTCGCAGTCCCAGAACTAGTAAGTGGAGAAGCCAGGTTTTGAACACTGGTCTGTTTCATCGCATAGCCCAAGCTCTTTGCTCTGCACCCTGCAGTTACCTGGCTCTGAGAAGGCTTACAATTTCTCTACAATACTTCCACCCTCAACAGGTGCTCTTTCATGTTCTACTCTCTTCCTTTGTCACTTCCTTTTCCTGCCTCTCTCCCCCTCTTCCCTTTCTGTTTTTTTTCTAAACATTCACCTATTTTCTTCCCCTCTCTTCCCACTAGCGGTAACTTCTACCCTTGCAGTGAGGACCTAAAGACAAGAAATACATTCTGAAAATGTTCTCCATCCTTCAGGATTATGAACAGCGACCCAGAAATCAAGCCTAGGACTTTTTTCCTACTAGTCCAGATGTAAAAAGGAAAAAAGCACAGGCAACAGAAGGAAAGGGGACCTGACAGTTATCAACCACTTACTATGTTCCAGGAAATATCTGGACACTTCATATACTGTACATTATCTCATTTAATAGTCACACAATGAATGCAGGGGGTGCATGTGGCTACACCTGTTTTAGAGCTGAGGACAAGGAGGCTGACAAAAGTTAAAGATCTACAGAACACTTGGAGCTGGCAAATGGCAAAGCCAGGAGCTGAGCCCGGGTTTCACTGTTTCCAAAGACCCTGCTCTTCCATTACAGTTCACCACATTGAGCAAAGATCTGAGAAAACTAGATAATCCAGACATTGACTACATAATCAGGATTTGGAAACTTGGTTGTGCTCAATGTCAAAGTCAGCTGACTCTTTAGTGTTAATGTCTCAGTTAATTACATATTGGTAAAAAATTTAAAGGAACACTCATTGCCTCATTAAAGATCTACAACCTACCAGATTACTACAGAGCTAAGAATTGAATTCTAGAATCACAGTCTCTTCAAAGGAAAAATTGCAAGTGAAACTGAAATTTTAATGGTGCCCACCTGCAGTGTTAGCCTCTATGGGAGAGAAATCATTAGCTGAATCTGTGTGAGTTTCAAAGTGTAAAATTTCATGACCAGGGGTGTTAAACCACTGCTGCTTAAAGCAACATAAGAGCTGATATTAAAGAAAATCTTTGACATTCAACTGACACAAAATCACTTGAAGTCCTAACCTCAGTGTTATCTAACAAAGGCAGATAAAACTATTATAGGCAGGCCAGAAAAAAAAAAAAATTCAAAGGCCAATGTTCAAGTGATTACAAAACAAATGGGCACAAATGATTAAAAATACAAATATTTAGAAATGAAAGTCAGGTCTCCTGAGATGAAACTACCTCCTATATAATAAACGGGGAAACTCTAGGGTTGAACAGAGTCCCAGTGTGAAAAAAAACAAAGGTCCTAAATTAAGCAGGAGATTGGCCTAAATGACCTTGAGGGTGCTTTCAACTCCAAAATCCCAAGATTCTGGGTTTCTATGAACCAGTATGTGTGGCAAACAAATCAGTCAACCCATGTGCTTCTGAGATGAGCATCCATATCTAAAGCCAAGGCAAGAGCAGGAACGTGGACAAGAGCAACTGAATCACAGGTGGAAAGCAATCCCTTGGTGGAGGTTTCACAGGCAGTAAGGAGGAGTATAAAGATTTCCAAGAACAGTGAAAATGAGGAATTTAACACAAAGAGAATATGGAAAAGGCATTATCTTGGGATGTTTCAGGTAGTGGACTAAAGGCAACACAGGAGAATTTTTTGATCCAACTTATGTTCCAAGCAGGGCAAGGAAGAGATAAGGTATTCGCTGCCCTGGTTCCTTCATGAGCTCTTTTTGGGGATGATCCATTTATCCAAAATCTAGTTTTAAACAATTAGATTCAAACAGATCTTACAAGTATCTACTTGATTAAACAAGTTTTATTTTCAGACGTTATCACCAGCTATGTCTGCAAGGGAAACCCTATACAGACTCCCCCATTCCTCTTCCTTCTTGATTAATGATGTTTAACACTTGGTTCACTCTCTCTTTCCACTTCTTTCTGTCACTGCTTTTACTAGTTATGAAGGGCCACCATCCACAGCTTGTTCCTTCCCAGTAGCTAGTATTGTCATTCCCTCCACCTGACCACTTCTAATGATAGGTTTCTCTTAACTGATGTTTTTGTTTCATACTTCACTGAGCAAAAGGAAGTAATCAGGCAGGGATTCTCTCATCTTTCCACCATGGAAACCTCCAAACTTCACCATCAATTCCCAAACATAGCACCCCTACTGCCATCAAAGTTCAACCCCTTAACCCGAGTGCTGAATCCCATCCTCTCTTGCTTTATCAAGGACCTTTCCCCCACTTCTCATGCATCATTAATTTCTCCCTCTCTGCTGAGACCTTATCATTACCTTGAAAATACACTGAATTTTTTCTGATCCTAACAACAAAACCAGGCAAAGCATTTCCTGATACCTCATCCTGCTCCAGCTACTGCCCTGCGTCTCTGCTCTACTTTACAGAACTTCTTGAAGAGCTGTGAATTGTCCTGTGTTTAGTCCCTCACCTATAGCACCTGAGATCGTCTCCCCATCATTCTACTGACACTGCCTCTGGTTGGCAGTGAATCTGTGTTGCCAAATCTAATAGTCACTTCTTTGTTCTTACGTCATTGGACTTCTCAGCAGGATTTGACATAGTTGGGGACTCTCTCCTTTTTTTTTTTTTAAGAAACATGACTTTTTAACATTTTTTTCCTAAGATTTTATTTATTTATTTGACACAGAAAGAGAGACAGCACAAGCAGGGGGAGCGGCGGCAGAGGGAGAAGCAGGCTCCCGGCTAAGCAGAGAGCCCTACGTGGGGCTTGATCCCAGGACCCTGGGAAAGTGACCTGAACCAAAGGCAAACGCTCAACCAGCTGAGCCATCCAAGCACCCCTTAACTTTTTTTTAAAGATTTATTTATTTGAAGAGAGAGAGGGAGTGTGTGTGCGCCAGGGGAGAGGCAGAGAGAGAGGGACAGAGTCCTTAGTAGACACTCCGCTGAGTGCAGAGCCTGATGCAGGGCTCAATCTCATGACCCTGAGACCATGACCATGAGATCATGACCTGAGCTGAAATCAAGCATTGGATGCTTAACGAACCGCGCCACCCAGGTGCCCCAAGCTTTTAACATTTTTAAAATACAGGTCACAAGCAAAGAGCTTGTTTCTTGATAGAAGCGGGGAGGTTTCATCCATACTAAAACTAGTGGAGGCATTGTGCCAGAGTGATGGGAGACAGATCAAGTTGCATTACAGTATATAATTTTGATTAAGCTCAGAAACAAGGAAAACTAATTATTGTTTAGAGATACATACATTTCTGAAAGCTATGAGAAAAGTACTGATAAATGTACAGGATAATATTACCTCTGGGGAGGCATGACAGGAGTAAGAATATATTGGTAATTTTATAGTATTTAAGTTGAATGGTGGGTTCATAACTGTTCATTTTGTTGTTATCCTTTGTAAGGAGAAAGTAGCTTAAACTAGGATAATCATACTGGCAACAGAAGGAATGAACAGATTTTGTTATTGTTTAGGAGAGTCAAGTGCTGATATAGGGGAATGGGGGAAAAGGAGAATTTAAGTATAATTTCTTGATTTTCGACTTCAGTAACTAGGAAGGTGGTGGTATTGTTTACTGAAATAGAAAATATGGAAACCAAAGTATTTTAGAAACATTTTGCTTTGGAGAAAATGATGTTTTGTCTAGGCTATGTGATGTTCAGAATGTCTGTTGATATCTAGGTAGGATATGGAATAGGCTACTGGAGCACGAATCTGAAGATGTAGAGGGAGTCGAAGACTGAAACTATATTCTATCTATCTATCTATCTATCTATCTATCTTCTCTCTATCATCTGTTTGTCTAGTTTTAGAGCCATGGGACTGGATAAGGTCACCTGGGAAAAGAAGGGAGCCATAGGGATTGATACTGAGAAGAGAAAAATGACCAGCAAGGGACCAAGAAGAACTGCCAATAAAGCAGAATAAAATTCAGGAATATGAGATTTCACAGAATTCTAAAGAATCTAGTACTTCAAGGAGAAACTAGCTCCTTTCTTCTACTGCAGTGACCTTGGAAGCCATATGTTCCAGGTGAGGGGAGGCCAGCCACAAGATTCCCTTTGAACTTTGCATTTCTTCTTGGAGTCATATCCTTCAGGGATCTTTCCCTAATGTTCCAAAATAGACTATAAGCCCTTGAGTCTGAAGATCTGACTAGTTATCATCTATCCTAGCATCTAGGATAGTTCCTGATACACAAACACCTTCCTCACAGATCATCTAGGGAAGCGTATTTTTTCATTGGTTTCTGCTTGGAAGGCTACAGGGAAAGCATTTCTTTCTTTGGGATAATCACCAACTTATCAAATAATTGAGCCCAGATGTTGATTTCTTCCAGGATAGGTGTTGGGCTTAGAAGGGACCAAAAAAAGAAAGGAGGGCAGAGACTGTCATTGGATCTCAAACATAACATTTTCCTTCTAATGAAAATGTTTGCATGCAAGTCTCTTTCAAAGGCTAAGAACGTTTCATTCTCATTTTCTCAAGCATTAAGCAGAAAGACACAAATATGATATATTCAAGTTTAGCTAGTTTAGGAGTCAGCAAATTATGGCCTGTGGGCCAAATCTGTTCCCTATTTTGGTACAACCTATGGCCTAACAATGGTTTTTACTTTTTGTTTTTACATTTTTAAGTGGTTGAACGCAAACAGAAGAATAACTTTTCTTGATATATGAAAGTTACATAAAATTCAAATTTCAGTGTCCATAAATAAGGTTTTATAGGAACATAGCTTTGTCTACATATTTATACACTGTCATTGGCTGCTCGCACACTGTAATAGCAGATTTTAGTACTTGTGACAGAGATGTGGTCTGCAAAGCTGACAATATTTACTGTCTAGACCTTTACAGCAAATGTTTGCTGACCCCTACACTAGACTGTTATGAAGTACTTGCTAACCAAAATGGTAAAATAACCTCTAGCATTTAATTGGCCTTCTCAGAGCCAGGTAACTGAAGGGTGCAAAGCAAGGAACTTGGGCTATGCAATGAACAGACCAGTGTTCAAAACCTGGCTTCTCTACTTACTAGTTCTGGAACCTTGAACAAGCTCCTTTTCAAATGAAGAAAACAACAGCTAAATTTACTGAATGCTTACCATGGGTCAGGGTTCTTCTCTTCATTTAAATTAACCCATCTTGGCAATATTTCAGAATTACAAAAGACTGAGTGAATTGCCTAGCGTCTCAACTTGAGAAGGGGTGGTTGCAACTGGTAACCCTGCATTTTCTCCCCTTTGGGGGTCTCTCACCAATCACCTATGATGGGGGAGGGATACTCCTTTACTGCTCTGGCATGAGTTTGAGCATATTAATTGTCCATAGTAGAGTGTAAGTTTCAAAACATGTAAATAAGACTTTAAAAAATGGCGAATGAGCAGACAGAAACACCTGATTGATACCACAGCTCTAAGGAACGGCCTGTTCAGCTTTATTTTGGAGTCTCCTCCTGGGCGCTCTGAGTGGTGAGGGAATCACCTTCCCCTAACACCTGGGCATACTCTCAGGCATGTCTGGAGGCCATGCAGCTCAAAATCAAGAATGTTTTTCCACTACAGTCAAAATATGGTTGTTCAGTTCCCAGAATCAGGCCTGCTTTTGATAGATACTAACTGAGGGACTGTCCTCCTCAACAAAGGAAAGCAAGTTCTTTCCTCCTCCTTTTCATTTAGTGGCCATTTAAAAAGTGTTTTTCATGGAGGACCATGACAGAAGTTGAATTTAATGACATAGGAAAGGGCCATATGGAGTAAATAAGCCCTCATTCTCTGCTGACATGATCTAAATAACTGTGCCCAATCCACCAGGAGAGAACACTGCTCTCAGTTTGGAGCAGCAAAGGTTACAAAGAGCTCTATCGTAAGGTCATTCACAGTTTTAAAAACTAAAAAAAAAAAAAAAAAAAAAAAAAAAAAAAGCTTACTAGTAATTTTTTTTAAATGCCAAGTTACATATGCATACACAGTCAAAAGTTGAAAAAGAAGAAGTGCTAAAAAAAATTCACACCTTTTAGGTGACATCAGTTGGTGTTTCATAAAGAAACTGATGACAGAAACAGCGGTAAGGGGTGAAAACCATGCTGCTCAGAGTAAGAGGGAAGAGGTCTTGCATAAACCCACAGAAAGATCAAACACGACAAGGGAAATGCAGACACTGAAAGGAAGCCAGCAGAGCTTGGTAAACCTGGTACCTTGGAGGATGGGTTTCTTCACAAACCCCTGCGATTACTCTGAACGAGCCAGTTCCTTGGTTCAATTCATAACTGTCCATGAATTCACAACCATGACAAGCTGCTGCACTCATTGTTATGATAGTGGTTTGTTTTAGGGGCTGTGAGGAAGTTACTGTCCTACCCTGGAGTGTTTTTAATTCAACAGATAGACATTAAAAAAAAAAAATCCTCTTCACACATCTCCAAACAGGTCATTACTAAACGTCAGTAAGAATGACAAGAATTCACAAGCCCACAGTTTCCTTGGTTTATAGTTAAGCCTAATGTGATAGAACTTAAAAAGTTCTCAGCCTATTAACTACCTTGGCCTTGGACATAAAATATGGCCCATTTTCAAAAATTTTATCTGTAAGGCATATAAACAAAGTCTAACCCATGAGGTATTTAAAAAATACATTACTTTGACTATGTGTAATAAAATTATAAAAAGAGTAAGCTCTGGATTATAAAAATGACAAATATTTAAATGGGGAACAAGTGGCTCAACATTAAGAGATCTATATCATAAAATGAGAGGGAATGAATTATAATTTGTTGGGTGGATTTATTTTAAAATATTTTTTAAAATACAGAAATGCAATTGACAGAAGAAAGGAAGAATACACAATTATACTATAATTTGTTTATTGGGTATTATATCTTATTAATAAATACTTCGGGTCCTTGAAAGTCATTGGGGTATCACTGATAAGTGTCATCAGCACTCAAAGGCCATTAGCAGCTCACGGAAAATGAATGTAACTTATGAGACTAACTTACAGGCACACATATCCATAAATTTTACAAATAAGCACTTAGATTTTCTCACATTAGTACTTCAGAATCTCCACATAATATAAGCAATGGATTATATGACAACAATTTCTTTTCTGAGCCAAATTTACAGATCGAGAAAAGTTGTATAGTATGTCACTAAATGAGTGCTGTTAAAAACTCTTACTCAGATGGCTTCTTCTTGTGTATCCAAAGATTTGCTAATATTGGCATAAAGCTCATACAGGTAATTTTGCTCCAATAAAATGTTTGATTGCACCTCGTAAGCTGTCTTCCCTATACTTGCCAAAAAGAAAAGCCCATCAGACTGAGAATTATATTTGATATCCTTTCCGTAGCTATGGGCAATCTGGTGGCCCTCACTGGAGCAACAAGTATCAGAGGAGTGATGAGCTGCAGTGCCATGATGTCTGGAGGAGAGAGGCTTGCTGGATGTTAACCTTTATTTAAAATGTTATGTCTCCAGAGGACACCTTCTTTCAAGCTTTTAATTTTCATAGAAAATTATTTTTCATAGAAAAATGTATCAAGTTTTAACTTTCATAAAGATATGAAATTACTGGTTATGGTTTTGTGGAATGAGAGAATTCCTGAGATAGGAAGAGAAACAGAAATGGAGTTATAACTAAACATTACTGAAGCATCAGCTTGTAACCAATATGACAACATGTAACAAGCAAGAGTAGGACTTGACCGCATGTTAAAAATTGCCTACAAATATAAACATATCGCCCTGGACAATTACAGTACTTAAGCTAATGTCAAAATTGACTTATTAATTAATGCACTCAATTTATGCATTAAATTAACTTGTTGGTTCAGTACCAGTACTTTAGAGATCCTATTCCAAGGAAATCGTTATATCTTCCTCTCCCCCTCCTGTCTCTCCTCCCTCTCCTCCCACTCCCCTCTTTAAAACACATACCTTCTTCTGGTGTTTGTGTTCTCAACGATTCACTCCAATCACTCCAACTACCTTTATATAGATGTAGCTTAGAGGAAATCTGAAATTCATACTCTGTAAATGGTTTCAGGTCCAGCAAATCATGTCTTCCTTTGACATTTGTAGCACTGACCTTGAATCAGACAAGATTTTTTTTAAGAGGTCTATTAAAATTAAAATAAAGAATTTTGACACACATAGGCAAGAAACTTGAGTAGATAACCCTTTCTATTTTTTATATCTGTCATTCATTGAGAACACAATGACAGGGTTATTGAATGCAAATGATGTTAATCTGAATTAGCTTCTCATAAAAACAAACTCTGGGGTCTAGGAACCCATCTATAAAGGCCCCAAGGGGGATCCTGAAACAAGCTGAAAAATACCATTTTTCAGAACAGCCTTGGAGAATTTTCTAGAGATTATCTTTATTTGGTCACGATTACAATGTGATAAATGATTTTTTTTAAAGATCTTATTTATTTGAGAGAGAAAGAGAGCAAGAGAGAGCAAGCATGAGCAAGGGTAGGAGCAGAGGGAGAGGGATAAGCAGACTCCCTGCTAAGCAGAGATCAGAGCTCGATCTCAGGACCCCAGGATCATGACCCAAACTGAAGGCAGATGCTTAACTAAATGAACCACCCAGGAGCCCCCAATGTGATAAATGTTTTAACACAGACATAGAACTGGCTTCAGAAAGAAAATTTTAATTATATTAAAAAATTACTATATTTCTCCTGAGTTTCAGCTATATGTGGAACTTACATTTTGTTATTATTATAAGCATTTATATTTTACAAAATACTAAAAGGAATTATAATCTTAAAATCTAATTGTAAAAAAATTAATGTCTAACATGAAATCAAAGTGTGCATCTTCATCTTTGGAATATTAAATTCCGTGTAAGTCTCAACAGACATTCCCTAATATTCCTCTTTCGAGTATATTTAAAAAATTACTAAAAAGTCATACAGAGGGAGGGGTAGCATAACAAGGTGAAATGAATCCTTTACTAGAAATAAATCACAGAAAATTAATATTGGTTTGCAGAAGCCTGTGGCTAAAAACATTTCAGAATCAGGGATGCCTGGGTGGCTCATTCGGCTGGGCGTTTGCCTTTGGCTCAGGTCATGATCCCTGGGTCCTGAGATCGAGTCCAGCATCGGGCTCCTTGCTCAGAGGGGAGCCTGCTTCTCCTTCTGCTTGTGCTCTCTCTTTCTCTCCAATAAATAAATAAAATCTTCAAAAAAAACTTCAGAATCAGTGATCAAAATTCAAGATATTTCTTAGCAAACAGAGGTGTATATGACTATCTGATCCATCTCAAGTGTGTACTTTAGGGCTAAATATTCTCAAACCCAGTACTTTGCTGGCATGAAAAGACAGAGATCTGTGCAGTGATATTAAGAGCCCCTCCCTGATTTTTCCTTTTACTCTCAAAACCATTACCATTTTCCAGGACCCGCTGCTGTTGGGCCGATATCTGAGTCGATTAAGCAGCACCAGCCCCTCGTCGCTCCACTGAAGGATACATCTGCTCACAGAAGCGTTTACACATTTGATTCTGATGTCGCATGGAGGAAGAGGCCTCACTGGTAATCAGGACAAACAAAAAAAGTGTGATTCAGGCTCCACAATCGGAAATAACCTTTGTTTTGACATGAGCTAGAAAGAATTGAACAAAACTCATTTCAAAGATACATGACCACTAAGTTGGTGAAATATATAAGAGAGAAACCCCTGGCTTTTCAGAGAAGAAAAAGTTTGATTCACTATGAAATAACTAAAATAATTCTCCTTAATCTACCTTCATTTTTACCAAATAAACTACCTCCAACATTAGTGATAGTGTCGACTGCATTTAATCCAACGTATCAAGAAAACCAATGTGCCAAACTTGAGAGTTCCAATGACTGAGAAGGCAGAGGTGGCTAGCGGTGATCACCTCTCCGAAAGGGAAGAAACATTGGTAGGAAAAGGTCATATGGAAGGGGCAGAGGAACGGAGAACACAGGAAAAGAATAAAAGGGAAAGAAGGTGCCTTACAGTGGAAGAGTCAATGTGAAGAAATGGAAGGTAAGATGAGGAGAAGTGTGATAGGAAAATGTATGGTAAATGCCTATGACAAGACTCATAGCAGTATGTGTGCAAAGAGGGGCTGTGGGAAGAGGGCAGAGACATGCGCAGTATAAGGCCAGAACTTAAGGCAGGCCAGAAGCCCAGTCCTACCTGTAATGGTCAGAACTTGGGGATGCTTGAGATGGGCCTCTGATTCAACTGGGCTAATTATATTTGCTCAGAAATGTGCTGGGACTGGCTCACTCCAGCTCCCAAGGTGATGAGAGGAATGGACGTAGGTATTCTCAGAGCAAGATGCATTTAATGTACCTGGATACACTTTATTGATAGTTGGCACCTCTGCTCTGGCCCAGCAGGCCTACAGGTGGCCCATCTCAGAACAGTGGGGTAACCATGGGGATAAAAAGACACCTGTGCCGAGGAGTGCCTACACTGAGCTTTATGAATAACCTTGCAGAACCCTGTCCTCACGCAAGTGGTATCACTGGCAGCTAGAGCCTCCATAGGACTGAGCTCTTTTTTCTCCAATGGAGAGAATAAGGTTGAATATTCCATTTTGTACAACCATCTCTATAAAGTTCTAGGATCATGCACTCTTTCACTTGCATCAAAGTCATATCTATTCCTTGTGACACTGTCCCTTTTGAAACAGTCACATATAGAACATTCAAGTGATTTTTAAAATAATGTCCATATACCAATGAATGATATGTACAAAAAGTGAAATAAAATGTACCTATGTCCCAGAATGTAAATGTGGATGGAAACGAAGAAGCATTTCCAAGTCTATTGGTAGCAGTGACCTTGGCTGTGTAGCTGGATTCAGGCAATTCAGGGATTAGGTTGACTCCAAGGTCCAAATGGTCACAATAATGACCATTACATTGCTTCTGCCATGTTAAATTTTTTGGTCCATTTAACCTGTAAATAAAAGACAATTGTGTTTAGCAAGATCCTTTATGAGCTACTTGCTCCTTCTAGTACAAAGGAATAGAAAATGCAAATATTTTAAATTCTAGACATTTTGTTAAGGTTAGTCTTATTACTAGAGGATACATTATGGGAATATTTGTATTCTATGGTCATAAATAGGACTATATTTTCTCCCCTTTCCCCTTTTTCAGTAGGATTGAGACTTTCTGATGTTCGTGTAGATAAGTAACCAGACCTACACTACCTAAATTCCCAAAACCCTGGCTGGCATCCTGGCTCCTCAGGGCAGATCTAATTGTTATACAAAGGATCCACGGCCAGCTAGGCATTTTCTACACAGAAGGGCCAGCTTCTAGTACAGACTGAAACCCTGGGCTCCACGTCCTTTCCCCATTTCCTGCTCACTTAGGTATGGGGCAAACCAGCTGGATCTTCGGATGGGATTACGGGATCAACTCCAGGGAACAGACTCTCCCAGACTCTACTTTGTGTGGACTTTCGGGTCAGGCAAAGGTGCTTTAAAAAGAAACTCCTCCAAAGCTAATGGAAATCTACCACAAGAATGAGTCTATTTATATATTATGACCCCAAGAGTCTGCAACTACAAACAGGGAAAGGCTATAATGCAGCCAGTGTAACCCTCTCAGAGCAGGGAGGGACATCCACAACATGGGCCTCAGCTGCCCTGAAGAGAATTCCAAGTGAGATCTCAGATCCAAGACCTTAGTTCTCACACTCTAACTGAAATGGGTCAGTTTTATTGATGAACCCTAGACTTTTCTTTCTTTCTTTCTTTTTTTTAAGTACCTAATTACCTAGAGGTGTCTATTGCTTCTTCTCTCCGATAAAAGTAAAACTGTTAGATATTTCCAAGTGTAGTTTAAGATAATACCTACAAACCAGCTGCAAAAATACAGTCTCTCACTTACTGTAAAGTATACGTAGTATATAGATGGGTGTCTCTTCCTCTGTCCCAGGTGCAGTTCACAGTCCCACGTTCTCCATTCTGTATACAAGATAAGTTTTGAGGCTGTTCTGGAACAACTTTAAAAACAAAATGCAAAACCTCATATTTTAAACAGCACACAGTTAATATCTCAATCGCATTATTTTGCAATAACAATACTTCCCCTATGTCTAGATTTCATCACGTTCAAATTTGCTTCCAAGGCATGAATGTCCTCTAATAACAATCGTGAATATGGATCAAACACAACATGCCAAGTCCTATGCATTATATGAGGTTTTTCTCAATGAAGCATCACAGCAGCTCCATAAAGTATTCATTGTTATTATCCTCAATTTATCGAAGAGGAAACTAAGACTTAGAGGATAACTATCTTGTCCCAAATTACAAAACTGTGAAGTGGCAGAGTCAGGGCTCCAGCCCAGGAGTAGCTGATTTGAGTCTGAGGCTTTTACCACCACATTCCCCCATTCTCCCTGACAGGTGAACATCCAATGCTAGCTCCATTACCACTGGTGATGATGAGTTTACTTATTTAGAGTGAAGTCCATTCAAATATTAGAAACCTCTAAAGATTAGGGTCTCTTTCTCTTCATAGACCTGATAGTTGCTGCCAAGACATTCCACCCACTGGCCCTAGGCGTGTCCTACTGGACTGTACCAGCTAAACCTAATTTCTGCAGCTTCACCTGGAACACTTTATGAGTATTTATAAACTGATTCTTTATGTACATGGACACTGAGTACCTTCCAAGGGCATAGTGCTAGCTATGGACACACAAAGGTGTACAAGGCAGGCCAGGTCCCCTCTATCAAAGGTGTGTATTTGTAAATTAAGCCATTTTATAGTCAGAGGTAAACCCAAAGCTAGGAGTTTCTTAGATTTAGTGGAGGTAACAGAAAATACTGTTACTCATTCATCTCATTCTATTCTAATACTGAGACCCACATGTAAGAGATGTTTCGTTTGGGTGAGATAAAACAATTATACCACTGAAGTCCTAGATATTGTCTGTACCAAAAAACAAAAAACAACAACCTGTAACTGGTAGAATAAATGGCTTTTTTTGTTGTTGTTGTCTTTAGCAAACATCACAGACCCGGGCACAATAATTGCCCACTATGTGATAGTGGACAGATTAACTTCTCAGAAGTCCAGTTTCTTCATCTATAAAATCGGTATAATACTAGGTAGCTCATATAGTTTTTTTTAATGAAATAATAAACTTTCTTTTCCTGAAAGAAGACTCTTTCATATATATATATACACACACACACACATATACATGTATATGAAATATGTATATCTTATATTGAATATATATGAACTATATATACACACTGTATACACTGTATACAGTTCCCTGGGAAAGGGTTCAGGGAAGGAAATATTTTGAACATGGTTAAATGCATATATACACTGTATATATCTGTATACATAACTACTTATGAGGGATCCACTTAGACTACTACATTAACTTCCCACTTTCTATACACCTTTTTTTTTTGTTTTTATCTTGGAGCCAGTAAAAAACTGTCTTGTTCTTCCATTAGTTTTCTTATTATTAATATAATTCCAAACTCAAGCCAATTATCTGAACCACTGTTCAAATATTCAAATGCTGTTTCATTTGCCCGAAGACCTCTTTCTTGGGGCATTGGGAACTATCCAACAAGACAGGTTTGCCTCTGTGCCTGGTACACAGCTGTTATTCTGATATTGCGAGCCCTTAGTATAATGGAAATGCCTTCATTTTCCAGCGTTTGATCTCCTGTTTCTTAAATTCAATTCTTTCCTCTCCCCTGATTTAATTATATGTGTAGGTGGAGTACATCCTCCAATAATTCCCTGGAAAAGGGTACAGGGAGGAAATATTATGAACATGATTAAAAATGTCTTTATTCTACCCTCACACTTGACTGATACTTTGGCTGAGTACTGAATTCTAAATTGAAAAGAATTTTCATCCAGGATTTTGGATGCAATGCTCTGCTGTCTTCTACATTCTAGGGTGCTGTTAAGAAGCCTGAAGCCAGGGACACCTGGGTGGCTCAGTTGGTTGAGCATCTGCCTTCAGCTCAGGTCATGATCCTGGGTCCTGGGATTGAGTCCTGCGTCAGGAAGGGCTCCTTGCTCAGCAGGGAGCCTGCTTCTCCCTCTGCCTGCTCTGTCTGCTCTGCCTGCTGTTTCCCTGCTTATGCCCTCTCTCTCTCTGACAAATAAATAAAATCTTAAAAAAAAAAAAAAAAGCCTGAAGCCCTTTTGATTCCTGAACCACTGTTTTTAATCTTCAGAGGATTGTAGAATCTTTTCTTTGTCCCCACTCTTCTGAATTTTCACAAGGATATGCTTGATGAGGATCTATTCTCTTCTGGATTCTCAGAGTTCATACATTCTGGGAACTTATATCCTTCAGTTTGGGAAATAGTCTTGAATTATTTCTCTGTTGATTCTCTTCTGTGTTTTCCTTTCCAAAAATCCCCAGTTTTTATAGGTTGGATCTTCTTCTAATTTTATACCTTATCTTCTATATTTTTAAGCTCTTGGTCTTTCTGTTCTACTCTCAAGGAAAAACCTCCTCAGTGTATATATCTACCCTCCTAGTAAGTTTTTCATTTGTTTATCTTCAGGGGCAATGTTTTCTATTCTCTGAGTATTTTCTTTCCACACACCATCCTTTTTTTGTTCTGTATGCAATAGTTTCTTGTAATTTTCTGAGGGTATAAGGATAGTTTTTGTTTTTTAACATTTCATCTCCCTGAATACACTCTATTTCTTCCACCTAGCTTATATGCTTTGTTCCTATGTTTCTTCTGGTTTCTATCTTTCATAGTAGACATTTTCCCCAGATTGTTATATTTTTACTCATGTATAGGAGTGAGGCACGGAATTACAGATTGGAGCTCTGCATGTGTGTCAGCTGAGAAGTGTTTGCTGACTCTGGGTTTCACCCCAAGGTGATCTGGTGAGGTTTTCTTGGGAACCTATGTTGGAAATAATTTTAGATATTTCCTCTCGGACTTATCAGATTTCCCAGAAAAGGATATTTTAATGAGTGGAGGAAGGTACAGGGCTGAAGGGAGCTGAATGTAAATGTTCCTTTAATCCCCTCCGTTTTCCAGCATGCTACTAGTTTAGTGACCCTTTAATGCCAAGCCTCCAGTCTTACACCAGAGTAGTAGAGCAGTGAATGTCTAGCTACATGGAATTGGGAAAGAGATCTGACAATCTGTTTTTCAAATAGATTTTTCAATCAAATCTCTCATTTTTGGTCCCATTCTTACCCTCACTCTCAGAAGGACATAGTATCACTAATTTCTGAGTCTTTCTGAGGTGGGAGCTTCTGCATTCAGTCATGTTGCATCATGACATTTCTCATTGCCAGCTGCTGGCTAAGCCAATTATCACTGGTCTACCTGCTTTCCAGCTTCCAAAAGTTTGTTGATATGTCTCGCCTCCCATCCCTTTTGTCCTTTACAATTTGTGCCTCTAGAAAACTTTCTTTACTGCATGTTGGCTTAATTTCAGGGGAATCAATGTAAATACATGTGTTCAAACCACCATCATCACCTTAACCCTTCATAGGGGTAATGATGACCAAATGAGATATAAAGCATTCGGCACCTTTAAGTTCTCACTTGTACCTCTACTCCTAAAAGTTTGCGGAGACTCTCATTTTAAAGAGCACAGCTTGTACTGAAAGTCAAGTCAACTTTCCCAACATGAGGTCCCCACACCATGAAATCAAGGTGTCTACTTCAGCCCAGGACATGGTTTTGGCAGAAACTATCTGTCTCAGGTGAAACCAGATCTCATTCTCTTCAATACAAGTGTATAACAGCTGACACCAAAAAAAGGACAGAAATCAAAGCCTCTGAAAATTAAAATAGCTTGCAATATAATAAATTGTTACTAGTATTATGGTTGTTATTGTTTTTGTTTTTTTTAGAGAGAGTACAACCGGGGGAGGGGCAGAAGGAGAGGGGAACAGAGACTCCCAAGGAGGCTCCACATGGAATCCGATGTGGGGCTCAATCCCACAACCCCAAGGTCATAACTCCAGTTGAAATCAAGATTCAGAGAAAAACTGATTGAACCACCCCGGCGCCCCATGGTTGCTATTGTATTTAAAAGCCCTACTTACTATGGGACATTAACTGTCTTAGAAAAATAGCTTTCAGAAATATCAACAGTGAAGCATATATTGAAAACAACCAAGCAAGGATCCATTGTCTTTCATTTATTACCTTGATTTTCTAAGTAGTTTGTGGATCAACGCTGTGAGGTTAAGCTAGAGCACTGATTGCTTAGTTACTACACAACATGAATGAGCTCTTGGTAGCAGAGCCGCCCAAGCCCAGGGAGGGGCTGGGAAGAAAGGGCTCAATTACCCATTCCCAGTTCTGAAAAATCAGTCCACTTTATGACAGCATTCTCAGGATATACAATGGTGCTACAAAAAAGGATACCACTATCACAAAAAAGAAAAGGGGTTGTTTACTCCCTTACTGATAAGATTAAGCTTACTATACTAGGTGAAACCAAAATTCATTGCGTCTTTTCTTGGAATGACTAGCCATACTCAGAAAAAGGTGTTGCTTCCAGTCAGTCCTTCACCTCTAAGGTGCTAAACTTGCTCAAAGAGCAGCCACTGATGGTGTGGATACCACGTGAGCGCACTGGACAAGCAACATTCCAACAGTACCACCCAACTGAGCTGCACCATGATAGATCCTCTTAACCATCTCCCTAGGTCTTCTGTGGCTGCAAACTGTCACAAATGCATCTCCATACTCTGGATGGAAAAAAACATTTTTTTTAAGTAGACTCCACACCCAGTGCAGAGCCCAAGGTGGGGCTTGAACTCATGACCCTGATATCAAGACCTGAGCTGATATCAAGAGTCAATGCTTAACCGAGTGAGCCACCCAGGCG
This sequence comes from Ursus americanus, assembly GCF_024610735.1. Classification (NCBI taxonomy): domain Eukaryota; kingdom Metazoa; phylum Chordata; class Mammalia; order Carnivora; family Ursidae; genus Ursus; species Ursus americanus. The sequence continues at coordinate 22,818,611 of NC_142138.1, read as the reverse complement.
CCCCTCTGGATGGAAACTTTACAAATGGAAAGGGGTTGCAGCACTCTTAACATACCTGAGAAAAGGTAGGAAATGGAACAGGATGGCTAAGGACAAGTGCAAGAATACTGACCTCCAAAGCTATCATAGCCTAATAAATACGAAGAAAAACATCAGCAGCAACTAACATCACAGGTCTGGGAACGTCCAACACAAATACATAACATTGGTCTACCAAGACTGCGAGTTACCTGGGTGAAACATTCAGGTGTTCTGAGGACAAAAGAGGTGAGGACCAATGGTGTGTTTTAGAGAAATTTTCATTTGTCTATCACTTTCTTGTACTTTCTTTCAAGGGAAATGGACTCGTACCCAACATGCTGCACACAGGAAGAAGAGCCAAGACAGCTGTAACCTCCACCCTAGAGCTTATCACCTCAGTGCCTTCGATGTGCTGGGTACTAGATGAAACACTTTGCATACCAGGTGTCATCTAATCACTACAACCATCTTATGAAGTAGGTGTTAGTATCTTGATAACACAGAGAGAGAAACTGCAGCTCAGAGAATTGAAACTGCCTATCAGTACACTGTTAGTGAGAGGGTTTGGCTTCAAAGCCCATGCTCCTTTTAGGACACCACAGGCAGTCGGACCAGAGAATACATGACCCATAGGTGGTGTGAATAGGAGGCCACGAATGGGAAGAGGAGGCCTGGATCTGGTTTATGTCTCCTTAGCCTCCAATGATTCATTTGGCTGTATGCTTGGTGTTCTGCTCAGAGCTTCTGATGGCTCTCTGGCAAGATTGCTTAGCACCAACCATATCCTTATAGGTTACAGAAAAGTGGTTCTGCAAAGAGGGATCTTTGCTGAAAAGAGTCTCATTGAGCTCTGTATCATGTTTTCATGTCAGGGGCTCTGTCCTTGCATCTTGGTCAGTCAGCCTGCAGTCCTCCTACTTTCCCCAGGCCTCTTACCAGCCACTCCGGAACTTCTCTGGAACCATGGAGGCACAGAGTGTCCTGGGATGACTCAGAGCCCAGGCATGCTCACTAGCTTGCCTGGCTAGCCTTCAAGGCTAAGGGTGTGGGCTGCAATCTACAAGTTTTAGGCAGGTATACTGTGGGCTCACCTGGGGCACTGTGGCTCATGCTATAGATGCCAGCTCTGATGTCTTAGTTCTTACTTCCAAGCAGCTTCCTGGAGGGACCAGCAGTGCAAGCCAGCATGTAGGGGAGTTGATACCCTATGGGTGAACTTTGACCAATGACAGTTAAATTGTTCTCTCTCCCTGTCATTGTATCTTCCCATATGTTTTTTTCTGGGAATGTCCCTAGCGACCAAGCAACCAGCTGTATTTTCTGTTTGTGCTGTGGCCAGCTCCGTAATTTGACCTCCTTGTGTTTGCTTTGGTCCTTTCTGGCTCATTCCCTCACTCTTGCTTCCCTGAGACTATATAACTCAACTCTCCTGACAAAGCATCTGTTCTGCCTCATGGAGTTTTCTAGAAAATCCAGTTCTCCTTTAACCTCTGCTAAGTATGATAACCAGTGATCAGGAGTGAATGTGGATGTAAGGACTATTAAGTTAGGGAAAGGAGAATTGCTCATTCTTGTGTAGTCAACCTGGGCTTCATAAGTCAAAAAAGGTATCTCTTTTTTCTTTTTAGGAGGCTGTAGCTTTGAACAAATTCTCATAGATCAAGAAGGCATGACAATTCAGCTGTAGAGATTCTCTTTTGTGCCACTGGAGTCCAAGGACATTAAGTCCTTGGTCTTAAGAGGGAAAAAAAAAATGGGGGAGGAAAGGGGGGAGAGAGAGAGAACACTATGAAATGAGATCCCAATTCTATTGCTTTCTGGATTTCTCACATTGAGGTGCTCATATTGCTATCAAGATAAAATATATCCATGTGGCAGGAGAAAAAAGAACACTGCCCTATATTTGGATGTCTGTCTAACACATGACAAATACCAAAACATGACTAGTTTTTAAGAATTCAGAATGGAATGCTCACCACCAACTGAGATCTCTGCCCCACATATTCGTAATTCCTTCTTTTTGCTACAGGCCAGTTTGCAGAAAAACACTGTTGTACCCAGAGGAAGATCTGTGACTTGAGAACTGAGGAAGTGACCATGCAGCAAATTGATTTTTTCTTTAACCTTGTAGAGGATTAACCTGTTTAAACTGGAATATTGTGGGCAGCCTTGTTCGGGCTTCAAAGAGCATGAAATATTGACAGCTGATCCAAGTGAAATTACATGGGAAGGCTCCACAGTCACATCTCCTCTCTTGCATGCATCTGCAAGAAGACACAAGTCAGCATGTAAGAAACCCATTTCAAAATGGTGGGTTTGTGTGATTCTCAACAGCAGGGTAAAATTAATCCCATCAAATCATGGAAATATAAATAACCCACATTGCTCTGGCTATATTGGTGATACACAATGAGAACAGAAGGCAACCACATTAAAGTCTAACTGTATTTTAATTAAAAGATGCATTGTTCTCAAAACAGTAAGACTAAGAGTGCTAAGAAAATAGGGTTGGAAGAACACTCAGGAACAGAAGACCAGGAAAAACCAATCTCGCTTATATGCAAATTACTCACCAGACTACTGAAAAGTACTTCCCACAATAAATCACATTTGCTTCCATCCCCATTTCTGATTTATAAGGCTTACTTCAAGACTCAGAGCAAAAAGGAAAAAAAAGCAACAAACAACAAAAACAAATGACCATTTAAAAGGCTATTACAAACTCTAAGGGGTAGATGTAGGAATACTACTTTCTCTTGCTATAGTGGTATAAAGTATATATAATCTATAACATTATTTTATAACAAAAGAAAATATTCAGTGGCTCTGGTATGTTTGTGGTTGGCATCAAGGATGAAAACTAGGTCCCCCATGCCACACTTTGGTATTCCTTCAAGATTCAAGACCCTGAGCTAGATGAACCATAACCCGATACAGCTAATATGACATTACATGAATGTATTCTTTTTAAAAGAGTCTACTTATTTATTTATTTATTGCCAGATACCATATTAAACTAATTAAAAGAGAGGTCATTCTTATTCTCTAGAAGTTTTTGTGTAAATAAGTGACAACTAATTAGAAATGAACAGTTTTTGGTAGTTCTGCCAATGAAAGAACCTCAGAATTATAGATTTGCCCTGAATTTTCTGATGTGATGGAAAGCCTCCACTGAAAGTCTTTTTTTTTTTGGTAATTGCAAGATTGTTTTGATTAACTACACTAAACAGAAATTGGTAAAAAAAGTTATTTAGATCAAATAAAGGAAATACTAAAAATTCATTTTAAATAAAAAAATCTTTTTTATTTTCAGAACTAAAACTAAGTCACTCTCTTTTACTCTCGCCTCCCATCCTACTTATACGTCTGTTCTCTGCTTCTTTGATTTTCATTGACTGTAATGAGCTAGGAAGTAAAATTGTAAGCTCCCAGTAAAGAAAAGGCAAGGAAAATGTCAGCCATTATTTTTTTAGCATAGTTGAATCCACCCATGCATACCCTTTGTTAAAGTACACTATCATTTTTCATTTCAGTAAAATGCACAATGCCAGCTGTGTGGTTGCCTAGCCACTTTTTAAGGAGAAATTATATGACTGCACTCATATATTAGCATAATTTAAATAAAATGCATATTAGTTATAGAGCAGGAACCAGACTTACCCATTTAAAATGAGAGTAGACTGACTACAAAAGACCAACTACCAGAACAATTCCCACAAATACATATTTCATCTGTAACTGAGAGTTTAAACCGCAAATCCTTCTACAGATTCAATTATAGAAATATCTTACCTATATTTGCTTTAACCAACAACAACACAATGATAAAAATAAGTGCCAATGAGCACCCTCCAACTGTATGTGCCATGAACAGTCAACTCGGGAATACACCTCTGTAATTTTCCTTGTAAAAGAAGACAAATTCATTCATGTTAAATATATTCAGAAAATACCAGAACCAACATCATTCAGGACTTAAAATGCCCCTTTAATTTCTCTATATTGTTAAGATTTTTTTAATGAAGTAACTTTTAAAACTAGTAAATTGAAAATCTTAGCCACCTCTAACCCCCATTCGCTTAAGCTTCTTGGTGTTGGCAAAGGGTGGGAGAAGAGAGATGGCCTTTGGAGTCCTTTAGAACTGGGTTTAAGAACTTTGAGACTGTGGGATGCCTGGGTGGCTCAATTGGTTAAGGTTAAGCATCTGACTCTGGATTTTGGCTCAGGTCATGATCTTAGGGTTGTGAGATTGAGCCCCACGTCGGGCTCTATGCTGGATGTGAGGCTTGCTTAAGATTCTCTCTCTTCCTCTCCCTCTGCCCAACCCCCTAAAAAAATAATGTAAAATAAAATAAAATAGTAAAAATAAAAATGAACTTTGAGACTGTGCACAAGTTATTTAACCTCTGAGCCTCAGTCACACACAAAAATTTTTTTCTTCCAAACAGGGCTGTACCAACATAGTCAAACATAGTGGTGTTAAATCCCAAGAATAATGAGAATTTCTAAGCTATTCATGTGCTTCTAGAAGTAACAGGAAATTAAAAAGTGGCTCATACCCCTCTCCTGGAACTTAGCAAAGACTGATCTCTTTGGTCATAAGAAAGGGAGTTGTTGGAGTCTTCTACAAAAGTTCGATTTTACTTGTTTGTTTGCTTATTTATTCACTAGTTGTTTATTTTACTACATATTTCTATCTTGAATGTTTCAGAAAATATGAACTGGTGATTTCTGATTGTTTCCAAATTTAAACCTAAGGAATGGCTCTACTACTCATTAGGAAATTCTCTAAATTCTATTAAAAGTAGGCCAAGAATCCATAAATTAGGCTGGAAATTTCTGTGATGTTAGGCCACTGGGAACCAGCCAATGCAAATGTTCACCTTTTACTCCCATACCTAAAGATAAGCCAGACCTGGGGCGCCTGGGTGACTCAGTCCTTAAGCATCTGCTTTCGGCTCAGGGCGTGATTCCAGTGTTCTGGGATCGAGCCCCACATCAGGCTCCTCCTCTAGGAGCCTGCTTTTTCCTCTCCTACTCCCCCTGCTTGTGTTCCCTCTCTCGCTGGCTGTCTCTCTCTGTCAAATAAATAAATAAAATCTCTAAAAAAAAAAATGATAAGCCAGACCATATTGGCCGTTTTTAAAAAAATTCACTCATTCATTCAATAGGACATCTTTCATGTGCCAGGCACATTGTTAAGTGCTAGCGATACAACAGTACTGCTTCTAGTGGGTATACAGAAATGTCCCCATTTGCTCCTTTGACGTTTCTACCTCTAGCCTAGCCATTAATCAGGAAAGCTCCAAAAAAATTTAGCACCTTTTCAATAGTCTTTGCTGGTTGTTCTTCCTCCTCCTCCTGAACTTCAACTCTGGGAGGACCTCAGCTCACTCAAGACATTTTTTCTCTATTTCTACTCCCTCCCTAGGGGATCTCATCTGGTCACCTGGCTCTAGAAATTATTTGTATGCTAATGACTCTCAGATGCATATCTTCTACTCAGACATCTCTCTAAGCTCCAATCTGTCTCCTTGCATCACTTCTTAGACCTCTAGTAGAGTGCTCAATATTAACATGATCAGTTGGAATTCTTGGTCTCCCTTCCCCAAATTGGTTCTTTCCCTAGCCTTTTTAATTTCAGTAAATAACTGAAGTTGCTCAAAAACCTAGAAGTCATCTTTGATCCCACTCTCTTTCCCATCCCCTACAACAAAACCATCACTAAGTCCTATTAATTTTACCTCCAAAATATATCAGAGATCAATCTGCTTCTATCCATTCCTACGGTCCTCACTCTAGTCCAAAAGACTGTCATCTCTCCTCAAGATGACTACAGTAGTCCCGGAGTGTATCTCTCCAATCCATCCTTACCCCTTTCTAAGTCATTTTCACATAGTGACTACCTTTTAGAAGTATAAATCAGATTACATTACCTGTTTCATACCACCACTATTTAACACCCTTTAATATGTCCTTTGCTGTTAGAATAAAATCCAAAATCCTTACCGCACATGATCTTTCAGGCACTGCATGGCCTCACTTCTCCTGTCTTGCCACCATCATTTGCTCAACTTTTTCTGCCTTGCTTACTCTGCTCCATTTGCACTGGCTTTCAGACTGTTCCTTGAATAAGACATGTCTTTTGCTGCCCGGAGACTCTGAACTTTCCATTTCCTCTGCTAGAATCCTCTTCCTCTGTTTCTTAGTGGCTGACTGACTTACACCATTCAGATCTCAGATCATGTGTCACTTCCTCAGACAGCCCCTCCCTGACCACCTAGCTAAAGTGGTCTTGCCCAGTTACTTTCTACTCATCACCTTTTTTATTGCCTTTATGGTACAGTCTATAACTACTGTGTTTACTTTTACTTGACTACTTGTCTGTCCTCTATCTCTGTGCTAGAATTTAAGCCACCAAGAGAGCAGGAACACTGGCTGTCTTGCTCACTGCTGTATCAGCACTAGGAAAGAGTACCTAATAAATGCTTATTAAAAGAAAGATAAAAGGGAGGAAGGGGAAGAAGATGAGCTATAAAAAACTCCCTATAAACATCCCTGTGGTAGGCACAATAATGGCCACCAAAGATGTCCATGGCCTAATCCCTAAGAACCTGTGAATGTATTACATTACATGACAAAGGGACTTTGGAGATGCGAATACAAGTAAGGATCTGAGATGGTGAGGTTATCCTGTATTATCCAAATGGGCCCAATCTAATCAAGTGAGTCCTTAAAAGTAGGTGAGGGAGGCAAAAATTCCATCAGAGAGCTGTGATATGAGAAGGCCTGGATCTGCCACTGCCGGCTTTGCAGATGGACGAAGGGGGCCATGAGCCAAGGAATGTGATGGCCTCTAGAATCTGGGGGTGGCTCTCAGTTTACAGAAAATATAAAATGTATATTTTTTTAAGATTTTATTTATTCATATGGCAGAGAGAGAGCACAAGCAGGGGAGTGGCAGGCAGAGGGAGAGGGAGAAGCAGGCTCCCCACTGAGCAGGGAGCCCAACGCAGGGTTCCATCCCAGGACCTGGGATCATGACCTGAGCCGAAGGCAGACACATTGACTGACTGAACCACCCAGGCGCCCCTGAAATGTATTTGTTGTTGGTCTTGGTTAAAAATGTTTAAGAAAAACTGATATAAATTGAAATCTGACAGTTTCCTTTCTCTAAACCATATAGTCCAAAGTCATGGCATACAATGGCCTCCATGAGCTAATTCCTGCCTTTATTACCAACTACATCTACCTCTACTCTCTGCTGGCACTCTATCGTCTAGTAACACTGAGCTGCTTACTTTCCCCGCATATCTCACGCCAACGCATGCTTCTGTATCTTTGCCGATTCTATTCTCTTACTTTTCCACTGTTCTTGGAATGGCTAAGTCTTATTCATCCATCCCAACTCAGCTCAGAACCCTTTTATTCAGCCATTCATTTAACAAATATGTATTAAGCAGCTGCTATGTGCCAGGAACTAGGGATAGAGCAAAGAGGATTTCAGTTCTCATGAAACCAACAATCTGGAATAGGGAGACAGAAAACAAAGAAATAAATAACAAATAAATTCAGACAATGATAAAAGAAAAACATAAGAGAAGCTAAGGGGAGAGAAGTCTGGAGAGGAGAGAAGCTAGTCAATGAAGGCATTTCTAGGAAGTGAAGCTTGAGCTGAGACTGGCACAGACCAAATGAAGACTCAGGATGAAGACTAGAGGCAGAGGAATAGCTGGCTATGGGTGAGGCACAGAAAAAAGATCAGGGTGGCAGGGGAAGTGACTGCAATCAGAGAATGGTAGGACATGAAGTGGAGAAGAATCCAGGAGCCAGACCTACTATGGGCTTGTTTGCCATGGAAAGGAGCCTGGATTTTACTCTCAAATCTACAGGAAATCACTGATGTTTAATTTGAGGTTTTATTTATTTACCTGAGTTTTAATTGGGGGTGTTACGAGGTATGAATTACATTAAATATACACATGCAAAGGCAAAAAACAAAAAAAAAATTAGTCAGGCTTCATTATGGGGGCCAGAGTGGAAGCAAGCAGACCAGTTAGAAAGCAATCGCAGATACCTAGTAAGAAATGATGATGTGGACCACAGTTACAGCAGTAGAGAAGGAAAGAAGTCGTCAAATCTTAGGAAGCCTTAGCTATGTCTTTAGGTCAGACTGAAGCCTCCTGCATAGCATCCTGGCATCCTCATATCTTAGCACCTGCCATATTAACTAGAACTAATTTATTTAGGTATCCGTCTGTCTCTTCCATTTGCTTACAAACTCCTCATGAGCAGAGCCCACAATTTATGGCACATAATAGGCATATGCTGAACTGAACAAAACTTAGTTTTTCTGTGTTTATCTATTTTATTTCTAGTTTAATGTAACTACATTACAACTACATTAAATCTGATTCTGCCACATTGTGGTTGACATCATTAATAGCAAGTTTTTCTTTATTACTGCTTCCTTAGTTGCTTCATCAAAATTTGGAATATTCTGGCATAAAGGAAATTATGAATTGAACTAGAAGATAACTAGAAGAAAACTGAATTATGAATGAATAGTTACACATCTGCTTCCTGACTACAAGGGGTATCTACAGGGTATCTTTCCATATGCACTGCAATTTATGGAGCTATGATATTCTCCAAATAAGTAAAATATTTAATATCAAAATATTTAATTAGTTATTATAAGAATTTTTAAATGTATAAATATGAAATATGTGTATATAAAATACATATGCAATATGTATATAAGAAATATATATGAAACATGCATATATATATATATATATATATATATATATATACACACACACACACATGCACACACCATATGAAATAGGCAAAATAGAGGATAAAGTTCAATTTATATAGTACATTTATCCAAACATGAACTTGCTCATTCTCTTTGAATACCTGGTAAAATACTTTCTCCTTTTATAAGAAACTCAGAACCTCAAAGACCTTCAAGTAAATGAGGTATCTTCCAATAAAATGAAACCTCCTATCAACTGTAAACATCTTTCAGGCAGCCTGCCTAGAGGGTTGATATTAAAACTACAACTCCATCTTGAATCAGAAAATCAAAGAGTGTTCTATGTCATTGACTCATCACTCAAATTGTGACAGTTTCCAAATAGTGAAAACAATGTCTCAGTGAGGGGAATAAGGACCAGCCAGAAATATAGCAACTGGCAGGAAGGCAGAGGCAACCCCTCAGTGAGTCTCTTTCCCCACTGCTCCAGGAAGAAGCACAAAATCTGCACTACTGCAAAATCATATTTTACTAGGCTAGGAAAAACCCTTACCACAGGTGGTAATTTCATGCAGGCAGGAGCACTTTCTACTTCCACATTACTTTTCTTCTGTAGCACCATGTTAAGTTCAAGGGACAGCATGGTATTATGGAAAAGAAAAAGGCTAGTGAATCTCAGTCCCACTGTGTGCTATTAACTGTAAGAGTGCCGTTTCTTACAGTGGGTACAGTAATATGGAACTATACAAAGTTATTGGGAAGATTAATATGATAGTGGGATGGACCCAGGAGAATACCTAGAATTAAGGAGGCACACCATTGAGGCTAGCTCCCATTTTCCCTTCTGGGTCCTGCTTTTGCATTTCTTTTTAAAATCACTTATGACCTTCACTGTACTGGAATTATATGCTTTGTTAAACTAGGTAAAAAAGAAAATCATATGTTAGGCTACCTTTATTCTTAACCCTAGCTATCAAATAATTTAATAAGGCAGAGGAGGAAGGAACTTCAAATGTTAGCTATTAATTGCCATGGTCCTGCTACTTTCTTTCCCTCCCAACAGCTGACATTTGAGTCTGGGCCACTGCAGAACCACCAAATGATTGTTCTAGATGTGCATTAAGGCTCCTGTCTTACAAATGAACGTCCTTAATTACCCAGTTGACTCAATGAGGCAGAGTACAAAATCCTTCCCTTCTGCCGGCAAAGCTACTTACAGACATGTCTTACTGGTGGCAGGACAGTATAAAGACAACACTTTGGAGGTCATCTCTTCTACCTTCCCCATTTTACACATAGATAAACTGAGGCTTAGAGAAAAGATGGGACTTGCCAAAGGTCATTAATAGCAGAATCCAGATCAGAACATAGGTTTCCTGGGTCGCCAGGGTGGCTCAGTCGGTTAAGTGTCTGCCTTTGGCTCGGGTCATGATCCCAGGGCCCTGGGATTGAGCCCCACGTCAGGCTCCCTGCTCAGCGGGCGGTCTGCTTCTCCCTCTCCCTCTGCTCGCCACTGCCCCTGCTTGTGCCCTCTCTGTCAAAAAAAATAAAATCTTAAAAAAAAAGTAATCTCTCAGTAAATGGAAAATTAGAACATCGTCTTTAAAACAGAAACAAAAACAAAAACAACATAGGTTTCCTGATTTCTAATCTAACATTACCTCTAGCATGTGAGACTGCTCCTGATCGGTAACAACAGTAGCAGCATAATATTAAAAATAGTGCTAACGCTAACTCTACCATTAATACTAATGCTATAGTTTGTTGATCTCTTACTATATTCCCGGCACAACGCACATTAATACAATCTTTATGATACCCACTAGTAAAGCAATTATGATGTCTGATGCTTTAATCTTCAGAAGCTTGAATCATTATTTCTTTTCTTTTCTTTTTGCTGAGATTATATGATTTATTATAGAGCAGAGAACCACCTCCAAATAAGAGGTAAGAGGCTTAAAAAATATCAAACTGGAGTAAAAACAAAGACTGTATGCTTACTGAATCTACAGTAGCTTTGCTTCGTGGATATATAACAGGATATGGTTATGTTCTATCAAAAAGTGACATATTGATGATTAAGGGCAACCTGGTAAATAGTTCAAAACTATTCTGCCAAAAAATCCTAATGCTAAAACCTGTGCTGTGCTCCTTATATTTTTACCCTAAAATGAAGCCGTTAGTCAACAAATACCACTCATAATCAGTTTAACTACTCATTCTTTTTTTTAATTTAAATTCAATTAATTAGCATATAGTGTATTATTAGTTTCAGAGGTAGAGTTCAGTGTAAATCATTATTTCTGATACCCTCCTCCCTCTCTCAAAAGAGGATGAAACAAACAAACATAAAAACTATATACGCAATATGTAACCACCTCTAATGATCTATTCCACTATGAGGATGGGAAAGGGTAATCATATCCACCAAGTAGATAACTTGCCACCTAGCCATTGGAGCCAACCTTCTCCATGACTTTTCATGAGCTAAGTCATGAAAAAGAACAGTCTCCTGACTGAAGCATTATTTCCTTTTTCCTTCTGAGTCTACCATTTGGTGAAAAACTTCACAAGGCATAACATGGACAAATGCTGGCCTGTCAGGCCCTAATCATCAAATCAGCCTCTTCATGATGTTATGTTAGTGGTGTGATGGGCAAGGAAAGTAACATCACCTCAACCCTTTCTGCTTTTTCTTTTTTCTACCCAATAGTCGCAACACCCTTTACATGAGCCAAACTGGACGGGACAGACACTGTTTTCCTTTCTTACACACCTGCTAAGGCTCTCTTGAATTTTCTTTCATCTCACTGGTAAGCATTTGTATTCCTAAGTTCACCTATACGTAGAAACATTCTTTTCTTGCTTGAAATCACAAGACTTCTGAAGTTTTGGTCTTTTTTTTTTTTTAATTTCTGTTAAAGGGTTTTCTCCTTTCCCTCTTTATGACCTCTTCATCATTTTTCTTTTTCTTTCTTTTTTTTTTTTTAAAGTAGGCTCCATGCCCATGCGGAGCCCAATGTAGGGCTTGAACTCTCGACCCTGAGATCAAGACCTGGAACCAAGATCAAAAGTCAGACACTCAATCAGCTGAACCACCCAGGTGCCCTACTTCATCATTTTTCTTAACAAAAGTTCCCTTACCCTTTTACCCCTTCTTTTATATTTTTCTGAAATGTTCTGCCAATTCTACTTGTCTTTATTTCCATTTCAGATATATCACATTGGACATAATAGGCTTTTGAAATGTGGTGTGTAAACAAATCACATTTAAAATGCATTAGGGAATCTTATATCATTCCAACCCTCAAATCATTTGTAGTGTGAACTATCTTGTAAACTGAATAAGCATTCCCACAAGAGAACTGCAAAAAAGAAATAAAGAAAGGAGAAACAAGACACGGATGGAGTCCTGAAGAAACAAGGTACGTTCAAATCAACTAGTGTTGTTATGTTTCCTATTCTCTTTCTTGGATTAGCTCCAAAAGCCAACAATTTTCATAGCACTTGTTCAATTAAGTTTTAACAATCCAACCTTCTCTATTTTCACTCTCTGCATTGATCTAGAGCTATAAATAAAATAAGCCATTTACTTTCAGGAAGGATGACGTACTAGAAAGAGCACAGTGTCTAGGGCCTGAGGAACTGGGTGCCATCCTGGTTCTTCTACTTTTATCTGTGTCACCATCATAAGTAACTTCACATTTCAAAGCCTCTTTTCCTTGTTTGAAAAATGACAATGAAAATTAAATTATTGAGAAAATTAAACCTCTTTCACTAAAATTTTCTTCCCTCTTTCTTCCCTCTTTTCCTTGTTTGAAAAATGACAATGAAAATTAAATTATTGAGAAAATTAAGCCTCTTTCACTAAAATTTTCTTCCCTGGTTTATTGGAAGTGTCTCTCCTTGGACATCCTCCGTCTTGAAGTCTCTATTTGTGGACAGTGGCAGGAGGTGGAAGATTTATCTTTGGACCTTGGGTATTGGGAAATCTTGGCAAGTTTTGCTTCATCTTGTAGCATCAATCACCTAGTCTTTTCATAAAGTGCTATGAGGCATCAAAAATATTAAAACACATTACAATTACTTTGTTTTCGGAATTTTCTAAGAATTTTGCAACTGAAGATATTTGGAGGCTAGTGACAGGGGGTGGGATGAGCTAAGACAAGTGATCATCATCCCACAATTTTCCTCAAGGTTTCTTATATAAATGAAGAATTCAATTGACGTCTCTACACAAACAACCCCATGTCTCAACATCTCTGCCAGATGTTTTACTCAATGTTTACCTCTTCCTCTGCATACCACTGTAAAAGAGATGTAAATTAAGATTCTAATCTTAATCATCTTTTATAGGCATTTACTTAGCAATTTAATACAATGCAAAGCATATAACTGAGTTGTTAATATTTGGTCATCTGCTATACAAAGTAACTACTGGTATCTCAATTCTATAGGTGGGGAAGTCTGTAAGTTGACCAAGATAATAAAGAAAAGCCAGAAGTAAATTCAAAATTAGATAAATTAGAACCACCTTCCATACTTGAGTTTCCTCATCTGTAAAATGAGAATAAAAATAGCACCTCCCTCACAGGATTATTGTGAGGGTTAAATAAGAAGCTCTTATTACAGTAATGGGTACAGAACAAGAGCTCAATAAATATTATTATGTGCTATTATTATCATAAGAAAAAGGATAATATCATTTCCTTTTCAGGGACAGTCTTGCTTTTTGACCCCTCTCTTTGCCTATTCTTCTGCTTATCACTGAAAGATTAATTTGATCAAGACTAGATCCCATACCTCCTTTATAATAGGTGAATTCATGCCACCTAAAATCCTTGACATACTAAGTGTTCTCATAATTAATGTCTTCCCAACCCGTTTTAACATCTTGAGGACAGGAACTGCATCTTTCATTTCTTTATAGTCACTATAGTGCCACACACTGTCTTGAACATAATAGCTATTCAATACATATTTGTATCTTTAAAAAAAGCATTGTTACCATTAGCAAAGAGCACCACGATTCCAAGAGCAAAGGGCACTGGACAAGCCTTCTTTGGGATTTGGCTTTCTATTTATGTTGGTCTGCACAAATTTACATCTAGAAGTTGAGAGCAGTGCTGAGTGTTATTACAAAGATGACAGATAACCAGAAAACAAAGCAGGTGTAGTAATGTAAAAATAAGTCCACTCTTGAGAAATGATAATGCAACATCTACTGAGAGGATTCTTCTATAAAAATCTTACATATGCTTTAGATTTTTTTTTTTTTCAGCCTAGAACTCATTCTAACACAGGATTCAGAGCTCGCCAAAATTTGGGAATTGACCATCCTATGTAATCATCATGACATTCAAGAAACAAGACACATCAAAAAGGAATGTTGCAGACTCTTACAGAGCCTTTCATGCCTAACAAAGTGCTGGTAATGACTGAGGATTTTTCAATACCATAGGGGAGAAGAGTGTCAGCTCTTCGCCGCTCTGGTCAAATAGGGCACTGTACCATTTCTAAAGTTCATGGGAAATGAAAATGTAGTGTTTGTCCAAGTGGAAGTGGATATAATGTTATGAGCCTAGAGGTGCAAAGGCAAGAAGCACAGAGTTTGGAGCCAGAAACCTGTAACTTACCATCTCTGTGAAAGTGTGAAAGTTTCCATAAAATGAGAATACTAATAACAACTTCACCAACTTTTAAAGAATCATATAAAGAATCAACAGTTTTAAAGAATCAACAGTATATATCCAAAGGCCAGGTACGTAGTAGGGGCTCAACAAAGACTTTTATCCACACAAGATATACATGTAAGGGATATAACAATTATCCAGAGTTAAGGAATAAAGACTAATTTTGTCCTATTCTCTAGACATACCTGGGAAAAGTCTTTTTAGTAAGATGCTTCAGGTGTCGATCTAATCATGCAGATACTTCGTTTCTTAGAATGCTTATATTTAGCGCCCCTTAACTAAGTGAGAAGGACCTTCCTAAAGACATTTCACAGATAAGAAAATTGAGTCTGGCCAGTGGCTAGCCAGTTGGCTTGCCCCAGAACATTCCACTAGTAACTAACTGGCCAGGTAGGGACTCCGCGTCTGTCTACAGAGGCCACAGGAAAGTGCTGCCCATTGTGGGGCAGTACACTCCCTCTGCCAGACTAAGACTCCCCAGTATTCTAGTCAGAGAAGGCCTATTTTCTAGCCCGAGTCACGCCTGCGGGCCTGGACCAAGACTGAACCCTGAGTGGTGCCCTCAGCCCTTTCCCAGACGCCAGCCCTCCTGCTCCACGCGCCCACCATTCTTCGTCCTGCCCCAGGGAGCGCCTGGGAGGCTCAGTCTGAGCGCCCTCTCCCCTCCAACCGGCCGAACTCCAACCTGGCACCCTCACGTGCACATCAGCACCCAGAGAGTGAGCACCTGGATGAGCAGAGCCCCCCGCCCCCCGGCCCTCCTCGCCGCCAAGCCTCCCGGGAGAAGCGAGGCACAGAAGCCCCAGGCATTCAGACACCCCGCTAGGTCCGCGTCCCGAGGTCCCCGGTGCCCCCACCCCAGCCGAGCCACTGGTCACTCACCGCACGTCGCGGGTCTGCGGGCGGCGGCTCAGCCGGCGCTCCCGGCGCTCCGGGCGCACGTGTCGCGCTAGCCCCAGGCGCTGCGAGCTTCCCGCCGCCAGCGCGCGCCCTGCGCTATCCGGGTCCGCGGCGCGCGGCTGGTAGACCCCGAGAGTGGGCGCGGCGGCGCCGCCAGGGTTCGCGGATGTGGTGGCGAGCCGGGGATGCGGCCGCACCCTTCAGCGGCCGGACGCCCGGCCCCGCCGGCGCCTGCGGTTTCCACGCCGCGCTCCCAGCCGGCCGGGGCCGGGTCCTGCCACCGGTGGGCTCCCAGTGTCGCCTTGAGCAAGGTAATTATCGCTCCGCACCCGCCTTCCCCCTCCACAAAAGGCGGACAGTAAAGCTTTCGCGTACGATTGAGAGCGGACTGACTGAATTGGCGCGGCGAATTAGGTGCAGGGTATGACAAGCACGACAAAACCGTGTCCTCGATTTGCAGAGCCACAGAGGAGCCACTTTGTTGACGCTTATTAGAGAGAACTTTCCTCTGAGGGGTTCTTCCTCTGCGCGCTCTGGGCTGCCCGCTCTCACCACACGCTGGTGCCACGCTCTCCCCAGTGGGCTCGCGAAAACACTGGAGCTTGTATTTAGGTCTACTATCTAAAAAAAGAAGACATGAACATTTAATAGATGGCATGACACTGACCCTAAATAGTCCCACGTTCGGTATGTTGTAAGTAGGGTTTTGAGGGAAGAGGGAAAGCTGCACAAAATGCAGAGGGGGTGACAGCAGTGCCCTTCACTTATGACAATATTTATTGAATCCAGGAATTCGTGAACTATGCGACATACCATTTTTATGTACCGGTAAGAAATAAGAACTGTCACATAAACTATGACACATGCATTCTTATCACTTAATACACTTTTGATTAAAATGTTATTGAAATGTCCCTTTTAGGTTTATTTAGAAATACGTATTTATTATCTAACACTCTTGTTCATTCATAAAAGGAAATAGCAGAATAAATCGGTTAAAATATTCTTCAGATGCATTCACATTGAGTCCAACACTCCTGATCACTTTTTTGTTTCACCCAGCATCATCCTCAGTGACAGAAGAGCTTTAATAAGGCAGCATTTCTTAAGAGTGTCCCAATTGTCCCCGCGCTATTCTTCCAGTCCACTAAAACCAACCCGTTTGCTGAGCTTCTGCAGAGCTAACCACATCTCCCTACTGTTTGGACAGTAGGCTTAAGACTCCCAAATTGGGAATATGTTAAATACACACACAAAAAAAGTGCATTTTAGAATTAGCAATGTACACTAGATTGTTTTTATGAGACGGTGACATATTGTAGTTTACACACTTCAGCAATTTGCCTCCGTAAATAATTTGATAAAAATTAAAACTTTAAGTTGTAGAATCTTAATGTTACTGTGTAGTGAGATGGTGAATGATTGTGAAAATCATTTGCAAGAAAGTCAAAGAGTTATCTTAGTTAAAACTGGGTTATTTTTACTGGGGATGTACTGTATGGTGACTAATATAACAAAAATTATTAAAAAAAAAGAAAAGGGTGTGGGAAAAAAAGTACTCGGTGAGCACTGTTGGTGGGAATATAAATTGATGCGGTCACTGTGGAAAACAGTATGGAGACTCTTTAAAAAATTAAACTAGAAATACCATATGAAAAAAAAACTGGGTTATTTTTTATGCTATTTATCTTTTTCACCAAAAAAGACAAATATTCTAAATTTGCTGAACTTTTCTGTAATGTTGTGCATCTCTCAGTAGTATGTTACTGAAGAGATTTTTCTGAAAAAATCACCGTCTCTTCAAGGTAAAGATAACATTTTAACACTGAGTGAGAAGGTGCTATGAAGAGAACATTTGAAAACAGATATTTCAAGATGTTACCATTACTTCGTGTGCTGGGGGGGGGTGGGTTAGTAAAATTATATGTTTGTCACCTACAAAAATAAATGCTTAAAAAATCTTGGAAACAATTTGCTATCCTATTTCAGTGTTTCAGTTGAGTAGTTCAGCAAATTTTAAACCCATTTGTTAAAAAAATAGGAAAATGCAGTAGTTTCTGAAGGACAACTAATCAAAGGCAGAGATAGTAAAATTATGGTAACCAAATGTTAGTAATAAACTCGTACAATTCATGGATTGGCTTATTTTTTCAATTTTTTTTTAGTAAAAAAAAGGCTTTTATTTAGTTAATAAATTATTCCAAAATGTATTTTATTCTTTATCTCATTTTAAAGTTTAATTTATATTTTGTGTACTTTTTACTATATAAACTCGTACAATTCATGGATTGGCTTATTTTTTCAATTTTTTTTTAGTAAAAAAAGGCTTTTATTTAGTTAATAAATTATTCCAAAATGTATTTTATTCTTTATCTCATTTTAAAGTTTAATTTATATTTTGTGTACTTTTTACTATATATATAGTAAATACATATTTGCAATACATATTTATTTATGTATATACAAAATTTATAAGGAAGCAAAAAAACAGCTAAACATATATTGGCAATGTATTCTCAATCCTTTTTTTCCCTAGGGAATGCACAATATAGGGGCGCCTGGGTGGCTCAGTTGGTTAAGCGTCTGCCTTCAGCTCAGGTCATGATTCCGGGGTCCTGGGATTGAGCCTCATGTTGGGCTCCTTGCTCATTGGGAAGCTGGCTTCTCCCTCTCCCTCTGCCTGCCTGCCGCTCCCCCTGCTTGTCCTCTCTCCCTCTCTCTCTCTCTGTCAAACAAATAAATAAAATTTTTCTTTTTTTAAAGGAGTGCACAATCTAAAACATTCTAATTGCGTCATGTTACAGAATTGCTAAATCAGATACAGGATGGTGTTCCAAATGCACCTGAGCCATTTTCTTTAAAAGGATGGATGAAGGCATTGGAGAAAGGACTCGAATCTGATTGTTGTTTTTTTTTTTGTTTTTTTTTTTACGATTTTATTTATTTATTTGACAGAGACAGCCAGTGAGAGAGGGAACACAAGCAGGGGGAGTGGGAGAGGAAGAAGCAGGCTCCCAGTAGAGGAGCCTGATGTGGGGCTCGATCCCAGAACGCCAGGATCACGCCCTGAGCCAAAGGCAGACGCTTAATGACTGAGCCACCCAGGCGCCCCTGAATCTGATTGTTAAGCAAACAAAGCAAATTATAAGAATAAGATGCAGGCAACAATGATGGCCTTCGTTATTCTCTTCTTCTCCCTAGATGCAAATAAACAGGATGACCAATCTTACATAAATATTATTAGAGAAGTTATCATCTAAGTCTAAGAAGTTATACATCTAAGAAAAATATATCATCTAATTAGGGTTAAATAGTGAGGGAAGACTTGTGCTAATAGTTTCTGATAACAGCAGTTGTCTCATCCATCATGCTCCCTCCCTGTGTTGTAAGCTCCATTAGTGCAAGGTCCACATTTGTCTTGCTTATTCTTTTCTCTTCAGCACCTGGCACAGTGAGTGGCACATGACAGGTGCTCAGCAAATGTTTATTGAGCTGAATTGACTTGTTCTAGAGAGATCTCACTCTCTTTGCTCATGAAATTTATAAGTGGTGTTGAATCTTCAAAACTTTCAAGTTAAAAGAAAAGTAGTTGGAAAATTATACGTAGTTTTTCTTAGCAAGCCGGTGACCCTTCCATATGGAATCTAACCATCCTTTTTTTTTTTTTAAACTGTTCTTTATTTGATAGACTGTAGAGGCCTTTATATTTTCTTTCTTCCTTTCTCTTCCTTTTCCTCCTCCTCTTTCTTTTAGTATCTGGGAGTTTCCCTAGTAGATGCATGTCTGTTATCAGGGGCTGCTTGTGTCGTTAGAAAAAAATCTTTCTTCTGTGTTTCTGAGAATAAGCCCTAAGTAGTGGAGAAAACCTAATGAAACAAGAGCCTAACATACAAACCAAAATATCAACCTAATATGATAGTTAAGTCTATGGGTGTGAAATGGCCTTCTGTAAAGCTGTAGTTAGATGAATGTACTTGCAAATCAAAAGTTCAATTAAGTGAATAACCACAGTGACAATGACAAAGACTTTTCTAGGAAATACTACTTCAGTTTCCATTTCTGGTACTTTTCCATTCCTTTTCATATCTATTTTGTTTCATTGTTGATACCAAAAGTTCTAAAAATACTTAACTCATACAGTGCTATGACAATTGTGTGTCATTTGTCAGAATAAGTACTAAGAGATGGTTGCCAACAGAGTGATTTAGGGCATCAGGCAAGTGCTGGTACCAGTTAAACTTGGTAAGAAAGTTTTGATGTATTTGAACCTTTTACTTTAATAAGGGGATCGGAATCTAAGATTAATTATTCACCCTTGCTGCTTCACTTTGCAAAAGTTTCATTTCTAAAAGTTTTCACTTAATTATTCATCTGTTCAATATAGCTCCTAAACATATTTGTAGTATCATATGTTGAAAGGCTTAAATAAAATACTGTAGTGCAAGATTCTTAGATTATTAGTAATCCCCAAAGATTCTTAAAATGCAGAGTTGCAACATTTCTACAATTGACATTTAGCAAGCACAGATGTTGTTTACAGATGAACAAACCACTTGGAAAATGCCATGTCTTGGATAAGAGCAATGTATATTCAAGAGGTTTCAAGGTTGCCATTGGCCTTATTAAATGAAAATAAAGATTAGGAGTAAAGTGAGACATGAGGCAAATTTAAAACACTGACAACCACAGGTCCCACACAATGTAAACTTGATTTGCAATCTGGCTCTTCTATTCTCAGTAGCTAAATCTAAGAGACGCAGGAGTTATATAGGAGTCACAGATTCCACAACATAATGCCTTGTAACACAGAGGCAGAACTTTGGTTGCCCAAGGGAAAGTGTTTTTTACATTCTTATAAAGAGGAGAGTGTTTCACAAAGGACAAATTTCTCGCAAATATTTCTACACAAAACCACACATAATTTTAGTTAGTTAGTTAGTTAGTTAGTTGGTTAGTTAGTTAGTTATAGAGCTCCTCAATGAAAGCCTAACAAAGAACACTCTGGAACATGGACGCTTAGTGAGCATTAGCATTCTATTCTGTATTTCATTATTTGAGGCTCCAAATATGCCTTCGCTCCGTGGTTCCCATATATAGAAGATAGTCCCTGATTTCCCAAGTGAAACAGCCAAAATCCTGTCCTGTCACTGCAACCAGCTCAGAGCCAAGCTCTCAGAAGTGAGCAGCGTTGGCTACCTAGTGGGATATGACCCTTCTGCTTGTAATCCCAAAATACATGTATACTATACCCCACACGCCTCCCACAACGTGAAGTGCTGGAACAGAAACAGAGAATGCTCCCCTTTGTAAAGAAGAACCATGTGAGATGCCAGAAGTCACTGGTCTGATCTACTGGGCGATGTGTTAGGATTTTTTATTTTGTCCTATAGGATCTCTGCTAAAACAGAGACAGGAAGAATCTCAATTAAGTGTCCTTTTCTGCAAGTCATACACAATAGAGTAATATCAAATTTTAATAATTTCTCCTCTCCCCTCCAGTCTCTTCTCCAAAAGTAATAGTTTGTGGGAATCTTTCCACATTTTTCTTCATGCCTTTATAGGTGTATAAAAGCATGATATGCTTCCCCCCTACATTAAAACAAAAATTGAGCCATGCTATTATTCATCTATCTATCCACCTGTCTTTGTTTTGTTTTTCTTTACCACGTGGCATAAACTTCATTCCATAATATACATAATTGATCTAATTCTGTTTTCAATAGCTATAATTTTCCATACTGTGTATGTACTAAGATTTAGTTAACTATTCTCTTATTTATAGATCTTTAGGGTTTGTTTGTTTTTTACTTTTCCCCCAAATAAGAATATAATATATTCACCAAAATAAAAATAGTTTTATACATACACATACACAGATATGTGGAACTTTTATGTGTTTGTAATAGAATAGATAGATTCTGTTTGTAATAGAATTCTGTTTGTAATAGAATCTCACATATGCTTTGTTGAATCAAAGAGTATGAGCTTTTTCACTTTAATGGACTATGCCAGATTTTTATCCAAATTGTAGTGATTCACATTCGTACTAGTTTACAACATTATCACTAACAGTGAATGGTATCTATCTTCTGTAATTTTTATCAATCTAACAGATGAGAAATGGTATCTCATTATTTTAAACTGTATATCCTTCACTACAAACATCTTTTCATATGTCTGGTAGTTTTTACAAATATGTATTATCAATTTATCTCAGTGTACCTTCAAATAGTGTGTAATTTAAGAACTTTACAATATACTTTTATCTTCATATCTTCTGTGCTATTTCAGCTGTACATTTTACTTTCATATATGATACAAACCCACAATACATTGTTACTACTTCTGTTTTAACTATTTATCTTTTAAGAAGAAATTTAAAAATAGAAAACAAAAGTTTTTTTCCCACATATCTATGATTACCACCACCCTTCATTCCTTTATAGAGATCAAAGTTTCCATGAGGTATCATTTCACTTCTAAAGAAATTCCTTTAACATTTCCTATAGTGCAGATATGTTAGTGACAAATTTTCTGTTTTTGTCTGTCTAAAAATATTTTTATTTAACCTTCATTTCTGAAGAATTTTTTACTGTATATGAAATGATAGGTTTCTTCTCCCTAGCACATTAAAGATACTATTCCACAGTCTTCTGGCTTGCATTGTTTCTGAAGATAAGTCAGTGGAACTCTCATCTTGTTCTGTTGTATGTAATGTCTTTCTTTCTCTCAACCCCTTCGAGATCTTCTTATCACTGATTTTCAGTATTGTATTTTGATGTGCTCCTGTGTGGTTTCCTTGGTGTTTCTGCTTAGTGTTTGTTGAGCTTGTTAGATCTGTGGGGTATTTTTGTTCGTTTGGTTAGTTTTTTTAGTTTTTGTTGACTTTGGAAAATTTTTCAGACATTATTTCTTCAAATATTTCTTCTGTCCATGTTCCTAGATTCCAATTACATAATTTTAGAGTGCTTTATATTGTTCATTGAGGCTTTGTTCTTTTTTTTTTCCAGCTTCTTTCCCTCTCTTTTCTTTAGTTCAGATAGTTTCTATTGCTATGTCTTCAAGTTTATTGCTCTTTTATCTGCAGTGTCAAATCTGTTAAATGCATCCAATTAGTTTTGTATAAGATATCAAAATATTTATCAGCTCTACAAGTTCCATTTGATTGTTTTTATAAGCTTCCAAATCTCTTATTATTTAAATCCTCAATTACATTTATAATAGTTGTGTAAAGTTCTTGTCTTCCATTTCTATCATTTCTGCTATTTCTAGGTTTATTTCTATTGTCTGATTTTTCTCCTACTTAGGAATCACATTAATTGTGCTTCTTTGCCCATTTAACATTTTAGTTTACCGAACCCTAGAGATTGTAAAAATTATGTGATCTACAAAGGCTAAAATATTTGCTATCTGGCCCTTTATACAAAATATTTGGTGACCCTGCCCTAGATGTATAGAATTGTATTGAGTATAATTGTTAGTATATGAAGCAGGCATGCAATTGTCTTTTAAAGTCCTACCCCCCCTTTTATTACAATTAATACATCAGCCCCCTCCTTTTTTTTGGTCAAGATTCAAGAATACAGAAGAGTGAAAGACAATATGAAAAGTCCCTTTGTTCCCCATCCCCATTGCAAACTCATCAATTGTCAGCCTTTGGTTTAGGGAGATTTTCATTCTCTCATCATCTCTATCAGTCCTTTTATACCATACTTTGAGAGTGACACTTTCTGTTTTTTCAATTTGTGCAAAGTTTTAAGCAAACACAACTTTGACCTGGGTCTACTATTAACAGTTTTTAATCTCTAGACCACTTCTATTCATTGTATTATCAAAGATACACCTTTATTTGTGTGAGTTTACTTAGGACCATACACTATGTATTGTTCCTTTATTAGCATTATTCATCTTGGAGCTCTTTCCATGTCAAGGTATTTAAATCTACCTCATAACTTTTCTTAAGCAATTTCATTACATCTATGGAACAAATGAGCCACAATTCATGAACTGTTTCCATTCCAATGGACATTTTATTTGTAGTTTTCTATTATTACACATGATAATGCAAGAAACACTCTTTATATAGCTTAGATATATGTTTATGAACATATGTGGCTATTTCATAAGATTTTGGAAATAGAATTTCAGCATCAAGGGAAGTGTATGTTTATAATTTTTTATTCAGATATAATTGACATATAACATTATTTTCATTTTAGATGTATAAGATGAATGCCTAAATATATGTGTATATTGCAAAATGATTACCACAATAAATCTAGTTAATATCCATCACCATGTATAGTTACAAATTTGTTTTTCTTGTGATGAGAACTTATAAGATTTACTATCTTAGCAACATTCAAATATACAATACAGTATTATTACTCACTAACATGCTGTATATTATATCCCGAGGACATGTTTATTTCATGACTGGAAGTTTGTACCTTTGACCCCCTTCACCCATCTCACCCACCACCCACTGTTGGCCTCTGGCAACTACCAGTCTGTTCTCTGTAGCTATGATTTCAGTATTTGTTTGTTTTTTAGATTTCACATGTAAGTGAGATCATACAGTATTTGTCTTTCTGTGTGACTTATTTCACTTAGCATAATGCCCTAAAGGTCCATCCATGTTGTTGCAAGTGGCTTAATAATATTCTGGCATATGTCTGCGTACCACAACTTCTTTATCTATTTATCCATCAATGGACATTTAAGTTGCTTCCGTATCTTGGCTATTCTGTATCTTGGCTATTATAAAAAATGCTGCAGTGAACGTGGGGGTGCAGATATCTTTTTGAGTTAGTGTCTTTGTTTCCTTCAGCTAAGTACCCAGAAGTAAAATTACTGGATCATATGTTAGTTCTACTTTTAATTTTTTGAGGAAACTCTATACTGTCTTCCATAGTGTAGAAATTTATATCCCTACCAACAGTGCACAAGGGTTCCCTTTTCTCCAATTCTCACCAACCCTTGTTATTTCTTGTCTTTTTATTAATAGCCATTCTAACACGTGTGTAAGGTGATATCTCATTATGGGTTTGACTTGCATTTCTCTGACCATTAGTGATGTTGAGCACCTTTTCATGTGCCTATTGAGCATCTCTGTCTTCTTTGGAAAATTGTCTATTCAGATCCTCTGCCAATTTTTTAATCAGATTATTATTATTATTTTGGTACTGAGTTGTATAAGTTCTTTATATATTTTGGATATTAACCCCTTATAAGCTATTTGACTTGCAAATATTTTCTCCCATTCAGTATGTTGCCTTTTCATTATCATTATTTTGATGATTTCTTTTGTAGAAGCCTTTTAGTTTGATGTGGTTCTATTTACTTATTTTTGCTTTTGTTGCCTTTGCTTTTGGTGTCAAATCCAAATAATTATTGCCAAGACTGTTATCAAGGAAATTGCTGCCTATGTTTTCTTCTAGGAATTTTATAATTTTAGGTCTCATGTCCAAGTTTTTAGTCCATTTTGAGTTAATTTTTGTGCATGTAGTAAGATAGTGGTCTTGTTTCATTTTTTTTTTTTGCATGTGGCTATCCATTTATATTTGATTGTTATAACGTAATATAGTTTGAAATTAGAAAGTGTGATATATCCAGCTTTGTTCTTCTTCCTCAAGATTTCTTTGCTATTTGGTGTCTTTTGTGGTTCCATACAAATTTAAGAATTTTAGGATTGTTTGTTCTATTACTGTGAAAAATGCCATTGGGATTTTGATAGGGATTGCATTGAATCTGTAGATTGTTTTGGTTAGTATGGACATTAACAATATTAATTCTTCCAATCCATGTGCACAGAATATCTTTCCACTTATTTATGTCTTCTTTAATTTTTTTCACCCATGTCATAATTTTCAGTATACAGGTCTTTCACTTTCTTGATTAAATTTACTCCTAGGTATTTTATTCTTTTTGATGCAATTGTAAGTGAGACTGTTTTCTTAGAGTCTCTAGTGTATAGATACCTAACTGAATTTTGTATATTGATTTTGTATCTTGCAAAGTTACTGAATTCATTAATTATTTCTAACAGTTTTGTGGTGGAGTCTTTAGGGTTTTATATATATAATATATCTGCAGGTAGAGACAGTTTTACTTCTTCCTTTCCAATTTGGATGTCTTTTGTTTCTTTTTTTGCATAATTGCTCTGGCTAGGACTCCTGGTACTATGCTGAATAAAAGTGGTGATAGTGGGTATTCCTGTTGTGTTCCTGATCTTAGAGGATAGCTTCCAACTTTTCACCATTGAGTATGATGTTAGTTGTGAGCTTGTCATATATTGCCTTTATTATGTTGAGGTATGTTCCCTCTGTACCCGTTTTGTTGAGAGTTTTTTTTTTTTGTCATGAACGGACCTTGAATTTTGTCAAATGTTTTTCCTGAATCTATTGAGATATGATCATATGATTTTTATCCTTCATTTGTTAATGTGGTGTATCACATCGATTGATTTGTAAATGTTGTACCACCCATGTATCCCTGGAATAAATCCAACTTGATTATGTCTATGATCCTTTTAATGTATTGTTGAATTTGATTTGCTAGTATTTTGAGGATTTTTACATTTATGTTTATCAGGGATATTGGCTTGTAATTTTCTTTTCTTGTAGTGGCCTTGTCTGATTTTGGTATCAGGGTAATGCTAGCCTCGTAGAATGAGATTGGCATGTTGCTTCCTCTTTATTATCTGGAAGAGTTTGAAGACTGGCATTAGTTCTTTAAATATTTGTTAAAATTCACCAGTGAAGCCAGCTCGTCCTGGACTTTTCTTTGTTGGCAGGTTTTTGATTACTGATGCACTCTCCTTGTATTTCTTGGTATCAGTTGAAACATCTACTCTTTCATTCTGATTTCATTTGAGTCCTCTTTCTTTTTTTGGCAAGACTTGTTCATATCCCCTTTTGACTTTTTGTTTTGTCTTTTTATTTGTTTAAAGATTTTATTTATTCCTTTGAGAGAGAGAACATGAGGTGGGGGTGGTGGGCGAGGGAGAGAGAGAAGCAGACTTCCTGCTGAGCATGGAGCCTGATGTGGGGCTCCATCATTCTGGGATCATGACCTGAGCTGAAGGTAGATGCTTAAACTTTTGAGCCACCCAGGCACCCTTGTTTTGTTGCCTTTTTTCCTCTCTTAACCTCCATGTCCGTTCTATTCTCCCTCCCACCCCATTGATGTCCTCATTTACATAATGTCTTTCCAATTTATATTCCTAGTGCTTATTTATATGCGTATGAATTTGTGATAAATATGTAACATTTTTCTATTTTAAAATTTAAACGAATGGTATTATTTTATAAATTTATGCCGTTTTTAATTAAATATCTTTAAAAAGAATTTTATTCCTCTTTAAACATGTTTTAAGGAGAAATAAAATTATGATCAATCCATGTTGTTACAAGTAGCTTTGGTGCATTGTTTCAGTTTGCTGTATGATATTCCATCAAAAGTATAACCCGAATTTCCACATCCGTACTTGTACTAATGGGCTTCTAGGTTGCCTCCAGCTCCTTGCTACCACAAATAATACCCAAAGAATAAACATCCTTTTGTATGTCTCTTGTGCATGCATGTGGATGTTTCTCTGAGGTGTATACCCAGAAATAGAAGTGCTGGGTCATAAGTGATGTACACACTTCAGTTGCACTAAGTCCCACAACATTGCTCTCCAAAATTGGCTGTACCAGTTGCCATTCACATGAGTGATATATGAAGATATCTGTTTCTCCTCATCTTTTTCAGAATTTATATTAGTCATTGTATTTATTTCCTATTGCTTTGCAACAAATTACTACAAGCTTGGTGGCTTAAAACAACACAAATTTTTACAGCTTTGGAGGTCAAAAGTCTAAAATGGGTCTTGCTGAGCTAAAACCAATGTGTTGGCAGGGCTGCATTTTCTTCTGGACACTCTAAGGGAGAGTCCATTTTCTTGTCTTTCCCAGCTTCTACGGTCTACTTGCTTTCCTTGGCTCATGGCTGCCTTCCATCTTTAAAGATAGCAGTGACCAGTCAAGTGTTTTTCATATTATATCACTCTGACACTCTCTTATGCCTTCCTTGTTTACATTTAAGGACACTGTGATTACATTGGGCCTGCCTGGATAATCTCCCTGTCTCAAGATAAGTCATTAACAACTTTAATTCCACCTGCAGCCTTAATTCTCTTTTGCCATTAACCTAATCCAGTCACAGGTTCTGAGGATTAGAATGTAGACTGGGGGGGGGGGGCATTTTTCTGCCTACCACACCAACTTTCTAATTTTTGCCAATCTGTAAAGCATCTCAATGTAGCTAAAATGTACAAAGAACAATAAATTGATTAGGAAAAAAATGAATAGAAAACTAGTAATGGATATAAATAGATAAGTCACCGAATAACTGAAAGGCAAACAAATATATGGAGAGATGCTCAACTTCACACTTAATAATAGCAATGCAAATTAAAACTATGCTGAGACCATTTTTTTGTAACAATTTGAGATACATTCAGATATAGTTCATGTACCATATAATTTAGTCATTTGAAGTGTATAATTCAGTGGTTTTAGTATATTTACAGAGTTGTGCAACCATCCCCACAATCAACTTTAGACTGTTTTCTTCACTCCCCAAAGAAACACTGTAACCTTTAGCCATCCCCTCCAACCCCTCCATCCCATCTGACCCTGAGCAACCACTTATCTACTTACTGTCTGTAACTCTGGATTTGCTTATTTTGGACATTTCATGTAAATGGAATCAAATGTGGTCTTTTGTGGCTGGCTTCTTTTACTTAGCATAATGTTTTTAAAGTTCATCTGTGTTGTAACATGTCGTATTTCTTTTTCTTTTTATGGTTGAATAATATTATTCTCTTGTATTGTTATACTACATTTTGTTTATCCATTCATCAGCTGATGGACATTCTGGTTGTTTATGTCTTTTGGTGGAATGATGCTGCTATGAGCATTCGTATACAAATTCTTGTGTAGATATATGTTTTCATTTTTCTTGGGCATATTCCTAGGGATAAAATTGCTGGATCTAATAGTAACTCCGTGTTTAAATTTTTGAGAAACTGCCAAAGTGTTTTCTAAGGTAGTTGCATCATTTAAAATTTCTACCATCAGCAGTGTATGAGGGTCCTTCACCAAAACTTCTTATCTGTCTGATTATAACCTAGATCCTAGTGTATGTGAAGTGGTATCTCTCTGTGGTTGCCATTTGCATGAGACCGTTTTCACCTGTCATATTGACAAAGATAAAATTTTTTAAAAAACACTGAGGAGAGAATATATTGGGAGAAAACAAGCACAGGCTTACATTGCTGGTGGGAATGTGAATTAGTGTAACTTCTACAGAGGGCTATTTGGCTTATTTATCAAAATTTTAAATGCACATACCCTTTGACTTAACAATTCCTCTTCTAGCAATTTGAACTTGAGATATTCTTACACATGAAATTGTGGAAAACAGTTTAGGTACAGAGATTTTTCACAACAGCATTGTTTGTACCAATTTGCATTTATAGGGAATGGATTGTATAAATGGAATACAACGGTACACTTCAAAAGAATGAGGCAATTTCATATGTCTGGATATGAAATTATCCTCAGATATATTGATAAGTGAAGAAAAGTGGGGTGCCAAGCATTCTACTATGCTGTCATTTTGCAAAATTAGGAAAAATATACATTTGCCTGTGTATGCTTAGAATATCTGTGAAAGAATGCATGAGAAACTAAAAGTGGTTGCCCCTGGAGAAGGGAATTAAGTGGCTAGGGAAGGGTGGGAGGGAATTTTTAAATAATATTTCATTCTTTCTGTGCTTTAAAATCTCAAACTATATGTATGCTATGGTTATTTTATAGATAATTTTTACTTAAAATTTTCTACGTAAAGTCCTGATGTTACTTATTATATTGATTCCAACTTACTTTATTGTTTCTTGCTATTATAAATGAAATCTTTTGACTGTGTTTTCCAATTAGGTATTGCTGGCTCTGTATTTTATTTTATTTTATTTTATTTTATTTTTATTTTTTTTTAAGATTTTTTTATTTTATTATTTATTTGACAGAGATAGAGACAGCCAGCGAAAGAGGGAACACAAGCAGGGGGAGTGGGAGAGGAAGAAGCAGGCTCATAGCAGAGGAGCCTGATGTGGGGCTTGATCCCAGAACGCTGGGATCACGCCCTGAGCCGAAGGCAGACGCTTAACCGCTATGCCACCCAGGCGCCCCTAGCTCTGTATTTTAAACAATTAAAAAAATATATTTAGAATTTCTGCATGTTTAGATTTAGAGACACAAACCTGTGTCAGCTGCTATATTATTATCTGGAAGTCTCCACCTGCTGTGGATGGAATATTTATATTTCCTCACCCCAGATTCATATGTTGAAGCCTTAATCCCCAATGTGATCATATTTGGAGGTGGGGTCTTTGGGAAGTAATTAGGTTTGGATGAGGCCATTGCAGGGGAGCCTCCAGGATGGGATTGGTACCTTATAAAGGGTTGAAGAGACCAAGCTGTCTCTCACTGTGATAAAACCAAGAAAAAGACTCTTACTAGCATCTGACTATGCTGATACCCTGATATCAAACTTCTAGTCTCTAAAATTGTGAGAATTATTTGTTGTTTAAGCCACCCAGTCTTTGATATTCTTGTTATAGCAGTCCAAATTAAGACAACCACCTCTTTTTAATTGCCATTAGTTTCCCTGTTTCTTTTCCCAGTCACTCAGATGTAGGTATATTTGACAGAACTTTTTTCAGTCCTGTTTGGTTCTCTCCATATTCTTCTTCCTTTGGTGTGTTAGTATTCTACTGTTACATCACAAATTGCCACCGATGTCAGTTTAAAATAATAGATATTTTTTGCCTTACAGTTGTGATGAATGAGTAGTCTAGGTACAGCTCAGCTGGGTTCTCACAGGCTGCAGCCAAAGTGTTGACCAGGGCTGTGGTATAATCTGAGACTTGGGGTCCTCTTCCAAGCTTACAGCATTGTTGGTGGGATTAATTTCCACGCAGCTGTAGAACTCATGATGGCTTGCTTCTTCAAGGCCAGCAGGAGAGAATTTCTTTGAACTCAGGAAGGGCTTCAGTACCTCGTTGAAAGGGTTTATCTCATTAGGTTAGGTCTATCCAAGATAATCTCCCTTTTGATTAATTCAAAGTTAACTGATTTTGGACCTTAATTACATCTGCAAAATATTTTCACATTTGCCATATAAGGTGACATAATTATAGGAATGATAACCTATCACTTCTACCATGTTTTATTGGTTAGAAATAGGTCACAGGCTCCACCCAAGGAGAGAGGATTACACAAAAGTGTGAATACAAGGGAGCGGGAACCATGGGGCCATTGTAGAATTCTGCCTATCACACTTGGTAATCTCATACTTAGGTATGTGAAATTCATTCCTCAGCAGGAATGACACTCAAATCTGTATCTCAATTTCAGTTTCTTTTCTAATAATTATTTCAACTATCTAATGAACATCCTTGCCTCTGCAGCCCATTAGCATTTAAAACTCAACACAGTAAACCCTGATATTCAAGATGAAGGAATGTATCTACCAATTCTCTCATAAAGAAATGCTTATTTGGATTCGTAATTTAAATTAGCCTTTAAAGTAATGATTTTCTTTTGCATATTCTACAAGCTGATCTTTTTCACTTTGTTGGGGAAGGCGCATAAAAAAGTTAAGTTTTATTAGCTAGGTGCTCAGTTGGGTTAACTTCTAAGTAACTTGCTGTTATATTGCAGTGCCTCAGGATTCAAATAAGCTTCAGCATTCTTAGAAATTACACATGCTCCATAAGGGTCTCCCCAAGGGTGTCAAAACCGTGCAAACTCTAAGGTCTTCTGTTTTCTCAAAACCCAACTTCCCCTCCACTCCTCTAACCAGCTATTTTTCAAGTTGTTTGTAGGTTAGTTAATTGTGTCACCATTCTCCAAACCATCTAATCTCACAACTTTAAAGTAGTGATGTGTAAACTTGAGTGGGGTATGTTTAGGAAAGGAATCTCCTGATTTAAAGTGCAAAAAAGTTTGCGAATGAACATATGTGCATTTTTTTAAGGAATGAATGCCCTTAGCATTCTTCAGATTTTCGGAGGTGCATAACTGACTAAAATTGACCTACAATTAATTTTGTTTTTCTTTCTCCTTCTTAACTTTTGCTTGACTGTCAAATCCTTTTAACCTTGACACTTTGATATTCTTAGTATTTGTATCAATACTAGCAGCATTCTAATTCAGGTCTTCATTGTCTTTGTATTTTTTTTAAAGATTTATTTATTTACTTGAGAGAGAGAGAGAGAATGAGTGAGAGGGGCTGAGGGAGAAGGAGACAGAATCTTAAGGGGGCTCTGAGTTCAGCGCAGAGCCCAATGCAGGGCTCGATCTCACGACCCTGAGATCACAACCTGAGCTGAAACCAAGAGTCTGACACTTAACCTACTGTGCCACCCAAGCGTCCCTATCGTCTTTGTATTTTAATTCTATTTACTCTTTTGCCAATTTAGTCTTCCTAAAGTCTATGTTTGAACATTTGTTTAGCCATGCAACCATTCATTTGGTTTACAGTGCCAATGGCTAAGAACACCAAGATATGTAAACATTTCATGTCCTCAGTCTTTTCTCATTTTGGTGAAGAAAACAGATATAAAGATATATTTACAAAAGACCCCACAACATATGTGCGAGAGTAAGTTTTAGAATGTATGCATTGCTATGGGAATAATCAGAAGAGTATCTAACTCATTTTGAAGGGATCAAAAATAGAGTTGCACAGGATGTAACACTTGAGGTGGGTCTAGAAGGATGAATAGGAACTTTGTAGGCCCAAGGAGTGTGGAGAGACCATCCATGGAGATGGAATAGGATGGTTAGAATAAGGAGTCAAAGTGCACGTTGAGCTTGGGAAGGTTTGAGATATTTCTGTGAAATAAGATTCATGAGTTAGGGTGCTGGGAAATGAGCTGAAATATAAGGTGAGTCAGATTGGGAAGATACTCATTTGTCCTTTGTGAGGACCCATGAAAGATTCATCCATCCATTCCATTAGTAACAATTTGTTCAATGCCTGGTATAGGTTGAAGATTATGATAAACCCACAAGGAAGAGATAAGAGACACATAATGAAATTTGCTTGGAGAGTAAACTTAAATGTTCTCACACCCACAAAGATAAATATGTGAGATGATATATGTATTAATTAACTTGATGGTGGGGGGATCCTTTCACAATGCATATTTGTATCAAATCATCATGTTGTATACTTTAAATATCTTTTATTTCTCAATTATACCTCAGTAAAGCTGAGGAAAAAAAGAGACCTATAAATAAATTCTATGAAAGTGGCCATCTTGTGAAAAGCGGAGATAGATCCCAGTGTTTTGCACATGAAGAGCACTCATCAAAGATAATTGAAGGATTACATGGACAAGAGACTGGCAGGCTGATAATATGGGAAGGGTCTTTCAGAGAGAGGAAAAAGGAAGGGTATGTTATGTTTAGGGAAGTGTAATTATCCTGAAGTATATAGACACTGTTGAGGGACTGAAAACATTGACCTCATCCTCTTTTTAAGTCACTACATTTTAAGATAAATAGAGAGGAGAATGACTTGAAGGAAGGAGAGAATGAGTACTCTGCAAGTCTGGTAGAGAGATGCAGAGGAGAGGACGGAATTAAGAGACATTTAGGAACATACTCTAAGACTTGACCAGGACATCATGGAATGTCACAGAAAATAATGAGTCTAAGATAGCTTGGGAGATTAAGAAACCTGAGTTCATCTTTGGAGATGATGAGTTTGAGACCGTTTGAGGGTATGATGGGGGATGTCTAGTTGGCAGCTGGCTATACAAGCCTTAAACTTTGAGGAGAGATCTAGCTAATATTTAAGATATTAAGGTCATCATCATGAAGGTAGTGATTGAAAACATGAAAGTATATGAGATCATCCAGGGATTTTATAAAGTTCTTGGGACCTAGCCTTTAAAGGATGTGGAAATGTGGGATACCTGGGTGGCTGAGTAGGTTAAGTATCTGACTCTTGATTTCAGCTTAGGTCATGATCTCAGGGTCCTGGATTTGAGCTCAGTGTTGGGCTCTGTGCTCAGCAGGGAGTCTGCTTGAGGATTCTTTCCCTTTCCTCTGGCCTTCCCTTTGCTGTCTCTCTCTCTCTCTAAAATAAATAAATGAATTTTTTTTTTAAATAAAGGATGTGAAAATATGAGATAGACAAGAAGAAGTGAGAGGTAGGGGCAGAGAATTAGACCGTGGAAACTGAGAGAGGAACTAGCTAGAAGGAAAGGAACATCCAAAATGCTAAGTTCTGTTTCAAAGGAATACCTTTAGTCATTAAATTCATGTGTAAAAGGTTAAGTCTGTGTTAAGTTCTAAGTTAAGATTAGTTTGTGTTAGGTTCTAAACATTAAGAATAGAAGCAGTTGTAGGGAAACCTGGGTGGCTCAGTCGGTTAGGTGTCTGCCTTGGGTTCAGATCATGATCCCAGTGTCCTGGGATCAAGTCCCACATCAGGCTCCTTGCTCTGTGGGGGGCTTGCTTCTCCCTTTCCCTCTGCCTGCTGCTCTCCCTGCTTGTTCTCTCTCTCTCTCATAAAATCTTTAGATAAAAAAAAAAATAGAAGTAGTTGTAAACATTAAGAATAGAAACTCAAAGTTTGGCAGCTTACATTCTAATAGAGAGAGTACATACACAAGCAAATATGTGTGATGAAATATTTAAGGTGCTTGATCAAAATTTCCATAAGGTACAAAAAGAGCACCAACACAAGTCTACCTGTGGAGGGCAAGGGGAAAGGAAAGGATTAGCAGAGAAGGTGATGTAAATGAAAGTTTCAATTGGATTTGGCATCAAGGAAGTCAGTAATCAGCATAAGAGGAATTTTTTAGATTTAAGTAAGGGAAAAAATCAAATTGTAGTTGCTGAGGGGTAAGCGAGAAATAATCAAGAAATTTATTATTCTTTTAATAAATTTGGTTCTGAAAAGAAAGAAGATAACTTCAGATTCTGTCTCCTTCTCTCTCAACTTCTCTCTACTGCTTTAGCTTCTGGGAACTTCTCTCTGTATGCATTAATCATGTATTTCATTTTCTGTATCTTACATTACTTTGGCATTTGGGGGCCTGGGGATCCAGGGAGAGACTGACCCTCCCAGAACTAACTGATTCCTGAGATAGTAAACAACCTGCCTAAAAACATTCCTTTCATGTACAAACCAACTGTCTTTGTCAGCTCAGGCTGCTATAACAAAATACTACAGGCTGGACGGCTTAAAAACAGACATCTATTTCTCAGAGTTCTGGAGGATTGGAAATTTAAGATCAAGGTGCCAACAGATTCCAGTCCTGGTGAGAACTCTCTTCCTGGTTTGTTTATGGCTACATTATCATTGTGTGCTCACATGGCCTTTCCTCCGTGTGTGTGTGTGTGTGTGTGTAGAAAAATATCTCTCTCTCGCTCCTCTTCCTATGAGGGCACTTATTCCATCATGTAGGTCCCCCTTTCTGACTTAATCTAAATCTAATTACTTTCCAAAGCTCCTACCTCCAAACACCATCACATTGGGGATTAAGGCTTCAACCTACAGATTTGGAGTGGGGGAGGAACAAACATTCAGTCCATAACACCAATTAATCCAAAGCCCATATCTCCAAACATAATTTTATCTAATTCCCACACGTTAAGACAGTATTTCCCCTGCCTTAAACCATCTCATGTCCCAGTACCAGACAACTAAACACTACCCTTATTGCCCAGAGCCCACTGAAATTATTCCAACTATCCCAATTCTAAACTTACTCCAATTTGCCTACCCTGCCTTGCCCATTTTTTTCACACACACACACACACACACACACACACACACACACACACACCAGTAGGTGCATTTTTTACTTGAACTATCCAGGTTGGTTATCAAGTTATAGAAATTCAGTGGATAATTACCAAATTTCCCTTTCATTTTACTCTAAGTGATACCAGTCTTGGATCAAAAATATTTTTTCTTTGCTTATGTTTTTCTGCTGTTTCAAAACATGCCTTTCAATTGTAGCCATTAATAAATGACCAGTCAATTTCAATGTGTAATAACATGTTTTCTTTTGGGCTGTAACTTCCTTGGGCAGTTAGCTGAGCCAACAATGCTAAGAATGAAAAGCTCCTGTTTTTACATCAGGAATACATGGCTAAAAGCATTTCTCCAATGCCTGCCCTTCCTCCCACCCCTATTCTTTTTCACCTTTAATTGTAGCTTGAGTTCTACTATCTCAAGGAAATGATTAACCAACATTTTTCCTTTAATACAATATCAGATATTTATTTTTTCCTTCAAAACATTCCAAACTAAATTTATTTATCTCTGACTACCTTGTAGGTAGCTCAATGCCTTGCATAAAGTATTTTCTCAATATGTGCTCTTTGAATTCTGTTATATTAAGTCTATACACACTCATAAACAGGCTAAAGTTTATAAGGTTTGTTAAGGTAACAAAACTAACTTGAATATAGATCATTAGAGCTGGAAGGGACTGCGATTATTTAGCTGAACCCTTTTATTACATTCTCTCTCTCCTGCCTGCCTGTCTCCCTCTGTCTCTCCCTTCCTCCCTCCTTGAGTCCCTTTCTATCCCTCTCTCTTTCCCTCTTCCTCCCTCTCTCTCCCCCTGTCTGTCTCTAAGAAATAAAACATTATAGATAGAACTGAAGCCCACCCTACCGTTCCCTCCCTTTGCCCTCCCCTCTAGGTAAGCTGTATGGTGAAGTTGGTGTCTATCAACCCAGTGTATGTTTTTATACTTTTATGATGTATTTTAATGTCTGAACATTTTTATAAATGGAATTGTATCAATGTATCCTTTTGCAGTGTGCTTTTTTTTCACTCATTCTTATATTCTTGAGTTTATGCCTGTTGATACATGTGGATTGTACATGTACAAGCTTGTACATGAGCACAAGGAACCATGTATATGGCTGCTCACTGCGGCACTGTTAGTAATAGCGAAAAAGTCAAAACTACTGAAAGTAGGGGAATGGATGAGCTATTTCCTATAATGGAAAGCCAATCCACATTGAAAACAGAACTTCTGTGTTTTGCACGGTCCAGAGAGGTTATGTGAAATGACAGATGCTACTCAGGTGGGTAACAGGAAACCCGAGCCTCTATCCAGGACTCTAGGTCAAAACCTAGTGCTCTTTTATTAACCTTATATTTTGAAATAATTTCAAACTTACAGAAAAATCATGAAAACAATACATACAAAGAATTCCTATATACCTTTTACTAAATTATTTTTAACATTTTGTCACTTTTTTCTCATCCTCTCCCTCCCTTCCTCTTTTTCTTGATGCAATTTCTCTCGTTTAAAAAAAAAACAACAAAAAAAACCCAAAACATTATCTGAGTATAGTTGACACAGAATGTTATATTAGTTTCAAGTACACAATATAGTAATTCCCCTTCTCTGTATATTATGCTATGTTCACAAGTGTAGCTACCGTGTGTTACCATACAACGCTATTACAACATCACGAATTATATTCCCTGTGTTCTGCCTTTTATTCCCATGATTTATTCATTCCATAACTGGAAGCCTGTTTGTTATAACTTCTTTGCTAAGCCATTTAAGACAGGTTGTTTGCATATATTATGTCCCTTAGGTATACTCCAGTGTGTTTTCATATAGATAAAGATACATTTTTAAGTATTCACAGTACAGGTATCAAATGCAGGGAATTTAACATTGATACAGCATTTTAAAAATAATCTACAGTTTGTATTAAGATTTTGTTGAATGTTCTAATAATAATCTTGACAACAAATCTCGCCTCTTACTTGCCTTTGGTACAGGATTCAATTCAGAATCATGTGATGCATTTGGTGGTCAAGCCTAGATTTTAAATGATTATTATTGGTGAATCTGAAAATATTTCACAAGTGTGCCTTTTGTAATTCCTCTTTCACACATATCTGCTGACTTTAATATATTCTTGGAGTAACTGCTATATTCTTGGTGCTGTACACATTATTATTACCAAGAAGAAGATTCTAGCCTTGCATGACAGATGTTAAAGAAACAATTTAAACAACACCTCCCATATCTTGAGGAATTCACAGTAGGACACAGTGCTAAGTGAGGGACGTGGTGGGAGTGAGGTGACCTATGTTCAGTCTGACTCAGTCTCCTCAGCTGTAAAATGGTGATGATAATGCCTCACAAGTTGTTGGGAAGTTAAGTAAGGCATGGGAAGTGCCCGGTATGAATTTGTAGAACTCATTTACGGCAGCTACTTTTTTTTTTTTTTTCAATTTGTGCACTGAGATTTAGTTTTATAGCAGCTAGTAGCCCTTAAGTCTATTCACACCAGAAGACGTGGGTGGTGACACTTAGGTCATTTCTTCCCCAGTTTATGACAAAGTTACCTGGTTCCTGTGCAAACACAGATAAAGTGCTTTCTCTTTTACATGTTATACCACATAAAACTTGGTTCCGTGCAAAAGATTTTTGTTTATGTCGGCATAGAAAAGGAAATTTGCATCACTTCACCTGAACATTTTGGTTAGCCATTCTTTACTTATATTCTGAAACTCAGTCATGTAATTTAAAGGGATTTTCCTCTTCTCAGATAACGTCCGATATCTTTATCCAGACATAATTACTGAGATGGAAAGATAACAATTATATACATTTATAAAAACAAAAACATTAGAACTTGGCTTCTATTTTAGTTTATAGGATGTATAGGATGTATATAGGTTTATCCTATAGTTTATAGGATATTATAGGGTGTGTAATGAGGTGATAATGCAATCCAGTGGTCCTTCACAGGCTTTTAAAATTTATGGTGTTTTCTTTCTGCTGAATTGCATTTATTGCCAATTCCCCTGTCTGTAACTGCAAAGAAATTGATGTAGGGAGAAGTTTTCAGAACGGCTTGAGATTTCACCCCAGTATCAATTTACTGAAAACATCAAATACATCTTTGTGCAATAGTCCCTATTCAATATCAGGTAAATTAGCGTACAAGATAAAACAAATGCCATCATTGCTAGTCATTATTAAAGGAAAGTGATATAGATTCTAGGAGCAAAATACAAAGCTTTTTTCTTTTTAATTCTAGGGGATTATAATATGACTCTCAAGCATAAGTAACAGAAATACAACTCTAAGAAGCTTAAGAAAAAGACTATGATAAAGGTTTCTCATATAAGTCATGAAGGTGATTGAACTTTATTAACAATTAAAACCAGGGATTCAGGTGCATTTAGGGTTCCCATTCCATGTCTCCTCTTTGCCCTTTTCTGTTCATTGGTTTATTCTTTTTGCTCTATATCTGCAGACCATCTTCCTTTTATTCTGACCACACAGAGAAGAACATGACTGACAACAGCTTCTGAACTTTAAATCTAAAATTCCGTCACTGGAGAGAGTCTCTGTTTTTTCCAAAATTCCTGAGGAGAGCCTTTGATTGGTCCTGCTTAGGTAAGGTGTGCACCTGTAGCCCAACTATTATGACCAGAGGCGAGTCCTGGGGCAGGACTCATCCACACTGGATGGCAATAGCTCACACCAATCAACTGCAGCCAGCTGACCATGCTGACAGCAAAGGAACACATGGAGAAGGAAAGGGGTCGTTTCCAGAAAAGGGGAACTGGGGAGGGCATATATGACCACCATAGGGCTGTACTCCATCCATTCTTTGAAAAAATAATTTCTGATGGCTTATTGCATCCATTATGATTAATTCAGATATGGATAGCAGGACCAACAATATTATAGTCACTTAAAAACATTACTCTCAGGGGACCTGGCTGCCTCAGTTGGAGGAGCATGTAACTTTTGACCTCGGGGTTGTGAGTTTGAGCCCCACGTTCAGTGTAGAGATTACTTAAATAAATAAATAAATCTTTAAATAAATGAACACATAAATAAAAATATTAGTCTCATCTGAAAGTAAGAGATAAGTGCTCCAGGACAGCTCCTCAAAATCATCTGGGACACGGCCTTCTTCCACCTTTCTGCTCCACTATCCCCAGTGTAGGGCTTCTATTTCCAGGTCACCTAATTGTCCCAGATGGCTGCTGGAGCTCTAGCTATTATGCCCAATTTCCAGTCAGAAAGGAGGAAGGGGGAGGTGGGAGGGGAAAAGATTTATCCATTTTTCTGCCTCCCCCTTTAAAAAAATCTTCCTGGAAATCCTTCTAACAGCTTCTATGTATATTTCATTGACCAGAACTGAGTCAAATGGCCACATCTAGGGGCAAAGGAGGCTGGAAAATGTGTCTTTTAGGGGGGTGCATTGTTGCTTCATTACTGGAGGAGTGCTGTTCGTAAGTGAGAATGTGAGAATGGGTGTTGAATAGACAAGTCAAAGTCTCTACCACATTTACAATGAGACAGATTCTGGTAAATGGGAACAAGATGAGTATGATATGTAAATCGATACCCATAGCCAGTCCCTAAGGAGCCACAAGATGAGGGGAGGAGTCCAATGCTAGGTGGAGACATCAGCCTGCCAAGGAAAACATGTACCTCTTTTTTTTTTTTTGTGGAACTAAGGAGAGAAGATGGGTGAATGCAAGTTTGTAAATGGGGTATAGTGAGGTGGAGGGGCTTCCATTGATCCACATCTGTTGTCTCTGAGAAGAGGAGGTGATGGAAGAATTGCTGGTAAGTAATAATGAACAAAGGCAAAAAGTTTCTTTTCACAAGGAGGAACAATTAAGTGGGTGGTTCTCAACCCTGGCAGTGCATAAAATACCCCTGATGAAAAAGTATCGATGAGGCTGGCATGTTGAGCAGGCTCTGGTGTTTTTTTGTTGTTGAAGTTCTCCAGGTGATTCTAATGTTTAGGTAAATGAGAACCACTGGTCCATTTCTAAACAGCTAATTTGCTGTAGGTTGTAAAAGAGATCTGGACTAGGAGTCAGGAAAGTGAGAATTGCCCTCTGCACACACCAAGCCAACCCCAGCTTCATTTAGATAATGAAGATTTTCTATATTGAAACACAATTAGATAGCATTTGAAACAACAAATAAGTGAATAAGTACATTCTATGCATTATCTCTAGTTGACTACTTTAGGTAGAATTTACTGACATTTCCTTAAGCCAAAGTTCCTAGCAACTATGAGACTACCCAATCTTTTGGAATTCAGCTGTTGTTTTTTAGGAGTAAGCTATTTAATTAATGTTCTGTAAGGTGAAACCCCTGTTTGCTCATTTTCTTTAATACATCACACAATTCATCTGGCCCCGATTAGCAGCCAGAGAGCTGTCTAATTAGTGTGGTGGCTCGAAATCTTTCCTCCTGAAGAAATGAAAGACACTGTTTGCACACTGAGGTGTTGTTAACTTTGCCATATGCATCTCTGAAATAACAGTTTTGGTCAAAAGTAAAAAAGGTGGTTGAAAAAACTGTCATGTTGAAATGATCTAAGGAATAAAAGAAAACTTCACAGTTGAAAGGAAAAATGTTTATGTTTACGTTGTATTATTGCCTTCTCATCAATTAACACAGTGGCGGTTTAGAGAGAACCAACCATGATGGTGATAAAATAATAGAGTGTTATGGAAGAGCCTCAGAAAATACACTGAGGTCTGGAAGTTCTTGGACACCTTTGTGTAATATTGATTTCCTTCTCATGTGAAGCAGATGGAGTTAATAGATCAGACCATTGTTTATTTATTCATTCTTTTAACAAACATTTGTTGAGCACCCCACTATGCGGCAGGCACCGTACTAAGCATTAAAGATTTATGGGAAGAAAAAGAAGACAAAATTCCTGCCCTCCTGGATCTTATATTGTAGTAGGTGACAGTGAACAGATTAATGTCTAAAAAGTGCAGCGTACTTAATTTTAGGTGGTGGCAAGTGCTTTGACAAAGGAAAAGCAAAGGAGGGTAGGAAAT
This sequence comes from Ursus americanus, assembly GCF_024610735.1. Taxonomy (NCBI): domain Eukaryota; kingdom Metazoa; phylum Chordata; class Mammalia; order Carnivora; family Ursidae; genus Ursus; species Ursus americanus. The sequence continues at coordinate 22,777,286 of NC_142138.1, read as the reverse complement.
ATGGGCTGGAGGTGGGAGCTTGCAATTTTAGATAGAGTGACCAGGGAAGGCCTAAAGGTAGTGTGTTCGTGAGCAGTGCAACGATACAGGGGAAGAGCATTCCAGGAAGAAGGAATAGCAAGAGCAAAGGCCCTGAGATGCTTACTAGGTGGCCAGTGAGACAGAGGCAAACTAGGTAGGGCCTCATAGATCACTATAGTGACTATGACTGCTGTTGTTTGTGGGATAGGAAGCTGCTGGCAGGTTTTAAATAGACAAGTATTGTTTTAGCAGGATTATCTAGGTACATACAGTTGTGTTGTTGAAGATGAACCTTAGGGAGACTTTTGCAATAACCCAGGGAAGTGATAACAGTGATTAAAGTAGGGTGATCAAGTTGAGGTAGTAAGAAGTGATTTAATTTCTGGATATGTTTTGAAGGTAGGGTGGATAGGCTTTCCTGATAGAGTAGACATGAAGAGTGGGAACAACAGCAACAAAAAAAGTCAAGGATAATACCTAGATTTGTAAGCATTGGAAAAACGGCAGTACTATTTACTGAGATGGGGTTGTCTTTGAGAACAGAAGGCTTGGGAGGTCATCTCATATGGGTGTTTCAGGCAATGAGGATGTGTAAAGGGATATGTCAGACAGACAGTTGAATGAGTGGAGTTCAGAATAGAGGCTGGACTAATCTGTTTTCATTATGTGTAGATAGATAGTGCTTAAAGCCACAAGAATTGAGGAGATCACCAAAGGAGAAACTAAGGTCTGAGCTGTGGGGTCTCCAATGTTTATGTGACAGAGATACTAGGGGAAAGCAGGAAAGGAGGCTGAAAATGAATGGTCAGAGAAAGAGGTCATGGGCTTGTGGTATCCTTGGAGTGAAGTGAAGAAAGTATTGCAGGAAGCAGAGAGGGTCAGCTAATCAAGTAATTTTTAGCAAGGTACACCAAGGTCAGTATCCCTGTCCCAGAAAATAGGACAAGGAGAGAACACCCGAAATTCCAGTGATTGCCCAAGGTCTACACAGTTGGCATGGGGTAGATCTGAAATTCAAAAGCCCTGATTGAACTTAATCCAAGCACTTAAAGGGAAAATAAAAGAAGAAAGTTTAGTCCACCTATTTGCAACAGCAGGTATATTTGTAGTTCTATATTCCTTTTGGCAAATTTTTTGCTAAATGAGGATTTCCATTGCTTAGTAAAACAAAAGAAACAAAATGGAAATTAAGAAACAGGAGAGTTTTAAAGAGGGCTTTTAAAAATGAGCATTTCATTGAAGTGATGAAGATAGGTTGAATCTATCATGTATTGTGTTTCCAAAGCGCTTCTGGGTTTGTCTTTTTTTTTTTTTTTTGCATTACAATTGCTTTTCTGCATTGCTCTGGGCTTCAGCAAGCTCCCTCCAGTCCCTCACAGGGTTCTGCATAGGCCGCCTCTGTTCAATCAAATGCAATCTTCAAAGTAGCACATTGAGGGGAATGTGCAATGAATACTAAAAAAGGAAAGAAGAACCTGCAAATACGTGGCAGCTGGCAGCTTCTTAAAATCCTAATCTCCTCATTTAATGAAATACAAGTGATTTTCAATTTCAGCAACCAAGACAAAATAAATCTTCTACATTGAATACCAAAGTAAAATGAGGGCTGAACTTCGTTCAAAACCAGATACGAAGAGGTTTGGAATAAGTATCACATCATCTAGTATCCAGTGAATATCAAATTTTGCATGTTTACTAGGAAGTCCTGAACACTGAAACAAAAGCAGGAGTAGGGTGGGAATTGTGGGTCAGTGCTGCTTACCAGGCGGACAAGACTGGTCCTGCACTACCTTCCAGTGCATGCTTTTCAGGTTCTCTAGTGCTCTTTCCTCACCTCCTCTTTACTCCACACATCTACCGCCTACTAACATTCCCTGCCTTCCTCTCCTCTCGCATACCTCATATTCCCATTCTTACTGCATCCATTTAGGCATCTATCCCCCCCACCCCATTCTCATGATCTATACAAAAGGAATTATTACAGGAATGGGTTTAATAGTAAAAAAAAATTGTAAACAATCTAAATGTCCATAAACAGAATAGGAAAATATTTTAAAACACGTTTTTTTCCCTATGGAATACTATTCAACTGCTGAAAAGAATAAGATAAAGCTATATATAACAATATGTGAAGATTTCCAACACATATTGCTAGGTGAAAATAGCAAGTCACAGAGCAATACCATATGTTAACCATTTGGGTTAAAAAAATGGGAAAGAAAAACATTAACTTGTTGAGAGTCACTACTTTAGATGATGGGGGTGGGGCACAGGAAACAGGGCTCTGAAGAGGTGCTGTCACTTTTCACTCCATTTACACTGGTATCACTTAGATTTTTTAAAGTGTTTTTTTCATGAATTACTGTGTAGCTTAAAAATTAACTTTAAAAATGTCACTGTTGTATTCTTTCTCACTTCTAATAATATTCTCAAGCAGGATATGAACAGAAAGAAAACAGTCAGGTTTATTGACTTCCGTATCTCACACTTGGGCTCCAGTGTTTGACTATGATTTCCTTCCTGTGCTCTGACAGAGTCACTAATTTTAGGTATGCCTTTATGGTTAGAAACAGCATTTTGTTTTGCTTGAATTTTTGAACCAATAATCTCAGGAAAGAACTATATTTCTGTAATACTTGTGTGGTATAATGTTGTTTGTTTTTTTTTTTTTTTTCTTTTTGTAAAGCTAGGCCAGAATCCTCTTACCACCCCAAACAAAAATAGACCATGTAAGAGCAAGTTCCTAATTTGTTGCTAAATGCTAATTATGAGAATTAGATAGTAAGTTGTTTTCCTGAATATAAGCATAAAGGAAATGCATCTTCAGAAAATTGATGGAAATACTAGACATAAAAGATCCAGAGTATTTATCCTAAATTAAGTTGAAAAGTGAAATTAGCAAAATAGCTAAAAGAGTTTTAACATAAATCATGAATTAGGACTTAATGGTGTAATTTTAGCAGTGGGAAGAGACATAATAACATTCTATCAATCCTTTTTTGGAGTTCCTTGTAATATTGCCTTAACTGTAGCTTCTGAGAACGTGTTACACAATCCACTCCATGAATCAGAATCCAATTATTTTATATTGGTTTCATGCTTTCACCCAAGAGAAATTCATAAATTGTTTTTAATCACTTCTTTTATTTTAAATCAATAGTGTCTGCCAAGTGGATAACATTTCCCATTAAAACATCACCTCCTATAATTGGTATAATTACTTTGTAAAGAGATAAACCACAACACAATTTGACAATCTTTGGGTTTATAAAATCTAATTATGTTCACTACACAATATTTTATTTTCAGCGATCACAAAAAAAACATAATCTTGAACAAAGTCCAAACATTTATGATAAAGTAATTGGAAAGAAACAAGTTAAGTATTGCATATAGAACTGGCTCTTTGAGCAGTCTCTGAGAGGGAGCTCCTTTTTATGCAGGAAGTAAGGAGGTTTGAGGGCGTTCGGGTCCTCTTCACCTGGGCTGGCAGTCTTCTGGCTGGAGATGGAGTGTTTGGTACAATCCCAAGATACAGGCTTTTTAAGGAAGGCCAGGACCCAGGTCACCCAGGTTTGGAAGAGAGAATCCCCAGCCTGGGATTTTCATACTGCATACATAGGGTGATGCAGAAGAAGGTTGCTGGGGACCAGCATGACCTTCAACATCTGTTTCAGCGGATTTGCTTTCGCCTATTTTACATTTTGGGCTTCTGCAGCAGATTTCATTTGGAGAAAGGGTATCAGTTGCTAAAATTTATTTTTGAAAACCTCTGCTCTATACCATGGTCACGAGCTGTCTCTATGTCATAGGGAGGATGATTGGAAAAATAAGAAAAGAAAAAGGCTGGGAAAACCCTTTGATTGAACCAGGAGGGCAAACAGCAACCCACATTACATAAGAACCACATGCTAAAACTCATAAGCCTTTTTATATTATCAACTGTATATCTAATTCTGGTAAAAACACATTCCTAATTTAAAAATGGTAAAACACACACACATAAACCAAGAAAACAACCCCAAACTATACTTCACTTGTGCCTCCCCCTATTCCTTCTATATAAGAAAAGGGAGGTAGAATGTGAGGAAGATACTACAACAGGAGGAAATTGGATGTCCCTTATCAGTTTTAGTATTGTCTGGAACTGGGGTTCCATTTTGCTTTAGCATTACCGAGGATTAGTCTGCTTTTCTTTCTTTGTATTTCTCTCCCTTCTTCTCTTTCAATGGTATCTTGAGAGACTTCTTCTGCCTCTTTCTTTCTTCTTCCTGCTCCTTACAAACATTGTGAGACTCAGAGAAAGAAAGTTAATAATAAGCCAGAGGGAAAGATAAAAAGATATACATTTGTCCCCCAAGTCTACAGAAGATTCTGGCTGAGAAAGGGGAGGTGGCAAAGGAGTGGGATTAGGGCCAACTTGTACAGGCAACAAAGAAGTGGAGATATTAGCCACTGGAGAATTTTTCTATAGGAGGAATTTAAAGTGGCAAGCTGATTCTCACACACTGGCTCCTACCCATGGTTCAAATGGTAACGTCAGTGTCCCTTCCTGGGAGAAAGCTTCCCTGACTGCCCAGCAAAAAGTGGCCACCAAATCACTCTCCACTGTATTACCTCATTTTACCTCTCTACACAATATTTATTATTATCTGGAATTTTTCTTATTTTTTTCTGCTTCTCTCCAGCCTTATCCTTATCTCCTTCCCCGCTAAAATGTAAGCTCCTTGAAGGGCATATATTGTCTGTTTCTTGCCCATAGACTATAAGCCCCAAGGCTGCAGGGACTTGGCTGGTTTTGTTAACATCTGTATTGTTCAAAGTGCTTTGCACATTCAACACTTCAGTGGATAGTTGTTGAAAAAAGAATCATGGAAAGAAAACCATTTTTCACTGACAAGGTTGCATTATGATGAAACAATTGAAACTTTCCATGAGTTGGAGCAATGGCAGCCACATTTCCTCCATTATAAGTATAGCCTCAGTTTTTAATCCATTGGGACCAACAAGGGCTAATGGCAAAGATGGACCTAGAAGTATCTTCTCTGTGCTGAACAGTGGAAAAGACACCATGAGAAGAGAAAGGAGCCTCCTTCTCACTCCAGGGGAGTGAGAAGAAGTTCTAAAGGAGGTGCTCACTGCAATGCAAGCACGTGTAGATCAGAATAATGCTGCAGTCCCTTAAGCTTGACAAAAGGTTTTTGGGTGTGGGGCAGATTACAATTATACTGAAATACACTATGAAAATATTCCTCATATGTTAACAGATGTCTTCTTCAGGTTGGTAAACATCAAGGATTTGTCTCAGTTGGCTATTTCTTTTTTTTTTTTTTTTGAAGATTTTATTTATTTATTTAACACAGATAGAGACAGCCAGCGAGAGAGGGAACACAAGCAGGGGGAGTGGGAGAGGAAGAAGCAGGCTCATAGCGGAGGAGCCTGATGTGGGGCTCGATCCCATAATGCCGGGATCACGCCCTGAGCCGAAGGCAGACGCTTAACCGCTGTGCCACCCAGGCGCCCCTCAGTTGGCTATTTCTATCCCAAGTACTACCTATCTTTTTGCTTCATTATATTCTCCCTTCAAAGAAGAATAAAGGAAAGGCATATGATCATTTACAAGTCAAGATGTTTAATATTAGCATTTCTTTAGTAATTTAAAATATACTCCTTTTAGAATATGTAAAGTACAACAAATATACACATATTTTAAGGTAAATAGAATAGAAATTCGTAGCAAGGGATAGGTTTTTTACACTGTGAATAGTAATGTTCCATTTTGGAGCAAATGGCTTTGGTACATGATATAAAGTAAAATAAAGATTGTCAATGCAAAAAAAAGTGAATTATAACAAATTGCTTATATGCTGGACATTAAAGTCTTCATAGATAGAGCGACCATATAATTTATCATCCAAATGGGATGCTTCTAAGAGTGAAAGGGTATAATGGTCATAATTAACACTGGGGCAACAGACCATAAACCAGCATAAACCAGAGAGTATGATCATCTTCCTCATGGGGACTCTTAATGACAACAAAACTACTTTTAGTTGTTTTTTTTTTTAATTTTGAAAAAAAGCCAAAACAAACAAAATAGCTTGTTCGTGTACTAAACACACAGTAGGCAACTGGTCCTTTTTTGATTAACTGATTGATTTGTTATAATAAAATTTAACTCTTTAATCTGAACATAAATTATTGTTGACAACTATTTAGAAGAAAAAGAGAAATTCAGTGGATAATCTACCTTATTTTCAAATTATTCTGGTCATTAGAAAATTTTGCCCTGGACCATTAAAATAAATCAGAATAGAGAAGTTTGTGGGATGCCTGGGTGGCTCAATCCGTTAAGTGACCAACTCTTGACTTTGGCTCAGGTCATGATCTCAGGGTCTTGAGATCTAGCCCCACATTGGGCTCCTCACTGATTGTGGAGCCTGCTTGGGATTGTCTCTCTCTGCCCCTCTCCACCCTGCTCACACTCTGTCTAAAAAAAAATGGAGAAGTCTGCTGAGTACCATCTTTCAGCTGAAAATATGCATTTCATATTTTAAGATCATCTATCTCTCAGTATTGACCTGGGTGGGAGATAAAGTTCACTTCCAGTCCTAGACCTTAGTGAGTGTAGCCGTCAGGAGCACCATATTGAGAGGATTCTGAGGTCACTTTAAGGCTTAGCAGAAAGGCATGTCATGATCAGTTAGTCATGTCTGCAGGAGACATGGGATATGGGGCGATGGTAGGTGTGGCAAGTATACGTCAGAAAATTACTGTTAAAACAAATATTTGTCCAAACCTATGGCAATATCTAATACACAGTTGATTACAAAAGGAATAATTACACCTTGCTGATATTGCGTCTGCTACTTCAGTTCTGCCATAGTGAAATTAATACATCAACTACACCACAGGGCAACAATGCCATTGTGCTTAACTTGAATGAAGACAGCAGTTTCATCATGTACTCACATCATTGTTTTATAAATCTTTTAGTCCAAAATCAAAATAAAGAAAAATCAAATCCCTGATAACCTGAACAGAAAGTAGTAGAAAAAAATAATACAACAAACATGCTAATTAATGATCTTCTGTTTCTATCCTTATTTTGTTGTTGGAGACTATATTTTTATCTACCTAAGAGAATTTTAAGTCATAAAATGAAAATTCAACTTGCTTCTCCCCTTACAAACAAACACTAATATTTCAATTTTTAAGAACTATCTTCAACGTTTATTTCACCACCACATATCTTGTATTATTTATTCTTCATACAACAGAGAGATCTGTTCTGTGCCTTGCAATGAGGGGAAATAAAAAGTATATAACGGTTAATACTTTTTAAAAAATTCAGAAGGTGTACCTAATATTGGTGCTTCCTTTGTGACTATGACGTATGTTCCATCTTTGGATCTTAACTCTCTAACTTTAAAAAATAGGGCAGAATTAAACTCATTGCTGAAGGAGACCCAACTACAGATTGCAAGGCAGCTTTCCTGTATTAACTTTGACTAGGCAGCTCTACTTTTCCAAGAGTGAAATCGTATTGAAGTGGTTTTCCAAAATATTTTGGGGAAAATAAGAATTAATAGATGGCAACTCCTCATTCATGGCCCCCAAACAGGAAACGAATTCATCGGGCAACAGGGTCTGTTCTGGAATAGTTTTGTTGGATGAAGCATCTTCCAAAAGCATGGTAGTTTCTCCTTCAACTGAGTTTTGCATGTCCAGAGGACTGTGTTCTCCTTGATTTAAAATGAGGCTTAATTCTTCAAGAAATAGTGTGTTGCTTAGCGAATTCATACTTGAGACAGAAAAAGCAAAATTCGGGTATTTTTTAAACCTGGCATTTTCCCCTAGGTCTAAGGAATCAGCTGGTGGTTTGAGAGTTGAGGAAGATGTGTCATCATTTTTGCTGAGATGGTTTCCCCCAGTGAGAAAATTTGAAATCTGGGGTTTATACCCAGTGCTGAGACCAGGAATATACACAACTGTAGTGTTGGTGAGTAGTGACTTCTGCTGGCAGTCTCTTGTCTCCAGGGATCCTGTATTCTCTTCTGTCTTGTAGTCCATGGGCTTGTGTTCTTCTGGAAGAAAGATTTCTATCTCTGTAATCACCGGATCAACATAAAGGACCTGCTCGCTAGAATTATTATTCATAAATTCACTTTTTTCCTAGGAAGAAAGATTTTATTTTTATTTTACAAAAGGCATTTCAGGGTGCTAACTGGATAATTAAATTAGGACTGGAATTCTGCTTTCCCTCAGCTTTCCTTTCCCCTCCCTCTTCTGATATTGTTTCTCTTCCCATACAGTTTCCTCCTTTTGTTGTCCTCCTCAACTCCAAGTCTTTATTAAATTCTCCCACGAGGACACTGAAGAAAGGAATAACAAAAAATAATACCTATTTTAAGCACATGTCTTGGTTTAAAAATTTTAAAGAGAAAGATGTATCTTGCATATTAACTTGCGTATTATTTCAGTGCCTTTTAATATTTGGAAGTTTGATGTGTTGGAATATTTCTTAATATCATGGAGTGTTACTACAAGAAAATATCTTGTTGCCTAAATAAAAGAAAGGAAAGTGGGAGAATCCTGTTTTGCTTCTATTTTCAAATAAGGTAATAATAAATGCTTTGTGCTGAGGTTCTAAAGGTGTGCAGCTACTCACAATTCAGATGAACAGGAGGGTCAGTGAAGAAGGGTTCTATTTGTATAAAAGCCCGATGACTCTTTCGGGTAAGAAAATGTCTCAAGGCCTCACAGCTGATGGCTGGCTTCCTAAGGCAAATAACTCCCACCCAATGCTGTTATAAAATTATAGCCACTTGCTATGGACTGAATGTCTGTATTCCTCCAGAATTCATACGTTGAAGCCCTAATCCCCAGTGTGATGATATTAAGAGGTGGGGTCCTTGGTGGGTAATTAGGTCATGAGTGTGGAAGTCTCATGAATAGAATTAGGTCCCTTATAAGAAGAGACATGAGATTGTGATCTCTCTTTCTGTCCCGTGAGGGTACTGCAAGATGGTGGCTATCTTCAGGAGAGCTCTCACTAGGAACTCTGCCTGCCAGTATCTTAATCTTGGACTTACCAGCCTCCAGGACTGCGAGAAATGATGTTTGTTGTTTAAGCCATCCAGTCTATGGTATGCTATTATAGCAGTCCAAGCTGACTAGAGCGCTACCCGTTAGCCTTTGGGCAGAAAACAAAACTTCATCTGAAGGTTTGTTTCTAATTCCAGGAGCCCAGAATGGGAAGGAAATTTGGCAAAAAGAAAGACCTTGAATAAAGCAGCCTGAAGTGTCATTCAAATTTTCTTCAGGCTCAGCCTCCTTAGGGAACATGCTGGGTTTGAGTTGGGAAGGGAAGACATGTAGTCAAAGGTCAGATGAAAGTCAAAGAAACTAGACATGCTATAAGAAATGAAGAATGCAAGGTGACTGTGTTCCATAGAAGGAAGTATTTTCCTTACTTCAGGCTGGCAACTAAGTGATGTAGGTGGGAGTCAGACCATAGTGAAGGACACAGAAGAGCAACAGGGACCATTCCAGAGCGAAGACAATAATGGAAGAAGAGGATCTGACCACAACAAAGTCAGGGACAATTCTCTGAGCCACAGAAAATCCCCAGTTCCCTTGGATAATAATTAGTGGAGGAACAAAATAGAGCTACCAAGTGGAAAGAATACCAAGATTATAGTATTTATTATCTGTAGTTTGAGGAATATATGCTTGTCCTTTAGTTACTTGTTAACTATGTACTTCGTCACATATGTGGGTTCAATTGTCCTAGATCACCCCTCCACTATTAGTAGACAACATTATCTCCTTCAAAATCAGCCAGTTCACACCCTTTCTCACCTTCAAGTATCCGGAGACAGGAATCCTCCCTTCTGCCTAGGCGAATCTTTCCACCTCATCCCTGTAGACCATCCCCTCCCCTCTTCTTCACAGTCTTGTTTGATCAATAGTCTCTCTTTCTCTGTAATAGTCCCTCTTAAGTCTGTCCAATTTAGTATAAACATGCTTCTGACTCACGTCCCTCTGAAGCTACTGTTGTTCATTCATTGCACGAGAATATGAGAGCTGACCACGTGTCAGCATAGCTCCTTTCTCTACTCCCCTTTAGAAGAATGTCTTCATTCTCAATATCTGCTTCTTCACTTCAATCACTTCTCAACTCACCAGTGACCTCCCCCTTGTCACATTCCATGGAAGGTTATAGACCCTCTACAAAGTGGTCAGCACCATGGATCCTTGCTTCTTGACACTTTGCTCTATCTCATGATGCTCATTCTCTGAACTTCCTCTTCTGCCTCTCCCCTAGGACCTTGTCTATTCCAATGGAAAAGCTCTTAGTTACTCCTCATTGGCTTTAGAAGTAGTTTTCAACCTCTTAACAGTGTTTTCAACCTCAGCTGCATGGTGAAATCACTTGGGAAGCTTTGGATAATACTGATGCCTTGATTTCCCCATGCCCTCCCTCCCTCAGAGATCCTGGGATGTGGCCTGGGCATCAGGATTCCAATATGCAACCAAGGCTGAGAACTACCACCTTAGGGACTTCTCTGGGTTGGATAAGGAGTTGATTAATGGGCTCATAAAAGCTCCAAACAAAGCCACTTTCATTTGTTTTACAAATACTTGTCTTCCTCATATCTTTAGAACAAAGTGTTTCTAGGGGTGCCTGGGTGGCTCAGTCAGTTAAGTGTCCAACTCTTGGATTTGGCTCGGGTCATGATCTCAGGGTTGTGAGATTGAGCCCCATGTCAGGGTCTGTGCTGAGCATGGAGCCTCTCTCCCTCTCTCTCAATCTCTCTCTCTGCCCCTCCCCCTCCACTCATAAAAAAAAGAAAGAAAGAAAAGAACAAAGGGTTTCTAGGCTAAAAATATATATTTTTTAAGTTTGAACACTGTTGTCAACAGAATGAAGTCTGAGTTCTATAACAGGACCTTCTATGATCTGATCCCAGTCACTATTCCAGCAATATACCAACCACCCCTCTCATCAAGTTTTTAAATAAAGTAACACCTAACAAGCTCTTCTCATGCTGTGCTTTTGTTCATACTGTCCTCTCTATTTTAAATGTTTTCTGTTTCTCCTAAGCAACTCCTTCTCATCTTTCCATATGCTTCCTGTATACCCCTATCATGTTTGGTCTCATTTCTGTCACTGCACTTACATCGACACACTGCAATGCTTAGATATGTCTGTCCCATCAGCTGAGTTTTGAGCCCCTTAATGGTGAAACCAGACTGCCAAAAAGTAGAAGAAGCACACATAGCAGAATCTTTTCCCTCCTCCATAATCAGCAGCAGTTCCTCCATAATTGGCAAAGTCCCCTATAATCTCCAGGTCTTCCCAGCACACCTTTCTCTTCTTTTTAAGATGGAAACCTGGCCCAGCCCTGGTGACACCATCTCCTACAGTCCTCTCACATTTATTTTCACCTCAGGAGTGAAGCAGATCTCACCAGCTTCTCCAATCTCATGTAATACAGAAGCCTCTTTGTGTCTTTGAGCCTCATTTTACTGAGCTTTTCTGCCCTTCTCCTCTGTTCCCGAAGTCATCTAACAACTATTGGCCAACAGGTGACTGACACCTGGCCCACAAGCTTCCTCTTCTTTTTTCTCTTTTGAATAGCATTGTTTCTTTCCTCCTTCTCTCTTTCCTTCCCCTAACTTCATCCCCTCATCTCTCTTAAGTATAATTTGAAATATGTATAATTCTGTTTTGACATATGCTTATACATTATGCTAAAATGTACACACATTTATTTATTTGAACAGAAATTCTATTCTAATTATTGGACTGCACCTTAGTCTTAGCTGCCACTTAGTTTTTATTTGATGGTGTTTGATTACCTGTAGCATTTTTACAACATTACTGTTTTCCACATTAGGAATATCTTCATGAAGCCACTTTGGTATTAGCAATAAGATTCTTCTTTTAATTCTAGGAAATAAAAATGACACATTAGAAGAAGCATTTTACTTAAAGATTGGTGCAGGCAATCATATAGGAGGCCAGGAAATCAACTGGAATGGAATGCATAAAACTTCCTGATGCAGATTTCCATCTCCTACTTTAGAAAGTTAAGTGGGAAGTTGATTCAATATCTTTTCAGATTTTCCTCCTCTCTCTATTGCTCTGCTTTTCTCTAATGAGCCAGAACATTTCAAAACACTCACACTAGATTCAAGGTAAGTGGGAGAACCACCCTGGAAGTAAAATTGTACGCATGTTAAATATGGCTAACCATTATAAGCAGCTATCAGTGTGGAAAGGTTTGGAAAATGTAAGGGATATTTTGTAGAGCTTTTCAAGTCAACCATAGCCACAGAAAAATATTGAAGAGAATGCCATATAATAAAACGGTATAATTCCAGCTCCTCTAATTCTGAATTTGTGCTGATTCCATATAGGGCGGAGGTGATAGTGGTGGCTCCAAACGTTGTTTATGTGGATAGAGTAGGATCCTGAAGAAGTTGTCTTGCAGTTGTATGGCTCAGTGAGAATACTGGTTTTTACTTAGGCTGTGTGCTTATTAAGGACCACTAGGGTGGGGCGATGGAAAGAAAAGGGAGAAGCTGTGAATACCCCTTCTTCCCCAAGCTACCCTCGGCACTGCCACTGTGTCAGAAGCACTTTCTGCATTTATAGTACAAATTGATTTGAGCAGAGGTTGCAACAGGAACTTAGACTAAACTGATCTCTGGAACATTTTTACCTGTAAACAAAGTACCTGTTAGCAACAGATCGGACTTGTTTATATGTTTAAGCAGGTTTACTAAGGACTTTTACCAAGTAACAACCGAAATGCTGAATGAACTTTGCTCACTCAACTTGATCTTGAACTATAGGGTAAAAATAATTTCTTTACACATATTTATATAATGTTTTATGATTCAGTGTTTTTACTAATTCACACTCTTTCTATACTTAAAATGAGACCAAATTAGTAAGTTCATGCTATTACAGAAAAGTTTTTATATAGCATGCTGATATAGTGAGAACATTTACATATATATGTGTGTGTGTGTGTGTGTGTATACATATACATATATATATGTATATATTAACTCATTTTTGGTTTCAGTTTAAAATGTTTTCCAGTTTTGTTTCTGAAGTAAGTCTTTTATAAGTAAATGTATAGTTATAGTAAATAAGAATGTCTGCCTATGTATAAAATAGTTGTATTAATGTTATCTCATTTCATTTATCTTTTTAAAAGGAATACTTATTTAAATAATTAAATGAACAAAGAATTGTCCTATTTTCTTATTTGTCATTGCCAACTGGAAATTAATTTTTATGTTATTAATAATAAACTTAATGCTATTTAAAATTTCACAGTATCTTTGGACAATAACATAAATATTAATATTCTTATGTCATACAAGTTCAAACACTAAGATGTTTCTAGGGGCTTTATAATCAAGTATGTTTTTAAAACAACCTAAAACAAAGTTTTCTATTAGTTTATCCACCTCATAATGATATCAGGTATATATTTATTAATGGGTAATTCAAATTTTGAAATATTACTAACCTCCGAGGAAACACCTATGTAAATTTAAAAAATCACAAGTATACCTTACTTAGGATAGCTCATTCTCAATCTTCTTACTGCCTTTTGATTATAAATTTAAAAGAAAGAAAGATTATCTCATGAAGCAAGTGATGGCAGGAAAGAGAAACTCAGTGCCAGTTAGGCAAAGAACATTCATACGGTTAAAACTTGTGAGTCATTAGCTGGACAGGGAGACTGCCACATCGAACAACTCTAGTCTGTTAGCAGAGTAGAAATACTCAATGCATCTGGTAAAATTTAGAAAATGGAAGGCTTTGCTTTCCTCAAGGTCTCGTTTATCCATAACTAGGCATAGATCTTTACTAATTCCATATTGGGAAACAGTGATCGAAGGAGGCCAAGGAGAACGGGCATGGGAGCTGGATGCTAATAGACCGACACAACTGCTGTCAAAGGGACGGATTCAGATGTTGCCATACTTCTCTTCACACTGATTCAGAGGATTTGTTTGGGTAGAACTTGAGGCAGGTTATGACCTAACCACTTTAAAGAATCCAGGCACAGTGAGCAAGCCGTGTAGTTTAGGAGAGCACGTGGGTTGTGATGTTAGCCGGGTCTGGGCTCTTGGCTTAATGCTTAATGACCTTGGGCTGACCACTTCACCTCTTGAAGCCTAAAGTAAGTGATCTGTAAAATAAGCCTTCGGTTTTTCCCGGCAGGGTCATCATGAGGATTAAACGAATGACATGTGTCAAGAGTTTGGCATGGGTCGGTAATCATTAAACACTGCTTTTATTTTTTTCATTCTCTGATTAAAAATGTTGATGGGTTTTCCTAGTAAATAACTGAATTGACTAGTTTTGCTATATATGGTCTAAATCAGAAAATAGAAATTCTACAGAAACCTACCCAGTTCGCAGTGATCTGTTTAATATCCCAATCAAAGAAATAATTGACAACATAACAGCAAAGAAGACCATTCCTGATAAAAGTCTAATGTCTTGTTGCCTGTTGTCTGAAAGAAAGAAAAATAAGTTTAGCTAAGCATTAGTGTCCGTGGGATGTCAGAATCATTGTTTTCTCTACTCTGTGCAAAGCAGAAGTCATTGATCTCAAAGGAAAAAGGGAAGGGGAGAACAAAATTAACTTTTACCTTGGGCTGTGTGTACAGTGACTGTCTTTGCAAACTGCACAATACCTTTTTTCTGAGAAAATTGGGCCGCATATATCTGGTATCAGTGGGTTTCTAGAAGTGCATCTCTGGCAAATGTGGTCAACGTTAGACATTTTTTCTGAGCTTATGCATGCATATTTTATATAAAAGTGTTTAGTGATGAACCTCATTTGTTTTGTCTGACACAAGTGAGAATTCCCAATTGCTGGTACACAGTCTAAAGCTGGCCACAATCACAACTGAGGTTTATTGGGTTTTCTTTTTAACCTTTAGAGCAAGACAGAAGTTATGTAGAATTTGTCACCACTCTTCTAAATTTATTGTTCATGAATGTTTTTCTGCCAAGAAAGGACATTTGTTCTACTTAAAACAATTTATAAGAAAGAAATTCAAGTTGCTGTATATCTTGCACTCATATTTTATCTTAAAAACAATGCTTTTCTTGCGTTTTGAAGCATCAATTAATCAACCCAATCTTTAAGCAATTAATATGATATATTCAACACATGTTACCTACTAAGCTCATTGCATTTTCTCCCTAGTACATGAAAAAAATCCTATTTTCTATTTTCAAATATAGACTATTATTGAGACATGACTATCACACTGGAGTTTGTTCTGAGTGATGATAGATATTGACCTCCTTTCCATCCTCATTCCTTCCTTCCTCATTCCCTTTAGCAAATATTTATCAGATACTTACCATGTGGCAGACATTTCACTGGCCCTGACCTCATTATTTCTCAGTTGCTCCTGACATGCACCTGGGGGTCTCCAGGCTGTCTGGTCCCTCTCCTAAAGCCAACTGGTAGGCAGGGGCCAGGCCAGCATAGCTTAGCTTACTCCAAAGTGCCAGGGGTGAGGGTGGGGGACTCTGGGTGGCTCAATCGATTAAGCATCCAACTTTGGCTCAGGTCATGTTCTCAGGGTCCTGGGATTGAGCCCTGGGACCGTCCTGTATTGGGCCCTGTGTGGTGGGCTCTCTGCTCAGTGGGAGTCAGCCTGAGGATTCTTTCTCTCTCTCTACCCCTCCCCCAGCTCACGCATGTGCCCGCTCCCTCTCTCAAATAAATAAGTAAATCTTAAAAAAAAAAAACCCAACGCCCCCCCTCCCCTCCAGCACAAAGTCCCAAGGGAGATATGGAATTAGTGTTTTTCTGGGACTAAAACTCTAATTCTGAAGATTTCATACAACTAATGGTGCCACATACCTTTGGGCATTAGTGCCTAGGAGAGAATAGAGAATTTTCACAATAACATGGGGCCAGGCAGCCAGGTACAGGGGTCTAAGGATACAACAGAGTGATCAAGAGATAACCAGAGATACACGGGTTCACATTGGGCTCTGCCCTTTACCAGCCCCGTAACCTCGCTGAAACTCAAGTTACCTCTTCTGTAAAATAGAGATCATAACATCTATCAAATAGGGCTGCTGTGAGCTCCTGGCCTCCCCAGTTCCCACAGAAATACCAAGGTGTAGACCTAAGTAGGCATCTGTAATTAGAGATCTGTACTGGGCCTAAACACTTGGCTCATTGATTTACATGTACACATTCAGAATGGCCTCACCTTGCTTCATGTTTCTTCATAATACTTCACCACAACCTGACTCTTTTCTTCTTATTGTTCTGTTTATTGTTTTTCTCCCCATCTGTCCAAAATGGAAGCTTCATGAAGACAGGGCCTTTGTTCATTTTCTTTCACTGCTAATTGCCCATCCAGAATAGTGCCTGGCACATAGTAGTTGCTTAATGAATATTTGTTGAATAAGTGAATGAAAGTCCCAAGAATGTCAATGTAACCTGCAAAAATTCTGATACTATTCCTGCCAGATTTCAATGCAGGGAGATACATGGTCTACCAGTGGTCAGAGGTGAAATAGTATGCCTGAAGTTTTTCAATTTGAAATTTCTATTTAGAGTTATATTTGTCCATTGCACAACTCGATCTCGCAACTTTTTATGCCTAAAATATTCAGGTAAGCTCATCAAAGGAAAATACTGAGTCATACTAATGAAACAGGAGCTGGTTTATACAAGAGAAAGAACACAGACTTCAGGATTTGAAAACAGGATTTGAATTTTAGTCTGTCACTTCTTGTGACCTCGAACAAGTTCCTCAGCCTCTCTGAGCTCGTTTTCTTATCTATTAAATAGATATATAACACTTGTCTCAGCTGGTTGTTTGAAGATTGAACAAATAGTGTAGACAACCTCCTAGCACATGGTAGACACTGAAATACTGTTTTTTAAGAAGGAGTTTTGGGGTCTTGAGCCCCAGCACTCATTGAAATGAAAATGTATCCAACCCATAGCAAAAGCTGGCAAAGTCCACCTAAATCGTTCTTTAAATTCAGTTTTAAGTGGATCTTTATTGATTATTTTCCTATAGAAAGCATATAGCATATCTTATTATCAAGAAATTTATGCCTGACACATGATTTTTCCGTTGGAGGATTCAAACAGATGATTAGTAAAGACAATCCAAAAAACCCAAGTAGTATTTTCTTACCAGAAGTAAGATGTCCTTTAAAGATGGAAGCAATTAGATGCTCAGAATTCTGAGTATCATGTTGGAATGATTTCCATGTGATCTGGGGAACTTCAACAAAATGAAAATAGGGTGAGTTTCTTACATTTTGCATTCAGGTTACCCAGTTGCCTAAAAGAGTCTCTTCACTTGTTTGGAGATGATTAAAGTACCCTTTAATAGGCTTCAAAGTGAAATAAAAGCAAAAGCCTTCGAGTATGAGTGTCTTTTCTTCTCCTTTTTATTTAATTGGGCAAATCCTAAAGAAGGAAACACTGAAAGGACAATGAAAACTACCTAGGGTTTGTAAAACTTCAAGATGTGTCCTCTAATTTCATGAGGCTTCTAGGCAACAAATACCAAGGAGCTTTATTTAATTCATTGACCAAAAAATGTACAATAACTGGTCTCTACTTGATTCCTTCCAACGGATGATACAGTAAGTTTAGGTTTCCTGAAGAGCCTCCAAGATGTGTCACTTTTGCCTTTGCACAATCTTTGAGATACTGTTGGTGAACAGTACCTTGGCTCCATAAAAGAAGGCCAGTTTTGATTAGCAGACACTTTGAGGTTATTACACAGGGGTGGAATGCTATTAATGACTTCCCTCTGCTCCTTTCCCACTGGCAAAGATCCTGGCCAGCCCTGTCTAGTCATAAAGACTGTCAGGACACGGCTAATGAAAGCTTCTGACCGGGGTGTGGTGAGCAGCCTTGGCAGCTAACTCGCTTTCAGTCTGAACCCAAAAGAGTCCTGGAGCTTTCTTACTCATCTCCTCCCTCCTGATAATTAAAAGCTGCCAGAGGTGAATTCAAGGACACTATTCTTCCAGCTGACAGAAGACATTCCTGAAAATGGTTCTAAGCTCTGGATTCCCAAGAGTGCCTCAAGCCCTATTTATTCAGTTATCCTGATTTCAGTGTTCAGATTTTTCTTTTTGAAGAATTACTTGTGGGGCCAGGGAGAAATCATGACTTGAGGCAGGCTTGACTTCCACCGTGATATCACAGGCTTGTATAACAAGCTAAGTGGCCCAGACAGCTCTCTTTGAGAAAAATACCATGGAGTTTAAATAAAAAGCTTCCTGTGGTCTTTGGAAATTTTTGAAACAGGTTGACCTGGGTGCAGGCACAGGCTCAGTAGTTTTCTAAGAACAATGGGCAGGGAATTTTAGAAGGTGAAAACATCAGAAGAGCCAAAAGTTCTTTTCTGTGTTTTTATTCTGTCTTCTCTGCAGCAAGAGGAAAATGTTGCGCTGTGAATTGTGACAAATCAGAAATTCTTTTTGGCTTCTCAATGCTTCACTAAGTCTCTTTTGTTCCCGAGTATTTGGTTCCATCAAACTCTGGGAGTAAGGTTATGCCCCAATGGTCACCAGCCAAGTTTATTCACCTAAATGAGTATTTTGCAAGCTGACGTTCAGTCTTGGGGAGCCCAAGCAGGAGTCTGCATCTACATTATTTTGAAATGTTAAGACTAGACATATTACATTAAAATGCAATGCAATTTTCAACTTGGCAAGATCATGAGTTTATAGCATATGTTGCTAGATTATTTTTGTTTTCACTTTCATTATTTTAAAATTAGCATTTTTATTTAAAAGTAATATGTGGTGCTGTGGCTTTTAATGCAGGTTAACTTAATTCTGTTGTCTAAACTACAGGTGATTATTTAGCAATGAAACTTCGATTATTAATTTGCTTCACATAAAAATAATGTTCATCTCTAACTAGGGCTTTATTAGCCCTAATAGGGAGAATAAACAATCATCCTTTAGGGTCTTTTTGTTATCATAGTTTCACATCAACCAGGTGCATTAATTCAAATTAGATTAAAGTCACTTAAAAGAGATGATTAGTTATCAGAGGTAATTTCACAAAGAATCAAATATCTGAAGTGAGACAAATTATAAACAAGATAGAGAAGAAATCAAGCCAGTGGCAGAATTTTTAAGCACAGGACTGAAATGAAGCTGTATATAATATATCCTTCATGGTATACTGCCACCAAGTGGCTAGGTCATTTCTTTTAAATCATACCTAATATTTATCGTTATAAAAGCAGTAACCTTAATAGAGAGAAGAATTTTAAGAGGACAATAGAAAGGGAGAGAAAAAGAACAATCCCTAATCCTATCCCCTTAATTCACTTGCCGTTAGTATTTTATAGTATTTCCAGTATTTTGACACAGGAAAGCATTCACAAACGCAGAATGATGTACACACACACAAAAATTTATAGCTAAAAAACATCTGTGTCTGTCAGCTCTAATCATCAGTGCGTTGCCTAATGTGCTAGAAAAATCTCATGATATTTTCATTATTAATTTAATATCTATGGTGCTATATCCATAATGAGACAATTCTGTCCCTACTTGTTTCTCTCACAGCATGTGCCTGAGTATACTCAGAAACTCAAATTATCTCTAATTTGGTAAGAATCTTATACAAACTGGTATCAGACTTTAGAATTCTTCTTGCCAAAGACAGTGCATTTAAACGAAATTTAGGGGGAAGTTAGAGTAGTTTTTAAACAACAAAAAAAAATGTAGTCTCGTATTCTTGAACAATACTAGAAGCATATAACATAACTACATTCTGTACCCTATCAAATGCCAGCCTGTTTTAATCAAATCTGCTCAAAAGTGCTTGGTTTTAGTCATCACGTATTTCTTCTGTTTCTGAGGGATGATACCAAATCCGTCTCCTCTTGCCTCTCACTCTATGCCTATACCACGGGGCAGAGTGTGTTTTATTATTCTTTTTAAGTGACCATTCATTGAGTACTGAATATGCCCCAGGTAATGTACTAGACTTTACATGCTTTCTCTCATTTAATCCTTACAAAACCTAATCAGGCAGAAAATATTATTGTCCTCATTTCATGGATGAAGAAACAAAGGTGTAAAAAGGATAGGTGACTTAACCGAAGTCACCTAGGTAGAGGTCAAAGAGTGAAAGTTCCCATCCAGTCCTGACACGTAGTTTGTGCTGGTCACTGGCTCCATTAATTAATAACCTCACTTCTGCAGCAGGATGGCTCTGGATGGGGCGGCTCAGTCAGCCCTGCAACAGCTGCTCCCATGCTGAGACTTAGCCATTGCTCCTCTGGAGGTGGCCACAGTTTGTTAGAGCTGCCTGGCCTTGTAGGACTCCAGCCCACACCATGATGGGCTCTGGCTGAGCTGACCCATGTAGCACTGATTCCTAGAATCTTCCAGCCTACAGTTATTTCCTTCTGAAAGCCAACTATTTTCTTTGGTTATACTATCAAGGCACACTAATTGTAGGATGCTTGAAAAGTATGGAAGAGTATGGAGAAGAAAGTGCAATTTTATGTTTGTTCACTAACTAGAAGCAATCATTTTTTAAAAATATTTGTCAACAGTCCTTTGTGCCTATCTGTACCCTAGTGGAGATCATTCTCTTTACTAAGTGTTGTGTCTTGTTTTTTCCTTTCTTTCAATATTATGTCATGAACATTTCCTTATTTTACTTAAAAAATTGTCCAGAACTTTCATGCTAATAATAATTTAATATTTCATCATGTTTGTACTGTATTCAATCATCACCCTATTGAGAAACTGTCTAGCTTGGTGGTTTCAAACGCCATCTTTGGATTCAGACAAAACTCACTTCAAATCCTGGCTCCACCACCTGGAGTTGCATGGCTCTGGGTAGGTTGTTTAACCCCTCTGTGACCAGTGTCTTCATGTGTAAAATGGGATAATAATAGCACTTCACCCCTGAGATCTAATAGTTCACATCAAGCACTTAGTACCGTGCCTTACACAAATTAAAAGCTTAATAAGCATTAGCTATTGCTTTTAGACTTTTAGATTGTTTCCAAATTCTTACTATTATAATGTTTGTATAAATATTTTACATAAATCTTTTTTCCATATCTCTCCTTATTTCCTTTTTTAAAAAAAGATTTTATTTATTTATTTGACACAGAGAGAGCACAAGCAGAGGGAGCTGCAGGCAAAGGGAGAAGCAGACTCCCCACTGAGCAAGGAGCCCAATGTGGGACTCAATCATAGGACCCTGGGATCATGACCTGAGCGGAAGGCAGATGCTTAACCAACTGAGCCACCCAGGCATTTCTCTCTTTATTTCCTAAGGCTAGATTTCTGTTAATGGAATTACTGGTCCAAAGGGTATGGACATTTATAAGTCTTTATTTACCTTTGCCTTTGCTAATCTTGGTGTCAAAGCCATGCTACCTGAGGCCTATATCTTAAAGGCTTTGACCAGAGCTGACAGAAGAACCTTTCTAGACGCTTCTTTCAGTAGGTTCTAGATACAAGAGGTGTCATATTAAAAGAGACAAAGGGTGTTTTTCAAATTATTTTTCTTAAAACATAAACATCTCCTTTTGGGTTCTCTCTTCCTAATCTCCTTCTAATAATCGCAGCTGTTTCACAGTATTTACGTCCTATTTCCCCAGGCCAGTTTAGTTCTAGGGTTGAAATTCAACATTATTGGGCTAAGGGTAAGGGTAAGGATTCGACACTAGTCTGAGTCAGCTGACAAAGCAGAAGACAATGGTCAGACCTATCGAATAGGCAGCAGAAGCCCAGGGCAGGGAAAATGATATGTCAGAACAAACTCATTACCACACCTAGAAAAACAAGTCAAATGATGAATCATTTCATGAGTTACAGTGTTATCCTTGTTGTATTAAGGATAGGAGGGTGTGCCTAGACGTATTCAAGGGATTATCTTCATGCTTATGTTCCTAGCTCTAAGTACTTGGTATGCATAGGGAGAAAGAGGTAAGAAAGAGAAATATATGTATCATGATCACATGTTTAAAGAAAAAGATTAAGATAAGAGGAAAAATAAAAAGCAGTGGTAACCCAGGAAATTTTCTTACGTGACATGGAATACACGGAGTCATGGGTCTGATGTCAATGTGTAACAAAATTCTATGTGCAGGAATGGGCAGCTTCCAAGTCTTATTCAGTAGCTTAAGATTCTTCAAAAATGCAACCTTACTCTCAAGCATAGCATGTGCCTATTCCTGAGTCTGAATAGTCTAGTGGACATTTGTCATTTTTTAGTTGCCCGGCACCTGGACGTACTTCTTTGTGGGCATCCTAAAATAGGTAAGAAGCAGGTAAGGCTTCCCACTGTGGATGCGTCAGTCTCCCCATTGCCAGCAAGTAGCTACAAGCAGATGACCTAAACCTACCCGATCAGAAGCTTTCCTCCCTCCACTGGCATGGAACACTCAGCTCCAGGAAATTTCTTATAGCAGCAGCTCTATCCAGGGTCTGGTCACAGTAGCACCATGGGGCGTCCAGGAGGGCACCAGGCAGGAAGTGGCAGTGACCACAATGCCAGCTACAGGGTCTTCACCAGATTCTTCCTAGGCTGCAATTTTGGCTGCGGTTCTGGCTCCTGCTATCCCTTGTATCCTACTTATGACCATTTTGCCAGCCCTCCTACTGATTTCTAGCTATCTTTCTAATAATTCCTTTTCTGCTTAAGAGAACAAATTTGACTTTTTTTTTTTTGGTAGTAAAAATTGCAGCAATAGGTGGTGGGGTTAGATAGGTGAGGAGATGTGGTAGGACAAATAGTGATCACCCTCCCCGTCCCCCCAAAGGTCCATGTCCCAATCCTTGGAACCTTCGAGTTTATAAATATATTTATATAATCTATATGACAAATATTTACTTGCTATATTTATATTTAGCTATATTTTATATAATTATTTGCTATGATTATATTAAATATTTATAAAATATTTACATATAAATTATATAATTTATATAGCAAATACACATTTATATATATATTTATGTAATTTTTATAACAAAAGGGACTTGAGATGGGGAAATTATCCTAGATTGTGGGTGTGGGTCCGAATGAAATCACAAGAGTACTTACAAGAAGAAGGCAGGAGGGTCAGAGAAAGAGATTGGAAGATACTATGCCTCTGGCTTTGATGATGGAAGATGGGGGTCACAAGCCAAGAAATGAGGGCAGCCTCTAGAATCTGGAAAAGGCAATGAAACTGATTCTGTCCTAGAGCCTCCAGAAAGAATGTAGCCTTGCTGATATCTTGACTTTAGCCTAGTGATTTTGGATTTTGGATTTCTTATCTCCTGAATTATAAAATAATAAATTTGTGTTGTTTTAAGTCACATAGCATATGGCTTAAGTTTCTAATAACTGGTTAAGCAACAATAGGAAACTAATACGGAAGATAATTACTTCCTCATAGAAGAGCATAATCTTTATTCTTTATTAGTGGATATTGTGAGCTTCGGAGAGACTGTAAAACTCTTATGCATTATTTTTTTTTATTTTGTAGAACTCTGCTTCTTTATTAAGAATAGGACATGAAGAAGATTAAATAAATCCAGGTGAAGAATCTAAACTGATTAATATTTCAGGGAACACTGTGTGTCTGTTTAACCTGGTTTAGTAACCATGAATCTACACATTTATGATCCATCTCAAATTAAATGAGTCAGAAACCCTTAATCACAAGTAACGGATTTTTTGAAAAGTACAATTCTGTGTATCAGCCTCTAATCTGCGTTCTATATAATATCACTTATATTTAGTTCCATTGACATAACATTTGTTTTTTTCTCTTGTAGTCACTAAAAGATCTGAAAAATTAATGAGAGTCTTTAAGGAGTCATTGGTAATGCAACAACCAATGGTGTTTTGTGAGAACAAAACACACTGTGGTTTAATATCTTGCTCATACTTGCCCTCCTCTGGAGAATTGTCAAAAAAAAAAACAATATGATTTCTCTGGGAAACTTTCCTACATCAAGTAGCAATTCAAGCAAGTTAATTAATCTTTATGAAATATGACTGCCCTTCCCTCAGGCCTCTGACTTGTCATTAATGGGATTATGGAGCCTGTGCCTTTCCTTCATTGCAAAGAGACTTGTATTGCAACACAGTTGGACAACAGTCCTGCGCAAAAGTCATCTGTTCACCTTTTTCTTTTTTCTTTTTTAATATCAGTAATATTGAATTTAGGCTACTGACTTTCACATTTTCAATGCTGACTTTCTACACTCACAAATTAGCTTCTCCCCTTTGGGGCTCTTTCTGTACTGCATAAAGACCCCAGGAATTTTTCACAGTGACTTTCCAGGTTGGTGGGCTAGAAGCTCCAAATTCAGCAGCCCTCAATGGTTCTCAGAGCTTCAGCCGGAACTTTACATCCAGAGGCTGGGCAGGGTCTGGGCGGAAGGGGGTAATATGGGACAGGGTGGCTCACTGGCACAACGGTCCTGCACCCTGTGCTTCTGGGGATCCTGGACTGCCACGGTGGGCTGGGGTGCTCAGTAACTCAGGAAGCAGTGGGCAGGAGGAAGAGGAAGCAGCAAGGTGACAGAGAGTACTAGAGATAATGGCCTGAAATTCTCATATACCCACCCTGTTCTGACCCCCAAAACCACTATTACTTAGGCAATAGCTTGGGCAATCAGGTCTCCCCATTTCTGTCCACATTTCCTGCCCACACTCTACATCATTTTTCATGACACTTCTCTCTCTTAAAGGGTGTGTCTAACGCCTAGAGCAGTGGTTCTTACATTTTACTGCAGAAGTATCACTTGGCTAGAGGCTCAGCAATCTGCATTTTAAACTCAGACCCAAGCGTCTCTAGTGCAGATGGTCCACAGACTCCATTCCAAGAAGCACCGCTTTCTAGATATTTTATTGGACCAGGACCAGCTGGAAAAACACATTAGCAATTGGCCCATGGAGGTCCTGTCTTTAAGAGAACCACTTTTTCCAACCACACCTTGTCTTCATCTCAGACTTCCCCATCCTATTCCCTAATCTCCGGGTTCCTGGAGTCCTGTGGTTTCATTTTCATTGCCATAACCCAAACCTGCTTCCACATCTTGCATTCAGGCCAATATAGAATTAGTCGATAGCATACTGTGGTTCCCTCTTTTCTCATGTATTTGCATTTTCATAACAAACATTACATTAAAAGTGAACTTCTCCTGGCATTGTTTTATTTTTAGCTAATGTATAGAGAGGAGGATTTGGTTCAGTGGCTGAGGGGAGGTTGACACAGGACCCTCTTAGGTCTCTTAGGAAGACCAGCAAAGCTATAGTGCAGGTGCTGGAATCGCACAGGATGAGTTATGCTCTGGCTTTACTGTTATCAGCTTTATAATGTTTGGCAAAACTGCTTAATCTCCCTGAGCCTTAATCTTCTTCATCTAAACAATTGGAGTAAAACTTTTATAGGGCTTTAGTGATGAGTAAAGGACAATTCATATGTAAAATGCTTACCACAGTACCAAACACATAGTAAGCATCCAGTAAATGTTAACGATTATCTATTTATATTATTATTTATATATTTTATAGATAATATAATACAATTTATGTATTCTGTATAATTTATATATTATAATTTATATGTATATATTATAACTCACATATACTATATAAAATTATATATAATATATAAGTTATATTATTTTCTATTATTTGCATATACTATTTATTACCAGGATAAAAAACTATGCATCTCCAATCTAGAGAAACTTCTCCTGTATGTTTGCTAAAGCCTGATATTATATTCTGAGGTTTATTTTTTTCTTTTTTAGTATAAGACTTTGTTTTCCATTGAAGTCCAAATACTCGGGGTGCCTGGATGGCTCGGTTGGTTAAGCCTCTGCCTTTGGCTTAGGTCATGATCCCAGGGTCCTGGGATGGAGTCCTGCATTGAGCCCCACATTGAGCCCCTGCATCCTTGCTCAGCAGGGAGCCTGCTTCTCCCTCTCCCTCTACCTGCTGCTCCCCTTGCTTGTGTGCGCGCGCTCTCTCTCTCTGTCAAATAAATAAATAAAATCTTAAAAAAAAAAAGTCCAAATACTTTAAGGAAGGAAAAGAGAATAGGGCTAAAAAGTCACTTAACTCTTACTATAAACGAGTTTGGGGTTTTTGTTGTTGTTGTTGTTGTTGTTTTTGGAGACTAGGTTTTTAAAGACCAGGGAAAGTGATACAGAAGAATGCTGGGAGTTTGCAAGACAAGCCATATCTACTGCGTGATTTGCCCTGCAGTACCATCTTGGCATAATTTTGAAAACACATTGCTTTGAGATAAATCACCTACATAAGGATTTTAGAGAGTAAAATAGCAAATTCCTGCATGGAAGGATCCTAATTGCCTGGGCTGTCTTTCTGCATAAATAAATGAACCTTTAATTAGTAGAAAATTGGCTGGTCAAAAAGCCCCATTATCAAACAAGTTGGTTAATTAAAGTATTATAGAAATTGTATCTTTTATTTTTTTTTGATTGTGAAGCAATTCAAACTTCAGTTGCGAGGTTTGATTCTTACTGCTTTTGCTTACAAGGTATTTATGGTGCCATGTAATTTATTTTTTTATGATTTTTTTACTGTCTGTCTTCTCTAAAAGAGATCTTTGTCTCCTTTGTTCTCGGAGATTCTGCAGTACATAGCAAGTGGTTGGTGCATGGTAGAGGCTATTTGAATATTTCATGAATGACTAAGTGAATGACTGTCTTTTCCTAGATATCTTTTTAAAAACCAATTAATATTTAAAATTTATTAAAAGGCAGTTTGGCAACTTGCATCAAGCATCTTAAAATGTGCTTAAGTCTTGGTTCAATAAGATCTAAACACATAAGGGGAATTTATATAAAGAGCTATTCCAAGAAGTTTATTGATAATGGAAAAAATGGAATAATCTAGATATTGTTGAAATAGGGAAGTGATTCAATGTATTATAGTACATCCATACACTGTGTGGCCATTAAATAGATTTTTAAACTCAACAAGGGAGACTAAGTAGGAAAATCAGGATATAAAACAATATATACACCACAACACCAATCATTTAAAAAATGACAGAGAAATACACATACCTATGATTTTACTTATATGTGGAATATAAAAAAGAAAACAAATGAACAAACAACCTCTCTCTTAAATACAAAGGACTGGTGGTTGCCAGAGGGAAGGAGGGGGATGGGTGAAATAGATACAGGAATTAAGAGGTACAAACTTCCAGTTAGAAAAGAAGTACGTCATGGAGATGAAAATTACAACATAGGGAATAGAGTAAATAATATTATAAAGATGTTGTATGATGACAGATGGTGACTACACTTATAGTGAGCACTGATTAATGTATAGAATTGTTGAATCAATGCCTATACCTGAAATTAATATTCATTGTATGTTAATTATACTTTAATAATAAAAAACACATGCACAGTAAAAAACTAGTGTTAAATTCATTAAAATGTAAACAGCAGTTATTTCTAGGTTGTATATTACAATAAATTTGCATTGCTTTTACAAAAGAAAAAAGAAATTTTCGAAAAGATTTAATATTAGCACTTTCCCTACACATAGTCATCATTTTTCATTTAACGTGTCTTGGAAGAAATTTGTACCAGAAGAAGTTTATAGTTCCTCTTAGCTACATGTTAAATTGGATAGATGCAAGTTTTCAGGGATATTTAATTTTAACTAGTATTTTTTCCTCTTAAGTGATTTTTCCCCCCTTAGGAAACAAAGACTTTACATTTAGACTCATTGTGAGGTGGCTGTGGTTTCTGTTTTCTTCCACCTGAGGTTTAGGACCTTTGCCTTTAAAAGAGAACATTTGTAGTCCTATATTTAACTTGTAGAATACTTTAATAAGCTGTTCCTTCACTTCGATGTAATTGGTTAAAGAAAGAAATTGATGAAATTGCTGAGAGCTGGTGACTAAGAAAACTTATGTTCTTGTTTAGGTGCTATTAGTCACTAGCAATGTGCTATTTAGCAAGTCATGCCTCAGTTTTCTCATTTGTAAAATGGTGCCAAGTAGACTACCAAATATGGCTGGTGTAAAGATCAGACAAGCTTATACATAGTAGTACTTCGCAAGTGGTAAGTAAATACAAGTTATCAATTTGAGTCATCTTGCTAGACAATTCTAAATTTCATTTAAAAATAACAGTTATCAACTAAATTTTCACTATTATAAAATGGCATCTAAAGTCCTAAGAACTTTTAGCAATATAAACTTAAGAAAGAATATCTTAATTTAAAACCTAACTTTTAAAAAGGAAGTGATAGCGGCACCTGGGTGGCTCAGTCGGTTAAGTGTCTGCTTTCATGGGGGTAAACAGAAGGGGGAATGAGCCACGAGAGACTATGGACTCTGGGAAACAAACTGAGGGCTTCAGAGGGGAGGAGGGTGGGGGATTGGGATAGGCCGGTGATGGGTATTAAGGAGGGCACATATTGCATGGAGCACTGGGTGTTATACGCAACTAATGAATCATGGAACTTTACATCAAAAACTAGGGATGTACTGTATGGTGACTAACATGATAAAAAATTATTATTAAAAAAAAAAGTTAAAAAAAAAAAGTGTCTGCCTTCAGCTCAGGTCACGATCCCTGTGTCCTGGGATCGAGTCCCACATTAGGCTCCCTGCTCATCAGGGAGCCTGTTTCTCCCTCCCCCTCTGCTGCTCTCCCTGCTTGTGCTCTCTCTCTCGCTTTCACATAAACAAATAAAATCTTTTAAAAAAATAAAAATAAAAAGGAACTGATATTATAAATTGTTCCCTTGGTAATGCATTTCTAAGATTTGGGCATTAGGGGGCGCCAAAAGAACTGTTTCCTTAGTCTGCCATTTCTCTCCCTCTGCTTGTGTGGCAGCCATCAATGTTTATAAAGTATGCGCGAGTGCTTAAAAAAAAAAAAACTCAGTTCCAAGATGCTATATTATAATAAAGATGGTATTAACAATCCTGTGATTATAATTAAGTGCTTCAGCTCTGAAAAGAAAAATTTCACTCTAGGATATAAGCTACCTACAATAGGGAGCCATCTTGAGGTTAATGGGAGCCATTATGGAGTATTATGACATTTACAATAGATTCATTTTGTTTGCTTACTATTGAAGTCTATTTAGCCAAGATTTTATTGAATGACATGTGTAAATGGATAGAAAATTAAACTAATAATATTAAGAGCAGGGAAATATCTAAAGATAAACAATAGATCAGCCAGATTTTGCTGACAAAAGAATTAAATAATTCCATGTTTAAGTGTCTTAACTTTCTGATTACTTTGCATACAGTAGGTAATCAATACTTATTGATATGATTTCATTTGTGTCTCTCTTAGGAGAATATATTTTGTCAGAGTGGCCTAAAGAGTTTAACGTAACTCTTAATAATGTCTTTCAAAACAAAGTCTTAGATGATTATATGCCTCACAGTCAGTCCGGATGCTTGTAAGAAATACTTACTCTTGAGCGACCCCACAGCTACTCCCTTAAACCCATGGACACAGACCCTCTGGGAGCAGGGACAATGAACATGCATACCAGGTGGTTTTAATTGGTTTTTATGCCCAAGGATGTTTGAGAACCATTACATAAATTGTAGTAAGCCTTAACAAAATCAAAGTAAAATGACAATTTAAAAGTAACCACCTGCCCGACAATAGTTTTGTCAATTTTGAAACAAGTCAAGAAGAAAATATATATATATATATTCAAAACAAAAGCCTAAGAGATTAAATATATAAATACACTCACCTGTTTCAGCTGTTTTATGAGAAAAGGGTGAACTCCAGGGCTGCCAGTACTTTTTACCTGTTTCTTGGCATCTCACTTGAAATATATAATTAGTGTTTGACTCCAAGTAGAATTCTGACTGTTGCTCATATGTAAAATTGGTATCAAATTTTTTAACCTAAAATGAATGAATAACAACAACGAAACAATACAGTGTGCTTTGAAAACAAACAATTATTGCATTTAGGCAGAAATGTATGGAGGACCTACTATGTTCCAGGCACTCCTCTAGACCCTGGGAAAACAAAGAATAGGGCAGTCTATATAAAACATGACCATAAATAGTCAAATACATGTTATTTAACATTAGGAGTGAAATATACATCGCTTTGTGTTCGACAGTGCTCTCAAGCTTTTAAATCTCAGGCTAAGTCCAAAATGTAATATAGTCTTAATTTTGGAGTAGCTGATTTTAATGGGATAGAAGTGGAGGACCTAAGAGCAATTGTTTGAATCCAGACTTTCTTCCACCCTGCCCTTTCGATCTCTCTTTCTCACTCTCTCTGCAGTTGGACATTTACATCAATAATTCTTCATGGATGATGAAATAATTTCACTTGCTAGTGATGACTTTTTTTTTTAAAAGATTTTGTTTATTTATTCGACAGAGATAGAGACAGCCAGTGAGAGAGGGAACACAAGCAGGGGGAGTGGGAGAGGAAAAAGCAGGCTCATAGCGGAGGAGCCGAGGAGCCGAGGAGCCTGATGTGGGACTCGATCCCATAATGCCGGGATCACGCCCTGAGCCAAAGGCAGACGCTCAACCGCTGTGCCACCCAGGCGCCCCTCTAGTAATGACTTTTGGAAAAAAATTATTCATAAACTAAGCTGTTAAATTGGTCCTTATTGTAGGCTTTTGCTGATTTATGAAGCGTATTATTATATATGTGTGTGAGAGAGAAAATAAAACATTTAAGAATGCTGAGCTATGAAAACCCAGTGGAAGATAAGCATGCACATAGCTGAGGTCTAAACTTACAAATCATTTTCTGGAGCACTATGACTTTCTATAAAACATAATGAAAGATGACCCCCTAACAAGCTGGTTCAAATGAGAGAGAGAAACCAAGGCATTTACATAACTTCTGTATGTTGTGATAAGTGGATTCACTGAAAAAAAAAAGTGAAGCACGATTGAAAGTAACCATAAAATATGTCTAGAAATGCACTTAGGCAACAACCAGGAGGAAAGAGTTACCAGACACTCATGAAAAAGAAAGTTGAAACTGTCAAGATTTAAAAAAAAAAAAAAAGAGCAACTCTCAAACCTACTGAGGGATTCTTCTGTGAAAACCCAATCTTAACATAAATCTTTAAAACCTTCAGTGTATTGAAAATGTAAAAATGATGAAAATATCAGTTTTGGGGATGTCATGCTCCATCTAAAGTATCGTTCAGAGTTTCCAAAAGCTGTGTCTCCATCCTTGGCTCTGGAATTTTCTGCCAAAAAGTATGACGGGCAGGCATTTAGGGTCTCCTGGGATCCAGGAAAGATTTTACTTGTAGCCAAGTTTGACTTTCAAATGCACTCTGCTTCTATTTGCTTTTCTTGGAAGGGAGTTGTTATTCTCTAGTATGTCTCTTGCCATTACATTTATAGATAAGTCCCCTTGAAGAAGAGAAATACACTAAAGCACAGCCAGAATTCTAAAATGGAAGAATTTTACAGAACTGTTAACAGATTCATTTCTACCATGAGGCAATCCAGGTGACTGCTTAGGGTCTTGTAAGCACAAGATGATACCTCAAGGTATTTTCAGAGGCAAAAATGAACACCGAGAGGGGTAATTGAGTGCCTATGTGGAGGGTATGATCTCGAGTGCAAGAAATATGACTTTAGTTTTTATAGCAGTTAATTTCTATTTAAAGCCTCAATTCTGATTGGAGGTGAGGCATAGAAACTTACTCTCCATCAATCTGAGGTACCCTCTTCTCTTAGGGTTACATTAAGTTTCTGGGAGCATCATTGGGTGGAGGGAAGGAGAATCTCTGACCTAGTAAGGCAGTTCTCTAATCCCCACTTCCTCCAACTTCCTACCTGGGGCAAGGCCCAGGGTGATGGGGCCCTTCTCAAGCACCTACCACCATCTAAACTCTTATGTTTCCTCTTCCTAACTTCCACCACCCCTCCAACTTCCCTCCTCTCTCTGCCCAATTAATCTTTACCTAGTGTTTGATGGAGGAGATGATGACTGAGAAACTATGTCTGTGACTGATCACAGTTCTTCCAAGTCTTTGTCTTACACCAGCATTTATACTTTTGAAATGCAAAGGTCAAAGGTTTGACCCTTTACTCTCTGTGTACTGTTCTATTGGCCTTACCTGGGAAAAAAAATGAATGCTTGGTTTTATGCGCTCCATGAACTACTAATCATTTTTACATTTTTAAATGGCTGTATAAAACTCAAAAGAATATTTTGTGATGCATGGAAATTATATGAAATTCATGTTTCCATTTCCAAACTTAAAATTTTACAATGCGCATTCATTTGTATATTGCCTATGGCTGCTTTCTCACTATAAATGCAAAGTCGAGGAGTTGGATCAGAGACCTTATGGCCTGCAAAGCCTAAAATGTTTACTCTCTGGCCCTTGAATAAAAAGTTTTGCGACTTTCCGTGCTGACAGTGCTCTTGCAGACATGGTGAATGTTTCTAAAACCCATTGAATTTTCAGTAAGAGGTATAGCAAGCATCTACCCCACAAAGTGACACAGTACAAGAAGGGCAGGGACTCTCTCCAGGCCCAGGGAAAGTGGTGTTATGACAGGAAATAGAGTGGCGATGGTGGGCAGAGGAAGCCGATTTTTTGGGAAAAGTCTAAAGAGTACAAAGAAGATTGTGCTGAGACTTGAATGTGTTGAGCCCAACAGCAGATCTAAGAGATCAAGGGATGCAAGTATTTTGAACTGGGAGGAAGGGCCAAGTTCCAGTTCTAAGTTTCACGTTTTGTTTTATTATGAAGACAATAAAATCTTGAGGTTATGTTAAAAAAAAAAAAGGTTGCCAATACCATAGTCGAGTTTAATTAGAGAAATGGGTCACCATTAATCCACTTACTTTGAAGGTGCAGCAAAGACTTCTCCGCCTTACCGTCACTACTGTTGGGCACTTATTAAAGTCAAACAATAATATTAATAGCTAATGTTTCAAATGTTATCTACATGAACTACACATTATAAAAATCAATGGAGATACAAAAAGCGGTTATGGAACAGCCTGCCTTCCAGGGGCTTACAGTTAAAGGATGGGGAAATAGAAGTGTAGGCAGATATATAACATGGTAATGCTCCTGAGATGGGATACACAGAAGTGAACAAGGATTACTGGTGAAGACTGTGAGCTTAATTTTTAACATAAGTTTGAGGTGCCAAGGAGATAGTTCATGAAGATAAGCAACAAGTAGATAAATATTTTCCCTATGGTGTCAGCCCTGCAGGATCACCTGAAGGACTGGCTGGTTCACTTCAATACCTCAAAGTCTTTATAGCTTAGTTAAAAGGGGATGAAAAGCAACCTCAATTCAGTAATTTTGATTTTTCAGGAGGGCTTCCTTTGCTCTACCAGACTTGTTGCATGGCTCTCCTGGAGGTTAAGATGAAGAGTAACAACAGCATTACCGAACTTGAACTCTATTCCAGACTCTGGGCTAACATCTTTAGATTATTTGATCGTCCCCACAACCATATGAGGTAGGTGTTTGTCTTATTCCTACTTTAGGTATGGGCGTAATGAAGCACAGAGAAGATAAGGAACTTGCCCAAGGTTGCATAACTAGAAAGTGGCAGAACCAAGCTTTAAATTCTGGAACCTGTCCTCTTAGCCACATGGCTTTCCTGCATGGCTGCCTGTCTCTTTGAAGTAAAGAACCTCCCTCAAGTAGTATCTGATGGAGACACAGGTGAAGTAGAAGATCAAATCTGTAGTCCTTTATGTCTCCTCTTCTTGCCTCTGACTGCCTGTCTCCCTACAGGAGGCAAAGACAACACTTCATGCATGACCCAGATGATATTGATAAGGTAGCAAATGTTAAAAGTCAAAGTTTCATTCTGGCTCTTACTGACTAGACTTGGGTCATCTGGATAGAAATGGTAATTCACGTTTTTCTGTGTGAATGGTTATATTTAGAGGAAGCATGGTAGAAGGGATAGGATACAGGTTTTGGACTGAAGCCTGTTCTTTCATTTCCCAAATATTTTTGGGGTGCCCAAAGTGACATAGGGTCTGTGAGAGGCATTTAGTTACTAACAGTGTAAGTTTGAAAAAACCTGGCTTGAGGTCTTTCAAGCTCTACATCCTCATTGCTGTAATGGAGCTGGTACTAACCTGTCCCAAAGGACTGTTAGGAGGATTAGATGAGATAAGAAACACTCTTTCAGCTCCTCAGCCTGCTTCTGAGTTACCAAGTCTCACAATGGCATAGTAGCACCAGCAGGGGGAGCAGAGAACAAGAGTTTCAACCAGAAAACAGTTGGTTTCTGAAAACCTATTCAGAGATACTGATAGTGTAATTACTTTTTGTTTTCTAAACATTGTCAGAGCCTATAATCTCCGCCTGATTATGCTAAATAAGGGAGTTCTGTATTATCAATATCATCCTATGATCATGACACTAAACAAAAGGCCCCAGGTGTCCTATTAGAATAAAATGTTATTGACTCAATATCTAACATTCAGAGGATTTCATTTGGGTTGTTTTCAAATTTACCTAAATTCCACGTTTGCAAGAGGATTGACTGTGGAATTGTGGTTTGTTTTTATCCTGCTTGTCCCAAACTTGAAGCATAGGGTTGCTGGGCACACAGATGCTGTAACTATTTCATCAATGAATCCCGCAGGATCCACACGTGGTAATTGACCAAATGATGTGGAACATGGGCTTATATCTAAATGTACTGTAAACCGTAAAGTTCATATCACATTTCTGATTTGAATGAGCAGGGGTAAATAAACAAGTTGATGTCAGGGATTTATTTTTAAAGAACAATCTTTAAAGTATGTCATGAAATCAGTGTAGTTTTACCTTCATCTTTTTATCTTTAAACATATTGCTCTTCAGCAAAACTGATGGTTAGTGTGACTCCAAAGATTAGTGTTAAATACGTATCATTTTATTTAACTCCCTGAAAACAGGTCAAGTCAAACATGATACATAACTCTTAATTAAACAGACAGAAAGTCCACTCCTTAATTAGCGTGACTAAATAGCGGTTTATTGTACTTAATAATAGAATGGCATTTCTTTCGAAATACACCAAAATCGGAACATTTTCCTTCGTCCGACTTGTCTTCTTCCATAGTTCAAATTAGTTTTTATTATAACGTTCCCAGGTGCTGTCACGTGACGTGATTGCATTAATGCACCTTGTACCCATGCCTCTCCTAAGTCGGTTGGTAACTTACCACTGATATTTAAGGATAGTTTGTCTAGACATTCACTTTTTACCTTAGTCTCATAGAAGACTGAGGCCTATATTAGTAACAAATCTTACATTTTGAGTTGCACTTTTAATTTAAAAAGAGACTCTCATGAATCTGAAGTTCTTCTTTTTTGAAGTTATTACCAGAGATGCTTTTAAATTTCAGCATAGAATGCTTACATTTTATATATCCTCACTGATGTAAATTTCACCCTATGAGGCACTGAATTACAAGGAGCCAAACAGATCCCTCTTAGCTGGACATTTGTCTGTTTAGCAACTTAAAAAAGGTAGGAGGACATTTTCAGGAAACATCTCTCCGTTTGGAAGCACATGGTAATGATTATTAAAATTAGAGTGGTTTAGGGACTCTGGGTGGCTCAGCCGATTGAGCCTTGGCTCTTGGTTTTGGCTCAGGTCATGATCTCAGAGTCGTGGGATCTAGCCCCGAATTAGGCTCGTACTCAGCTCAGGGTCTGCTTGAGATTCTCTCTCCCTCTGCCCCTCCCCCCCTTTCTCTTCCTCTCTCTCAAATAAATAAATAAATAAATAAAATCCTTAAAAAAAAACCAGAGTGGTTTAAGGAGCACCTGGATGGCTGTCAGTAGAGTACGCAGCTCTTGATCTCGGGACCATGAGTTCAAGCCCCATGTTGGGCAGAGAGATGACTTAAAAGACCCCAACTAGCTAGAGTGGTTTGAGTATCAGACACACAGATAAAAACATGAAAAATAGATCATCGTAAGTCCACTGTGGGTTGGCTTTTCTTTCAGTCACTTACGTGCTAAAGAATAGTGAAAATTAGCTTACCTTCCATGTTTGGTTTGTTGTAGCCTTGTATCTCATTTCACAGGAAATATTTTTAATTGCTGTTTGACTATGCCAGTGAATTATGGTCTTGGGCATTGTAGTATTTATAAACTCAGCCCTGGAAATGATGGATGCAGAAGGTATCGCTAGATAAATAAATAAATAAATAAATACTCAGCAGTTTAAAACTTGCCTTGAGAGAAATCAGTATCTTTTCATCAATATATAGACATGTTAAAACTCAAAATACTAAAAAACAATTTCATGATCTAATTAATAATTAATGAATTTTTTTCTTGTTTTTATAAGCTACTATGTAGGAGAAAACTGCTGCTGTTAAGTGAAATTCTATTCAACCTATTTTCCATTTCTTTTAAGGGGTACTCTTATAGTCCACCTTTCCTCCACCCCCAATTCCCTTATAATCCTAACTAATGAAATTCTAAACTTTATTAACAAAAGAGACTGAAAAAGAGATAAAGGAGATATCTCTTTCCTCCTGCATCTGTTTAGGGAAAAATGATGTTTTGCATTCTAAATTTAGTTCAGAGACTCTGACTTGATAAGATGTTAAATTGAGACCTTTCACAATATTTTTATTCTCTTGTGTCATAGGGAAACTTATATGAATAATTAGATCTATTGCTAACTTATTTTTTTATCTATTAAAATAAATCTGTACTTGAAAGTGTGATTTGAACAAAGCAAGTCTCGTAAGACTCTAAGACTTTATAAATTATTGCCATGCTCTGTGATAATAATTTTCAAAGGGAAACTGAAATTCTGATGGGTTACGTTACTATTGTTTTGTCGTACTAGGAGTAATGGTGTAACTAGAATCTAGGTATTTCTAAACTGTATTAATTCTTATACATTTGTTCTGTCTGAACAGAATGAAATCATTGGCACTTCCCATTTCTCCTATGTGCACCACAGAACAATGAAAACCTATGACTTTGTTAGATGTATTATTTAATGAACTGAAGAGCTTGTATGTTTGTTTTCAAGGACCATTATTATAGCTTAATATTCTCTACGGATTAGTTTCCTTTTCATTTATTCTAGGTGTATAAAGTATTCTTTGGGAATATGATTGCTTTATTATTAATGATTTATTATCTAAAATTATATGCCCAGGTATATGATTTATAGAGAAATATAAAAATTAAAGATCTACTGTGCACAGTCCTATAATAAAATCCTCAGGCTAAAGCTAACATAGGAAGGAAGTAGCAGTAAAATCAGTCTAATTAAAGAGTTTACTGTACTGAACTTTTATCATCTGAATGCCACAGTTGATTTCCTTTTGCTAGTGCAGGCTTCTTGTATTAAGGATCAGTATTTGCAGATTTTTATAGACAGGGAAATGTTTCCCAAGGCTCTGAGACCACTTGGGACCATTTAAGCACCCTCAGACTAAATTACCCACCCACTGTTCTCTCTCATCTCTGAGTCTGGCCTGCCATTGGTAGAGTAGCACAAGCATTCCTGAGACCCTTCTGCAGAAAGAAATACTCCAGGGAGGAAGCAAAAGTCTGTTTAGTCCTATGAGAAATGCAGATGGAACAGTAAGTCACGTTTAAGATAAAGTCTTAGCACAGGCAGGTCAATGCAATAGAAAGCTAAGCTTTTAGGTTTGCATGACCTCATAGTTTTCAAATAAACATGCTATATAATAAATACTTGACTATGTACTTTGTTAAATGACTCAAATGTTGAATGTTTGCTCTCATTGCTTAGGTTTCAAACGTTCCCATCATTTCTTAGGTTTTAAAAAACTGTCAAATCCATTGTAGATGCCATGTGTTTAGGTTTCATTTGTACTGAAATGAAGAACCAGATTTGCAGTCGTTTGATATCTTCCCAACAACATATATTTACCTATGTGAGAGTTGGCGTTCAGGATGGCAGCTGGAAGACCCTGCACTTTCTTCATATATATATATATATATATATATATATATATATATATATATATATATATATATATATATATATAAAAGATTTTATTTATTTATTTGACAGAGATAGGGACAGCCAGTGAGAGAGGGAACACAAGCAGGGGGAGTGGGAGAGGAAGAAGCAGGCTCCCAGCGGAGGAGCCTGACGTGGGGCTCAATCCCAGAACTCCGGGATCATGCCCTGAGCCGAAGCAGACGCTTAACTACTGAGCCACCCAGGCGTCCCGACCCTGCACTTTCTGCACTGGCATTTATTTCTCTGCAGGAGAAGCTGAAGCATCCCTCTCATGGTCGCTTCCGGACAGTGTTACTGTGCTATTAGCTTGGGCCTGCCTTTCAGCACAGCTTCCCTAGCTTAATTAAAGCCCAATCCTATAGCTGTTGTGTGAAACTTGTTCTCAGGAGAGTCCTCTGTCCCCAGTTTCACAGAATAGTTCGTTTATCTAACTTGCAGTGTCTCATCCTTCAGAGTGTCACAAACGAGTACAGCTCATCCATCAATTATCTGGTGGCTTTGTTGGGTGGAGCGTACTACACAGTCAAGCTATGTTTTTCTACCTGAATTTCTAAGAGTCTGTTTTGAGATTTAGGGGAAAAAAAAAAGGAGGTGAAATACCAACTCAAACATGAGGCTCCTTGGTTCACAGTATGAGAAGTCGGATTTGGAGGTGGTGGCCAGAGAAGATTTTCCCTCTGTGGGAGTTGAGGTGGTGATTAACCTTCTTTGCAAGTCAGCAAGTCTGCAGGGAAATCTGGCTCTCCTCCTTACTAGCTGTGGGACCTTGAGCAAATTATTTTATCTCTTTATCTGTAAAATGGGCACAGTAATATCATGTATGATTGTTTCCAGAATTAAGTGTGATTTGCGTGTTAATTGTCTGGAACACTGTAAGTGTTTAATAAATGGATGTGATGATGTTAGATCATAAGATCACAATGATAATAATAGCAGTAATACTAGTACAAATAATTTAGTTCTAAAAAATGATATTGCCAAAATTATATAGGACACGGTAGCCTTTAAACATCATTAATCCACTGGGGCAACCTGTTTTAAGAAAAGGGCATTTTATGGCATCCTACCTCAAACTGTAAATTTACAAACACATGTGCACCACGGTCAAGAGAACTATACGTGGTGGAATACGTCATCACAGTCAGTCGTGTTTGTTTTCAAATCCAATATTCAGAGCATAAGGACAGACTTTTAGACCAATCCTGTTAGCTGGAATAGTTGAGTTTGGTTGAGGCAGAAGTTGAGAGGTTGAGGTATTAGTTCCAATAAAAGACCCAGTGGTCCCCAAAGGATACCCATATTGTACCGCAAAAGAAGATGTCCCATCCCCTAGATCACTAAGCAGCAGGGAAGTTGTCAGACACATAGCATGCTTTTAAGTGAAGACTGAGGTTAGAAGATGAAGCTATTGGAATTAGAGCTCCCTAGCTCCACAGTCTCAAATTTTTTTATACCATCTAGCCTCGGTTCCCTCAAATGGAAATTACAGTCTCTTCTAGAAAACAGGGTTGTTGTGGGGGTGAAATGAAGTAATTTATGTAAAAGCAGTTAAAACTGAAGAAAGTGCTCCATAACTGTGAGCTTAACTGAAATCATCCTTAATAATACAAACAGAAATAATTGGTACTAGGATGTCCAAATAGAGAGTGATTCACTTGGTGCTCTTTGGCTGGATTTGGCTTTAGGACTAGGATGTAGCTGTAAAAGGCTCAGGGGCAATTACCTTTTGGAATTTATCTTAAGGAAAAAGAAAAGAGGGGCACCTGGGTGGCTCAGTTGGTTGAGCATTTGCCTTTGGCTCATGTCATGATTTCAGGGTCCTGGGATGGAGCTGCGTTGGGCTCCCTGCTCAGTGGGGAGTCTGCTTCTCCCTCACTCCCTGCCCCTCCCCCCATGCTAGCATGCACTGTCTCTCTCCCTCTCTCATATAAATAAATAAAATCTTAAAAAAAAAAAAAGGAAAAAGAAAGCAACTACTATGAAAAAATTTATCCAAAAGGTTGTTCATGGCAGTATAGTTTATAATGGTGAAAATTTGAAAACAGCCTAAATCTCCAACAATAAGGAACTAAAGATGTTCATTAAAAATAATATTGTAGATTAAATCAATAGAAGTATTTATTCTATATTATAAATTTTAGAAGGCAAGGCCTAAAATATCTGAACCAAAACATGTTAACATTTGTAAAATCTGGCTGGTAAAAACAGATATGTCTATATAATTCACCATTTTTTATGTTTTTTGTAAAACTTTAAAAAAAACGCATAACTTCCAAAATAATATATACAGTACAATTCTTTAGTGTGCTGTACTTCTCATAACACAAGACTCATCACAGTTTATTATAAACCTTGTTTCTTTCCATCTTCCCTGGTATATTGCAAGATATTTAGGGCAGCATATACCTTGCTTATCTTACTCTCCCTAGCTGTTAGAACAATGCTTGAACAGGAAAAGTTCTCAATAAATAAAACCACATGCACCCATGTAGAAGTAAGACTGGAAGAATATACAACAAAATGGTAGCAGTACTTATCTTTGAGTGTCTTGGGCTGGTCGATTATGGGTGATTCTTGTTTCCTATGTCATGACCTGCAGGAACTTCAGGGGAACTCCTTTCAGATCTAGACTTCATTTGACTAGATCAGCACAAATGAGTTATTTAGTTGTAAAGACATACTAATACTCATTCTTTACCTATATCATCCAGATTAATTTGCAGTTGTTTTGAGTTCTCCATGCCCAATGCATTTGCCGCTTGGACCCACACCAAATATTTCTTGCCACTTTGCAATGAATCAGTGGAGATGTTAATATAACTTGAAGAAAGATATTGTTGCTCTTCTTCTGTCTCTAAACTTAAAAAAAAAAAGGATTATGATGACTAGTTATGTTTGGTTTGAATGAGTTATTCCTCAGTTTTTTGATGCTACTTTTTTAGCCTTCTTTCAGAATACAAAATTGATTTCATTTTGAAAATCTTTAAAAATAAATTCAAGACTATTCAGGGCCACACTGTGATTTCATGGGCCCTAAATCCTTTTGCCTTTATGGACTCATTCTTCCATCAAGAAAAAAATAGTATATATGTGTGTGGGTGTGTGTATGTTTGTATAGATACATATATATGTTCATATAGATTATGTTTTACAACTGTTGATATAAAAGCAAATACATTAATATTACATCTTAAAACATTTTCTTTGACTTAATGGTTTATTTTTTCTTCTGATTTTATTTTTATTTTATTTTTTTGAGATTTTATCTATTTATTTCACAAGGGTTGGGGGAGAGCAAGCATAAGCGGGGGAGCGGCAGGCAGAGAGAGAAGCAGGCTCCCCGCTGAGCAAGGAGCAAGATGTAGGGCTCAATCCCAGGACCCTGGGATCACGACCTGAGCCGAAGGCAGCCGCTTACCAACTGAGCCACCCAGGTGTCCCTTTTCTTCTGATTTTAAATGAAATTAAGCATTTCCATGGACCCCTGAAAGTATCATAAGCCCTGGGCACTGTGCCCACTCTGCCTACTGGATAAGGTAACTCTAGACAGAGCTTGAAATAAATGAGTACCCTCTGGGAAGAGTACTGCATAGGAGCTCAGTACAAGGGCTTTGAGTCAGACCTTTCTACCAGGTGTAGAGTGAGGGGTAAGAAGGGCTCAGAGGATCAGGATAGGGTGAGAGATCTGGATGGGGTAGAGAAAGACCAAACTTCCAGGGGAAAAAAAACAAAAACAAAAAACAAACAACAATAACAAAAAAGCCCCACCATGTTTTAAAACAAATAAATGAAGTAGCATGCTATTTTCAAGAAAGTTCAACAAGTTCATTCTCTGGAGCATGAATGGGTAAGAAGTAACTCCAAGTAGAGCAGACAAGATGGAAAAGACTTCCTGTGGACTTTGGAACAAGAACTGACAGGATCTGGCAGCTGATTAGGTAAGGGAAAAGGAAGTCCTTTGCTGCCAAAGAGGATGGAAAAGATAGAGGGGGGAAGCACAGTTTGGAGTGACAGAGCTACTAAATTATCACTTCAAATTATGTTTATCCAAGTTTTTATTTTTTTTTAATTTTTTTAATTTTTTATTTTTTATTTTTATTTGACAGAGAGAGACAGCCAGTGAGAGAGGGAACACAAGCAGGGGGAGTGGGAGAGGAAGAAGCAAGCTTCCAGCGGAGGAGCCTGATGTGGGGCTCCATCCGAGAACGCCGGGATCACGCCCTGAGCTAAAGGCAGACGCTTAACGACTGAGCCACCCAGGCGCCCCTATCCAAGTTTTTATAATTGAATGAGCGAGGATCTCTAATCCGCCAATTTAACTTAGTGAAATTTCAAATGTTACTTGTTAAGGCTAAAATTTTAAATTTTACTCATTTCCGTTAGCTTTGGTTAGCAAGTTTGAGCCTCTCGGTTATATCTGTTAAAAATTTCTGGGACACCTGGCTGGCTCAGTCGATAGAGCATGCGACTCTTGATCTGAGGGTCTCGAGTTGGAGCCCCATGTTGGGTGGAAAGATTACTTAATCAATCAGTCTTAAAAGTTTCTACTCCACAGTATTTTTAGGGGGTAGAGGTTGGTGGTAGCGGTGAGGGGAATATTGGGAAATGTTTCTTCCCTCCTTTTCTGGTTTCTGTGAGGAGAAACTGTCCTCAAACCTCCCCTGTTCTGTCTTGTTCTTCCCTCCCTCATTCTTCTTGAAGGTGGGCATGATTCTGTTTACAAAGAACTGGACTGTGCACCTCAGTCCCTTCCTCTCTCCTGTTTTCCCTTGGGAGTCAGAAGACCACAGAAATTACCTTTTCTGGTCTTTTCCAATAAGCTATAAGATTTAGAGGAGTTGGCCCCTGAGTGGGGATGTGCAGCTGCCTAATACTGGCTGTGGTTGAGGGCAAGGGCAGTAAATCTGTTTATTCTGGGAAGATCAGTATTAGAAAATGTACTGTTGCCAAATACCAAAGCCATGCTCTCCATTAACAAGCTTTATCAGTAATAAATACTATAAAATATTTTAAATTTTTAATTATTTAAATATATGTTTTAAAATATTTAAACATAACCATTTTTATGTTTCTATTTTCACCTATTGGCTTGTAATTTCTCTCAGTTGGTTTAGAATGCATGAGGAAAATCTGCAGAGATAAATACTGAGCCACCTCAGACTCTTACACACCATTATCTATAGACAGATCCATTCATAACATGAAAGTGGTTTTCACTAGACTTCTCGAAGTTTGTATTTCTCGAACCCTTTGAACTACCAACTCTTTTTATTTCCTTTTTTTAAGCTTCTCAGTCA
The DNA here is from genome assembly GCF_024610735.1 of Ursus americanus. Taxonomy (NCBI): domain Eukaryota; kingdom Metazoa; phylum Chordata; class Mammalia; order Carnivora; family Ursidae; genus Ursus; species Ursus americanus. The sequence continues at coordinate 22,733,913 of NC_142138.1, read as the reverse complement.
GATTTTGTGCATCCCTGGTAACTACATCCAAATTACCATTTCCACTTGTTCTTTAAGCTTTTTGTTGTGATTTCTGCCTTCACTTTTCCCATGAAACTACTCTTCTAAAATGGTGTCTTTTCCAAGGTGAAGTCCTTTGAATCCTCTTGTAGCATCTGACCCGCTTGATAACTTGCAAGTCTTAACTTTCCTTGGCTACCCAGACCCTGTCTTCTGGGTGAGAAAGCCTACATCTTTTTCTCATACCAGCTTAGTGACGTCTTTCCTCCTTCAACCCTCCACTTGGGTTGCCCTCCTTACTCCTCTAACCCCACCACAGTGAGGGTCAGGTCAGCTCTTGGTGCTTGCCTTTTCTCTCAGCTCACTCACCTTCCTGGTTTCAATCACAACAATGGACAAAACATTCCAAACATACCGCTACTGAGTATCTGCACTCTCACTGGGAGTTGCACTTGAATATCTGCCCGAGACCAGAACTGTAGCATATTTACAAATGAATTGTCTTTGCATGCCCATCAGCACTTCTTGCGCATTTCTCCATTGTTGTCAACATCATGCTGCCTTTCTGATGTCCTCAGTTTGCTATTTTTAACAACTTTTTCTCCATCACTTAAGAACCAACCAAAGAAGGTGAAGCATTTCTTGAACTATTATTTTCTTATCTTTTGTCCATGTTTCGATAGCTGTGGCCATGGTCTAAGCCTTAGCTCTGTGTTATCTGTTTGGTATATTACTTGTAGATTCCTACATTAATTGTATTACATTGTGAAACCTAACAATATAGACCTACTAATTTGGAGGGAAATAACCCTGGAATTTGAACAAAGATGGAAAGACAAGTACCCTATATTCTTATATTTAACAAACAGTAATGCTTCACAAATCTGTATGTCTTCTTTGGTTCCTGGTCACATTCATTTTCTCTGTACTGTCCCTAGTGTAGTATTTGTGCTGCTGAGGCAAACACTCTTGGTTTCTTTATCTAGTACCATCAACTTTTTTCTGTCCTGGGGGACTGACTTGATAGGATTTGTGGGGAAGGAAGAGTTTAAAAATCACCATCATTTCATCTCTGCAGCTGCACTTCAGGTCTTATTACTACTACGGGTCTATTCAACAACTCCCCAAATTTCTCCAGCCCCACAATATCCCAGCCAGGAGTATAACTTGCCAGCCACTATGATGTGTTAGAATCCAGAGTGGTGTGCTTTCTGAGACACAGAACTCCAGGGAAGAAAAGAGGAACCAGCCTTACTCTACCAAGCAATAAATGCATTTATGAATCAAAATACTACAGAAATTATATATCTGTATTTTAAACTTGTCGCCACCACCAGAGCAGGATAATCTCAGCAGGCAACCAAAGAATCTCTCTAAGGCTGACAGGGATACCTTGATAGCGGTGAGGGGTCTACATGGAATGCAGGTGGCAGCAACTACTCTAGTTCAGCTCAGGTTTTTAACCCTCAGCGCGTATTTTCCGGTGCTGCCTCTTTCCTCTCAGTCACAGGGAGATCGCTGTGAACACCAGGAGAGGACAAGGACATGTCATAGTGATGAAAAGCAGAGGACTTGGGTTTTAGGAAAAAAAACCTAGGTTCAAATCCCAGCTCTGCCACTCGATAAAATGTGCGACTTGGAGCCAGTTACTTAACCTGTGTACTTCAGTTTACTCATCTGTACAACAGAAAGAATAACATCGTTGTGATCATGAGTAAATAAGAAAAGTGAGTGAGATAAGGAAGCATGGAGCAGGTGGCTTCACACACTATAAAGGGCTTATTAAACACGCAATTATTATTATGAATTAAAAGGTATTTATGACAAGACTTTTACACATTCTAAAGAATACAAATGAAACCTTAAAAGTTTCTATATTTCAACAAGTAAAATTTCTTTTATGCTACTTGTGTCTGAAATCAAATCATTCCATTAAATTCAGGTGTTTGCCTAGTTCCCTTATATTTCGTTTGAAATAAGACGGAATATAAATAAATTACAGAGAGGTTGTTTTAAGGTATGCTAACCTCATGCTCAATAAGATTTCAAATGTGAAAATAAGAAAATGGCAAATATGGGTAAGTAGCAAGTAGGGCATCTCTGAGTATTTTCCAGTTAGAGAAAACCACATGCATGTCCTTAATCGGTTTGTGGCTAATGCTTTTATCTTTTACAATGAAACCACAGTCAAAATGGAAATATATTCTTAAACCAACATTGGCCATAGTTATTAAGTAATTTAATTCTGCTTTCAAAGTCTAACTTCATAGTAGCACCTAGGTCACAAGCATTGTTTCAGATGAAGAACCAGTAATAATGAATGAGTGATTATAATTTGGGGGCTATTTTTACATAAAACTGTGTATTAAAAAGTTTTCAAATTTCTTTTTTTTTATTTCTGGTTTCGGGGTGCTTATTAATACATAATGGATTATTTGTTGAAGGGTGTCAGCATGATTTATATGTCTCTGAAATTTCCCATGCACCTCGCCCTAGTTGTATTTAATAGATTTTTAATAAACACTGCTAATTTATGGTGATAATGGTGAATAGTGCTTTCCATTTATTTAGCCACTCGTTCAACAAATATTTATTTAACATCCACTATGGTCCAAGCACTCCTTTAAACACTGGGAATACAACAATGGACAAAACAGATTTAAGTCATGCTCTTTCTTTCCAAGCCCATAGCGCTCTCGCAAACATAGTGAACGTTCCTAAAACTCACTGGACTTTCTGCAAGAAGTGTGGCAAGCATCAATCCCACAAAGTGACACAGTACAAGAAAGGCAAAGATTCTCTTTATGCACACAGAAAGCAGCATTATGACAGGAAATAGAGTGGCTATGATGGGCAGACTAAGTCAATTTTCTGGAAAAAGGCTAACTACAAAGAAATTGTGCTGAGCCTTGACTATGTTGAGCCCAACTGCAGATCTAAGAGAATGCTAGCTCTTAAGAGACGCAAGCATTTTGAACTTGGAGGACATAAGAAGAGAAAGGGTCAATTGATCCAGTTCTAAGCTTCAATTTTTGTTATATTATGAAGACAATAAAATCTTGAGGTTATGTTTACTTCATTTGGTTGCAGTTGGTCTTTTAAGACGGAAATAAACTAGTACCATCAATAAAATTCCCCTTGTGAGGCAGTTTATGCTTGAAAAACAAAACAAAACAGATAAAGTCCCAACCTTCATGGAGCACACATTCTGGTGGAAACAAATAAATATATAACATGCCATGTGGTGATTAATGTTTAGAAGAAAAATAAAGCAAAAAGGGGTTAGGAAGGGCTAGAAGTAGAAGTGGGGATTTTTTTTTTTTTTTTTTTAAGGAAGATGAAATGAGAAAGGCCTGTCTAAGAAGGTGACTTTCCTCCACTCTGGAAAAACAGCATTCTAGAGATATGCAAAGACCCTGAGGCAGAATCTTGCTTGTCCTGTTCAAAGAACAGCAAAGACATCAGTGATGTTTGGTATAGGTGAGGCCGATAGAAAGGCATTAAAGATGCGATCAGAGAATCTGGAGGAGGGAGAGATTTTGAAGTTACTACAAGGTCATACAGAGCCATTGAAGGACTCTGGCTTTGATCTGTGAGTGAAATGGGAGGTTTTGAGCAGAGGAATGACATGATCTGAGGCGCATGTGAAAAGAATTACTCTGGCTACTTGTATATAATAATAACTGTAGGAGGGCAAAAGTGGAGGCTAGGGCACCACTTAGGAAGTTAGGGCACCAGTTAAGAAGTTTTTTTACTAACCCAGATGAGAGATGCTATGGTTTGTCTCAGGACTGCAAAGTGGGTAGTGAGAAGAGGTCAAATACAATAGGTTTTGCTGATTAATTTTGTTAACAGCATGTTATGCAGGAATCTAAGAGGACTCCAGTGATGTTGACCTAAATAATATGAAGATGGAGTTGCCGTTTACTGATAGGGGAATGCAGTGTGGGTAAAGGAAACAGGGTGTTTGGTTTTGAACATGTTAGCTGTGAGATATCTTTTGGATGTCTAAGAGAGAGTGCTGAATAAGATGTTAATATCTAACATGATAGCTGTGGAAAGGGGGCTGCCTAGACTTGAGGTAGATAAATTAGGAAGTTTTACACTATAAATTTGCGTCATGTCTTTTAGGTAATGAGTATAGATAGAGATAAAAGGAGATCCTAGGAATAAAGGTATGGGGACCTATTGCTTTACTGGAAATGAAGAGGCATCAGTGAGGATCTGAGGAAAAAGCATCCAGTAAGGAAGGAGGAGAATCAAAAGGGAGGGGTGTCCTCCCAGCCAAAAGAAGGAAGTGAAAAGCTTAATTAAATGCTCCTGAAAAGGAATATAAGGACTGCAAAGAAACCCGTGGGTTTGCTAATGGGGAAGTTGTCAGTGACATTGATAAGACCTGTCTCAGTGCACAGCAAAAATTTGACTAAATGGGATTAAAGAAAAGATGAGAGAGGAAGTAAGAGACTGAAGGTACAGACAACTCTGAGTTTTGCCATAGGAGCAGAGAAATAGGGTAGTGGAGAGAGGAAGGACCAAGGGATTCTGCATTTTTCAAGAGGGCAGATGCTGCAGCTTGTTTGAAAGCTGATGGGAATGATCCAGTAAAGATAGAAAAGATGATTGATCATGCAGAAAAAAGAGAGGAAAATTGTTGGAGCAATATCATTCAGGAGACAGGAGGAGTAAGATCTAGCACATGAAGTGGGGAGTTAGCCTCAGGGCAACTGTAGTTATTCACAGTAGTAGAAAGGAAGACCAAATATATGGGTACAGATGTCAGTGCTTCAGTAGATGGGGGAGGCTTATGGTATTTCTCATTGCACCTATTTTCTCAGGGAAATTAGAAAACAGACCATCAATAGAGAATGAGGAGGGAGAAAAGACATTGGAGACCAGAAATGAGAGAAAAAGTAAGAAGTAATTATTGGCTTAGTGAAGGAATGACTTGGCCAGTGATAGGTAGCAGGATACTGGGTGGCTTTCTGGGCCCCATTGCGATTAATGGTCATGAATATAAAGTCCCATCAGTCAGTAAGTTTGTGTTTGTCTCCAGCCAGAATTAGCTTTCTTAGTACAGGTGCAGAATCAGTGAGGAAATGGATTTAAAAATATGAACTGCTTATTAAGTCCTAGAAGAATTACTGAAATATAACATCACAGCCTTAAAAATATTTGAAATCATGTCTAAGAACTCTTTCTGGCTATTAGGAATATGCATATGGAGGAGGAGAAGAAATGGCAAAAACAAGCAGGCCTTATGAATTGACAGAATAGGCAATTGGCCCTAGGGGGTCTAAAATGATATCTCACCTAAAAATAATTGTCCTACTGGTCTTTCATAGTGCCTGAAAATTCCATCATTGGTGTTATTCTGAAAAGTTTATGACCTTGTCATCACAGAGGTGGTGCTTACCTACAAAAAAATCTCTAGAGTTTAATGTAGTAACAAGAAGGCACAAAATGCTAAATAAATATTTGCTAAATTGGCTTGAATGGAATAGAATGAAGGGCCATCATGCATTCATTTTTATTCAACAAGTGTTTATTGAGTAGAAGACACTGCAACAGACATTGCAAGAGTTTCCAAGGTAAAGAAAGAACATATTTACATGAAGCTGTTGAGGGCAATAGACAATAGCAGGTAGATGTTTATTAGCAGAATTTCTTCTTCTTTGGTTTCTCCTAGCATCACTTATTGATATATATAGCAAAATACAGAGGGGTAGAGGAGGGTATGTGAATGGCCATGCAGCTCTGCTGGTGGGATCACCACAAAGATACTAGGGGGAAAGGAAGCTCTTGAAGCAACACAGATAGAATTCCTCTATTTCACAACTTCAACCCAACACCAGAAGGGAAGCCCTGATGACCCATAGGCTGCAACAGAGGGAATGCATTTCTGCCCCTAGTGGAACAAGTGGGTGGACTGAGGTAAAACACCTTTCCTATATTTCACTGGAAAACAGAACCGCATGGGTTGGAAGTGAAACCTTGCAAATGCTGATCTCTCTACCTGTCTGCCAAAGTGGAAAATACCCTAAGAACCAAGGATCTAGAATACCCTTTTTAAACTACCCCAACCACAAACTTTTCCCTGGGGGGAAAGACTTTTTTGATAGTTAGAAAAATTAACTTTCTTTTCTCTAATTTTTTCAACTCATTGGTGTGTTTTTAATTAATTGTAAGATGAACAGATGTTTATTCCCTTTTCCAATTTGTGCTTATAGGAGCTCATTCTTTGAATTTGTTGCAGGAGAATATTCATTTTTATGCTAATCCTTCACATCTTTTAGGTCCTTTTAAAAATATGACAAAATTCCATTAATCTGGACTTAATTCAGAATATGGGTTAGGTTTGTCTGAGTTTGACTGTTATTTAGATTTCAGAAAATATGGTGAAAATTTTTCTAATAGGATTTCAGAAAATATGGTGAAAATTTTTCCAATAGGTAAGACTTTGTATTATTATTATTTAACTAGACTGAAGGGAGAATGCAGGAAATGTCTATTTCTACTTATCAGAATAATCACTCAATAAATATTAATTGAGCAATTACAATGCACCAGGCACCATTCTAGGCTCAAGTGGTACAGCAGTGAACGAAACAAAAATTCTTGCCCATATTGAGTTTACATTCCTAGTCTAAATGAATGAGTTTACTATTGACATACACACAACAGCTAAAAAATTAGTCTTTCTTATTTTTTCCCAGGAAAGTCTTACTTTCAGAGTGCATTTAAACATCTCTTTCTAGATATTCATCTGCTTAAAATTACTGTTACTTGAAAATAATGTACGTAAAATTATTGTTTATAATATCCTGCAAATGGTCATTATTTAATGGCCTTATGTTAATCTCCTCACCCAAATCAGTCAGGTTTTGATGTAAGAACAAATCAAACAAGCCTAGGATGTTGGCCCTGAGTGTTGCCATAATACTCTGCCTTTTTGTTGCTGTTTTTAAGCGTTTCCGATTTGCGAGTCATTTTTTATAGTTCGTGTTCTTATAAACTTTGGAACACCCAGTATGGTTATCCTCATTTCACAGAAAGCTACGGCTTGGCAAAGCTAAATAACTTTTCCAAGAACACACAGCTAGAAATTATGGCAGCTACTGTTAGATGACAGTGCTAGATTCTATCAACAATGCCCTTCTCCTAGCTTCCCATCAGATAGAGGAGACATGTAACCCAGTTCTGGCCAATGAAGTGCCAGTGGAAGTCCGTGGGGGGACGTTCTTTTTCCTTCACCGCTTTTCCTGTCTGGGACTCAAATGAGAAGCCTACAGGTGCAGCTTCTGAGGATTTAGGCCAACACACTGAAGCTCGTAGAGGAGAAAGGTAGAAAAAGCCTTTGGGATATCAGTGAGTAATGATGCCAGCTCTGTAATTCCTACCACTATGGCTTCTGATATAAGTAAAGCCCCATGTGTTTAAGTCACTGCACTTAGGTTTTCTGATATTTGCATCATAAAAGATACCTAACTGATAAATCTCAGAACTGAAATCAAAAGTAAAACTTGACACACACACCCCCCCCCCCGCCTGTTCTTTCCAATGGATAGTTCTGAAAGCATGCTCTTTTAATAAATGTATTCTTAATACTTTCAAGGTGACTTTTTGAGTACTGAGAACAATCTCAATACTTGTAACTACTACAGGTATTTCTCACTTTATAAGCTAGATGTGTTTCTCAAAAAAGCCATGTGTAAGTGATTTAAATATATGTAACTGAATGCATTAATGGATTTTAAGAAAAATCTATAATAAATAGTCAAAATATTTGGAGGACATTTTTTTATGATACTAAATAGGAAATTAGGTGACGGTTGGCAAGTTTTTGTTCAACAAATATATCTTCTCAAATTGTGGCATGCTTGTTCCAAATTTATAATGCAATTTTATTGTCAGGAACCTGAGAAGGCAAGTAAGTGGGACCTGAAAGAATTAACTCATACCCACTAGGTTGGCAATAACCAGTAAGATAATAATAAGTATTGGCAAGAATGTGGAGAAGTTGGAATCTTCATATACTCCTAGTGGGAATGTAAAATAGTGCATTGTTTTAGAAAACAGTATGGCAGTTCCTCAAAAGGCTAAACAGAATTAACATATGACCCAGCAATTCTATTCCTAAGTATATGCCCAAGAGAAATGAAAACCTGTGTCTACCGAAAATCTTGTACGTGAATATCTCAGAAGCATTACTCATAATAGCCATGAAGTGGAAACAGCCCAAATGTCCATCAGCTAACGAATGGATAAAGTAAATGTGATATATTCATGCATTATTTGGCCATAAAAAGGGATGCAGTACTTATACATGCTAGACCATGAATGAACCTTGAAATCTCCGTGCTAAGTAAAGAGCCAGTCACAAAAGACCACGTATTGTATGACTCTTTTTATATGAAGTGTCCAGAGTAGGCAAATCCCCAGAGGATGCCTCAGGATGGGAAAGTTGAGGGAAATGGGGTGACTACCAATGGATACAGTTTACTTTTGGCATAAGAAAATGTTCTAAAATTGTGGTGATGGTTGCACAACTCTGTGAATATACTAAAATCATTGAATGCTATACTTTAAATAAAGTGAATTGTATAGTATGTGAATTATACTCTATAAAGCTGTTATATTAAAAAGAAGAAAAATAACCAACCAACAAAGAGCAGTTGGGCCCAGGCGGTAGTAAGAGTCCCAGGAGATAGCAAAAATCCTCAAGGCACTATGCTTTCTCTGTCAATCAGGCACTATCTAGCTTTTCTGTGAGATTGCACTGTGGGGGTTGCTCCCATACTGCCTTCATTTTAATTCCTAAAGTTGACCTTACAAGGAGACTCTTAAGTTTTCTTATCCTCTTTTCATCTGGAAAGGACTACTTTACCCTAGAGACAAAAGGTAAGTGGTTAAGTCTCAGACCTGTGTTAGAACCCTGGCTCCCTTACCATCTTAGCTAAGTGACTTTGGAGAGGTAATATGAGTAGTGTTAAGACGGGGACAGTAATAATAGTTACTTCACAAGGTAGAGCTGAGGATTGAAGATGTAGTGCACCTGACAACATGACCTATGCCTAATTTCCATGTTTCCATCATCTCTTTGATACCTGACCTTGCCTCTGTCTAACCCCTGCTTAGAATGAAAGGTGTGAGCGCCTTGCCCGTGGCATGTAGCTGGTAACTGCAGGCTTAGCAATGTATTCATAAAATCTGCCCAGTTTCTACACAGAATTTCTTGAATGAAGAGGTGTTACTTTTTATGTTTCACTTAATCACAGTTATTCTGAGTACATCATAGGTGGAGAGAGAGAGAGAGAGAGAGAGAGATTGGAAGATTATTCTCTTTTACTATAACTACTAAACCACGTCAGCAGAAGGTAACGAGATTGGGAAGAAGGCAGTCAGGCCATTTCAAATCCCACCTCTCCCTCTCTGTAGCTGTGTGGCCCTGATGTATCACCTAACCCCACCGAGCATCAGTCACCTTGTCTACAAAAATCAGAAAAATAATCCTATGTACCTCACAAGGCTGTATAAGGGATTAAATGAAGTAGCACATATAAAGTTTTGGCCAAATGCTTGGCAAATAGTAAGGGCCCCATAAATGCTTTTTAAAAAATAAGTAGTTTGGGGATTTTTTTGAGAGTTACAAACAGAAAAATGCATACTTCAATTACACCATTGAAGGCATTCTTTAAAAAAAAAATAAACTAAACAAAATGAGAAACATGGATGGATGACCAACTTAGCCCAATTTGCCCATACCTTTTTTTTTAATTAGTGGTTTTATTTCCAACTTTTAACAATAACAGAGGATTCCAAAACAGACTAATATACTTGAATATAGTCTAAGCGTAACAAAGAAAGAATTCAGCTATGTACATTGGAGGGAAGGGGATTTTTTTATCAACCTTTTCCTATTTTGCCATTTCTGAACAAGCATACATGTTTTCCCAATTTAATTTACTACAAAGTAGTACAACTTTTATGATCAACCATTTATCTGTAAGCATAAAACTTAAGAGATTTGGGCTGGCTGGACATCTTGGCTCCTGAAGTCTGGTTATTGTTAAGAATGTAACAAAAGAGTATTTCCTGAAAGCTCTCCTGGACTCCACGTAGAAAATTATCACTTTCGCTCAGTTATTACTTTCAGTTTTAAAACTGAAAGTCCTGGGTCCTGGGAACTTCCGTAGTCTCAGACAAACCAGAAAAGATGGTCAGCCTGTACAGACACCAAATTTAAGATTTGGAGATCATTATTAATAACTAATGGCTTCCATGAATTTAGTGCTAATGGTGGACCTGGCGCTGTGCTACATGCTTGAAAAGCCAAATTCCACTGATGATTAGAATAAACCTGTGTATTAGGTTCTATTCTTATACCCGTTTTAAAGATCAAAGAAAAGCAATTTGGAGAGGTTGACCAAATTGCCTAAACACTAGTAAGAGGATAGAGCTGGGATGAAAGCAAAGGTCTTTTTAAAACTATTCCGTGCTGTATTGCCATTAGGTCCCTGCCCCCCGTTATATACTAATGAATTAAAGGACAGAATGTTTATAGAACGCATTGTCTCAGAGAATGAAAATATGAATGGCCCAAAAAGGGTTGGGGTAGCTTCACTGATGATAATTAGGGAGTTGGGGGTAATCAGTGTATGTTTACTGTTTAAGACTCATTTTTTGGGAGATCCTTGCTGGAGGCAGAACACTGGCTGGACTGGAGTGCAATTGCTCATGTTAAACTGTTGCAGGAACCTACCTCTTCACGTACACCACATACTTTGTGTCTATGTAGGTGGGCTTCCCGGAGTTCCAGGTACAAGTCATGTTGCCTGAATATTCATAAATGACACAGGTTACCTTGTCAGGAACGTCTGGTGGATCTGCAACCAAAATGTATCACTTAGGAGCCACCCTAGAAACATAAACTTCTTTATAAAGTAGTTAGTTGATAAACTTTCCATTTTATTTAGGAAAACATCCCAATCAGCACTCAGTACCTCCCTCATTCAATCCCTACCACCTCACCTAACAACCTACTTTGCCATCAAGCAATACTACTCTCCTTCGTAATACTTTGCTATATTCTCCACTCCTTTGGGGATACTAATGTGATCGAGTTTCTCCCATCCAAAAAAAAAAAAAAATCACTCCTTAAATCCTCTCTCTTCATCTACCGCTGTATCTCCTTTTCTTAACAGCTAAACTAAGGGTCCTATATTATATTGGTCTTTTACTTCAGCTCCCATTCGCTCTTGGACCCCAGACAATCAAGATTCAGACCCACAATTCCATCAAAACCACTGTTGCTATGGTCATTAGTGACTTTCTAATCAACAAATTCCGAGATATCTGTGCAGTCACCATTGAGTATGACTTCTGCAGCATATGTAAGTAAACTGTAATACACTCCTAAAATATATCCCAAAACAAAGATGTAGACAATAATTTAAGTATCTAGCCTCTGGAAAGTACTAGAAATATGTTTAATTAAGGAAATTCTGGCCATATGATAAAGTGAAAAATGCAGGTTGCAAAACAGTGTAATATAGAGATCTCATTTGAGAGGGAGACAGAGAGAGGGTTTGGGAAGGAGGAGAGAGAAGGAGAAAGGGAAAGAGAGAGAGAAACTAAAACTTGAAAGACATATTTCAAAGTAATTAAAGAGGGATTGTTAGTAGTGAGATTGTGGAATTATAGAAATGATGGGTATTTCCTTTCTGCTGGTCTAAATTTTTAAAAACCTTCTCTTGTATCCAATTTGATTTTACAATTAAAAAACAATTTCAAGCAGTAAGAACATACGAAAGTACTTTGAAACATTTTGGTTACAATGGGGAGAAACTGGACTCCAAATAAGTGAAAAGAAATATTTAAGTTTTATTTGAGTCTTAAAGGAGGTAGGTCTGGAAACATAAACTTGAGTCATTTTGAATATTGATTGAGTTGTGATCCCTCACTGATTACGGTGATTTGTGCTAAAGTTATTTTTCCCCTCTGGTTTTAGATAGAGTGCCATTGATTTGGCCATCATAAAAGACAATGGTCAATCTTTTAGGCTATGTTATTCCAGAGCATTCTATATAGAATGAATATTCAGGGTTATAAATGCCTCATGGTTAATTAACTTTGCAAAAGATCAAACATTATATACACACATGCAAATAAGTGCAATATTTGTTAACGTGAAGTATGTAAAGATGGTAATATGAGTACAGTTGTGAGAATAAGACCGGGTTGTTGCTAATCTCATTGCCAGTTTATCCAACATCAAGGATGAAAACCCGCTGTACAGCCAGGTATCAGAGAGTACCCTGAAACATACAAGGATGAGGTTTATGTGTTTGCTTTTTCCTACCAATCCCATCCCTCCCCTGTTATTGGAGCATTTACTAATCACTGGCCAGATTTCTTGCTAATTCAGAGCCTAGCCAAGGATCATTTTCTACTGAGAGTTTCTTGAAGGTAGAGTCCCTCTTTTTGAATTTCTAGCATTTAAAATATTTTTGGTGCGTGGCAACCACTCAGGAAAGTTTATCTCATAATTTGATTGGCTTGCATAATAAAATGATAATGAGGAGAATTTAAAACGCACAGAGGCGTTATGCTTCTGGCAAAGATCACTGCAATTCATTTCCCAAGGAGAGCTCAGGCCAGCCTAATTGTGCCAGGAATTATACTAGATCGCAACGTTAAAGACAAATATTCAGGGGCTTTTGTTGGATAAAAAGTCTGCTTTCCTCACTATAAGTAGAGGTCAAAGATGGTCAAAATTTAAGTCAAATATATTTAAGCTTTTGAATAAATGATTAAGTGGAAACAGACTGTTCCATGTAGGGTTTACTTTAATTTGGTATTTTTAAATGAATAAAGACATCATGTAGTATTTTTATCTCATGATTGGTGTGGAACTGATAAAATAAACTTCCCATAATATGTGTACATTTAACCACAGATGAGATTCTAGGAAGTGTTTAAAAGGATGACTAAAAATGGAAATTGTGATAATAATAGTTCATATTTCACAAATTACATATTAAAGTACAGAAGCTTTTAAACATATTTGGATTTCTCTTCAGGGAAAGCACTGACTCATTTATTTTCTCTCTCTTTTATGATTTGTTTCCAGTCTTAAAAAAAATACACATAATCATTTGATTCAAAACAGTGGTGATAAGTTAACATAGTAAAACTCACAGGACAAATACCGTGTGATCAAAGGAACCCAGTGAAAGCAGTCTGATTTCTAGAGTACCACAAAAACCCTCAAAAACCTTTTTTTGACCTACTTAAATAGGAAGCTTTGTTTGCTAAGAATGCAGAGACCAAGAACATGGGGTTCTTGGGTCCAAGAGTTAGAGTCAATTCTTACCTGGCAGTTACAATTTCACACTCATAACCAGAGCCCTCTGTAAGAAGTTAAATAACAAGGTAAATAAATGGAAAGAGTGGTGTTCTTTCTAAGCAGCCAGCAGCAGAGAATCTAAATTCTTCTATGATATTGTCCCAGGAGGGGAGCAAAGGCTGTTCTCTGACCCTGAACATGGCCTGGGGGTTGCGTTTGGGAATAGAGGCCCTCAGCCAGCACTGGAAGAGCTATTGGGGGTAATTTGTCGCTCAAATTGCAACCCAAGGAAGGAGGCATACTTCTTTTGCCTCCTTTCTTCCTCTGGCTTAAATTAAAAGCTGACCTTTCCCCATAACTGTGAAAATTGCTTATTTGCCCTCCAAAGAAATTGTGTCTTCTCTCAACACCCCACCTCCACCCGCAAAGGATAAATAGTAAAATATTTAAGCATTGTTATTTATGTTTCCTGAGGATGTGGACAAGCTAAGGCGTCCTCATACATCAGATTAAGATATCTGCCTGTGCCTTCAGTTCCCATAATTTAGGGCAAGTTTAGTATGCTATTATCAATTTAAGGCATGAGTTGGCCAACTTTGTTCTTTGACCCCAAAACTTACTCCTCTCCTTCCTCAATTCACCTCTACCACCTCCAGTAGCTCTTCTTTGTTTTGAAAATCATGCAAGATCAGGTTCCCAGAATTAAGTACAATGGCCTTATTTAGAACAAGGAAGCCTCTGGCTTCTCAGGTGTCCACTCTAGGGGCAAGTGGTGACCACCAGGTGGTCTTGCTCTTGCTAGTTAAGGTCTAGAGATGAGGAAGAATAAGAACTCATATTTGATTGTCAAAAGTATGAATGAAGGGAGCATGACAAAGATCCCAAAGCCCTCTGTCTTTCTTCACTGAAATTGGATCCAGATGCTCTAGGGAATGAATCTCTGGGTTAAAACCGTGCTGAATTTATTGACCTATTTCTCGTAATACCAGAACCAAGAATTAAGTATATAATTATACAAGTGAGCTCATATTACTATGATAGCTTACAAATCTTCAGAATACTATAAATACAAATTGAATTTGGCAGGTATTTTAAAGATGAAAGTGATTTTTCTTTTTCTTTTTTTCAATATTTTATTTATTTTAGAAAGGGAGAGAAAGCCTGTGCACAAGCGAGCAGGTGGAGGGGCAGAAGGAGAGGCAGAGGGAGAAGCAGATTCCCCTCTGAGCAGGGAGCCCTATGTGGGGCTTGATCCCAGCACCTTGAGATCATGACCTGAGCCAAAGGCAGCCGCTTAACCAACTGAGACCCCCAGGCAACCCCTAATTTTTTTCTTAATACTTACAGTAACAAAAAATGATTCACATTTGGGACAGTGGGATTAGGAGCAGGGAATTATGTCAGAATCTCCTCATGTTTTATCAAAAGCATGCAATTTTAAGGGTTTGGGCACACTGGTGTCGTACTTTAAAGTGTGTAATATATTTTCAAATAGTTTATTAAAATTTGGTGCTTACTATAGCTGGTATAACTGGCTTCATTTCACAGACATGGAATCAAGGCTCGGACAGGTTAACAGCCAGTAAGAAGTATAGCAGGAACACAAAGCTAGTTTTGCAATTATTTTTTCTCCCTAAATCTTAGCCTCAAAATTTCTGGATGAGATCCACTTCAAGGTGGATGATATTAGTTTGGAAAGGAAATAAATAAAAAACATAAATGCAGAGCAGATGAAAAGAACAACACTTAAAATCTGAGGACCCTGCTCCTCATGTGTGCTGTTTGGGCAGGCTGGTGTTAAAATTTTGTGTGTGTGTTTTTTTAAAGATTTTATTTATTTATTTGACAGAGAGAAAGATAGCCAGCAAGAGAGGGAACACAGGCAGGGGGAGTGGGAGAGGAAGAAGCAGGCTCCCAGAGAAGGAGCCCAATGTGGGGCTCGATCCCAGGACCCTAGGATCATGCCCTGAGCTGAAGGCAGACGCTTAATGACTGAGCCACCCAGGCGCCCCTAAACTTTTGTTTTTTGAGTGCATCGGCAACATTAAAAAATTTGTGGAGTTTACATTGAAAATCTATATTTCTGTCTTCTTTTAAAGAGTCAAAAAATTTAGGAATATGGGATCTCATAAATGATAGAGCTGGGCAGTGGCTGTCCCCAGTAGATCATCTATGTGCTTTCCTCTCTGCACAGATCCTACCAGCCTCCTTGATTCATAGTTTACCAACCTGGCCCCTGGAAGCATTTAGGTTTGCAATTCCTATATTAAACTAATACAAGAAGTAAATTATATTAATTTGTCTATTTTTAGAAAATGTTTTATTTTTTAATTTTTTAAAAGATTTTAGTTATTTACTTATTTGACAGAAAGAGAGAGAGAACACAAACAGGCAGAGTGGCAAGCAGAGGAAGACGGAAAAGCAGGCCCCCCCACTGAGCAGGGAACCTAACCTCCCCGTTGAACAGGGTACCCTACTCAGGGCTGGATCCCAGGACCCTGGGATCATGACCTGAGCTGAAGGCAAACGCCCAACCGACTGAGCCACCTAGGCGCCCTGACAAGATTTTAGACTAGCTTGCTAGATTAGCTTTCATTTGAATTTTGAATGCATCCCAACACTTACATCCAGCAGAAATGTCTTTTCCACATATCAGTGTCTCTTGAAAATATCCAGGACATTCAGCAGTGCAGTACATAGAAGCATGTGGCTCCAGAAAGTTGTTATACCAAAGCCGAGCTGTCGTTTTGTTAATTCTTGTGACTTGAAATCTTTCTTTGATGCCATTTTTATAAAAATAAAGTTTCCTTGGTTGGCAGTTCTTAATTGCTGCTTGACAGTATATAGAGATATTCATACCCATCTTAAAAATTGTGGCTGGTTCTACCCAGATGTGGCCAGAGCAGTTTATATTTGTAATTCCTGGAAACAAATAGATAAAATTTTAAAAATTCCATGTAAAACATTAAGACAAGAGATTCAAAAGAATATGCTGTTGCATTTAAATTTTCTTTTCTATTAACTAAATGATTTTCATTGGAAAAAAGTTTTAGGACTAACTATCTTTTAACTGATTAGTTTATTATAATGTGCTTTTACTGTACGTCTGTTGATGCTCAGCAACATGGGACAAAACTAGAGTCAGCCTTTAGCTACTCTAAGAGGAAATATAATTAGCTCTCCTATTTTAAAGTAGAGAACTGAGGCATTATGAGGCTATGCCATTTTTCAAAGGTAAGGTTAGAAATAACACTTGGCACTGCAGAATCCAAACCCCATTCTCTAGCTACTCAATCAGTAGTTCATTGTTCTGTAGATAATGGCTACTTTTATCAGAAAATTATGAGTTTAGGGGCTCCTGGGTGGCTCAGTTGGTTGTGTCTGCCTTCAGCAGGTCATGATCTCAGGGTCCTGGGATCGAGTCCCGCATCAGGCTCCCTGCTCAGTGAGGAGCCTGCTTCTCTCTCTCCCTCTGCCCTTCACCCTGCTTGTGCTCTCTCCCTCTCTCAAATAAATGAAATCTTTAAAAAAAAAAGAAAATTATGAGTTTAATGAATAAAATCATACTAATGACAAAAATTTATTGCTTGATAACCACTTAAAATTCGTCATTAAGTTAATAATATGGGAAAATGTTCTGAATATATTTTGTTAAAAAGCAAATTGTAGAACAACATATTTAATATAGGCTTAATATCAGAAATAGATGAATGAAGAGAAACACACTAAGATATTAACAATGATAATCTCTGTGTGTTAGACTAATTTTTTCATTTTTAATTACATTCTTCTGTGTTTTAAAGATTATATAATGAATGTATTACTTTCATAACCCAAAATAATAATTTAAAGTCATTTTCATATGCTCAAATGACAGTGCAATGCAATATCAGTTAAATTAAATTCTCATCAAGGAAAATTTATTATTGTCTTTTTCTGGAAATACTTGCATTAAAATATCTTAAAATCTTATCAAAATAGTGATAAAGGCAAGTATTTGATTTTAAAAGGTCTTTAGACTTCAATGCTTAAAGAATTAACTTGTATAATACAATTGTAATTGAATATTCCATTTACATAATGAACATTTATGCATAAATTATAAGTATTTAAATGTTGAAGTACTGATAAAATAATTCCATCATTATTAAGAGAACATCAAAGCCAAAGACATGAAAAGGAAGTTTTAAGAAAGCTCCAACTGCTTTAAATAAGGTCAACAATTCAAGTTTAGACAAACTGAATCTCTAGGACTTTAAAAAATATGTGAATACTATCATGGAATTATTATGAGTAGTGTTTGAAAAACATAGCGAATATAAAAAAGTCAGAAGACTTCAGATTTGAACAAATGTTGTTCTGGTTTTCAAAAATAGAATAAAGAAGAACCCCAGAAACTTTGGACCACTGAGCTTTACTACATTCAGGAAAAAATTAGTAAGTCAATGATTTCTCAGTACCTAAAAAAAATCAGTAATTAGTGGGAATCAACACAGATTGTGTAAGAATAAGTTACACAAATATGTTAATTTCATTTTTAATAGGATTAGTAGATTGATCAGAGGAATGTAAAACTTTTCTAAAGATTTTTTTAAATTTCAGCAGAGCTATTTAAAAAGGGGAACTTGGAAAAAATGTAGTCTGGATGCTATTAAAACTATTCATAGATTGAACAATAATATATAAAATAATTTCTTTTATCTCTTTTTTAAGATTTTATTTATTTATTTGAGAGAGAGAGAGAGCATGAGCGGGGTGAAGGGGAGAGGGAGAAGCAGACTTCCTGCTGAGCAGGGTGCCTGATGCAGGGCTCGATCCCAGGACTCATGACCTGTGCATAAAGCAGATGCTTAACAAACTAAGCCACCCAGGAGTCCCTGTAAGATAATTTCTAATGGACAGCTTGAGGGTCTCTAATGTCTTTGCAAAGCTTTCTACAAAGTCTAGAAACCTACTTTGATGTTGCTTGTCTCCCGATAAATGAATTTTTGCCAACTGCCCAGGACACAAAGCCCTCTGTAGAAACTCTCAAACGCTAACAGCTATCCTGCCTGAATTTCTGATGATCCCCTTCCTGGATTCCTCAAAGCTGCTTACGCCTGTATCTGTAACAGTGCCAGATGTTTGTGTGAATTGTAAGATGGGAATGATAATAGCACAATATTATTGTACAAAGTTGTGAGGAATAAAAGGGTTAGCATAGTGCCTGACACATAGTAACTGTCAACAAATGGTTTGTGGAGTTGAATTAAATCCAAATGTTTGATGCATTATCATGTAACAGTTGTAACAGTTCAAAGATAGAACATGCCAACTCAGAATAATTAGCTTCTTCATGGAAATGTTCATATATGAGTTAGAGGTTTGTTCCTTAGGGATGCTTGAGAAAAGATTCCTGCCATTAGGAGGGAGGTTGGACTCTTATTTCATTCATGCATATAATTTTTATGTGCATGTAGTTTTTCCCAATCTAATAATTGTTGATTCTTCAGAGATCTTAGCATAATGCCTTGAAAATAACAAACACTCAACATTTTTTTGAACAAAAAGTAACAATAGGTACTAAAAATACTATACCTCCATGACACCAGTTGAAGAATATGTAAAGAGCTATTATCACATCCCATTGAATTGTGACCTGATTCATTCCTGAAACCAGGTAAAAGCTCTTTGTTGCCCTCTAGAAAAGAAAAAAATATGAAAAATGTTTAAATTGCTATATTTTAATAAAATAACAATAATAAAAGGCCTTATGTTTTTTCCTGTTATTATTGCCTTTGATGAGACCATTTCAATAGGAAGAAAAGAAGGAAGGATGGAAGAAAAGAGAAAGGGGAGAATGGAAGGGAGGAGGAAACAAAGAAAAGTCAGTGGTGTGTGAGGAGGTGTAATACAGAGAGAGAAGTAAAGCAAAAGAGTTACCTTTTGTACCCTTTGAAAGTCACTATGAATTACGTTAGTAGGACATTTTGACCCTTGATAAAATACACTTTCTTCTAATCTTGTCTCTCTCATCAGAAACCCTGCTTTAACTCCCGATGCTAAATTCTCCTGGCCAGATTTCTGTGCCTAAGAAGCTCCAGAAGTATCGGTCTTTGATGAGTTAAGCTTGGGAAAAGCCAAAAATTGCAGTGCTTCAGAAAGAAAGCATTCAAAATGAGGAAAGATGAAGTGAGACAAAGCCATAGGTGCTCTCGCCAGTTAAATTTATTTAAAAAAGCCTTTTCATCTTTGGACAATTCAAAAGAAACAGTTATGTAAATTCCAAACAATATTGCCATTCGTTTACAATTAGAGTTGCGTTATTTAATCGGTTACTCAATAACCAACATTAGTTATTTTTATCTGTTTAATAAAACCTGAGCCTTTCATATAAAATAGAAAAACAAAATCATGACTCATTATATAGCATAAAATATCTGATAACACTTTTTTCTTAAAGATTTTATTTATTTGTTTGAGAGAGAGAGAGAGAGCACGGGATGGGGGGATGAGCAGAGGGAGAGGGAGAAGCAGACTCCATGCAGAGCGCAAAGCCTGATGTGGGGCTCGATCCCACGACCCTGAGATCACTACTTGAGCCGAAATCAAGAGTCAGGCACTCAACCGATTGAACCAACCAGGCGCCCCATCTGATAACATTTTTTAAAAACTGGGATCCCCATGACCCCTATGAATATAGGAATCCCTTTTATAATGTGTTAGCAATATTAAGTTTTCTCTTTATAAATAATAGGCAAAACCAGGCTTAACATGTTCCTGGTAGGAAGTTAACTACTCACCCGATAGAATATATGCAATAATTATTATTTAAAGTGATGTGATATCAGACAGTATTTTAGATCCAACTTTCATCTGTAGCCACTATGTGCCATACCACAAGAACTTATGAGAAAAAACAACCTGGCCCATGTATTTCCAAAAGAACATATAGGTGTTTTTAAGTATTTAGGTAATCATTGTCTCTTTACCTGTCCACTTGCTGGAAGCACATAATTCCACTTCAGAGCCAGGTTGCTACCTTGTTGCCTGCGTCATGTCCTCCTTCCCCACTGCCTGCTTATCAGTAATCACCAGATTTTCAGCAACGAGGCAAATGGAAATGTCAGCGAAGCCCTGACCTACATTTCAGATTCTTGAAGAGAAACTCAAAAACTGTCCAATTCAAAATGACTGGCTCACATGTCACTATTTGGGAAAACCCAGATTACTGAAAGTGAACTGCTTTGTCAGTACTTTTTTTCTCAGTTTAATTTAAAATGATCTGTCTCATCTGAGAAGTAGAACACATATGTAGGCTCTACCTATCAAAATATAACACCAAAATATACAAAATTATAATGCTTAGTTGTTTTTTTTTTTAAGATTTTTAAAATTTATTTATCTATTTATTTATTTGACAGTGAGAGAGGGAACACAAGCAGGGGGAGTGGAAGAGGGAGAAGCAGGCTTCCCGCTGAGCAGGGAGCCTGACACGTGTCTGGATCCCACAGTCTTGGGATCATGATCTGAGCCTAAGGCAGACGCTTGATAACTGAGCCACCCAGGTGCCCCTAATGCTTAGTTTTTAATTTGCAATTAAACATACCAAAAATATAATGTTTAGTTTTAATTTGCAATTAAATATACCAAAATACAATGCTAATTTTAACTTGCAGTTAACATTGATATTTATTATGAACCAGTTTCTTAAGACAGTTTAAATGCTACTGTTGACCATTTATTCACCGAGCATTTTTGAGTGCCTAACGTGTCGGGCATTGTTCTGAGCATTAAAGATATAATGGTGATTAATTACTGAACAGCTCTTTTGTTGTATTGTTTATAGTGATTCAATTACAGATCAGTTAACTATCACCCATGCTTTAACAGGATTCTACAAGCAAATAAAAAATTACCAAATATTTGGGGCATTTATAGTCAACGTCACCAGGGGCTTTTCCCAGCATATTCTTTCTTCCCACGTCCTTTATTGCTTCAACATGACTATCTTTTCACTCTGTGTATTTCTTTTTATTGTAAATGACAGTTAAGTCACTTGTTTCAATGAAATTCTTTTTAAAAATTTTTTATTATGTTAGTCACCATACAGTACATCATTCTTTTTTGATGTAGTGAACCTTGATTCATTATTTGCGTATAACACCCAGTGCTCATTGCAATATGTGCCCTCCTTAATACCCATCACTGAGGTACCCCATCCCCCCAACCCCCTCCCCTCTGAAATCCTCAGATTATTTCCTGGAGTCCATAGTCTTTCATAGTTCGTCTCCCTTTCTGATTTCCCCCCCTTCAGTTTTCCCTCCCTTACCCTAATGTCCTCTGTGCTATTTCTTATGTTCCACATATAAGTGAAACCATATGATAATTGTCTTTCTCTGCTTGACTTATTTCACTTAGCATAATCCCTCCAGTTCCATCGATGAAATTCTTAAAGCCTTCCATCCTGCCTTTTAAATGCTTATTATATCATTGGTACCCAGAGCATTAGAATACTCTGGGGAAACATTTGAAACATTTCTATGCTCAGATTTATTCTAGACAATAAAAATTAGAATTTTTGTGGGTGAAGACTGGGCATCAATTTTTTTAATCCCAAGTGATTATAATGAAGAGTCAGGCTCGAGACCTACTGGATTATAAGAGTAAGAGTGTCTTTGAAGACCACACAGAAGAAAGGATTGTCACCTGGGTTTTAATGATTAGTAACAATTTTCCAAGCTGTGAAGGAGAGGGTGTGGGAAACATTTCTCATACAAGAACAGAAAGTGCAAGCAATAGAGATGTTTTGGGACTGGCTGGTTGTTTCTTCGGGTTGAAGGAAATAGGATATGAGCTGGAAAACTACGGTCAGTAGCAGAACATAATTAATTACTGGGCCTTGTATTCCTGCTAAGTAGTTTAACCTTTGTCTTAAAATCAGTCAGAGATAACCAAGATTGGTAAGCAGAGAAATAACATAATCAGATTGGATTTTTAAAAGATAATTCTAATTATTGTGTGGAGAATTGAATGAAGATGAAGAGCCCAGTTAGGAGGCTTTTGAAAAGCAAAAGCTAATGAGGTCCCAAAACAAAGCAGAGGCAGCCAGAACTAAGGGGAAAAAATGGAACTGAGAGTATGTGAAGGAAGATTAGATAGGCCATGGTGACCAGTAAAGGAATGGAATCCCCTGGAGTTATGCAGTAAACGACACATATGTGTTTGTGGGGGGGTGAGAATTCAGGAGCACGAAGAGCCTCTGGTAGTGATTTTTGCTGACCCAGTAGATAACAACATTAACCGAGCACACAAAAGGAGGAGTGGTGGGGAAGGGATGAGTTTGGTTCTGGTTATGTTGATTTGGAGGAGCTTACAATATGTTCGGAGAGAACTGTCTGGTGGGCTTTCATAGATACAGGTAAACTTGGGAGAGAAGTTTGAGCTGGAGATCCAAATTTGGAAGATTTCAGCCTGTCAATAGTATTAAAACTTAGATTAGAATAAGAAAACTGAGAGGGCATATCCAGAATGATAAGGGAAGGAAGTAGGTGGCCAAAAGCAGAAAATCTTACCAAAGGACAGGAAGAGATACAAGGAGTGTGTGGCCGACATCAAATGGTCAGAAATTAAATATGATAAGAACTAAAAGAAAATATTGGATTTGACAGTAGTCTTCCCTTGGAAAAGTTTCAGAAAAGAAATGGAGGTAGAAAGGGAATTGAAGTGAGTTAGAAAAAAAAAATAAAGAGGACATTGGCTAATCTTTCAGGAATTTGGACTGTGAAGATGACATTGATGGAGAAGAACTCAGTGCAAATGAGGATTCATTTATTTTTTTAGTGGGGACCAGTGGTGGTTCCTCTTCTTTGGTGAGCAGTCTGTTCACATCTTTAATCCATTTCATTGGTTGGTTTTTTTTTCTAATTATTGAGTTTTGAGAGTTCTTTACATGGTTTGGAAACCAGTTCTTTATTATATGCATTTTACAAATAGTTTTTCCTAGTCTGTGGCTTATCTTTTCATCTTACCAATGTCTTTTGAGATAAGAAATTTTTAATTTTGATCAAGTCTAATTATTTTATTGTTTCATTTGTTTTGTCCTGCTTACATTTTCATCAACAATTAATACATAATCTTGTCTTATGTGTGTTTCTGTTTAAAGACACCTTACTTAATCTATACTGTTGACTAACATTGAACTCAGGGCCAACAACATAATAATTCATGCCTGAACAAAGCTCATCTAACACATGGAGTTTCTTTGTAATTTACATTGCAGCCCTGGACTCATGAACACTAGACAGTACTTTAGGACTATGCTTGGGGGCTGTTTTAAACAGTGAAATCACCAAAGAAGTACAAAATGGGGAAAAAATGTGGGACTAAGAAGACCTCCCAAAAGACGCTTGTTTATAGTACAAGAGCTGAAATGATTTTTTTTTTTAGCTGGGAACTTGCACATTGGGTGACTCAAATTTTTCACCACTCTGCACATGTCTGCAAATTACTGACAAGTGCTGCTAGTATTGATTTGGGGGTTATAAGTATACTTTAGCTGGTTAAACAATTCACAAATTTGGAATCAGGGAATGATGAGGATCAACTACATCAAATCTCAGATATAAGTGGTTTGATTTCATTTGCTAATCAGAAAGTATGAAGACCCACTGTCTTGGCTTTTTCTCCATAGACAAGGTTGCCATCTGGGTATACCAGGACAGTCTAATTTAAACATGTCCCAGAGTAATTATAAAGAACACTCCACTTTATTTTCAAAATTATTCTAGTTTAGATGATATATTGTCACTCTTTTATAGGTCTACAAGTAATAAACTTTGTTTCTTAAAAGTCACACTATTTCAAGTTTTCTCTGGTATTTGGTAAAAGTTTGGAATAGCTGTTGGCTGAGGGGAATGAAAAGGATGGTTGAGTATAAAATGCATGATCCTGAAAACATCATATTTAATTAGTAAGCATAGCTTGAGCTAGTACATCATAATGGAGCATTTCAAATTTTTTCCCATATTTTAAAAAATCCTCTTTAGGGCTCTTAAGGCTAGAACAGAAGAAAACAGCTGAAACTGTTGTACTTATGTAATTGTGCCTTTGTATAAATTGACCTGCCTATTATGCATTGAAAATATCTCCTGTTTCCCTGTCCAGAGGCAACATTGTCATAAACTAACTGGCTACTAGAAGGAACTCCTTGAAGTAGTTAGGATCTCCCAGTTTAAGAAGTATAGCTGGACCAAGACCTGGAATGTTAAACGGGTTGCCTAGCAACACTGGTCTACCCATTGGGGAGCGGGCCTAGAGGGCTCTACCTTGCCTCAGGACAGAGATGCCAGTATGTTGGGGGAAATGAGCAGAACAGGGAGTGGATTCTTGACCCCTGAAAAGGGAACCTAGTGACTTTCGACCCTGAAGGGAGATGGAAAACCCATCACCTCTATCTGGGGAAGTGATGCAGCAGCTCTCGTGTTTTTAATAGTCCTGGCTTAGGGGGGTAATCTGGTTAGAGACGGGGAGTAGGAAACTAGTCCTGAGTTTGTGCTTGCATTGAGGGTACACTGTTTTTACCTAGATTACTGCATTTCTTTGTGATAGCTTTAACAGGAGTGAGCAACTGAATATTATCGTGTGTAAAGCTCCTCAGACATTCCATTGGAGGTACCACTAAATTTGCAAATCCCATTAAGTAGATTTGATTTGGGAAGCTTACAATTTTGTAGAGTGATCTAGTAATTCTGTATGAAATAAAGAAATCAGTATCATGGAAGGGTGGGGAAACTGATGGGTGGTTGGATAAGTTGGATTTGATGCAGAGAAGATGGCAACAGCTACCCAAAGGGGCCAGAGGAAGTCCCTTGATATATGGGTATGCTCAGGGAAGATGCTTGTACATATCTGGTCAATTCTTGGTAGGTAGGGTGCTGTGGTACAGCCTAGTCGGTCTCTGTACCTGGGTGGAAAATAGGGGTCCCCATTTGAGAGGGTTTCCAGTACTATAATGGGTAAAGTGTGATTGCATCTGCATGGGTGGGTCCCCAGAAATTGAGGATAAAAGCAGAAAAGCTCACTGTGACTGTGGATGGACATGTACAGTGAGTCACCCTTCATAGCCTAATTAAGATCATTTCTGTATATACTGTGTTAAGGGGCTTGATCCTGGGGTAAAGAACTCTTTGGCACTCTCCAATATACTGTAGACTGTATGTGTAATTGACGTGAAGACTTATTTTGCTAATTTATTGGACATTCTGCCTTTCTGTTGTTATAAGCCCAGTGAAAGGGCTGCATATTCCTGAGTGCCTTCCATGTACCAGCATACACGGTACTTGGGGCTGTGACTAGAGAGAGGATGTTAATGGCTTTCAAGGACCCTTCAGTGGGAAAGAAAATTGTATTTAAAAATTAAAATGAAAAAGAATAAAATGCTAATGGGAAGATATGAGAACAGTTAAGGAAGCAGAGAGGAATATACAGCAGCCTCAGGTCCACATTTTTGTAAGCTTCAGGCCTCGGGCTCAGTTTCTTGCATGTTTCCTCCAGTTTGATCACACTTGTGCCTCCGAACTCGATTTTATGTTATCTTTTTCATATCTTTTTCAACTGCCTCTCCTGCTACCCCATCATCCTCCAGTGGGTATGTACCATACCATGCTGACTCAGCTTCACCAGTGGTGTCCAACTCTGTGTCTGGGACTGCCCTGCTTTTCAACACTTACGACTCTGAGTAATTATGAAAAGTAAAATTTTAGTTTAGCAGTCTTTATTTAAGAAGGTAACAGAAAATGTTACTCATTTCAGAAAGCTTTTCATCAAAAATATTGAACTTATTTTTCTAACTTCATGGACTTGAAGTTATGTTTTAATTATCTCGAGGGTAGTCGTACCTGGAAGAACTCATCCTTCAAATATGCCAGATTAATGAGGTGTCATTTTGTTAATTTTCTCAACCACTGAATTAATAACCCCATTATTCATAAAGAGATATGTAGACTCTTTGCAGAGAGATAAATACCATAAATCTTATGACTCATCCAGAGGATGTTACCTTTATGCAGCTGCTCGATTCCTCTCAGCATCGAACACCTGATGGCACGTTCAGCTATGTTGGAGACTGACATACATACAGGCTGAATCATCGCTATTTCCTGTAAGGTGTGCATTAAAGGTCAGCTTTACCTTATTTCCTATGAGCGTGTTAGAGACTTAAGAATGTTTAGAAGTGGAGATGATATCAAAACCTTGTCCTCATTTCTAGCTCTTGGACAGCATGTACACTTCTAAGGAGGTCAGTTTCCTGAGTCTTGATTTCCATCACGTGCCCTTTCCCAAATTTGATTTCTCTGAGAATGAGCCTGGGTATAAATAGCTGCAGGTGCCTTACACACTTAAGGCTTCTCTAGTCTTGACCTGCATTTTATATATATTTTTAGAAATCCGAAGCTTACCAAAATACTTGTATTTCAGCCCATGTTGAGATACTACTTTAGCCAATTTGGGGATATTTGGATCCATTTTGGAATAGTCTGAGTGCCAGGCATAGGAAGCAATATGGGGACTTATGATTCCTTTTTTTTTTTTTTAAGATTTTATTTATTTACTTTAGAGAGAGAGAGAGAGAGTGAGCGGGGGAAAGGCAGAGAGAAAGGGGGAGGGAAACTCAAGCAGACTCTGCCCTGGGCTCAGAGCCTGATACAGGGCTCAATCTCACAACTCTGAGATCATGACTTGAGCCAAAATCAAGAGTCTGATGCTTAACCGACTGAGCCACCCAGGTGCCCCAGTTATTTTCTTAAATTTAAGTGAAATTTTTGATGGACTATTGCAGTTTTTCCAGACACATTGGGTAAAATTCATGTGTTAAAATTTTACTTGATTTTTTTTTCAGATTTAATATACTTCATTCCATAAGCTAGTTTGTGGCATATTTGTTCCTATTATAGCTTAGTTGAACCTGTTTCATCATCTAAAATGTTAAAAAATTTCTATTGTCTATATAAAAGGAAATAAACGTTTTTAGACTTACGTTTAATACTTTAGATATTAATTAAAAATATGCCAGTGGGTACGTGTTTTTAAAAGCTTCTTCTAAGAGTATTTAAGGAAAACATTTGGAAGATCCCTGCACTAGAGATCAACTATACAATCCAATCAAAAACCATGGCGGAAAAAAAATATCAAAATATCAATAGTGGTTTCTTTGATTATTGAATTATGGTTACTTTTTCTCCTTTTGCTTTTCTATAACTTTCAATTTTTTAGAGTAAGTATATTATATATAATAATTTTTAAATCATTGAAAAAATACAAAATATGGGCAACCCTGTCAGGACCCCTTACTCGTGAGAGCTTTTTCTGTGTCTTCACTTAATAAACTTTTATCGCTTTACTCAGGAAAAAAAAAAAGGAAGAAAAAAGAAAAAATACTAAATACATTAAGGACAAGGAAAACTTTAAATGAAGGGATATAAAGGGGAGTTTACTTCCTAGTTGATTCTAAAATATGTGACTGCTGATATGTCTACTGATGTACACATTTCATTTATGCAAACTTAACTATAAGGGGCAGGAATGAGAAGTTTTTCTTCTTATAGAAGAAAAATGAATCCTTTTACACCTTTTAATAAAATAGACCTTAAGCCTTTATGACTCAAAGAAAAGAAGGCCAATGAAAAATGCAACAATAATTGTTTTTTAAATTGAAATAAAATCAACAAATAAAATGATATATGTTTCAAGTGTACAACATGATGATTTGCTGTATATATATATATATATACACACACACACACATATATGAAATGATATATATGAAATGATTACCAAAATCAAGTTAATTAACACATTCATAACCTCACATACTTTTTTCTTTTTTTTTTTTTTTTTTGGTGAGAACATTTCAGATCTACCCTCTTGGCAAATTTCTTTTTTTAAAAAAATATTTTATTTATTTGAGAGAGAGAGAGAGAGATGTGACAGAGAGCATGAGCAGGGAGGAGAGGGAGAACCAGTCTCCCTGCTGAGCAGGGAGCTGGATGCAGGGCTTAATCCCAGGACCCTGGGATCATGACCTGAGCTGAAGGCAGACACTTAGTTGACTGAGCCACCCAGGCATCCCTAAATTTCAAGTGTTTAATACATTATTATTAACTATAATCACCATGCTGTACATTTGATCCTCAGAACTTATTCATCTTATAACTAAAAGTTTGCACGCTTTAACCACCATCTCCCCATTTCCTCTATCCCATAGTCCCTGGCAAATACCATTCTACTCTCTCTTTCTATGAATTTCACTTTTTTTTGGATTCCCCATAAAAGTGATACCATATAATATTAGTCTTTCTCTTTCTGTCTTATCTCACTTAGCATAATGTTCTCCAGATTCATCTGTGTTGCAAAGGACAGAATTTCCTTCTTTCTCATGGCTGAATAACATTCTGGTGTGTGTGTGTGTGTGTGTGTGTGCGCGTGCATGTGCATGTGTGTGTCATATCTTCTTTACTCATCTCATCAGACACTTAGGTTCCATATCTTCCTTATTATATATAATGCTGTAGTGATCATGGGTTATAGATATCTTTTCAAGATAGTGATTTCGGTTCCTTTGGATATATACCCAGTAGTAGGATTGCTGGATTATATGGTAGTTCAATTTTTAATTTTTTGAGGATACTTCATAATGTTTTCTATAATGGTTGTCCCATTTTACATTCCCACTAATAGTATACAAGGGATCCCTTTTCTTCATATCCATGACAACATTTGTTATCTGTTGTCTTTTTATAAAAGCCATTCTAACAGATGTGATGTGTGGTTTTGAGTTGCATTTTGTTGACGATTAGTGATGTTGAGCACCTTTTCATGTACCTGTTGCCATTTGTGTATCTTTTCTGGAAAAATATCTATTCAGTTCCTTTGTCTATTTTTTCAATCAGATTATGTGTTTTGCTGCTATTAAGTTGTAAGAGTTCTCTATATATTTTAGATATTAACCTGTTATCAAATATATGGTTTGCAAATATTTTCTCCTATTCCATAGGTTGCCTTTCCATTTTGTTGATTGTTTTCTTTGCTGTGCAGAAGCTTTTCAGTTTGATGTAGTCCCACTTGCTTACTTTTGCTTTTGTCACCTGTGCATTTGTTGTCATATCCAAAAAGATCATTGCCAAGATCAATGTTGAGGAGTTTTTCATTCATGTTTTCTTCTGGGAGTTTAGGGTTTGGGAGTCTTACATTTAAGTCTTTAATTCATTTCAAGTGAGTTTTTGTGAATGTGGAAGGTAGGGGTCCAATTTCATTCTTTTGCATGTAGATACCTGGTTTTCCCAGCACCATTTATTAAAGAGACTATCCTTTTCCCATTGTGTATTCTTGACACCTTTGTCAAAGATTAGTATATGCATGAGTTTATTTCTGGGCTCTTAATTCTGTTCCATTGATCTGTATGTTTTTAAGCCAGTACCATACAGTTTTGATTACTATAGCTTTATACTGTAGTCTGAAATCAGGAGGTGTGGTGCCCTCAGCTTTGTTCTTTCTCAAAATTGTTTTGCCTGTTTGGAGTCTTTTTGGTTCCATACAAATTTTAGGATTGCTTTTTCTATTTCTGTGAAAAATGTCATTGGAATTTTGATAAGGATTGCGCTGATTCTGTAGATTGCTTCGGGTGGTATGGACATTTCACAATATTAATTCTTCTAATCCAAGAACACAAGACATCCTTCCATTTATTTGTATGTTCTTCAATCTCTTTCATCAGTGTCTTCTGGTTTTTAGTGTTCAGATCTTTTGCCTTCTTGGTTAAATTTATTCCTAAGTATTTTATTGTTTTTGGTATTACTATAAATGAAATTGCTTTCTTAATTTCTCTTTTAGATAGTTTGCTATATAAAATGCAACTCAGTTTTGTATGTTGATTTTGTATCCTAAAACTACTGAATTTGTTCTAATTGTTTTTTGGTGATGCCTTTAGGGTTTTCTATATATGATATCATGAAATTTGCAGAGACCATTTCACTTCTTGTTTTCCAATTTGGATACCTTTGATTTTTTTTTTCTTGCCTAATTGCTCTAGCTTGTTGAATAGAAGTGACAATAACAGGCATCCTTGTCCTGTTCCTGATCTTAGAAGAAAAGCTTTTCACTGTTTTTTGTTTTTTTAATTTTTAATTTAAATTCAATTTAATTAACATGTAGCATATTACTAGTTCCAGGGGTAGAGTTTAGTGATTCGTTAGTTGTATATAATAGCCAGTGTTCATTACATCAAGTGCCCTCCTTAATACCCATCACCCAGTTACCCCATCCCCCCACCCACTTCCCCTCCAGCAACCCTCGGTTTTTTTCCTATAGTTAAGAGTCTCTTATGGTTTGTCTCCCTCTCTGTTTTCATCTTATTTTATAAAGCTTCTCACTCTTGAGGATGATATTACCTGTGGGATTGTTACATGTGGCTTTTATTATGTTAAGATACATTTCTTTTATACCTAATTTGTTGAGAGTTTTTATCATGAAAGAATGTTGAATTTTTTGTCAAATGTTATTTCTACATCGAGATAATCATATGATTTTTATTCTTCATTCTGTTAATGTGTATCACATTTATTAATTTGTGTGTGTTAAACCATCCTTGCCTTCCAAGGATAAACCCCATTTGATTATGGTATATGATCTTTTTAATGTGCTGTTGAATTCAGTTTATTAGGATTTGTGCATTTCTGTTTATCAGGGATATTGGCCTGTAATTTTCTTGTGTCCTTGTCTGGCTTTGCTATCATGGTAATGCTGCCCTCATAAAATTAGTCTTTTCTACTTTTTTTGAAAGAGTTTGAAAAAGAGTAGCATTAATTTTCCAAATGTTTGGTAGAATTCACAAGTGAAGTCATTTGGTCTTATACTTTTCTTTGTTAGAAGATTTTAGATTACTGATTCAATCTCCTTACTACTTTTATGAGTATGAATGACCTATGTCATTCATATTTTCTGTTTCTTCATGATTTCATCCTGGTAGGTTGTATGTTTCTAGGAATTTATTTTTTTTAGGTTATCTAACTTGTTGGCATATAATTGTTCATAGTATTCCTTTCACAATCCTTTGTATTTCTGCAGTATCAGCTAAAATGTTTCTGCCATCATTTCCGATTTTATATATTTGAGTTTCCTTTTTCTTTATCTAGCTAAAGGTTGTTAATTTTGTTTATCTTTTCAAAAATCAGCTCTTAGTTTCACTTTTGATCTTTTCTATTGTTTTTCTACATTGTTTCATTTATTTCTGTTTTGATCTTTCTTATTTCCTTCCTTCTGCTAACCTTGTGCTTAGTTTTCTTTTCTAGTTCCTTCAAATATAAAGTTAGATTGTTTATTTGTGAACTGTCCTTTTCCTTAATGTAGGTGCTTATGAACAATGAAACTCATTATCATTAATTATTATTATTAATTATACTGGCTTTGATGGAAAATTTTATCGTTTGCTAAAAACATAGAAGTTATTAGAAGAAAAAAGTTTTCTTTATCCATTCACTACTGTCAATTGATGGGAAAAATATTTATGAATTCTTTCATGATGTTCAAGATATTTTTAGAGAATTTTTCAGATAGAAAAAAATATAACTCAGCATGACCAAAGCACATGTTCATCACTCTGTTTTGCAGAAGCAGATCCCCTCCTTCCCCTGATCTTCACATATAATTCTAATAATTCTAATAAATTCTAATTTACATTGTAGGGGTGACTTTAGGCTATTCAAATTAGCAAAGATATCAATAAGATATTCATTTGAAGTTTCCTCCAGGAAGATTTAGAGTCCTATCAACTCAAATGAGAGAATGAAGACCCCACTATGTGAAAGCTAATGATCTTCAGTGGTTTTCATTGCCTCTGCTCATCTCCATGAAAGGAAAAATCTAAGACTTAAGAGGACTTTGGATTATACAATTAACATTTGAAAAGCATCATTTAAATACTCATCTTCAGTTTGCAAGTGTGTGCTCAGGGTTGTTTGTTTGTTTGTTTTGCTGTTACATCCAAACAGTGACTAGATTATACTTTCAGGGCAACCATTTCAATGCACCACTTATGAGCTTCCCAAAGTGACAAGTCAATTTAGTGCTAAAAAGAATTCAGGAAAGGGCTTGAAAATTCAGCATGTAAGATAACATACTAGTGAACATCATCATCCAAGTTATACATTCCATGAACAGTTCCAGGAAAAAATTCAGTCATGGAGGTTCACAGCAATCATGGGCAGGCCTGAATCCCACTTCCGTGATTCATGTAGTGTTCAGATTAACACTGCTCTACTTGCTTTAGCCATATCTGAAAAAGTGACGTCCAGAAAAATCACATTTCTGATATGCTAGTTTTATTTTTCCCAATACACATTAAAATAAGCTATTGAATGAAAATGTTTGTCTGTGTACAATTTAAATTACTCATTTATCACCAGAAATACACACACTGCCCCTTTTTAGAGTATCCCCTCTAGCAAACTGATTCTTTTTTTTAGAGAACCAAGAAGATATTTATTTAAATAAGTTGCTTTATTTTGGTGTATTTTCTCTGCCATTCTACTCATATATATTTTAAAATAATTGAATGAGAGTTTTTTTATTAACAATGTAAAATATACTATGGAATCATTCTTGCCTTTTAAATGCATTGAGAGGTATAATTCAAGGGAAAGGAAAATTATTCTTCTTCATTTTGTTTTGACCTTATGTACTTATCTATTTTTAGCACATCCTTTTATTGAAGAGATATTTATTGAGTGTTTCCTATATTCCAGTAATTATTCTACTCCTGCGAATAAAGGGGTAGACAAAACAGAAAAAAAAATCTAGTCCTCATGGAGCTTACTTACATTCTAGTGTAAGGAGACAGATGGTAACTAAAATAAATAAAGTATAGTTTTAGATGATGATAGCATTTGGTGAGAAATAAAGTAGGAAAAGCAGACAGAGTTCAATTGTGCTGAAAGATCTTGCTGGAATATATCATTTGAGCAAAGATCTAGTAGAAATTAGGGAGAGGCTGTAGAGTTAATTTGAAGAAGTGTGCTTCAGGCAGAAAGAACAGTAGAAGACAAGGGAGAAAAAGAAGCTCTGGGGTACACTCGAGGACCAGGAAGGAGGACAGTGTGGGAGGAGCTAGGTAAGCAAGGGAGAGAACAGTGAGAAATGAAAACAGAAGGAAATGAAGTTGAAGTAACTGCAGTGAGGGGTGATGGGCAATAGTGTACAGCTCCATAGGGCCTTCAACTTTTCTGATGATTGAGATGAGAAGTCATTGGAGGGTTTTTTTTTAATTCAATTAATTAATGTATAGTGCATTATTAGTTTCAGAGGTAGAGTTCAGTGATTCATCTGTCTTATATAATGCCCAGTGCTCATTACATCATGTACCCTCCCTAATGTCCATCACCCAGTTACCCCATCCCCCACCCCCCTCTCTTCCAGCAACCCTCAGTTTGTTTCCTGTGGTTAAGAGTCTCTTATGGTTTGTCTCCCCCTCTGATTTCATCTTGTTTTATTTTTCCCTCCCTTCCCTATGATCCTGTTTTGTTTTTGTTTTTTTTTAAGGTTTTATTTGTTTATTCGACAGAGAGAGAGAGAGAGAGATCAGAAGCAGGGAGAACAGCAGGCAGAGAGACAGGGAGAAGCAGCCTCCCTGCAGAGCAGGGTATTTTGATAGGGATTACACTGAATGTATAGATTGCTTGAGGTGGCATAGACATTTTGCAATATTTGTTCTTCCAGTGAACACATTTGTTCTTCCATGAGCCTGGAATGTTTTTCCATTTCTTTGTGTCTTCCTCAATTTCTTTCATCA
This sequence comes from Ursus americanus, assembly GCF_024610735.1. NCBI lineage: Eukaryota > Metazoa > Chordata > Mammalia > Carnivora > Ursidae > Ursus > Ursus americanus. The sequence goes on along the minus strand of NC_142138.1, from coordinate 22,699,747 downwards.
ATGTTCTATAGTTTTCTGATTACAGATCCTTTCCCTCATTGGTTAGGTTTATTCCAAGATATCTTACGGTTTGGGGTGCAATTGTAAATGGGATACATTCTTTAATTTCTCTTTCTTCTGTCTCATTGTTAGTGTATAGAAATACAATGATTTTGGTGCATTGATTTTATATCCTGGCACTTTGCTGAATTCCTGTATGAGTTCTAGCAATTTTGGGGTAAATTCTTTTGGGTTTTCCGCATAGAGTATTATGTCATCTGCAAAGAGTGAGAGTTTGATTTCTTCTTTGACAATTTGGATGCCTTTTATTTCTTTTTGTTGTCTGATTGCTGAGGCTAGGACTTCTAGTACTATATTGAACAACAGTTGTGAAAGTGGACATCCCTGTCGTGTTCCTGGCCTTAGGGGAAATGCTCTCAGTTCTTCACCATTGAGAATGATATTTGCTGTGGGCTTTTCATATATGGCTTTTATGATATTGAGGTATGTTCCCTATGCTGTGAAGAATTTTAATCAAGAAAGGATGCTGTACTTTGTCAAATGCTTTTTCCTCATCTTTTGAGAGGATCATATGGTTCTTGTCCTTTCATTTATTAATGTAGTGCATCGCGTTGATTGATTTGAGGATGTTGAACCATCCTTGCAGCCCAGGAATAAATCCCACTTGGTTGTGGCAGATAATCCTTTTAATGTATTGTTGGATCCTATTGGCTATTATTTTGGTGAGATCCTATTGGCTATTATTTTTGCATCCATATTCATCAGGAATATCGGTCTGTAATTATCCTTTTGGGTGGAGTCTTTGTCTAGTTTTGGGATCAAGGTAATGCTGGTCTCATAGGATGAGTTTGGAAGTTTTCCTTCCATTTCTAGTTTTTGAAACAGCTTCAGAAGAATAGGTATTAATTCTTCTTTAAATGTTTGGTAGAATTCCCCCTGGAAAGCCATCCAGCCCTGGGTTCTTGTTTGTTAGGAGATTTTTGATTACTGCTTCAATTTCCTTGCTGGTTACGGATCTGTTTGGGTTTTCTATTTCTTCCTGTTTCCATTTTGGTAGTTGACACATCTCTAGGAATGCATCTATTTCTTCCAGATTGCCTAATTTGCCAGGATATAGTTGCTGATAATATGTTCTTATAATTTGTATTTCTTCCGTGTTGGTTGTGATCTCTCCTCTTTCTTTCCTGGTTTTATTTATTTGGGTCCTTTCTCTTTTCTTTTTGATAACCCTGGCCAGGGGTGTATCAATCTTACTAATTCTTTCAAAGAACCAGCTTCTAGTTTTGTTGATCTGTTCTACAGTTCTTTGGTTTCTATTTCCTTGATTTCTGCTCTAATCTTTATTATTTGTCTTCTGCTATTGGGTTTAGGCTTTATTTGCTGTTCTTTCTCCAGCTCCTTTAGGTGTAAGGTTAGGTTGTGTATTTGAGACCTTTCTTGTGTCTTGAGAAGGGCTTGTATTGCTATATACTTTCCTCTTAGAACTGCCTTTGCTACATCCCAAAGGTTTTGAACAGTTGTGTTTTCATTTTCATTTGTTGCCATGAATTTTTAAAATTCTTCTTTAATTTCCTGGTTGACCCATTCACCCATTCATTCTTTAGTATGATGCTGTTTAACCTCCATGTATTTGAGTTCTTTCCAAATTTTCTTTTGTGATTGAGTTCCGGTTTCAAAGTATTGTGGTCTGAAAATATGCAGGGAATGATCCCAGTCTTTTGAGAATGTTCCATGTGCATACGAGAAGAATGTGTATTCTATTGCTTTAGGATGGAATGTTCTTTTTTTTTTAAGATTTTATTTATTTATTTGATATATAGAGAGAGACAGCCAGCGAGAGAGGGAACACAAGCAGGGGGAGTGGCAGAGGAAGAAGCAGGCTTCCAGCGGAGAAGCCTGATGTGGGGCTCGATCCCAGGACTCTGGGATCACGCCCTGAGCCAAAGGCAGATGCTTAACGACTGAGCCACCCAGGCGCCCCTAGGATGGAATGTTCTGAATATATCCATGAAGTCCATCTGATCCAGTGTGTCATTCAAAGCCCTTGTTTCCTTGTTGATCTTCGGCTTAGATGATCTGTCCATTCCAGTGAGTGGGATGTTAAAGTCCCCTACTATTGTTGTATTATTTTTGATGTGTTTCTTTAATTTTGTTATTAACTGGTTTATATAATTGTCTGCTCCCACGTTCTGGGAATAAATATTTATAACTGTTAGATCTTCTTGTTGGATAGACCCTTTAATTATGATACAGCATCCTTCCTTATCTTTTATTATAGTCTTTGGTTTAAAATCTAATTTGTCTGTTATAAGGATTGCTACCCTAGCTTTCTTTTGATGTCCATTAGCATGATAAATAGTTTTCCACCTTTCACTTTCAATCTGGAGGTGTCTTTGGGTCTAAAATGAGTCTCTTGCAGATAGCATATCAATCTTGCTTTTTTATCCAATCTGATACCCTGTGTCTTTTGATTGGGGCCTTTAGCCCACTTACATTCAGAGTAACTATTGAAAGATAAGAATTTAGTGGCATTGTATTACCTGTATGGTCACAGTTTCTGTGTATTGTCTCTGTTCCTTTCTGGTCTATGTTACTTTTGGGCTCTCTTTCCTTAAATGATCCCCTTTAATATTTCTTGCAGTGCTGGTTTAGTGATCACAAAGTCTTTTAGTTTCTGTTTGTTCTGGAAGCTTTTTATCTCTCTTTCTATTTTGAATGACAGCCTTGGTGGATAAAATATTCTTGGCTACATATTTTTCTCATTTAGCACCCTGAATATATCATGCCAGTCCTTTCTGGTCTGCCAGGTCTCTGTGGATAGGTCCGTTGCGAGTCTAATGTTTCTACCCTTGTAAGTTATGGACCTCTTGTCCCAAGCTGCTTTCAGGATTTTCTCTGTCTCTGAGATTTCCAAACTTCACTATTAAATGTCAAGGTGTTGACATTTTTATTGATTCCGAAGGGGTTCACTGTGCCTCCTGGACTTGAATGCCTGTTTCCTTCCCCAAATTAGGGAAGTTCTCTGATATAATTTGCTCCAGTATACCTTCTGCCCCCTCTTTCCTCTTCTTCTCAGATCCCAATTATTCTAATATTGTTTCACTTTATGGTATCACTCATCTCTTGAATTCTCCCCTCATGATCCAGTAGTTGTTTATCTCTCATTTTTCAGCTTCCTTATTCTCCATCATTTTGTCTTCTATATCATTAATTCTCTCTTCTGCCTCATTTATCCTAGCAGTTAGAGTCTCCATTTTTTTTAAGATTTTATTTATTTATTTGTCAAAGACAGAGAAAGAGAGCGCTAGGCAGAGAGAGAAGCAGTCTCCCTGATGAGGTGCTCCCAGCAGGGAGCCTGATGAGGGACTCAATCCCAGGACCCTGGGATCATGACCTAAGCCGAAGGCAGACACTTAATTCACTGAGCCACCCAGGTGTCCCTAGAGCCTCCGTTTTTGGTTGTATTTAATAGGCTTTTTAATTTCGACTTCATTAGATTTTAGTTATTTTGTTTCTCCTGAAAGGGATTCTCTAGTGTCTTCCATGCTTTTATCAAGCCCAGCTAGTATCTTTATCATATTTATTCTAAACTCTAGTTCTGACATCTTACTTATATCCATACTGATTAGGTCCCTGGCAATAATGAGCAAAAACCCCATGTATTCTATATACTATTTTCCCCCAGTGCTGGAGTTTTGCAGTTCTGTGTGATCAGTAAACTTAGTTTTAGCCAGATGTTCTTCCTGATCTTCTGGCGTAGAGTCTGTTGCACTAATTCTCAGGTGTCTTTTCCCCAGGCAGAATTCACCACCCTTGCCAGGGGCCACGCTAAGTAATCTGCTCCAGTTTGCTCAATGTGGCTTTTGTTCCCTGAAAGCTTTCCACACTGCTTTAGAGGATAAGAATGAAAATTGTGGCCTCCCAATCTCCAGCCCTGCAGCCGAAAGCTCCAGGCCCCATTCCTTAGTGTGTCCTCAGGGAAAAGCATTCAATCAGTCCTGTCTCCCTGGTCTCCATCTGCACTCGTGTTCACCCAGCCTGTGACCAAGCATTTCTATCTCAGGCATGCGGCCCTGCTATGAGTCTCCAAACCCTTCAGACTCCTGTGGCCCGCCCCCCATGCCGCTCCTCACAGGGAGTAGGGAGGGGAGTCTTGTCACAGTCCTTCCAGTTACTGGGCCCCTGCTCAGAGACCGGTTGCCCAGCCCAACTGTGCCCAGGTCATGGTTTATGGCAACACTGAGCTGAGAGCGCACTCCTGGGCTCACTGATTGCACCCGGCTTCCCCGTTCCAATGCTTGGGAACTCCACCACACTCAGGCAATCCCAGTCTTCCTAATACCCTGGGGATCCTGAGACCACACTGTCCCACCTAGGTTTCTTCTGCACTTTGCCACCTGAGCACCTTTCAGGCAGGGACATCCCTTTCCAGAGCAGACTTCTAAAAATTTTGATTTTGTGCTCCACTGCTATATCACTTTCCGATAGTCAGCTTATGGAGGCTCCCTCCCCCTGTGGTTTATCTTCTAACATATCACCTTGGATTCACTTCTCTGCACCTCCTACCTTGCAGAAAGTGGTCACTTTTCTACTTGTAGAATTGCAGCAATTCTTTTCTTTGATCTCCAGTTGAGTTCACAGGTGTTCAGAATGATTTGATACCTATCTAGCTGAATTCCTGGGCCCAGACAAAACTAAGGTTTCCTACTCCTCCGCCATCTTGGAGCCAACCTCCATTGGAGGGTTTTAAATAGAGGAATGACAATGATTTGACTCTAGGGATTCTGGCCTAAGCAACTAGAAAGATTGGGTGGGGAGGCCATTGAGATGGGGTAAAACTTGAAGAGGAAAATATTTTGCAGAGGAATGGGAAAAGGAATTAGGAATTTGTTTTGGGACATATTAAGTTTAGAGTGCTTAATATGCCTCCAGACAGAGATGTTCAGTAGGCAGCTGGTCACATCAGGCTGAAATTCAGAGGAGAGAGAAACAGGTGCGATATAAAATTTTGAGTGTCACCTGCACATAGATGGAATTTAAAGCCACAAATATGAGTGAGATTACAAGAAAGTAGAAATAAACTAGCGATCGAAATGGGGGGAAGCTCTAGGACTGTGCCCAAAACATTACTATGCAAAGATATCAGGAAAAACAGACCAAGGCAAATTTTCTACCAACTATCCAAAGAAGATTACCAGGGAATGCATTTATTTATAGTTAGAAAAATAATTAACTGTCTATATCACAAAGCTAAAGAATCTTGATGCTAACATAGACCTTAACCTAAGGGATGATGACGTTCAACCTGTTGACATTTTGGCAATGAATACCTTGACCTTTAAAAAAACTAGCTGACTGAGTCATTCATCAAATTCTAACTTAGGGGTTTAATTTTCAGTCAAATGATGAGCAATGATTGAAATATGAACTTCCTGTCTAAAGTAGGTGAATTAGAATAAATGGGCTTACTTCAACAACAACAACAAAAAGATCTAATTTTAACTCAGGGGTTTTGGGGGGGAACCACACAATTTCACAAATATTTATTCAGTGCCTGTTATCACTTGAAAGGGTAATTGGGGAAATACAGATAATTTAAATTAGACACTTTTTCTTTAGAAAGATTGCAACAGAAAAATGGACAATGAACTAAGTAAAACATGATAAGAGACATAGAGAGGCAAACACACTTCATGGAGGTTCATGCTCAAGAAGGTGATTCTCCATTGGGTGCATCTTAGAAGCTCCATAGAGGACATGGCATTTAAGATAGCCCCTAAAATATGGGTAGAATGGGATATTGACGGGTAGAACATATAGTATGAGCAAAGGCCCTGAGGTGGGAAAGCTCAGGAGTATGTTTCACTGCTGGGTGGTCATGTCCCCAAACCATTTTTATTGTTATCCATATTTCTTTCATTTTTTTTCCTTCCAAAGTACAAAAGCAGAGATTGCATAAATAATTATTAGCTTGAATCCACTAAGAAAATAAGTGTGTATTTGCACACATATGTTCATTGCAGCATTATTCACAGTAGCCAAGAGGTAGAAGCAATCTAAATAGCCATCAATGGATGAATGAATAAGGAAATTGTGGCATATACATGTAATGGGGACATTTTGCAGTCTAAAGAGAAGAAAATTCCATCAGATGTTACAACATGGATGAACTTTGAGGACATGATGCTAAATGAAATAAACTGGCCACAAAAAGACAGATACTGAATGATTCCACTTCTATGAGGTATCTAAAGTAATTGAACTCATAGAAACTGAAAGTAGAATGGTAGTGCCAGGGGTAGAGAGGAGATAACAAAGAAGAATTGTTTCATGGATACAGCATTTCAGTTTTGCAAGACAAAAATGTTCGAGAGATCTCCTTTGCAATAACATGCATATAGTTAACACCACTGCACTCCATTCTTAAAAATGGTTAAGATGGTAAATTTTATGCTATGTGTCTTTTACCACAATAAAAAAAAGAAAAAATGTGTATGTGCCCATACTCCTTTGATTGTAATTAAACCCAACCCAGATAGTTTAGTCAAACAAAGGAGAATTTATTGGTTCAGAGAACCTAAGGAAGGGTAAGGATGCCACAGAGCCATAATAAAAACTGCCAACCAGGGACTTTAAAAAAGCTCCTAGGTGTCGCTCTTTGCCTCCTGACTCATTTTCTTTCTCTCTGCAAATGTACATTCTCTACAGGCTGATGATAACTCCCAGGTTTTACACCTTAGACTTTCTCCATAGAAAGAATGCCTGACGTTCTCCCTCTGAGTTCAGAATATTGAGAAGAGTTTTAAGTAGCCCAGTCAGTCTCTGGGCCAACCTATGACAGCATCTTGTAAAAAGATATTACAGATCTTATAAGAACTTGGTAAGTTTGGTGGGAACCATATGATTGGGAATGGAGTGGGGTGACAGGTGTATCAGCTAGCTATTATCACTTTAATGCTGTATAACAAACATCTCAAACTAGTGGTTTAAAACAACTGTCATTTATTTCCATGATATGCTGTTTAGCTGGGGCAGCTCTACTTCAGGCCGTGGTAACCAGTATGTCTGTATTCCACACCTTGGTCATCCTCTCTGGGGCCAGTAAGCTAGCCAGGGCTCGTGGGAGGCCTCTGAAGTTTAGACTCAGAACCATCCTAGTGCTGCCACTTCTACTCGAATGCCGTTGGTCAATGTAAATCACATGGCTAAACAATAAGTCAAGGGGCAGAGAAATACTTTCTGCTCACAGTGAGGCTATAGTCAGAGTGGGATGTAGAGGAATGGGAAGGGTGAGATTGAATCATTTCATCCACCATAGTGGGTAAATGTGAGAAACAGCTCCCAGAGAAAGATTGGATGTTGGGCAAACAAGACAATAGGTATCTGATGTAGTATTATTACATAGATACAAACTTAGTAAAACCAAGTAGTAAATTTTACCAATCCCAAAATGCTAAAGGAGAGAGCAATTGGAAGAGAACTAGTTAGTCTTACAATGTAACAAGTACTATACTAAGAATTTTCCAGATAGAATCTCAAAGGAGAAACAGAAAAGCTATATTTAACCTGAAACAATGTCATTTGCCTATAAAATCTCTTAGGTTCCAAAGAAAGAGTCCTTGAGGATTCCAAGGTAATGTCTCTTTTTCTAGTTGCTGCTGCTTTAGGAGTAGGTCATGCTTTGATCTGATCTTTATGTCTGTAAGAGAAAGGCACGAGCGTGGTGCTTCCTTTTTTTCCCCTTTCCCCATTTCCCCTTTTTTTCCTTTTGATTGGGAAATCAAAGTGTTCACACTCGTAAACACATTTAAAAAGGCAATGTCTAGTATAAGTTAGATTGTCAAACTCTTACTTTCTCATTTGACAGAATAAATCTTGGCTGATGAATTTAAGTAATTTGTCTTCTTTAGACACCTTTATACTTTACACATTTCATACAGCATTGTTTATAAGAACCTTTATATTTGGGTGAGATATCATTCTTCAGTTAATACTGATCGGTTGTTAGAAAAAAGAATGATTCAATGTGTTAGAGTTAAATCTTTGTTCATGTTTCATTCTAAAGCCAATAGAAAATTATTAAATCCAGAGCATAGTATTATTCAGTAGTAAAGAACTCTCAAAGAGTTTCATTACTTCATAATGTATACTATATTTCTTATTTTCTGGATGGCACAATTATAGATACATTCTTTTTTTTTTAAACCAAAATTTCAAATTGAAGTTGCAAGAGAAAATAGTAAAGCTGAGTAACTTTTAAAGTTGCCATTTTATTCCAAGAAACAAAGCACACATTTTCCATAATTTTTCCCATTACAAACAACTCTGAAAATCTAATTTCCTTTTCTTGTACAATCTGTGAATCACAAGATCATAGTAACCACAAGTTATATATCGCACATTGATCACTTATTAGATAACTCTAAATATGTGCAACTTTAGCTCTTTTTACTTTAAGTCATTTTCCTATTATGAATAAAAGGCAGATCATTTAAAAACAAAAGAGATATTTTATCACTTTGGCATGCTTGTATTTGCAATAGTCAGAATTTTTTTTCCTATACCTGACAGAAATCCAACTCAAACTCCCTAAGTAAAATATGAGAATTAATGGGAAAAGAATGGGGCATGTTGTAGAACTAATGGAATTTCTGTGGGGAGCAGATCACTTCAGGTATCTCAGGGAGAGAATTTCCAACTTGAGATGACCAGGACTCATTCTCTTTCATATCATTCATCTCTCATCTGCTTAATTCTTCTAGACTTTCTTCTTTCCAAGTATCTTTCACATAGAAGCCCAGATTACAAACTTATTTTATACCTCAAGAATGAAGGAGTGGTCTTCCTGAAAAAAATCTCAAAGAAGAACTCTGATTGCCCTATTATGGGGCCTTTACTCATCCTTTAGAACAATCCCTTTTACCAGAGCAATGAAGTACTATGATTGACCAGAACAGGGTGGTGTTCCTATCCCTGTGGGCTAGTATCCCTGTACTATAATTGACAGTCCAACAACAGCTAATTGGGAAGAGGGAAGGGCAGTTTCCCTAAGCAGAAGGGTAGTGTTAGTAAATGAAGATGAGTAGAGGAGAGGTACTCTGCACTGATTAAACAAACAAACAAAAACTAATAAATGTCTCATCTTAATTCACTAGAATCTGAGCGTGTTGAACCTCTTAGTTTTGGCCTTCTCTAGATATGTCTGAAGGTCTGGTGAGCTTCTATCCTAGGATCTGTTTCCATGAAGGGCCTTGGTACCTCTCTGGAAAGATTCCAATCTAATGAAAGGGAATGTCATGGCACAGAAATATGGTTTAAGGACAATGTCCAGGATAAGGGAAGAGAAATGATCATGAATGTAGCACTATTTCTGTCTGTCTCGCAGATTGGTTTTTGGCCATGCCCCCCTTGATTCATGCCTGAGCTCTAGAGTGAAAGAGGTACAATAAAAATGTGAGTCAATCAGAAGAGCTGTTTTACAGTGATCTCTGTGGGACACTGAAGCCAAGAAGTCAGCAGTATCCATGACAAAATTTCTGTAGTGACCTAAGACCACACCCCATTGTAGACATCTGCACTCTCAACATTAAGCAGCATTAGCAAAGACATTGGCAGGCACTGGTAATCAGTCTGGCATAGCAAGGACTTGGAAGGCAGCAGAATTTTTACTTTTGTCATTACTTGCATAGAAGACATGACCACATTAAGCCAGAATAAGAGAGAAACTGTTGAGAGGTTCTTCTGTCCCACATGATACTGATGGGGCATGCAGTCATCTTATTTCAATACGTCTGGAATATCAAAATGGCTCATGCATGGAGCTCATAGCTTGTGCTGGCTGGCATTTGGGAAATCAGCTGGGACTATTAAACAGAGTGCCTCAGTTTTCCTCCTTGTATCTTCTCCATGGCTTGGGCTGCTCAGAGTATGTTGCCGGGTTTCCAAAGAGGAGTCTCTGAAGCAGAGAAATTAGAAACTGCAGATATTTTAAGCCTAATCTTGAAAGCTTCAAGGTGTCACTTCTTCCACATTCTATTAACTAAAACTAACCATAGGGCCAGTCCAGACTCAATGTAGGAATGGTTTACACAAGGTGTGAGTACTGGGAGGCATAGTTCATTAGGGGCTATTTCAGAAAACTGGCTACCACAGCGAGAGAATGCAGTTTTGGGGCTTTTGTAATGATCCTGCTTTTCCTACAAACTATGTAGGAAATACATTATAGCTAAAAATATTATTCACTTATTCACATATTCATTAATTCATTTAACAGATATTTAATTATCTAATATGTAATGAAGACATTAACATGAATCTGACAGTGAGATGAACACAGACATGGGAATAAAGAGCTACATGCAGTGCATAAGGGCTAGAAAAAAGAGGGCCATGGGAACACAAAAAAGAGGAGATGGAACAAAGTTTAGGGAGGATTTCTTTATAACAGGCAACAACTAAGTTGAATTTCTTTTTTTCCCCTAAGATTTTATTTATTTATTTTTTTAGAGAGAAAGAGTGCAAGCAGGGGGAGCGAAAGGGACACGCAGATTCTCCACTGAGCGTGGAGCCCAGCACAGGGCTTGATCCCACGACCCTGATCATGACCTGAGCTGAAATCAAGAGCTGGACATCTAACGGACCGAGCCACCCAGGTGCCCCCTAAGTTGAATTTCTAAAGATGCATAGAAGGGGCATTCGCAGGAGGAGCAACATATTAGAAAAGCAGAATAAGGTACCTTTGGGAACCTGAATGGGATGAATATGAAGCTGAGGGGAGTGGCCAGTGAGGTAAGTGTTATCAAGCTTGTCAAGGATCCCATAGCCCGTGCTGCAGAATTAGGGCATTATCTACTGGGGAATGGGAAGCCATTTAAAAATTTCAAGTGAGAACAGGACATTAATGTAATATTATTTTAGAAAGGTCACTCTGGGCTGCACTGTGCAGTATGGATTGGAGATGGCTGAGGATGGGGCAAGAAAATCGGTTATTTAGAGGGCTTTGGTAGCTGTCCAAACTAGAGAGACAATGAGGGCTTAGCCTCAGGCACTGTGGAAAGAACAGAGGGGAAGAAGAATTAGGGAGGAATGAGATTCGCTGATTCATTGAATGTGGAAATTAAAGGAGAGGGAGAAATTTATTGGCATAATGCCTGTATTAGTTAGGATAGGCTAGGATACACTGTGCTCACAACAAACCCTGAAATCTCCAGAGCTTACCAGATAGGTTTTATCCTTACTCATGTGGAGTCTCCTCCATCTTGTAGCCATGCCATCTGCAATTCATGGCCTCTAAGGTTGCCATAGCTGAGGAAAAAAGACATTGGGAGGAATACCAATTCTTAAATGCATTGGCCTGGAAGAGACATGCATCACTTCCATTCTTATTTCACTGGGCAGAACTAGATGGATGGCCCCAACCTAATTGCGAGGGAGGTGGGAAAAGGGATAGACACATCTGGATATTTGGTGCTGTTAACATTACCAGTGTGGATTAGTAGTACAGACTCTGAAAACATACTGCCTGAGTTTAAATCCCAGTTCCTCTACTTACTAGCCATGTAGCTGTGGACAAGTCTCTGTTTCCTCATTTGTAAAATGATATTAACAATAGTACTTACCTCATAGCCTTGTTTTAAGCATTAAATAAGGTGATGCACATAAAACACTCAGTGCCTGGCACAAGGTAGGAACTCAATTAATAATATCAGGGTCCTGGGATCGAGCCCCACGTTGGGCTCCTTTCTCAGCTCGGAGCCTGCTTCTCCCTCTGCCTGATGCTTCCCCTGCTTGTGAGCACGCTTTCTCTCTGACAAATAAATAAAATATTTTTTAAAATGATTTCAATATTTCATTCCCAATGACCAGGTGAAAGGGAAAAGGCTCTGGGATGGAACAAGTTTGGGAAGGGATATACATTACCTTCTGGGGGTGCCTCAGTGGCTCAGTCGGTTAAGTGTCTGCTTTCACTTCAGGTCAGGATCCCAGGGTCCTGGGATTGAGTCCTCCATCAGGCTCCCTGCTCAGAGGGGCGTGTGCTTCTCCCTCTCCTTGCACCCCCCCCATGCGTGCTCTCTTTCACTCTCTCTCTCTCAAATAAGTAAATAAAATCTTTTAAAAGAATAATAAATTACCTTCTGGACATGTTGAATTTGCGGTGTGTGGGACCTCTAGTGGAGATGTTTAATAGGCAATCACAAAATAAAACTGGAGCTTTGGGGACAGATGGGGCTAGGAATAAGTCCAGGAATTGTCAGTGCTGATGAACTTTAGACATGGGTGAGATTGCTTAGAGAAAGTGACTAGGTTGAGGGAAAATAGAAGTTTGAACACAGAATCCTGGATATCAACGTTTAAAAAGTGAGGAGAGAAAGAAGAGCCCACTATAGAAACAATCTAATTAGTAGGAGGAAACCAAAAGGGAAGTAGAAGGGGAATGTGAGAGTATATCAATCCTTTTAGAATTAATAACAATTTACCAATATTTAATTTTACATTTAGTTAAGAAACAATGATGGTATTTTATATAAGCTTTTAATTACATTTACTTAATAGGTTTTTAAATGAATCATTGTTAAGTAGCTTAAGAAGACATGAGTATAACACAGGAAGTGAATACAAAAATGGTTATCAGCATTTATGCTAATTCTCGGTCAGCATTTTGATTAGGAAAACAGCTCCTCTCTTACTGAAAAGAGCTTTCTGTTGCTATGAAGAATGCCAATATAAAGAGAAAAATCAAGGCCTCAAGTAGCAGCAAAGAATAAAGAGACATACAAAGAAAGTGGTTTAAGTATTAATTCAATAGTTTCGCTGCACTGTAATAGTAATTTCATGACTGTAATAATTGTAAAAATGGTCAGAGCCAGGGACAGAAGGGAAGCATTGAAGAACCCTTTCTGAAAACCCTACAGTATAGTAGTAGTAGCTTAATCTCCAACTGGAAAAGGGCACAATTTTGAGGAAGTTGTTTTGCAGCCATTATCATGGGATATTTGGTGTCATTTCAAGTCAGTCTTTCTTTTCAAGGCTGGCTTGCTTGCTTTCTTTCTTTTCTCCCTTCTAAACTTTGGTATACTGCCACCAAGTGGTAGGAGGATGTATGGATGTATACAAGTAAGAGACTATCCTTTTTCTTTTCGTTTTATTCTATTGAATCTACTTCTGAAACTGTGTTTTATTTACTAAAGTTACACACACATGCACAGACACACATGATATTATTTATTGGTCCCTATGGCCAACTCTGTCGATGTCCTGCCTATACTCCCTCAGTCGGCTCTTTAGGTCACCTGCAGCTTCATGGAGAATTCCTTTACATGTCAATGGCATCTTACCTCAAGCATACGTGTCTCTCTGCGTGGAGACTTTCTCTGGTTTCAAGAGTGAGCTCAGCCCATTTGTGGGCAGAGTGGAAGTGCCAGGGATATAATGACACAGAATAACCATTAATCAATGAGGGATGAGTGTTGCGGTAAATACCCTAGCTTCCTTACCAATGGAAGAGACAATTCTGTTGTGTGTTCTGTATCAATTCCATCAACTCTCAGAGCTACCCAAGGGAACTGAGCCCCAGTTGCCAGGAGTGGTGACCCACTCATTAACATATTAACTTTTCTTCTTTGCTTGCCTTACTTCCTCATCACACTTTATAGGATTACTTGCTAAATAAACTCCTTATACCAAAATCCTTGTCTTCGCTTGTTCTGCTTTTGGGAGAACGCAAATAAGACGGTGGAATCCTTTATAATGATCTTTATATTTTCATTATCTATTCACCTTTAATTTTACTTTTGAAGCAAAAATTCTTCCCAGCACTGTATCCTAAGTTATGCTACTCATTTTCAAACTATCTAAAGATTATTTATCTCTTAGCAGACTGTCAAATTTGTCTTGAGTCACAGATAAGGTATTCACTCGGCTTAGGTTCTGCCCATGAAGCACACGTATAGCTTTTGATTTTGTTATGCTGTGGAGGGGAAATAGAAAGATCCTGGATTTGAAAGGAAAAGAAAAATTAACCTCTCACTACCTAAGTAACTTTCTCAAATTACTTAATCTGAGTGTCAGTTTTTTTCATCTGTAAAATGGGGATAATAATACCTCTTTCTTAAGCCTGTGGGGAGGTTGAATGAGCTTATGCCCTAACACAGTCCCATTAAAAGTGGTTTATTCCTTAATGAAATAATGGAGATAAAACGTCTAGCAACATACCTCACACATGCATCTTTACTCTTTCTCCCTACCCTCTTTCTCTTAAAGTTTTACCTTCTTTCCCTACATAGTACCAAATTGAAATAAAAAAAGAGCTATCTAGGACATACGCTTATTTGTATCATAAAACCTTCCATGATTATTTTTTCTTATTTGTAAGTAATTTATTTGCTCTTTAATCCCCTCCCCCTCCCATTCAATTCATTCTGATTTCTCTCTTCTCTTCTTTCTACCTTACCTACCTACACTCCTCTGCCCAACTTTGAGTGTGGTTGTCATTGGTCTGTGAGGACTATATTAATAATATTTTTCTCATTTAGGTTTAAAGTATTTCTAAGTAGTTTAAAATACTAAGATTTCTGAGAACTTTTCAAAAAATTAACAGAATCCCTTTGCAAAATTTCAAAGAAAATGTATAAATTTATCTTTTTCTTTAAAAAAAAAAGATATTATTTATTTATTTGACAAAGAGAGAGAGAGAGAAAGAGCATAAGCAAGGGGAGTAGCAGGAGGGAGAGGGAGAGGGAGAAGCAGGCTCCCCGCTGAGCAGGGAGCCTGATGAAGGGCTTGATCCCAAGACTTTGGAATCATTACCTGAGCCGAAAGCAGACACTTGATGACTGAGCCATCCAGGTGCCCCAAAAATTTATAAATATTTCGAAATCATGTTAAACTGGCTTTCTATCATTGTTCTAGAAAAGTTGAAAACCTGATTTTGGAATTAGAATAAGGTTCCCAACGCTAAATTAATCTAAGGAGGAATTCTATGTTCAATTCAGCATTAGAGATTCTATTTTAATTCAATTGGTTGTGTCCTCACTAGTTTTTGCAATAAAAATACTTATATCTGATTTCGAGTCATAGGAACCACTTATCTATTATTTCCACTCTGGGATACAATCTATACTTAGGAGTCTTGAAGTCAAAATTAAAATGTCTTGCTCATTTCAGATTTTTCCAGCCTTAGAATTAAAACAGATTGTATTGTATTTGTAAACTATCTTGGAGAGCAGACTAATTGGTGAGGTTCCAACTCTTATTCACAGAAGTGTGTCTTGGTGCCTCCCTCAGGAAAAAGTGCCTCAGCCTGAAACAGAGAACAGAAGGTTTTTAAAGAGGTTTGCTCACAAATTATGAACAATCTTTCTTTTGTCTACTTTCAGCTTTTCTATTTTTCATTGGTTTATCCTTTACTTTTGAAATCATTAAGTTATTGTATTTAATTTTACGTACTTTTGTAAAAGCTTTTTTGGGTGTTAAATGGAAAGACATTTTAATTTTTTTATTTTAAAAAGGATTTGACTTTTCAAATATCACAAGAAGAGGCCACATTGTCCATATTGAGGTTTTTAAATAACTTTTTGGCTGCAGAAATAATACATATTCCTCTGTATTCTCTATGTGTTAGTCTTTGTGCATTTAGAAAATACAAGAGTATAAAGCAGTAAAAATATTCTAAGATATAATTTTACCACCCTAAGCTAACCATCTTCTAAGACGTTTTATCACAGATCTTCTTCTGTGAACAGAGAACCATACTTTATTTTGTTAAGAAGAAAATAATTCTATATGTAAAATCTTAAAATTTTTTTTCAACTAACAAAATATCATAAACATTTTCCTATTTCATTAATATTCCTTTATATCCCTTTTAAAATCTGCATTATATATAACATCATACGACTAGACAAGAATTTAGACAAGAAAATTAAAAAATTGTAGTAAAGATCATAGGTTTTGGAAACAAATATAACTGGGCTTCAATTCTGAACCTGCCACTTAATAGCTCTATAATTTTGACCAAGATGCTCAACGTCTTTGAATCCAATTTTTAAATCTATAAAGAATAAGTGAGACAATGTGTGTGAAATTGAGTATACCATTTGACAATAAGTAAATGAATAATAGATGCTATTATTCTATTTTTAATTTTTCACACTGTTATAAAGACCGTTGTTACATTTATATCATTATCTCTAATTCTTTGTGGATTTCTATGATTAATTTCTAAATATAAATTTTTGGAAGTAGAATTGTGGGGTCATATTTTTAAAGGTTTTCTGTAAATTGTAAGTTATCATCCTAACAATTTACTTTTGCACCAGCAGAACATATGTGTAGATATTTCTCTGCTCCTTTCTCCAACTTACCAAGATAAGGGAGAAATTAATATCTTGTTGGTTTAACGCATTTATATACATCTTTGAATAGTTTGTTGATATTAAAAATATAATTAAGAGTCATTTGTAGTTATTCTTTTGCAAATGGACAGTTGATATTCAATACATATTTTGTTTTCATTATGGCATTTGTCCTTTTCTTAATGATTCGTAGGATTTTTAAGATACTGTGTGTTTACACATGTTTGGCAGTTTCCCAAGTTCAATATGTCTTAAAATTTTGTTATGATTTTTTTAACATGCAGAAATTTTAAATGTAAAGTCAGATCTAACAGTCTTTTACTTTAAATTTTGTGGTTTTGCATGATTAGCAGGCAAAACATTTTAAGATGCTATACAAAGGAATGTGTTTAAAGTTTTGGTCTTTAATAAGAGGAAAGAATTTATGGAGAAAAAGTCTAGGATTTAAGAACTGAAATATTTGAGAATATGTATTTTCTTAGTACTATAAAATCAAGTGCAGGTAGCAATTTTGAATTGTGTGGATTTTGTGGGGAAAGGGAGAAGGCTAGAGGCACAGAAACATAAGGAAAATTTTGAGTATCTCTCTTTTGCTAGGCATTGTGCTTGGTGCTTCGGACTGGTAAATCATTTAATTCTCAGCTCAGTCCTATGAGATCATTAATCTCCTAACTTTACCATTTCCATTTATTTGACAAATATTTGTTGAGCACAGTATCAGTTTTTAGACTTCCTCTTCTAGAAAGGGAAAAAATAAATCCAAACTAGTTTATGCACAGAGAGAATTTATTTCATCATGCAAGCTGACAAGGTCTAGCAGTAGCTCTAGCATCAGTGGTAGCTTCACCTTGGGCTCAGATGATACCACCAATATCCATCTGCCATTTGCTTCCTCTGGATCAGCTTCTTTCTCAGACTATTTGTGGTGGCCCCCACAGCCAAAACAGACGAGAAGTGAGAGAATCTGCTTTCCCAGAGGCTCCATGTCCTAGAATTGAGTTTTCTGGGTCCTAATTGACCTCCCCTGAGTCATTTGCCTCTTCCTGAGCCAATCATTGTGATCAGAGAGTTGTGGCCAGTAATCTCATTGGCACTGCACAGATAAAGTGCTCCTCCTTTGGAGCCACAGGGTTGAATAAGTTCTTTTAAAGTGCCTGTGCAGAGGGAGCAGCATGAACAAAGACATAGAGATAGGAAAAACCTGGAACATCTGAGGAATTTACATTAACTGATAAGGTTGTCACTTTGTGTACAATAGGTTGGCTGAGGCAAAGCTGGAAAGGAAATCAGAACTCAGTTCAACGTAGATAAGACTCAGATGATATAAGGTTCCATATTCTATGCTGTGGAATTTTGACTGTATTCTGAAGGCAATGTCAAGCCCAGGAAGGGAATGAAGGGAGAAGAAAACAGGAAAGAATTCCAAAGAGTGAGCAGAGAGATAAGAGTTCACAAAGGAGGGTAATAAGGAAATTGTCGGTAAAGCGGGAGAAGTAGGAGAGAGCGGGATCCTTGAAGCCAAGGGTTGGTAATGTTTCAAAGAACCAGAATTAAAGTGTTAAATTCAAAACAAAGATAAAATAACAGGGGGTCTGAAATATGTCCTTTGGGTTTGCAAATGAAAGAGATGGAATTAAGGGGTGATTAAGGGACCAAAGAGCCTATTATCTGGAAGGAAGAAAGGTAATGCACTAAAGGGATAAGAGGTTGTGATCAGAGATGACCTATCAGAGCTCAAGATTTTAGATTCATAGTTTTAGAGGATAAAGAAGTAAAAGTAACTTTAATGTGGGAGGTTAATAAGTTTAGAGGCAAAACTTTTGTCTTTATGGATTTAATATGGAAAGGAAGACTGAGAACATTTCCAAATTAGTACAAGTGGGAAATGGCTAGAAATTTGTCAATAAGTAGGTGTGGAAAGATGGTTGGCATGAACCTCATAAAAGGAGACCTCTCCGAAGGAAGAGGAATAATAACAGTATGAAAGGGACAATAGAAAGGCTGAAGAATATTGACATGTCTCCCGGGTCTCATGGTTTGTGTGAGAGGTCAGAAGATGGGGGTGAGCAATCACAGGCTTTTCACCATTTCAAAATGGGTAAATAGAAATTTAGATACTTTCTAAACCAAATATAGTAGGTGTGTAGGAAAGAATTTATAGTAAAGTATCTCTTGCCCAAAGAGAAGTTCTGGCCTTTGCCCTTGGCTTCTAGGGGGTATCTTTGGGTCCTAGGGATGTTGTGCCTGATAGAATGTCTTTGTTTTCTTGGGGCCTTGGGTAATACTGAATAATCTAACAGTGTGATTTAGGGTGGAGGGCTGGCCATACCCATATGTCTTAAGGTGGGATCTAGCCACTCCAGAAAGACCAACAATGTGACTTAAGGTGAATGCTTTGGATCAACATGGAAACTGAGATTAACCATGCAGGCAATCAGTCAAACATCCCTATATGATGAAGCCCCACTAAAAACTCTGGACACAAAGCTTAGATGAAGCCCCACTAAAAACTCTGGACATGAAGCTTAGGTGAGTTTCCCTCGTTGGCAGTACTCCTAATGTATTGTCATACATCCATATTGGGAGAGTAACCTGTCCTCATTCCACAGGAAGAGACAACAGAATCACTGCATTTAGTCCTTCTCCTAGACTCTGCCCTATGCACTTTTTTTCCTTGGCTGATCTGTATAGTTTCCCCATAATAAACCACAATCCTGAGTATAAGAGCTTTCAGTGAGTTCTGTGAGTCCTAGCTAATTATTGAACCAAGGGTTTGAACTTTGGGTCAGAAGTGGGAGTGGTCTTGGGAAGGAGCCCTCTACCTTTGTGGTTGGTGTAAACTCCTTGCAGGAAAAAGTCTGCAGATATTACTTTCCTTGCTTTCCTATAGAATTCAGTTTATACTTCAAGAAATTGTATACTTTTGCCTTTTCTTTCCTTTTTTTAGAGAGAGTGCCCAGGGGGTGGGGCAGAGGGAGAGGGAGAGAGAGAATCTGAAGCAGGCTCCATGCTCAACTTTTAAAATAAAACATTCATTATACTCTGTGCATGATATCTGTGTCCTAATCCCTTCTTTTTACATGCCACCAGTCAAATGAATTAAGGTTCGGTCTAATGACCCCATTTTCACTTAGTTACTTCTTAAAATGTCACTTAGGGCTTCCACATAGGAATTTTGGTGAGGCATAATTCAGCCCTTAAGTATGGGTCATTTATCAATGTTTTAGCCTTTTAAAAAAGGATTTCCTTGTGTCTGTACTTGGAATGTGAGATGGAGAAATTCAGTCTGTTATCTCATTATTAAGTAAAACATAATCATTGGACAGTGAGTTCAATGTGCTCAATACAGTGTTCAGTGGATGTGGAAGGTAGAAACATAAGACAGAGTCCTTGCCTTCAAGGAGTAAATGTTTGAACTGATAAAAGCAGATAATGGAAGTAAATTTTAATTTAAACTTCCATTTTCTAGATAATTGTTTAGTCCTACTCTTTAGTTTGTGAGTTCGAGGCCATTTTGATTTTCCTGGGTTCTTCTTTCAATAGGAGATATTTAGAACCTGCTTCAGAAGCTTGTTTAGCAGAGCCTATTATGTTGGAAGCACTGGGGTTTTTCTGTTTGTGTGCTTTTTGAATTTTTTTCAGTCCCAAATGTGCTAACTGTTAAAAATGAAGTAGTGCTCTTAAAAGCAACTTTTTAGTTTGATAATGTTATTTTTAGTATGACTCAGCCTCTGATGTGCTTATAACATTGGCCCTGCAACCTTGAAATTGTTCATTATGCTGCCAAGTCTTCACAGCAAGATCTGTGGGTGATTTACTGTAAGAGAGACTGAGAATTTCATTCTGTCCTAGTTGGCAAGTTCTCTGTTTCATTGTGTTCTTTTTCAAAAAACTGTCATTACTGACTCAGTAATTGAGAACATAAATCCAAGTCTCCTTTGAAAATAATTTTACTGAACTTAGATTTGGCAAGAACCACATTTTATAATCATTCACTCAACTTCATTCTTCATCCCCCAGTAAATTATTCTGAATTAACATCATCTATTACAGATAAACGGGGATTACTCTCCCTAAAGTGGTATTATCGGAGACATCTCCAAATTAAATTTGTAATTTTCAGATCCCAATTAGGTATAATATTCTTTACCTGGTGCTGAGATTTAGAGGTGGGTAATCATTGCTTTAAATGAACTTTCAACACAGTGAAGAGGCAATTTGTCAAAAGTGAATTTCTGTAGCACAATGTACCAAATTCTATGGTGCAGAACAAAGCATGATGGGAGTACACATGAGGAAGAGACTATCACTGAGACAAGGAATGCGAGGATGTCAAGGAAAATTTCACAGAAGACATAGCCTTCATACTAGGATTTGATAAAAAGTAGGCTTTAGACTGGAAGACATGAGGAGAGAACATTGCCGGGGAAAGGAAAAGCATGAGTGAAGAACACGCCTGGGAAAAAGGCAGGATGCACCCAGGGAATGAGAATTGTAGAGTTTGGCAGAAGAAAACTGGATATGGTGGGAGATTAACTCAAAAGGTGGACTGAGCCAGATCCTGGACTGTCTTTTCTTGAAACATCTCATATGTCATATGAAGAGTTTGCATGTTATTCTGTAGGTAATGGGGAGCTACTTAAGGTTTGTATCCTGGAGCTGGACTTGGTCAGCATTTCAGTATCATCAAAAAGCTCTGATGGAATTATGAAGAATCAGTGTTTGAGGGATGAGGAGGAAGATTGGGGCAGAAAAATTAGGGGCAGTAGAGGGCAGTAACCAATTGGAAGGAAAAGTGAAACCTGAAGGTCTGGGGAAGACAATGACAATGAAGTAAAACCAAGGAACAGAAAAGTCTTGTCCAATTGGTATCAGTGTTGCTTCACTGTTCATGGAATTATGTGAGAGACCATTGACACATTCTAACCCCAAGATTCTGTGAGTTAGGCTTCTGTGACCACATAAGAACTCTACATTCCAGAACAGAGTATTTCCCTACAATTGTAAGTACATATAAGATCACTTCAGATGTATCTATACGTATGTCAGAAGTGAGATCATCTCTCCCACCCCAGTTAATGTATTGGTTGAAAGGAGGATGATTAGATTTATTTACTTGAACACAACCTAATTATGTGTTTTTGATGTGTATCCAGTATGGAGACATGGTAATGCTTATCAGGATTGTTTCCCTAAATAGTTGTTATGTGTTCAAGGCCTATACTTGTGCTTTATAGTTTTAGTTTCTGTTCACTGAACTCAGAATAAGATTTTAATAGAAAATTGAGAAATAAAACTATGAAAGAACTAAAGAAGGAAAGGAAACAATATAATCAGATGACATATAGAAGATACTAAATTGCTGGATTAAAATAGAAGATACTAAATTGCTGAATAAATTCTCATTGTTTATCAAGTTCCAAGGAGTGTGTGTAGGTATAATTAAAGAAATACACTGTGGAAGAAGTAAGCAGACAGTTAGACATATGACAGGTACGGCAGAAAAAAATGAAATGGTATGCAGGTGGTTAACATGCATTCTGCAGCATTTATAGGTATCCCACGTAGCTTATCCCTAACAGGTAAGTGCATCATTACTTGTTTTTAATTATTTTATTTACCAAATATTATATGTCACTTATATTCATTCAACTGAACCCTGTAACAACCCATGAAGTAGGGACTTGTCTTATTTACATTTTACAAATGGAACGACACAGAAAAGGGGCAACACAGAGAAGTTAAGCAATTAGACCACAGTCACACAGCTGGTAAGTAGCAGAGCCAAGGACTCCAGGCATTCTGACTCCAGAGTCCATGTTCTTAACCAACACGTTATGCTCCCTTTTTAAGTTTGAAGATGGGAGAGAAAGTAATGCTTTTAAATGCTATAGCTTGATCTAGAAGAATGTCAACAGGACCTTGACAATTATTTGTGCAAACTCATAAATGTAAATGACAACTGAAAGCTGTCATAGCATTTATAGCTGTCCATTTCCTTTATGGCTGATGATTAATTCATTCACATTGTTAGGTAACAGGGATGCAAAGATGAATTAGACATGGTTCCTGCTTTCAAGAAACACATAGCTCAGAGGAAAAATAAAACAAGAATATCAAATGGTTAAATAGAGAGTGTTAATACTAGGTTAGCAATATACATAGGCTATCATGTAAGCACAGACATTGGACATTTAAATCATAGGTATCAGAGAAATCTTCCCTGCAGAGGTGTTATTTGTGTTAGGTCTTGAAGGATGAATAGAACTTAGAAATACAGGGAATGGAAGAACAACATGGCAGGCAAAGGGAACAGCAGAAGCCAAGCAACAAGTAAAGAAGAATACAACACATTTGAGGAACTGCAAGTTGTTCCTTAGGACGAGGGTATCATGTATACATGAGGAAGAAGCAGATGACGTTAAAGACTTGGGGGCCAAACCGTGATTCTTACATGATAAATCAAAGAGCTTGACTCTTTGTCCTGAAAGCTGTAGGGAGAGACTGAAGCCTTAATCAGGGAGGGGTGTGTGTGTGTGTGTGTGTGTGTGTGTGTGTGTGTGTGTTCTTGAGAAAATAAGTCAGACATGTGAAGGACAGAATGGAAGATAGAATGGATCAAATGTATAGACATATTTTGAAACTATAGCAATAATCCAGGCAACAAGCTATGGAACCCTAAACAGAAGCAATAACAATGTGAATGGATAAGAGGAGAAAAACGGATAGGTTATGTAGGATGTAGCAAAGATAAGATAAAGATTGTGTATATTTAGGGAGGGGATGAAAGGGAGTTTTCCAGCAGAGTGGTGACCAAATCCTGGTTTGAGGAATAGCTGCATCAGAATGGCTTTTGAAATAGATTCCTCATCTTCACCTCCATAAATTCTGTCTTAGCAGCAGGCCTAGGTAGCAACCGGAAATCTGTATTCCTTGGAAGTTTCTGAGTTCATTCTGCAGTAACAAGGATGGAGCATCGATACAATGCCTAAGTTTATGCTCTGGATGCCTAAGAGATAACTAATGTGATAATAAATGTTGAAAGAGACTTTTGGCTGAGGGAGAAGGAGGATGTGGACAAGTTTACTTTTAGATCTAATTTGGGTTACCTGTGGGAAATCTGGGTTGAGCTAGGAATATAGGTTTGGAACTCAAAAGAGAGATTTTGTTTGAAAATAGTTGGTGGTAGATGAAGCTATGAGTTTGGGAGGTCATCCCAAAGAATGTATGGAATAATGAAAAAGATGGCCTGAGCCCTTAGAAACACTAAGGATGATGAACACTTCCCTTTTACAAGTATTTAGGGAGTGATTGGAGGAAGAAGGAATCTTCAGAGAGGGTAAGAAGATGTGACTGTTGTCATAGAAACCAACAGAGGGCAGAGTTTCCATAGAAAGGAGTGGTCAACATGAATTAGAGTTGTAGACATTCTAATTAAGTAAGAGCAGGAAAGGGCTCACTAGTTTATTAGATGGTGACCCTGGTGGCCTATGAGAGTAGATTTAGTACCAGAGTATAGAAGGAAGCCAAATGATGGTAAACTAGAAGGAAAAGAATTGTAAGAAATTAGAAATCCTAAGTAAAGTGAGCATTTTAAGAAATGTGTCAATCGGGGAAGATGAGAGAGAATAACAGCTAGTAGAGTTAGGGGAAGAATTTTTTTCTTTTTTAAAACTAGCAGAGGTGTGAGCATGCTAAGGCAAAGAAACTGGTGAAGAAAAAATATTGGCAGATACCAGACAAAGGGTACAACCAATGGAAGTAATTCTTATAGGAGGACAGAGGTAATAGATTCTAGAGTACCCTGAGGAGGATTAACTATGGATGGGAGAGGCAACACTTTCATTAAAATTAAAATACAGGTGAGATGGGAATGGATGCAGATAAGACTTTGGCATGAGAGATAGAAGCTGAAGAAGTTCTTACTTGATGGTCTCTGTTTTCTTTTTTTTTTTCAAGATTTTATTTATTTATTTTATTATTTTAGAGAGAGAGAGAGGGCGCTTGCAAGCAGGGGGAGGGGGAGGAGGGGAGGGAGAGAATCTCAAGCAGAAGCTGTGCTGAGAGTGGAGCCCACATGGGGCTTGATCTCACAAACCCTGAGATCGTGACCTGAGCCATCTGATGATAATATATGCTCAGAAATAGAATAATGAAGAAGAATATGTGCTCATAGAAATGGAAGTATGAAGTAGAAGTATGAAACCAATATGCTGGTTTAAAATAGACATTAAAATGAAAAAGATTGAATCAAGAAAGGACTGAAACACAGACTCATATTGAGGAAATACAGTATTTTGCATTAAAGGGTTTTTAGTTTATGCAGAGCAGTTGGGATACACCATTGTATTAGATCTGCCTGATGTTCCTTTGCTCTCAGTGTTTGTTTGAAGAGATACAGCTAAGCCCTTGGTACCCTTGGTATAATAATGAAAGCAAGCAAGTTAGTCTGTAGTGTTTCCTTACCTCCATTTTGTCCGAGGGCCATTTATCCATAGAAACCACTGGCACACTGCCAAAGACCTATGAAAACATTTGCAAACTGAAGAAAAGTATAGGCTTCAAAATATGAAAATAAAACTACAAAACTAAATTTAATAACATTCTGTCAATTTCATTAATGGTCAAATTTAGTATTAATAAAACTGTCATTGACAATTAAAAATAATTTGTTGCTTAGGTTTTCTCATTTCAGGAAAACCACATGATATGCACAATGATTTGCTAGAAATCCTATCATAGTTAAGTAATTTACTATAGCAAAATAATTTTAAATAAACAATCCCTTCAAATTACAGCTCTGTGTGTGTGTGTGTGTGTGTGTGTGTGTGTGTGTGTGTGTGTGAAATGTGATGATATGGTGCATCCTAAAATGTCTGATGTGATGGTGAAGATGTGTGACAAGTGAGAGGTTCAGGACATCTTACTCTTTAAAAAGATCTGCTTTATATTCCCTCTCACAAGTAAGCTGTGTACCTCAGTTGTCGCTTGTGTAATTCATCCCTTCCCAAACTGGGAAACCCATTCACTTCAATATGCTGGTTCTTACAATCAATTGCCTTTCTATCCTTTCTTGAAAAATTGAAATCTTTGTCCCCAGTGAAAGAAATTTTGGTGAGAAATATGGGAGCCTTCTCCACCCTCTCGAACTCATATTATGCTTAAGGAATAAACAGAAACTAAGATTCCTTTAGTTGTTTTTAGGATATATGAGAGGACTCGTTCCTGGACTGGAAAAGACAACACGTAGTGTTCAGATAATCTATAGTCTCTTCTAAAATCTGCCCCATACTCTCCAGTAGGAGACCCAGAAAGTCTGAGCTCACTCATAATTGTGCTAACAACCTTGCCTACATATCCCCACTCCAATCTGCAACTTCAGGTTATATGGTTTGTAACAAGGCAAACAATCCGCTTGCAGCCCCATGGCCCAGAAGAGTCCACGAGTAGAAAAGAGAGCTACAAGAAACCAAGTACTAAATAATGTGAGCTTTTGGCGTGGAATCCTTAATCCTTGCTTTTCATGCATTATTGTTGTGGGAGATACTGATTGAATAATATACAATATGGGAGAAATAGCATAGATATTTTTGCGCTAGAAAGAACCTTAGTGTTGACATTAATAATCCTTAGAAATATTGATGAACTCGGTACTTTCTGTGAACCATACAGTGTTTACATTTAAATGCCACTGGAGCACATTCAATTCACTGAGCAAAAATCTAGAGGGAGCTTTGGGTTAACATTCTGGTTTTTGCCTCTGCTCTGCTCCTAGCTATTTGTAATGCATTGAAAAGGTGCTTTGTGTCCTGATGTCTAACATTCAGGCCCCCAAGTCTAATATGGACTGCCTGACCCCAGATGTAATTTTCAACAGTATTAATTGAGTAAAGAATTTGAGGTATTAGGACAATAGGACTCAATCATCTTGGCAGCTGCTCCCGCTGTATGACTGATTACTTTCTAAGTGCTGTATTAACAGTCTTGGATCATTGACCAATTTAATTTGAATGCAATTAATTATACAAATGTGAACTCTTCACATACTTTCATTAAAATTATATCACAACAAAAAGAAAATAGATATAAATCAAGCCACATGCTCTTGCTTCAAATATGAGTCATATCATACATTTAAACATTCCTAAGGTCCACACATATCTGGAAGTTCTGATCATGTGACTTCTGTCTAAAAAAAACCTTGGATACCTCTATAATCCCATGATTTATTCCATGATCTATACAGTTCTCTTTTGTACCCCGAACATTTATGTAAATGTGGGTCTCTTATGCCTAAATAATCAAATTACATGTTTAAATTTTAATTGTTTTGGAGAGTTCTTCTCTTTTCTCCTTTTTGAATAGGAACTTACTGACTGAAAATGGCAGAAAAAATATTAGAGAAGTTAGATATTCTGGATGAGCAAGCAAAGATACTTTTGGCCAGAAGAGCAAAGGTTTGTAAATGAAAGCTAAAATTGAATTTTACCATTAAAATGTTATCATTTCAAATGTAAATGATTATCTTTACTTTTTAGTTAATGATGCATTATGGAGATATAAACTAATTTGTAAAAAGCAAATATATTAGTTCAAAAATTAGTCTTTGTAAGTATATATTATAAAGAATTAATTAGATATACAAGGTAACTTCTGGATAGCTGCTATATATTTTTTTTCTTTCAAGATTTTATTTAAATTCAGGTTAGTTAACATATAGTGTATTACTAGTTTCAGGGTACAGTTCAGTGATTCATCAGTTGCATATAACACCCAGTGCTCATTACCACAAGTGCCCTCCTTAATGCCCATCACCAGTTGCCCCATCCCCCAACCACCTCCCCTCCAGCAACCCTCAGTTTGTTCCCTAAAATTAAGAGTCTCTTATTGTTTGCCTCCCTCTCTGTTTTCCTCTTATTTTATTTTTCCTTCCCTTCCCCTATGTTCATCTGTTTTGTTTCTTAAATTCCACATATGAGTGAAATTGTATGGTATTTGTCTTTCTCTGACTTATTTTGCTTAGCATAATATTCACTCTAACTCCATTCACATCACTGCAAATGGCAAGATTTCATTCTTTTTGATGGCCAAGTAATATTCTTTTGTGTGTATATGTCTCTCTCTCTCTCTCCCTCTCTCTCTCTCTGTGTGTGTGTATATATATATATATATATATATATATATATATATATATATATCTCCATTCATCAGTCGATGAACATTTGGGCTCTTTCCATATTTTGGCTATTGGATAGTTGCCATATTACATTAGGTTATAATGTATATAAGGTGATTAAGATAAAAAAATCAAATAGGCAGTCAAATAGTAAATGTGACTACTGTAGTTCTCACTAATATTTTAAATACATAAAAAGTTATTTAACTAGTTTATTAAAAGGAAGAAAATATTTGGTATAGTTACCAAATTAAAAATAAAGTTCATAGGGGCGCCTGGGTGGCCAGTTGTTAAGTGTCTGCCTTTGGCTCAGGACATGATCCCAGTGTTCTGGGATCGAGCCCCTCATCGGGCTCCTTGCTTGGCGGGAAGCCTGCTTTTCCCTCTCCCACTCCCCCTGCCTGTGTTCCCTCTCTTGCTGCCTCTCTCTCTGTCAAATAAATGAATAAAATCTTAAAAATAAATAAATAAATAAATTCATAAAAATTAAAGTAAAAAAGGTGAGACTTATAAAATTCAATATAAAATATTAATAAAGAATATAGTTTTTGGGCCATCTGGGTGGCTCAGTTGATTGAATGTCAGACTCTTGGTTTCAGCTCAGGTCATGACTCCCTGGTCCTGGAGGGAGCCCTGCATCTGGCTCCCTGCTCAGCAGGAGTGTGCTTCACCTCTGCGCCTGCCCCTCCCAACCTTACGAGCTCACTCTTTCTCTAAAATAAATAAATAAATCTTTTTGAAAAAGAATAGTTTTAAAAAACCAGATTCTTGACACATATGAGCAATTTAATTTGGTTACACAAAAATTTTCAAAAAAATAAAACAAAGGCATAAAGAACATAGAGTCCAAGAAATCAAGGAAAACAGCACAGAGAGGAACTCTGAAGTGACTGAACATATTTGTGAATCTGAAAATGAAAATTTTGTCACTTGAATAATAACTTGATTTTCTTTTTCCCCCCATAATTGTCTCCTTTTATTCAGAAAATAAAGTAGAGAAATATTAGAAAAAACAATAAATTCATTCTGTTATCGTTACCCAAATCTTGAAATAGCAAACCAGGAGTAACTTACTAAAGCAACCATATTGGACTTAAGCACCCCAGAGTTCATTCCTTTTTAATTTTTTGTTTAAAATGAAACGTACCCTAGAAAATATAATCAGAGATAAATCTATTGAGTTTTCCTGAAATTCCGTTTTATATATGATTAGTCATAATAATTCTTGCCTTTTAATAAGAGCTTCCTTTGTGCAAAGCATTTCAACGCATTTTCTCATTTTGTGTTACTATGCCTACTTTATGTGTTACTGACAGAGGATTCTCTGAAAACTCTTCTGAAAGTATATATAATCAAAATTTAAAACTTTTCTTATTTCTTAAAGTATAAAATTAAAACCTACTTTTAGAAATAAGCAATATACAGATATATATAAAAATTATACTTAAAGAGGGGCGCCTGAATGGCTTGGTTGGTTAAGCGTCTGCCTTCGGTTCAGGTCATGATCCTAGGGTCCTGGCATCGAGCCCTGCATAGGGCTCCCTGCTCAATGGGAAGCCTGCTTATCCCTCTCCCTCTATCCCTGCTTGTGTACATGCTCTCTCGCTCTCTCTCTGTCAAATAAATAAATAAAATCTTTTAAAAAATTAGAGAAAATTACATAAAGAAAAATTGTCTTTGGCCTCTTCAACCGTTTCTTCTTGAGGCAAACAACACTTAGCAGTTTGGGTTTACCCATCCACATTTTCTTTTGTGCTCTTATAAAGATATACAAATATTATATATGTATGTATAAATCCATTTATCTTTACATATACTCCTAAAGATGCAGTTACACATACACACACATACATTTATGAAGGTAAATTGTCTCTCTTTTCTTTTTTAATGACCTAATGATGAGATAACAATATATAAATCACTTTGGTAATTGCTTCTTTATTTCTTTCAACTTTTTATTTTGAAATAATTATCAACTCATAGCAAGTTTCAGAAGTACTATAGAGAGTTCCACGTTCCTTTCACCCAGTTGCCCCCAGTAGTGACATCTTATATGGGTTGTGTATGCTATCAAAACTGGAATGCGTCCCAACTCATGTTAACGTTGGTATATTGCTGTTAATCAGGCTACAGATTTTATTTAGTTCTCACCATTTTTAACCTGCATTCATTTGTGTGTATAGTTTTATTGATTTTATCCCATAATAGATTTGTGTGATCACTATCACAATACCACAATCAAGGGAATCAGCACATTCCCATCACTATAAAAGAACTCCCTCATGTTACTTCTCTGTATTTGTATCTATACCCCACCCCATTCCCCATCTATCCCTGGCAATGACTGATCTGTTCTCCATCTCTATAACAGTAATTTTGAGGATGTTATATAAATGGAATCATTCAGTATGTGAAATTTTAAGATGGACTTTTCACTAAACATAATGCCCTTGAGGCCCGTCTAAGTTTTTGCATGAATCAATAGATTTATTATTGTAAATAATATATAAATTTTATTGCTGAGTAGTATGCCATTATATGGATGTCCAGAGTTTCAGCCACTCACCCATTGAAGGACATCTGGGTTGTTTTCAGTATTTTGCATTTAAAAATAAAGCTGCTTTAAAAAAAAAAAAAGATTAAAGAGAGCTACTTTGAATACTTGTGTAGAGGTTTTTGTGTGAACATAAGTTTTCATTTCTCTGGGGTGAACGCCAAAGAATGTAATTGTTCGTGAAATTTCTGTCTCTTAAATTCAACAAGGTTAAGGCCCAAGGTTTGATGTGAGTTCCCCTCCCTGCATCTCAGTGTGGAAACTGCCTCCAGTAAGTAAGCTGAGCTATTGTGGCATTTACCTCATTTGTTTCCCTTTTCTTGAGGATTATGGTTGCCCGGCCCCTGCCTGTTTTCTAATGCCTGATTACAGTTGTTTTCATATGTTTTGTCTGGTTTTCTAGTTACTTACAGCAGGAGAGCAATTCCTGTAGTGCTTAATCCTTCATTGGCAGAAGCAGAAGTTCCTATCCTTTGACTTGCTTTCAGATTTTTCACCACTTTATTCCTCTGTGCAGTCCTGAGAGAGTTTTTAGAAAAGACTTTTGGCTCCTTAACTAACTCGTTAGCTATATCCTTTTCTCTCTTTGGTCCATCTATATAAATATTTGAACAAAATCTTTTGATTGCTTTCTTAACTCTATTTCTGGCTCACGCAACTAGACAAGTGTTGGAGTGATTCACCACGTTCGTGGGGACAGCAAGAGCAGCAGGCTGGAGACCATGTTGCTCTCCTTCCAATAACCCTATGTATGAGGATTGTCTTTGCTTAGTTTATAGGTCGTTCTTAAATTCTAAATTTCAGAATTAGGAGGGAGCCTTCATGATCATCTAGTCCGAAGTCCCCTCATTTCATGGATGAGAAAAGAGCAGCTCAGGTCACACATAAAAAATGTTGGTATACAAGGCCCTTAGTTTTCAATCTGTAAAATTTCTCCATTATTGACTGGCACATAAATTCTGTGTGTGTTCATAAAGTGAGGCTAATTTCATTCCTTTCCACACAGGATTTTCCCTTTATGAAAAGTGCTCATTTTGTCACAATGTTGTACTTTGGCTTTCCTGCAGAAAAACAGGCTTCAGAGTCAAGGAAAGAAAAAGACTTCAGTTACACCCCTGACGTTTGACTTTCAGTTACAATTTGAAGAGGATATTGTTCCATCCATATCTAAGAAAGTACCCAGGATCACAGAAGACAAATCATACAGTATTAAAAAAACAAAAAGGTAACCATCCTAACTACCTCAGACTTTCATTTTAGAGTTTTAAAGCACTACTGTAGATTTGTCTTAGATTATATAATCTGTATTAAATGTGAACTTTGTCAAACACAGGTATGTTTCATAGTGTTTATGAGTTACAACATACTCGATCAGCATTCTGAATATTCTTCGTTTATAAAATATTTATTAAAATATTTTACTATTACAGATGATAATTAGGTACTAATTACAATTTTGAATTTTTAAAGAAAGACATGTCTTGAATTCTATTACATTGCCCCAAATTAATGTCAGGATTTATTTCAAACTTTAGACCAACAGACTGCCAAAACAAGTCCACCTAGAAAATCAAGTCAGTTTCTCTATGTACTTACAAGGGGTAGCCTGAGTATATCATACTTGGTTTTTCACTGGCATTCTATATGTGCATTATGCTATATAATTTTTCTAGGCATCAGAAATGTAGAGGAGAGCCCAGACAAAAGAAATAATAAGATACAGAATCAACAGAACTTCAATCGTACCTTGGTGGTGGGGGAGAGGACACTGTTCTTACCTCATTTATTCTGTGTAACCATTCAGTGTGTTCAGTGCAGTTTTAGAGATGAAAAGTCTGTCTCAGTGAGGTTAAATAACTTGCCCAAGATCACAACAGGTAAGTGGTCCAAGCTGGATTTAAATTCTAGCAGTCCGATTTCGGAGCCTGTGCTCTGTATCACCACCACCCTGTTCTGAATGTAGAATGACTTGCATCTTTCGGGCTTGGTAACTAGGTGCATTATGACAGTTTGTACTTAGGAGGAGAGCATATGATACAAAGCAGATTGGGGTGGATATGAGGATTAGAGTAAGAAGAGCTGAGTTTTATTTTTGATATATGAAGTTTTAGATGTCTGTGGGGTATTCTGGAGGGGGGCATTCTTCTTCCAGGAAGCAACCCATTCTTGCAGTGAGTCCTCTTTAGCTGTAACAAAATGATTGCTTAAATAACAGAGCACGAGGCGGAAAGTTTCTGTCTTCATATCAACAATGATATCCTGGTTTCATTGGTTATATTGGACAGATTCTGTTCCTCCATCCCTTGAGATGTCTTATAAGTTATGGTAATTATATTTAGGATACCAGTTTCCACCAGTGCTTGCAAACCTTGCTCCTACACTGAGCCAAGATGTCAGATCTAATTCACACAGCTTTCAGCTTAACCTAAACTTTATGTCATAACTGCCCCCACCTGGACCAGTGACTTTCTGGTCACTGCAGGCTTCTTTCATTTTTGACCTCTAGCCCCTTTGCTATTCAAAGTGTAGTCTTCCATCCAGCAGCATCCTATCACCCCAGAACTTTTTGGAAATGCAGAATGTCTGACCCCCTCCCAGACAGAAGCTGCAATTAACAAGATCCTCTAGGTGATTCCTGTGAACACTAACGATAGAGATGCACTGCTCTCACCCAGTGGGTCTCAAACATGGACGGCTCCTTAAAACACAGATTGCTGGGCTGCACCTGCAGAGTTTTTGATTCAGTAGGTCCGGCTGGGGCCTGATCATTTGCACATCTAGTAGGTCTCAGGGTAGTGCTGGTGCTGCTTGTCCGGGAACCATCCTTTGAGTCTCTGCTCTAGCTTATGTGCTACTCTAATCTTGCCACCCAGCACCAACATCTGTTCATTTGGTTTTTTTCCATGATTTGCTGAATACTGTAGCAACTCTCAATCTGGTGTTGTGGTCACCTAATTGGTGAAATCTGCACAGGTTTATTTGTAGCTGAGCTTTGCTGTCAGAGTAGTAGTTTTAAACCCATCTGCACATTAGTATTACCTGGCGAACTTTAAAATAATTGGATTCTACTTTAATTAGTTTGGAGTGATGCCCAGGCATTACTATTCTTTTTAAGGTTTTATTTATTTATTTATTTGACAGAGAGAGAGACAGCCAGTGAGAGAGGGAACAGAAGCGGGGGGGGGGGGGGGGGGGGGGGCGGTAGAGAAGAAGAAGCAGGCTCCCAGTGGAGCAGGGAGCCCAAAGCGGGGCTCAATCCCAGGGACGTGGGATCATGGCTCGTGGGATCACGCCC
This sequence comes from Ursus americanus, assembly GCF_024610735.1. Taxonomy (NCBI): domain Eukaryota; kingdom Metazoa; phylum Chordata; class Mammalia; order Carnivora; family Ursidae; genus Ursus; species Ursus americanus. The sequence continues at coordinate 22,666,370 of NC_142138.1, read as the reverse complement.
TGAGCCAAAGGCAGACGCTTAACGACTGAGCCACCCAGGTGCCCCCAGGCATTACTATTCTTAAAATTCCCCAGATGATTCTTACATAAAGCTGAGATTGAGAGCCATTCAAATTCTTAGGGCTTCTTTCTCACTTACTCCCAGAGAGAGACATGTTTTCCATGTTACTACTAGTTCAGGATTTCTGCATTTTTTTCTTGGATAAATGGGAATTGATAAAATATTTAAAATACCTTTTGATTAATCTGTATACAGTCTATAAGATTTCTCAATAAACACCAAACCTACTCTTCTCTGCAACTTCTCATAATTGGATGTTTTACAAAAGAGTCATACTCATTTTAGCAAAAATCCCTTTAAAAAATTACCTGGACCTGGACCCCTGAAACAAATAATATGTTATATGCTAATTTATTGAATTTAAATTTTAAAAAATTAAAAAAATTAAAAAATTAAAAATAACCTGAAATAGGAATTTTTAAAGGAGAGACAAAGTGATTTCTCCATTACCTAAGCATTTAGTACTGGATTATCAGCTAAAAATGGCAAATTTACCACTTATAAAGTGGTAAGAAATAGAAAACAAGTTAGGGGCAAAAAGGCAGATTAAAAGTATTTAAATTGTCACTGAAAATTACAAGACTACTGAGGTTACAACAAAAAATAATATTTTTTCTTTGGATTAATAGATTAATAGGGGCTTCTCATTAGAAGAATTATTTTCCTAAAACTAAATCTACACTGAGACCTGTCAAAAGAATATTCCTTTTAGAAATAGTTTTATAACAATAGATATAAAAAAAGATAATTAAAATATAATATATAAAAAAGATAATTCCATATAAAAAAAAGATAATTAAACATGAATAGAGCATTCAGTTGCAGCCTATAGTGAAATTTAATTGGCCAAATTCCTTGTTCCTTTAGTTTAATTCTCTGTGTGATACTAGCCTGGCATAGAGATGAAGAGAATGAGGTTTATAGGCCAGTTGCCAGGTTTGTACTTAGCTTTATTTCCTACTAGTTGTGACTTTGGACAAGTTATATAACTCTTTGTGCCTCAGTCTCTCTTTGAGCCTCAGTCTCTTCATCTCCTCATCGTTATCCTGTGAATAATAATAGTATGTAGTCCATAGGGTTGTTGTGTGAGTTAAATGGATTAAAATATTGAAAGAGTTAAAAATTCTCCAACATACAGTAGGCACTTAAAAAAACAAAAACAAAACCCAGCTAATACAAATATAAGCTCTATTTTTGAAATATACAGTCATATATTCCAGTCATTAAAAATAATGAGATACAGAAGTCATGTTTACATATGGCAATGATTTCTAGAATCTTAGGTAAAGTAGGACTTGCAGGTAAGTAGGGTAGGGTGAGGTGGGAGCTGGAAAGATAGGGAACAGAGAGAGAGACTTTTATGTGAGTGGAAACAGAGATTCATGCCTTGCTTGCCACTGCCCACACCATTTCTCGGTTATGTGGGCATAGGCTCTTTCAAGGCCCCACGAGGATTCTGGGAAGGTAACAGCCTCAACTCTAGCTCTCTGTGGGCAGAGTGTCACTACTGGGCTGAACATTCCTCTTCTGTTTAGCTGGAAGAGGACTCCTGTTATTGCTTATACCTGGAGAAACATGACATTCTAGAACAGGGCTTCTCAGTAGTGACTGCCCACTTGAGAGCTTTTGGAAAATATGCTGAGCCCTGCCCAGAGATCATGATTTAACTACTAGGGAAAAGTCTGGGTATCAATGTACCCTCGATGATTCTAATATACAGCTAGAAATTTGAGAAACAATTCTAGAGGCCTCTTCATTTGTCACGCCCTCTGTTACCCTCTAATAACAGCTTGTTTGCAGCTGATACATGGCAAAAGAATCTTATCTCTCCCTGACTGATATTACCTGAGTTTCAAATAGCCTGACCTTAATAGGTGTTGAAGGAACCCACATTCACTGAAATGAGAAGTCAAGAGAAATCACAGGTCACTCATATGAAGGAGGGAGACAAAAATAATCAGAACAGGTGACTCCTAATAAGGCAGATTATGGAAGAAACAGAAGAGAACTTAAGAAAATATGTATCTTAAGGACACATATAATCAGGGATTTAAAAATAAATGAAGGAATTTAAAAATATTTCTAAAGTTAAAAGGGATTTAAAAAATATTTTGGGGGGCTCCTGGGTGGCTCAGTCAGTTAAACATCCAACACTTGATTTTGGCTCAGGTTGTGATCTCAAGGTTGTGAGATCAAGCCCCGTGTCAGGCTCTGTGCTCAGCACAGTCTACTTAGGATTCTCTCTTCCTCTCCCTTTGCCCCTCCCTCTGTTCTCTCTCTCAAATAAATAAATCTTAAAAATATATATGTATTTCTAAATCAAAAATTGAGTAGGAATGAAAATAAAATACAGATGAAAACTGGATTGGTAATCTAGAAGGTTAAGTAGAGAGGCACGATCAGGATATTTGACCTGTAAATATATACTTAATACATAAATCAGGAAAGTAAGAAACATGGTAAGGAAATAGAAAAATATTAGGAAAAAATGCACTTTTTTGAAGTGCAAAATCAAGGCCCTTAGCTCTATTCCCTTTAACTCAACTAAAACAGGATATAATTTCACAGGGAATTTTCCTAAATATAACATCAAAAAAGGGAGAGGTGTAGGGGGATGAATTAAAAAAAATTTAAAAAATTTAAAATTTTAAAAAATATATATATAAGTAGCTCAAAACCAATACAATTTATAGAAAACAGATTTATGATTTTATGACAGTGAATTAACCCACCAAATTTATAATCCAAGCTTCATTCTTCATATTGTATGAGAACCTAGTGCTAGGAACTCAATTTTTATTCCTAGGTTCCTAGCCTCCCATTCCTTCTCGGCTGTTGGAAAAAATTCTCCATGGATCTCTTGTATTTCTGTACATCTTGTGAGCAGAGGCACTGGTTGCCTTTGTTCCTTCCTTCTCAAGGATTTTTGTAAAACAAACAGCCTTGAAAGAGATAGTGCTTTCCTCTGAGCAAGAGCAGACATTACTGTCCATTATAAAAAATTTGGGTTCCATAAGTTCAGGGTTCCACTCTTGTAACATAACTCACTGTATTATTGCTATTCCTATCAGTGTGAGCAACAATTAGACTTTTGTCTCTGACCCAGGAGTCTACTTCTTCACAAGCATAGATGAAACTATAGTAGGCTAACTCGTTAGCTTGTAAGTAGGGTCAAATCTTAGACCTTTCAGCACCTACTTTTAGGAAAGAAGCTTGGAAGTAGAATGACAAAAACTGTGACAACCCTCCCCCCTGTTCCAAACTGAGTGGTAAAAATAGTTTGGGCTCATTTTTCAGTGAGAAAGAGAGCACCCTTATCCAGGTCCCTGTGAACTTAGAAGGACTCTGTGTATATACCCATTTTGTCTACACCATAAGTCTATCTGTTTCTAGGTAGCAGGATTTATAATTTAGGCTATTCCTCAACTAAATTCACAAAAAAATTAATCCATGTAACAATGTTTTTAAAAAGAAATAAAACAATACGACAAGGGACTATGTGAACTAGAAAAGAAAGTCATGATCACTTGAGGACAGAGTTCATGTATAATTAATCTTATAAACCAAATATCTAGCATTAGGCTCAATTTATTTCTTATAAATCATGTTAAGTATGCATTTACTGAAAGACAAAAAATAAAAATAAAAAAACCATCATTTCCTAGTACTTCCACCAAGTTTTGACTTTCCTCTCATAAGCATACTGAACCTTTAAAAGCATTTTACAAAATTAGCATGTCTAACACCTCCCAGAAGAATGTTAAAATGACCATAATTTGAGAAATTGAAGAGAAAAAATAGGCAAAATAAAGGCACAATATCAGTAATGAGGAAGGAGCTACAACTGTGAATATAGAAGAAATTAAATAATTATAATGAGTATTAGTATAACTATGCTGCTTTGAAACATGGGTGTGTGTAATAATGAATAATCTTCTGGAAAAGTATAAATGGGGAAAGTAGTCTCAACCAGAAAATGAAAACATAAATAACTGTAGAAAATTTTGAGAAAGTAGTCAAGTAACTGTCTTTTACAAAAGCACCACCTTGAAGCTGTGTCAGAGGTCAGTTTCTTCAAGGTTTCAAAGAACTATTTAAATGGTTTCTGATCATAGACAAAGATGGAATAGTTTCAGTTCTTTTTTTTTTTTTCTTTTTTTTAGAGGGAACACAAGCAGGAGTGTGAGAGGGAGAAGCAGGCTTCCTGCCGATTGGGGAGCCCAATGCCGGGCTCGATCCCAGGACCCTGGGATCATGACCTGAGCTGAAGGCAGACACTTAATGGCTGAGCCACTCAGGCACCCCAGTTTCAGTTCTTTTTAAACAGATGTCTTTGATCCACAAGCCTGACCACAAGAACATAAAACCATTGCTGAGTCTCCCAAATACAGATTCCTTTTAAACCTAAAATAAAACATTAGCTTAATTGTTTCATTTGCCTGTTCTTGACTCAGGAACACATAACATAAAACAGTTTTATATTTCTCCAATTTCACTCTGATCACTTTTGGTTATTAAAAGCCTATCCAATTTAGTATTTTGATCCCACATACCAATTGAGGCTTTCCCTTCTCCTGTCTAGCCAGTCTACTAACACTACAGGAGCTGAAGTGGCAAAGGAGTATGGCCAGTGAGTGGGAGGTAGGTGTAGTCTTCCTAGCACACCTCCCCTTCTTCCTTCTTCTAATCTTTTTTTGCTTCTGGTATGAGACAGGTGTTGTGCTAGAGCCAGCTCCTACCAATTTGTTAGAACTGACTGTTGAATTTTCAGGAATTTTATGAGATGGTTAAGTTATTTTTAAAAATTAAACTATGTAAGCTAAAAATTCAATGACAACAAAAACAAAGACAATAAAAAACTCATCCCTTTCAAATTATTTTACTACATTTTACTATTATCTGTGGTTGAAATCATTTACATCTATTGTATCCATATGGTGGAACTATTATATAATATCATGTTACTACACATTTCTTTTCAATTCCTCATTCAGTGATGTCCAGCAGTAGCTTGAAATCAACCATGGGTGTATTTACACCACAGAAATTGGCAAACACTACAAACAGGGGGCTCGATTTGTTATTTGTCTAGACTTAAGAAAGTGGGGGAGAAAATGTTAATGAAGATTAAACTTAAAATTTGTCTTGCCTGTAACCATTATTACTCTGAATAACACACAAAATTGAGGATATAGTCTAGTAGTCAAAAATTATTATCTGGCTCAGCAAAAAAGTAGCTTATGTCATTGATGAATGGGTGAAGTTCCAACATATGTCTTTGTCGTTTCACTTTCATGTTATTCTTTAAGGTAAATGAAAATGTCAATCAACATTCGTGTTGGAACTACACTTGGAGAAAAGGTGATTAAATATTTACCAGCACCACACCCCCCTGCCTCCACCCCTGTATGGGAGTAAGAGAGGAGGGAGAAGGAAAGGACAATGCTTCTTACTTACCTAGCTAGTGCTACCATCTTCTTTCTCATTTGTCATCTTCTAGCCAACTCTAGTCAAAAAGAGCCTTCCTGGTGAAATGGGTGAAGATGGTCATAAGATAGAAACTTCAGGTTTATAAGATAAATAAGTCCTGCAGATGTAATGTACAGCATGATGACTACAGTCAACAATATTGCATTGCATACTTGAAAGTTGCTAAGGGAGTAGTTCTTTAAAGTTCTTATCATAAGAAAGAAAAGCTTGTAACTATATATGGTGATGGATATTAACTAGACTTATTGTGGTGATCATTTCACAATATATACATATATCAAATAATTATATTGTACACATAAATACAATGTTATAGGTCAAATATATCTCAATTAAAAAAAAAGCTTTTGCTGTGTGCTTATATAGTAAGCACTGTGTTAGGCATTTAGTGGTGGTGTGGGAGGTGGTGTTTATCCCAAGGGAGGAGGAGCCTCAGAATTTCTTTATTTGACATAGTGCTTGCCCTCAAAAAATTGCAATCCTTACAGTTGCAAGAAGAAGAAGACAAAAAAGAACCTAACTTTAAGGAGGTCCAGGTGACAGTTCTTCAGACAGACCAGTTCCCTAACCAAGGAGAGCCTCCTTCAGGCACACCTCTTCAATTCATCCTCAACTCTTCCACTCTCCAGTATATGTCACAATCTCATTTGCGAAGGATCACTAGCTTGGCAGTCATCAATCTTCGTGGGGTACCGGCAAAATGGCCCAAGCCTAGTTACAACCTCAATGTCCATTTTCTCCCTCAGAATTTCAAGCTTCCTTGCCGTGCCAAACAATGGGATGCAGTGTGCTCACATTTCTCCTCCCTGCCTCACCCTCCAAATTTGTTTTTATATGGCCAGACATAGGGCAAATCAGCAAGTGTGCTAACAGGTGTGCAGCTGAGGAATGAGATGGCAGACTTTACCTTTTGTAGGAGTCAGTCTTTATAAGTGATTCCTTAGGAAACCCCAAGCATCCTGCTCCCTTCAACACTGAAAAGAGAAGGAAAAGCCACAGCAGACCCTATAAGGTCAGTGACATAATTCTGATATGGCCCTCTACCCCACTACATTTTTCTGCTACTTGGGAGAAGAGGGGAATGTCTAGACCCAAATATTGGTGGGTCTTTGTAGAATACAAGCTATTTATTGTTCCTTTTTACTTAGCTGTGGGTAAAAAATCATCTGGTCACCCACTCTAAAACAACCGAATAAGTGCCTTTCAATAACTTCCTGTATTAACAAAGTAGAATCTAACACTATATTAAATCAATATTACTCTACTATGACTAAGTGGAGTAAATTTCAGGAATAATAAAAAGTACTACTCATTGACCTCTCACTATGTTACAAACATTTGCTAAGCACTTTCTAAACTTTATTTTATGTAATTCTTATACTAACCCTATAAGGTAGATATTACCCACATTTAGTCTATTAAGGACTGAGATTCAGAGGAAATCAATATTCTGCAGAAGTTCACGTAGAGTCAGATGCAAGGTAAGATCCAACTCCAAAGCCTACGCTCTTTAGTTCACCATAAGGAAATTCATATCCAAACACCTCTATATATTCTGCAAGTGTATTTGAAAAATGACTTAGTAAGATAAGGCTAAAAAAATGATCTCCTTAACAAGACTGTAGAGCCACCATCATCCTTAGGGTGGAACACTTGACACATTCCCACTTAAATTAGAAGCAGAAGGATGCCCATTCTCACTATACTGCACTATCCTAGAAGTGCTTGCCAATGATATTAAATAAGAACATAAGACAAAAATATAAATGTTTTGAAAAGAACAGATAAATTATTATATGAATGATTGTCTACTGAAAAACCCAAAAAGAATATACTAAAATCTCATTGGAAATTTTAAGATTATAAGAAAGTTTAACAAAAGTTTCCCAGAACAATTTGTGCGTTCAACATGTTTATTACACATGTGCCATGTGCCAGTCACTGTTCTAGGTACTGGGTATACAACAGTGAACAAAACAAACTCTGCCCTCAATTTACATTTTAGGATAAGGTGAGGAGAAAATATTAAACTAAATGAACAAATGAATATATAATATAAATCCATTAGTGATAAATACTATGAAGAAAAATATATTACATTAAAGGAATTAAGATTGATAGGGATTACTATTTTAGATAGAGAAGGGGACAGAAAAGACCTTTCTAGAGAAAAGGAAATTTGAGTAGAGTCTTAACAAAATTCTCTTATAACTTAAGGAAGTAACCCTTGGCAGTAGTGGGGGGAAGAATATTACAGGCAGAGGGATGAGCAAAAACCAAGGTCCTTAAGTGGGAGCTTAAGCTCCTTTCTCCTTAAACCAAAGAGCTGGAAAATTCACTCTGCTTTTATGTGGAGGTGAGGGGGTGGGTGCACAGAGAGAGCCCTGGAGGGGCATTCAATGGAAGTTCCTCTACTTAGAACCATGAGCAATGGGGAGGCAGTTTCTGTCTTGGAGTGGGAATTTTGAACTTTATTTGAGTCTAGTAGGAAACAATTGGAGGGACATGCTAATCACATTTATATTTTATGGGTGCCACCATGGTTGTACTGGGAATAGACTGTAGGGGATGAGTGATAACAAAGAGAGCCAATAGAAGGCAAGAGATACATGGAAGTAGCTCAGATGGGAGATGAAGTTGTCTTGGACTGGGGTAGAAGTAACAAGGAAAGAAGTAGTTGGATTTGGGACGTGTTTCAAAGAAAGATCCAGTGCGATCTGGCAACAGTTGGGAATGAAGAATGAGAGAAAGAGAAATCAAAGATATTGTCAAGTTTTTGGCCTAAGCCTCTGGTTAAATGGAGTTGGAGAAGCCTCAAAGAGGAACAGATTGGGAAGGAAACAAAAGCAAGGATTTGGTTTTGAACGTGTTAAGTTTGAGATGCCTATAATATACCTAACTGCAGAAGACATGTAGCAGTTGGATATATAAATCTGGAGCTCAGGGAAGAGTTTGAGGGATTATAAATTATAAATTATAATTATAAACCCGGGAGACATCAGTCTATAGATAATATGTAAAGATGTGAGATTAGATATCAACTGAAGGTGAGTGTCTGAGGTTGGATGAATGAGTCACAGGTTATTCCAGCATTTAGTGGTCAGAAATATGAATTATGTAATATTTTATTATTATTTGTTAATTACTTTATTAACTTTATTACATACCATCAATGTCAGTTAAAGGATTTAGTGGATGAAATTTCCTTTACAATAAATAAATGCTGTCATCCTATCTGGTCTACTATTTTGGTATCTGAACTGACTGTAACTCTGTGTCCCATGACTTTAACTCAGGTCTGACAATGTCGTCAATATCTCATTTAATGAATTTCCAGCATATTTTTAAAGGGTTAATCAGCTTGTGAATTATAGTTTCCTAGAGTGCCCTCAATCCTATGACAATACAGCTTCCTGTCTGTACTTCAAGTGATTATCACTAATATTTTCAGCTCTGGCTTAGTCCCATCCTTTTACACTTTGTATTGTAATATTATTAACACAACATCTATTCTATATAACTGGGACTTAACCACATTTGTCTGAATTTATTTTTTAGATTAGTTTCATAGATTTTTTTCTGATTATTTTGATTTGGATTAATTTTATTTTTTCTAGATATGTCTGCTTCAAAAATGAACCTGAACCTAGTAAGAGTGATTTTGAAAAGTTAAATTTAAGACTACACTTTGCACCAACAAATATAAAAAATCAAGAAAGCAAGTCAACAGGTAATGCTTTGTGTAACATATTTACTTCTCCTTTAATTTATTAATGAGTGCTTTTATTATAGACTTTATTATTTATTAATACGTATTTTAAAAGTTCTTGATGATTTGATGTCTCTGTTGAAAGAAATTGCTTGAAAGTATAGGGCTTATAACTATAGTGTGAAAGATTTCAGTGAGCCAAAAAGAAGAATTTCCTAAGAGGAAGAAGTGTTCAATATCAAAATGGGCAATTTATACAAATTATGCAAATTTATACAAATCATGAGATCATGACCAGAGCCAGGGTCAGATGCTCAACTGACTGAGCCACCCATGTGCCCCTTAGCTCATTTTAAAAGTAGGTTTTTGTCCTTTTCTGATTGATTTCTTTATATATTCTGGTCACTAATTTTTTGTTGGTTTTATGTATTGTGAATATCTTCCCTTTTCTCCTGTTTTGTTTTGTTTTGTTTTTCACTCTATGGTGTCTTTTTGATGAACAGAAATTCTTTGACTTTAATAAAGTCAAATATACCAAATCTTTCCCCATTTGATTAGTACTTTTTGTTCCATATTTAAGAAATGTTTCCCTACTCTGTGGTCATGAAGACCTTCTCCTATTTATCTTATAAAAGACTTTAGTTCTTCCTTTTACATTTAGGAATTAAATTTTGAGAGAGGTAAGGGTCAAATTTAATTTTTTAATGTGGATATAGTTATCTCAGCAAGTAATTTAAAAGGCTATTCTTTCCCTAATTCTCTGGACTCTTTGCTCTGGAGCTCTTATTCTATTTCATTATCTATTTATCATTAATACTATACCACATTAGTTTATGTAGCTTAAAATAACCCTTGAATCTGGTAGAGCAAGTCTTCCAGCTTTCGTCTCCAAGAATATCTTGGATATTTTATATTTTCCAGTATGATTTTTTCTCTTATCCATTGGTTATTTAGAAGTATATGTTTCCACTCAAAAAATTTAAGGTTTTTCTTTTTCTTTTTTTTAAAGATTTTATTTATTTGTCAGAGAGAGCAAGCGCAAGCAGGAGGAGCAGTAGGCAGAGGGAGAAGCAGGGTCCCTGCTGAGCAGGCAGCCTGATGGGGAACTCGATCCCAGGATCCTGGGATCATTACCTGAGCTCAAGGCAGGCTTATAACCTATTGAGCCATCTAGGCATCCCTATTTGAGGCTCTTCCAATTATCTTTTGACTATAGCTTTTTAGCACAATTACATGGTTGAGGATACACTCCACATGATTTCAGTCCTATGTAATTAGTTAATGTGTGTTATCACTCAATATATGGTTAATTGTTGTAAATGCTCTGTATGTGCTTGAAAATAATGTATGTCCTGCAGTACTTGAGTACAGTCTTCTGCATATGGCTTTTAGGTCAAATTTGTTCCCTGTATTTTTCCACTCTTTTATATCCTTATTGATTTTTCTGTTTGCTCTTCTGTCAGTTAGTGAGAAATTTCAGACTTGCATTCTTCCTTGTAGTGTCAAATTTTGCTTTATAGATTTTTAATATAGTTTAGGTGATGTTATCAATTACATAAAATTTAAAATCATTATGTTTCTCAAACTGAGGGCCTCAGAGGGGAGGGGGGGTGGGGGAATGGGATAGGCTGGTGATGGGTAGTAAGGAGGGCACGTATTGCATGGTGCACTGGGTGTTATACACAACTAATGAATCATCGAGCCTTACATCGGAAACCGGGGATGTACTATATGGTGACTAACATAATATAATAAAAAATCATTAAAAAAAATAAATAAATAAAATCATTATGTTTCTAGTGAATTGAACCCTTTTTCATTATAAAGGGATTGTCTTAGCTATCCAATATTACTGTAGTTGTCCCAGGTTTCTTTTGGCTACCATTGCATAGTATATCCTTTTCCATCATTTTATTACCTTCTTACAACATTGTAATCTAGATTTATCTCTTATAAATATCATATTATTAAATTTAAAAATACCGTGGTAAGCTTTGTCCCTGAAATGGAGCACTTAGTCCATTTACACTTAATGTAATTACTGATATCTTTGGATTTGATTTTGCCATCTTATTTTGTTCTTTATTTGCCCTGTTGATTCTATACTTCTTTTTCTGTCTTCTTATGTTTTCTCTATGATTGAATTATTTTAAGTTTCACTTTTCCCCTTTATTAATTTGGAAGTTATATACTCTGTTTTTATTCTTTAAATGATTACCCTATGTAACCTTTTAAAATCTATTATTACCCTCATTCTGGACAATAAAAAGATCTTAGAAACCTTCAATTATTTCACTGACATCTGACTTTTTATTTTATTGTTAAAATCCAGAGTCTTAACTAAATATTATCTAAATCAGACATGGGTAAGACTCACCTCCCAATGCAAAATTCCTCTCTACCTGTAAACTTCTGGAACCAAACAATATATGTACTTGCAAAATGCAAAGTTCAGACAAACACAGGATAGGCGTTCTCATTCCAAAAGGGAGAAATAGAAAAGAAAGACCTTTCTTGCTAAGGTCTAAAACTTAGCAAGGTGAACTTCATAAGATTTTAAGGGTCAGGAATACTTCTCTTTGGCTCCATACTCTGCCTTCTGGACCCACTGGGGCAGAGGTCCTGCCTCCACAGCTGTGCCATGTAGGGGTCATGCCTCCAAGGCTCTGGGATGCCCCATCCCAAAGGCTTTCAGTGAAGGTTGTCTGGCCTGTTGACACTGAGACAATGGCAACCCCATTTGAAACTGAGGAGGTAGCTCTGATGATTTTTGAATTGCCTTCAGGGTCATTCTTCCTTTGTCTTGAAGAATAGCATATATTTGCAGTGAATAGCTCTGTGGCCCTATTCTGTAACCCCAAGAAGTCAAACAGACTTCATTCATTTTGTCCCATCTCTATCCCCTTCAGTTCAAACTGACAGTGTCACTGTTGGGATATCTGATTAGGTCTGTGATTCACACCCATACCAATCTCCTTATCAAATAGTCATTCTACCACACTCCTAGTATTCTCTTTTGAACATGAACACGCTGAAAAGTTTCTTATTTTTAGTAATATGAACAGGCTGAAAAATTTCCAAATCCTTAAGCTCTGATTTCTTTTTTTGCTTAACAGTTCAGTCTTCCAATTCACTTCTCTCTTCTTGCATTTTACTACAAGCAGTCAGGAGGAACACACCACTCCTTCCATGCTTTGCTAAGAATTGTCAGCTAAATATCCAGTTTCATCACTCATAAGTTCTACCTTTCACAAAACACTAGAATACAAACATAATTCAGCCAAGTTCTTTGTCACTTTATAGTGAGGATAGCCTTTTCTCCATTGTTTTACAATAATTTCCTAATTTCTGTGAGACCTCATCAGAATGGCTTTTACCATCCATATGTGTACCAACATTTCTGTACCCAAATGTGTATTCTCTAAGAAGATGGAAGAATCTTAGGAAATTCTCACCAGAGCCCCCTTTAAAATCCCTTCATGGAAATAGTGGCCTTTTCTACTATGTACCTCGAAACCCTTCCAGCTTCTACTTATTACCCAGTTGCAAAGCCACTTCCCTATTTTTTAGTTACAGCAGCACCCCATTCTCTGTGTCAATTTCTTTCTTAGTCAGTTCAGGCTGCTATAACTAATTACTATAGATTGGGTGGTTTAAACAACAAATATCTCACAATTCTGGAGGCTAGGAGTCTGAGATCAGGGTGCTAGTATGGTCAGGTTCTGGTTAGAACCCTCTTCCTGATTTGCAAACAGCTGTTTTCTTGCCTGTGTCCTTACATGGTGTAGAGAGAGATTATCTCTTTCATGTCTTTTCCTGTGAGAGCATTAATCCCATCACAGGGGCTTCACTCTCATTACCTCATCTAAACTCATTACCTCCCAAAGGCCTTACCTCCAAATATCATCACACTGAGGATTAGAGCTTCAACATATAAATTTCGGGAGGAAAACAAACATTCAGCCCACAGCAACTACCCTATCTAAATTATACCTCCCTCTGTTATTCTCCCTCACCAAAATCTATTCATTTCTGTCATAGCATGTATCTTAATTTATAATTATTCACTCCTTTGTTTCACATGTTTATTTTCTCTATTATCCACTAAAATGTATGCATCATTGGGCAGGAATCACAATTACAGAGTCCAACACCAGTGCTTAGCATATAATAGGTGATAGTAAATAATTGTTGATTGAATGAATGCCAGATACTATTGTTTCATCTATCATCTCATTTAACCCTCACAGCATTCCTCTAAGGTAAGTACCATTATTTCCCCTTAACAGATGAGAAAACTAAGGCTCACAGAAGTTAAAGAACTTAACCTAAGACTACAGGACTTACAAACACAGAAGTTAAAGAACTTAACCTAAGACTACAGGACTTAAAAAAGCAGGTTTTGGTCCCAGGCTACCCAAATCCAAAATTTGTATGCTTGAGCTGACACCATACCTACCTTAAGAAAATCCATTAGAGAATAATCCAGATTAATAAAGAATTAGAGCTGGGGGGGATTCAGGTTGAGGGGAATATTTCTCTCTTCAAAGGAATGATGAATGAAAAGATCCCTTTAATTATTGTGATTCCATTTTATTTAGAAATCCATTTTCCCCCTGAAGGTACATACCACTTTGTTGTGTGTTCTGAGGTCATAGTTTCCTGTGAAGTAGCCAGAAGTAAATAATCAAAAGTTGTATTCTGTTAATAGAAACTCACTTTTAAAGCAAATTAGAATATATTTAGCTCTGAAAATGTAAATGTAATGCATACGTAAGCACCTAAGTTTATCAAATTACATTTCTAAAAAGTTTACTACAAGTAGAAAAATAGTTTATTAATAGTTAAATTAGAAGTAATCTAATAGTATGGAAATATCATTTATGTTTGGATTTGTTTCTTTAGAGCCAGTGAAAGAAAATCTGAAATCAAGATCTTTTAGACCTTTTCTTTATCTTAAGGATACAGTTAAGGTAGGTTTAATTTGTCCATTTAACAATTACTTGATAGAAATTCAGATTAGCATTAGCAATTCTATAAGTCCCAAATTCAAATGTATTTTAGGGTTCAAAACATAAAATTTTAAAGCGATTTCATCTTTGATATTACTAAAACTTTATGTACAGAGATAATACAGAAAATAACATATTTGCTTGACAGTCCATATAGCAGAAATTATTTATTGAGTGTGATAAGGAAAAGCGGTTATCGTAAAGTCAGTTAAAACAGGACATCATAAAAAACTCTGCATGCATAACTTAAATATTTAATTTTAATTTAAAATATGAAAATATGCACCCATTTGTAATATTTTCATGTGTAGCCAAGACAATTTTTTTTAGCATGCTGTGGTTATAATTACAGTAACAATTACCATAAACACGCTTGGGACCAACAATACTGACTCTTTTTTGTTGTTGTTGAAGTATAATTGAAGTATTGAAGTGTAATACATAATGTTACATTAGCTTTGGGTGTACAACATAGTGATTTGACAACAGTATTGACTCTTGATAACCATTTGAGCAGAGGTTCATGGGCATCCTGAAAAGTAGTTGACTAGCCTTGAGCATTGAGCATGCCTTGGATATTATTCATTAAGTTTTATCAGGAGAATAGAAAGAGAAGTTAACCAGAGAATCAGCTAGGGAAAGTCATTAAAAGAGTTTCTTAGGTATTAATTAATTTATTATTAGCCCTGATTATTGCTAACATGAAGAATGAAACATGAAGAAATATATACTTTTGACCATAACTAATGACATTATAATTTTTGTTGCATATTGCCACCTTTTATAATTTTAAAGAAGATTTACAGCATCCACTGTCCGGACTCTTTTATCCTCAACTACATGTTTGTTTAGGTTCATGTTTACTAAAAATCTTTCAAGAAATATATATTGTAATATTACAAGTTTACTCATAATAATAAATTTATTAGCATCTTTTAGAAAAACATGCAACATTTTAATTTTCAAAAAACAAATTGAAATATTCATATGAATTTTAAAAATTAAATAATACAGAAAAGTTAATAAGAACACAAAGCACTTCCATCCCATACTTATTGTTCTAATTTCCCCTTTTCAAAGGTAACCACATTTAACTTTTAGGGAGTTTTAATTTCTCTTATGATTAACTCTATAATTTTAAAGAATGAGTTTCTACTACTATTTTTTATTTATCCACTTTAAATATTATCTACTGAATAATCAGAAAACATATTTGAATTAGCTTCTTTACACTGCTCTACACTTCACTTCTCCTGGTTTTTTCTTCTGAATCTTTGATAGTTACTTTTTTGCTTTCTCTATTGTTAACTTTTGTACCTATAAATTCAATACCTAAATGTTTTTTCTTCTGTATCAACTTTAATCACTAACTCCTGATTCCCGTTTACGTAAGATGAAGATTTTAACAGTCCTTTTCTCCCACTCTCCTCCACATCTTCTTCCCCAAATCAAGTATATCTTTACTTTACAATTACATTATTGACCTCAATAATGTAATTCATATTCAATATGAATGTATATTCAACTTTGCAACTCTGATTAAGCCCTTATGTTTTGTCTATAGCTTAATTCTAAAACCCAAAACTATAAATAGTATCTATGTTACTATAACGTTGTAAATAATCATTCATTGTAGAACAAAGTAATGTGCTAGGATTATAGTTCTTCTCAATGGGTAAAATGTAAAAACAATGGCTCCCTTTTCTTATTCTCCATCAGTTACTCAAAAAGTAATTGCCATAGGTTTGTCTGCCTCATATTGAGACCTTGACTGTCTTGTACACTTTTGTATTTTTTCCTGAATATTCTAGTTGCCTTCCTTTTTTTCTTGTGGAGAAGGATAATAATAGCAAACATCTATATAGTACTTACAGTACTTCTATAGTATGCAAATGCATATATATGTGTATATATATGTGTGTGTGTATAATTTACATCCCCAACAACTCAATGAAGTAAGTACTATTTTTATTTCTATTTTATAGATGAGAAAATAGAGGTACAAAGAAGACAAGTAATTTGGCTGAGATCAAATTATAAAAAACAGAGCTAGGAAGAACCCAATAGGCTGATACATGCTCTTTACCTCTAAGATATGCAGCCTCTGAAAAAGAGGCATGTAACTTTCTCATTATATGTGGATATGGTCAAGCTTCCTTATTTGTTTTCTCTATTGAGTAGAATCCATTCCAGTCTTCTTGGAGGAATTGTTCTTTGGAGCTCAGTGACTTTTTGTTCTAAATTTGACCATTACCTTTAAGCCTGCTCTGCAGTTGTCACTGGGTCATTCCATTCCTGCTGTAGTTGCCAGATTCTAGTAGTCCATGTCTTATTTCTTCTTGGATTTCATCTTTATTTTCCTAGAATGTGTCTTCAAGAAACTTCCCTAGAAATGGCATGTATTTATTTTTCCCATATGAATGGTAGTTTAGCTGAGTAGAATTATATGTTTAAAAGCATTTTTTCCCTAAACTTTGATGACATTGCTCCACTGTCCTATGCCATCCAATGGTGCTAATGAAAAGCTCTCAGTCTTCTGTAAGTGATCTTACCTTTTTCCTCTGGAAACTTCTACGATCTTCTCTTTATTAATGTTGTTTTGTTTTTTTTTCAAAGATTTTATTTATTTATTCGACAGAGATAGAAACAGCCAGCGAGAGAGGGAACACAAGCAGGGGGAGTGGGAGAGGAAGAAACAGGCTCATAGCGGAGGAACCTGATGTGGGGCTCGATCCCACAACGCCGGGATCACGCCCTGAGCCGAAGGCAGACGCTTAACCGCTGTGCCACCCAGGCGCCCCTATTAATGTTGTTTTGAAATGTTTTGAGGATATGTCTGAGTGTGGCAATTTACTTCAATTCATCCTGTTCAGTGTTCAATAGACTCCACCGTAAAGTCAAATATCTTTCTTTAGTTCTTAAAAAATGTCTTTCTGTTATTTCTTTTCCAATTTCCTTTCCACTATTTTCTCTGTTCTCTAGTGGTCAGATACTAGATTTCTTCGGCTAATCGTCTATATTGCTATTCTCTATTATTTTTTTTTGTCTCTGAAAATTTCCCCTTTATTCTGGTCCTTTTACTTCATTTTGGTTTGGTAATGATATTTTAAATTTCTTTCTTGTTCTTAGTTGTTGTTTTTCTCTTTTCATAGTCTCCCGTTATATTTGTTCTCAACATTTCTGAGGTTATTAGAGTTCATTTTCTTCAGCTATTTTCTGTTTCTTAAATTATCTCTTTTCTGGTGTCAGTGTTCCTTTTGTTTATCATTATAGATATTTTTGAAGTTATTGATTTTTATTATATCTGATAAACCTTCACTTGTTCATATTTAAGAATGGAGATACAGGTTAATCTTTCAATGAAACTGCCATTAATTTTATAAATAAGTATCTCTCTAGAATTGAGAGCCAACTCTTCTGTGTATACATCAGAATTCTCAACCAGCTCTCTTTACTTTAGCATAAGAGGGCAAATGAGCAGGTAATTTGTCTGGTAGTTTGTCTTTCGGATGCTAACCTGAAGAGAGTTTCACTCTGGGAATGACACTCACATTAGCAATAAGTTTATTAGCAGGAGAGCACTTATTTTATCCTGGGATTAATTAAATACAATTTCCTATAACTTTGTATATGGGCTAGGCTGAGTAAGAAAGGGGGGAAGTGGCAACTGGTTCAGAAATTCCATAGAATTTCAGTTAACCTGCCTCTTTACAGCTTTTGTTTTTGTTCTCACTCTAAATATCTGCCAACTCTAAGCCTGGAGTTTCATCAGAAAATTATTTTAATAGCTGCAAGATTTAAAATACAATTGAGAAATTCAATAACCATCATTGATAAAACTACAGAAAATACTTGCTGAATATGATAAAGAATATCAGCATAGTTTTAAAAATTATACCTATATAAAACCAATAACCAATTTCATATTAATGATAATACATTAGTCTATGGCATGGCAAGAGTGACACTTATCACCATTATTATTTATAAATAATATTGTATTGTTACAATGCAGTATTGAGCAATGCAATAGGAAAAGATAATGAAAGTAGTAAAAGCTCTGAAGAATTCTGATGCGGTATGGCTGAGTAAGCCCCTATTATACCACCTTGTCTCAGACAATGACTATATACTCTAGACATGATACTCAGAACACACACACACACATACACACACACAAATTACCTGAAGACCCTAGAGAGTAAACAAAAGAAGGTGACAAAGAAAAAGCATAGAAACTTGTAATAACTGACTTGCATGGAGCAAAGTTGCTATTTTTATGGCTTTTAGCTTGAAGGGTGGATAAAGTTGGCACTATATGGGGCATCTAAAACTCCAATAGAAAGCTTAAGTATTTTTCTATCCAGAAGAGCCAGAGAGCAATGTTCAGGGCAACCCAAGCTTCTAGAAAGTGAGGGTTTACTAATAGAAGAGAGCCAAAGATGGTAGCCCCTATCCAAGTCTCTCATTAACCCCTAAACCATGCATGTTTAGCAAGACTGCGATCAGCCCAGCTAAGGATACAACAACTGAACTGAAATTGGAGCTGCTGCTCCAGAGACAGAGTGTATTTGGAACCTGACCAGGTTAATTGTTAAAATAACAACATCAGTAATCTTGTAGGGATAGAGTAGATTCACCAAAGTCTCCCTCTACATTAGAGCCAATCTGAGACACTAACCTAGGAAAAGCAAGATCACTTTTTCCAGTTCTCCCCTTTTACTCAGAAATATTCTACTGTATCTTCTCTATGTATGAGTAAAGTTTCTGCTTAAACCAAGAGGGCTTTTTTTTTTTTGGCTCGGTATTTGAACTTTAGACCTTCCCTGCATTTGGAGAAATAAATTTTATATGTGAATATAATGGAGACAAAGAAAATAAAAGGTAGCAAAAAGTGTGAACATAGTCCAATTTTTTAATTTCTGTAGATTCGTTTCCTCCTCTATAAAGTGTTATTAACATCCACATCATAGGGGTTTTTTTGAGGATTAAGTAAACATTATGTTTGGAAGTATTTAAAGAACAAGCCAGCTGTTAGTTATCATAATTAGATATGCCAAGGGTGAATAATCAAATTTAAATTGTTTATCAATATACCTGGAAAGGAATAATTTCTAAGATAGTTTTCCATTTTTCCTGATGTTCAGATGAAGAGTGCTAACCCTTTGCATGGTCTATACCTATAGAATACACAAGCATGTAGAAGAACACTGGGTCCTACAATCATTTCTCCTGCACCCAGGATTCAGTCCAGTGCATACAAGAAGGAAAAAGACTCTGCTTCATTTGCAGGTATATATTTTGCAGTTTTATATTGAAATAGCTGAAAATTAACTGCATCGAACTTTAAGATATAAGCATTAAGAAATACTTTAACCAAAGAATATCAGTATCTGATCATATTACCACATTATTTCTCCACTTAATAACATCTGAATAATCTCTATTACAAAAATGGTAAAATCTAGATTCGTTGGTATGGTATATAAGATGTTTCCAGCCTTTTATTCTGTCTCTTTATCCTTACTGATTCTAGTCACAATCTGTTCCAACTACTGTGTAATTTGATCCATTCTGGTCTCTATGCTCAGAACATACTTCTCCACCTGATAGATTCTTATTCATTTTTAATATTTGGGACACTTACAGCTGTAATTAAAATAAAATCTGACTATATATGGCTCAAACCTCAAAGATATTTATTTATTTATTTAAAAGATTTTATTCATTTATTTGACAGAGAGAGAGAGAGGAAGAGAGGGAACAAGCAGGGAGAGTGGGAGAGGGAGAAGCAGGGCAGGGAGCCTGATGCGGGGCTCGATGTGGGGCTCTATCCCAGGGTCCTGTGATCATGACCTGAGCCAAAGGCAGACGCTTAAATGACTGAGCCACGCAGGCATCCCAAAGTTACTTATAATCTGAAATAACAAGACGTCTATCAGTAAGGCAGTTCCAGGCTTGGTTAATTCAGGGCTTGATGAGATATATCCAGTCCCTCCATCTTTCCTCAAGTTTCTTAAAAAGTAGCCTGTCCTTCCAGCCCTACTCTATGGTATGGTGCCTACTATTCAAGATAACTTGTATGGGTAACAACATCCACCGAAGAAGAGAAAAGCTCTTTGGCCCTTTGTAAAATGAGGACAATGCCCCCCAAAGCACTCCAGCAGACAACCCCTGGTGTCTCCTTGGCTAGAATAGCTTAATGCACCCATATCTAAACCAGTATATCATTATCAGCTTAGATAAGTTTTTCCAACTTTTAACATGATACATATAAGATATATAATAATATATAGAGTAATGTATTAATAATTAATATGATATAGAAATATTTTATTATAATTATATATAACCATATATATGATATATAGGGAGAGCAGAAGATTCAGCTTCATGGTGTCCTAATTGTCTTTTTCTCTGTTAGCTGAACTTGATTGGAGTATTTTAGTGTTTTGTACAGTTACTACGAAGGACACATGTAATACACTGCATTCTATTCTATTTCATATTTTTAAATGTTGGTCAAAAGATGCTAAATTAATTTAGTGTCTAAATGGATGGGTTATAGCTCACATTTTGAAAAGCACAGGCTGAGATCATTTAAAGATTCACTTCCTTGAGTTAGGAAGGAGCCCAGCCTCCTGTGAAAGACATGGTTCTTTGGAGAAAGATGAATAAAATCAAAGTTCTATTAGCATAAAAGGGGGAAAGGAGACTGTTAAGTAGGCAACCCTCAGGCTGAACCAGATTTTAGAGTTGTGAATGGGGCTCCCCTGCCAGGGAAATACTGGGCATATGGCAGTCCAGTCATCATGCCCTGAAGTGGTTTAACTTAGTTCCTGGCTACCCAGTTGGCCCTGGGAAGGAGTGATTTTTCACAAGCCAGCGAACCTCAGCCCAGCCCCTTGTTTCAAGCAGTGGACCTGTCTCTTACGTGCCTTTCCCATTTCTGTAAGTGGCATCTACCCAATCACCGAGGTTAAAACCTAGAAATAATTCTTGATTACTCTATTTCTCATATCCATCCACCAGTCAGTATAGTTGGATCAACCTCCAAAATATAATGTGAAGCCAGCCCTTACCCAGCCCTCCCTCTGCTACAATCCTTGTCTAACCCACCAACATGTCTCATCTAGAGAACAGCAACAACCTTCTAATTGGTCACTCCATTGCTACTGTTGCCATCCACATGCCTCCATACCCCCACAGACTATCCATCTCAGAACAGGCAGAGTGATGTTCCTAAAGCATAAATCAAACTTCTTTCTTATTCTGCTTAAAACCCTCTAAATGATCTCTGTTATAACCAGAATAATGTCTTAAGTTATCTCTATGGCTTATGTGCCTTTATATGATTTGGCCCCTGCTACCTGTCTCATCTCATCTTTCTCCACTCTCCTCCTCATTCACTACACTCCAGCAATATTGGCCTTTCAGTTCCTTCACCATTCCCAGCTGATTTCACACTGAGACCTTAACACTTGCTGTTTCTCTGCCTAGTAGTGTGTTTGCCCAAAGCTTCAACTGGTTACGTCTTTCTCAGACTTCAACTCAAATACCCTTCCTGAGAGAGGTCTCTATAGCCACCATAGGTGAGGTACCGTGTTTATTTGTTTTCATAATACTTACAAGTGGTTGCAATTATTTTATGTATTTATTTGTTGGCTTATTTGCTTGTTTATTGACTGTTTCCGTTTGCTGGAATAGAGCTTCTATGGTAAACTGTTATGCTGAAATATTGATCCTTCAGCTTTCAAGACTGCTGGGTTGGCCTTATGTCAGTCTGGCTACAGAGTGTACTCAAGTGTTCATCCCAGTGTACTACATAAAGAATATTAATTAAAATGTTTGCCATGGGGCACCTGGGTGACTCAGTCAGTTAAGCATCTGACTTCAGGTCAGGTCATGATCTTGAGGTCCTGGGATTGAGTCCTGAGTCAAGTCAGGCTCCCTGCTCAGTGGGGAGTCTGCTCCTCTCTCTTTATCCGTGTCCCTCTGCCCCCCACCTCTGCACACTCTCTCTTTGAAATAAATGAATAAAATCTTTAAATAAAAATAAAAAATAAAATGTTTGCCATAATGTGGAAAATGTTGGGAAGCACTGAACTAAAATACAAACTACTTGAGGACAAGAGAAAAGTTGAATTTACTGCTAATAGTATATGTATCTGGAAATAGTAAGAAAGTAGGGAAATGCTGGAGTGTCCACTGAGCATATTTGGAAGAGTTCAACCCTGGATATCTCCTTCATGCCAGATGGCAAGATCTGCTTGACCTTTGCTAACTATAACCTCCCTCTATCAACGGTGTTTAACCATCTGAGGCTTTCTACTGGCTAATAATGACTTCACATGTTGAAAAGATTTAAAAATTTGGGAATGTCTTTCTTCCACAAAAATCTCCAAGGCCAGTTTTATGTTTGATTTGTCTTAGCCAAACATTAGATCCTTGACCTCAGTCTTTTCCAGTTCTGTCTTGTTCACTTAAGTTCTTACTTAAAAGAAAGAAGTTCTTATTGAATAGCTACTACAGATCAAGCACTAAACCAGGTGCTTTCCATTGTTATTTTACATTGTAAAATATTTTATACAAGATATTTTCTAAATGCCATGATATGTGTGTGCCTTTTATGAAAATCTTTTATAATTTCAGCTCAAACGGAAAAAAAACCTGGGGAATCATTTGATTTGGCTGGTCACTTAGAAGATTATGTCAATAAAAGGTAATTTATTTTAACATTTTCATATTTTATTGTGTTCAATGATGTTTCTAATAGGAAGAGTTCTGCCTTTTATTTTTTAGTAGACCAGAATGGATTTCTTCGGCACATTATTACCATTTAGGCCGGTACTACACTCCAGTGACTGGGCTAAGAGTGCTCTACTAGTCAGCAACACATTCATACCTTGCACTCATACTCTATCTGTTTGAAGTTCACAGGCAAATGGAAAGAAGGACATGAAAAAATGAATGGAGAGATTAGAACTGTGTTTTTCTAGTAGAGACAAGTTTAAATACACTACAATATGGATGTAAGAAAAGTAGCTTTGTAGTTTTATAAAGTTCTGATCTTCCCATTAGATCCTCAGGACTGAGTAAAATCATGTTAACCAAGTGTGTTTCACACTTTGGAGCAAAAATGTACAGCCTCTCTAAATTTATCTCAGTCATTCTGTTTCTTTCTAAGACAATATCTGAGTATATGAAAGAGATGCTCACTGGACTTTGTGACATTGAGGAAAAGGTACTTGAGTAAGTATCTTGGTCAATGCTCTTGTACTGCTGGTCTCATTTCTAGGTGTTCTGTGGCTGCTGACATCTGTGGTTCATGAATATATGGTCTGTTCTCCCTGAACTTGGATTGGGTCTACTCTCAACTCTCATTAGTGTGGTAGAACCCTCTGAGCCTCTGTCATGACCTTCATCTGTCCTTAGACTATCCATACCTCAATCATGCCAGGCCTTTGATATGGGCTACCTCACCCCTGAAATGGCAACCACCTTGGTAAGCCTAAGCTCAGTGTCCATGTCCTATGTGAACCAAAGGAAATCTGGAATGAAAACTATATCATCTTTTCTCCTATAACCATACCATACCACTGCATTCTGTTAACAAAGGTGGGGCCATCCTATGTTGTCGGGAAGCTGCCTTGCGAGACACTTTTTTCCCCAGAATCTCAATGAAGGTTATGGCAAATACCTCTCTACCTTTAGTGTTTTCCTCACCCTACATCATATATCTCCTCCACACTCAAAAGCCAAAGAGGCATATATATTATTGTATTGCTACCACCACTGCTTTTGCTATTTCCCTCCCACAAGGCAGGAAGGAATGGTCTTGTCATGTTGAAAGTGTGTGGCTGAGGATTTGGGGGAAATGCTGGCAGTGACTTTGAGGGATAGGGAAGACAGACAAGAACTGACAAACTGAAATCAACCCTATCATTATTTACGCTGAACTTGTGCTCATTTTCAGAAGAAAATCTCCCCCACAGATAGATGATTTTAGCACAGAAGAAAACAAAACCATCAAAAAAGATCAATTAAGTGAATATTGTTCCATAAGGAAGAAAAGCTTGCTTCCCCTGTGCTTTGAGGATGAATTGAAAAAGCCAAATGCCAAGATAATCAACATTAGTCCACCAAAGACAGTAACTTCTCACGTGGTATTAATATCTACTGTTGTTCGTAAATATGTGTATAATTACTACTTGTAGGAATCTTATATTCTAGTGACTGGAATCTTTGATAAATCTTTTTACTTTTCAGTTTTGCATTGCAAAGTGACAACAGATTCTTTTTTTTTTACATTCATATGTTTATTGAACTCATTTCAATTTTTTATAATAATTTTTTATTATGTTATGTTAGTCACCATACAGTACATCCTTAGTTTTGGATGTAATGTTCCATGATTCATTATTTGAGTATAACACCCAGTGCTCCATGTAATATGTGCCCTCCTTAATACCCACCACTGGCCTATCCCAATCCCCCACCCTCCTCCCCTCTGAAGCCCTCAGTTTGTTTCCCAGAGTCCATAGTCTCTCAAGGTTCATTCCCTCTTCTGTTTACCCCTCCCTTCATTCTTCCCTTCCTTCTCCTACCAATCTTCCTATTATGTTCCATAAATGAGTGAAACCATATGATAATTGTCTTTCTCTGCTTGACTTATTTCACTTAGCATAATCTCCTCCAGTCCCGTCCATGTTGCTGCAAATGTTGGGTAATCGTTCTTTCTGATGGCTGAGTAATATTCCATTGTGTATATGGACCACATCTTCTTAATCCAGTCATTTGTTGAAGGGCACCTCGGCTCCTTCCACAATTTAGCTATTGTGGACAATGCTGCTATGAACATTGGGGTGCATATGGCCCTTCTCTCCACTACGTCTGTATCTTTGGGGTAAATACCCAGTAGTGCAATTGCTGGATCATAGGACAGCTCTATTTTTAACTTTTTAAGGGACCTCCACACTGTTTTCCAAAGTGGCTGTACCAACTTGCATTCCCAGCAACAGTGTAAGAGGGATCCCCTTTCTCTACATCCCCTCCAACACCCATTGTTTCTTGCCCTGTCAATTTTTGCCATTCTAACTGGCGTAAGGTGGTATCTCAATTTGCCATGATGGCTAATGATTTTGAACATTTTTTTATGTGTCTGTTAGCCATTCGTATGTCTTCATTGAAAAAGTGTCTGTTCATATCTTCTGTCCATTTTTTGATTTGATTATTTGTTTCTCATGTATTGAGTTTGAGAAGTTCTTTGTAGATCTTGGATACCAGTCTTTTATCTGCAGTGTCATTTGCAAATATCTTCTCCCATTCCGTGGGCTGCCTCTTAGTTTTTTTGACTGTTTCCTTGGCTGTGCAGAAGCTTTTTATCTTGATGAAGTCCTACAAGTTCATTTTCTCTTTTGTTTCTCTTGCTTTTGGAGATGTGTCATAAAAAAAGGTTGCTGTGGCCGATGTCAAAGAGGTTGCAGCCTATGTTCTCCTCTATGATTTGATGGATTCCTGTCTCACATTGAGGTCTTTCATCCATTTGGAGTTTATCTTTGTGTATGGTGTGAGAGAGTGGCCAAGTTTCACTCTTTTGCATATAGCTGTCCAATTTTCCCAGCACCATTTATTGAAGAGACTGTCTTTTTTCCACTGGATGTTTTTTCCTGCTTTGTCAAAGATTAGTTGCCCATAGAGCCGAGGGTCCAACACTTAGATTCTTAATGCTCTTTTTAGAACTGCCACCCCAAAGGTGGGGATTCCTTTGCATCAACTGAAAGTTTTGTGTTTTCCTTTATGAAGAAGGCTTTATCATATTTTCTTGATTATAAGAAAAATATAAAACAAAAATGGTATTTTCAAAAGTGACTGTATTATGTTTCACTTTTCTGTCTATTTTAGCTATTTGAACCAGAAAATACATACATTAAAGGCTATTTGGTAGCTCACAGAATGTCTAGGAAGGGTAGACAATCTGGCTCGAAAGCTATATAGTCAGGGGTCACCCAGTTACAACCCCAGACTGCTCCACCAGGACCCATGCTTTTGTTATGGAGTTAATGACTTTGATTCTGGGCAGGAGATACTATTTCTAAGATCTTTGCCACTGCTGACTTTCAAAACAGGTATATCTGCTACCATTCTCACTAGAGTGGTTTTTACAATGTCCAACTTTTCCCAGTGCTTGCTTTCTCTGAACTGAAGACTATCTCAGGTGTATCTGATTGGCAGAGCCTAGGTCACACGCCTATGCCCTAACCTCAAGGGAGGCTAATAAAGCTAGTTTCTGCCTCCATGTAAGAGTACATA
This sequence comes from Ursus americanus, assembly GCF_024610735.1. NCBI lineage: Eukaryota > Metazoa > Chordata > Mammalia > Carnivora > Ursidae > Ursus > Ursus americanus. The sequence goes on along the minus strand of NC_142138.1, from coordinate 22,639,787 downwards.
GATTTGTAAGGTGGAAAATACCCATGGGCATTGGACAAACCAAAAACATGACAAATTTCCACTACTGCGGCTAAATAGGTAACATTGACATCCCAGTGGATTGCAAAACTAGATCTTTCATCATCTTTTTAGTAATTATAGGCAATAATATACCTTGCTCACTAAGCATACTGATGTACAATTAGATGATCCTGGTTTCTTACTTCATTAATTATATTTCTAAAGGAAAGGTAGCAATCATTGACTTAAAGTTTGCAAAGTAAAAACTGGTAATATGCATATTTGAGCAGTTTCTTTGGAGTTAATCTTTTTACTCTATAATGGAAATATGGGGAAGAGTGTAGTGAGTAGTTCATACATACAAATTTTGCTATTACTGTGACAAAAATAGTCTATTTTTTAAGTCAATCTATTACTTTGGCTCTTTTGTTCTACAAATATATATTGAGTGCTTTTTATGTGCTAAGTAAGGATTGGAGTACGAGAATAAGTATAATATTGTAAAAGATACTTTTATATTCTTGGAATTATTAATTAAGATATCCAATCAATTCATTTTTTTTGGTATGCTTCTTATTTCTGAACATGGGAACCTGAGAAATGCCAGAGCAATGTTCCATCCCACCAACTATCCTATTTTCCAGTGACAATATCTCACACATCTAAGAAATGTATTTATTTTGTCATATCTCACTTTATTCAAAAAGGAGTTTAGTAGGCCAAAAGCTCAGATTTTACCTCTAACATCTCAACAGAATATTAAGAGAAGGAAGTGTGTCACATACATCTTTTTTGTGTATTTGAATACCATTATTGTTCATATTAAAAATGTCTCTGTAGTCATTTTTAGAATATTTTACCATTTTATTTTCATTTTTAAAAATATAGATAGCCTTCTTGTCTCACTAGACTGATGACTAAGTACTCTTTTCTTTAATCCACAGGAACAAAATGACACAAATCCCATAACTTTCCATGAGACTGGATATGTACAAATGTTTCTTTTGACAAAAAATAGGCTTCCTCTCCATCCTATGGAAAAAGAAAACATTTACCCATACAAAAAAGCAGATTTCGTTTTAGAAAGAAATTGTGAAATCCTCAAATCTTTAATTAGTGATCAATTTATCATTCCTTCCAAACCTAAAAGAATTACACCTACAACATGGAAAAGAGATATACAAGCACTATCTTTTGAAGTGGGCCGTAGAGTTGTAGAGGGCAAACTAAGGAAGAAAACTAATAAGCAGACACTTGAAAACATACCCTGGAGTAAACTCTATAATTTCTCACAGACTTTTTCCAGCCTAACAAAAAAATTTGTTGGCTTCTTTGATAAAAGTGTTATTCAAGAAAAGAGTGCTAGACATGGCAACATTGAAAGAATGTTTTCTACAGTAAAACCAAGGAGCAAATTGAGTCCCTTACCTGTCAAACATTACTCAAAGCCTTTAAAAAATATACTCAAAGTCCATAAATTAAATAATGTAACACCAATGGATGATTTGTTAAACTAATCAAATGATGACTCAAAAAATATTGTTTATACAACAGTATTTAGGTAACAAAAAGCAAATAACAAAGTTCCAAGAGCATAGAAGAAATTCTTACCAAAATAATGTTCGAATGGATGGTATAAGAAAGCAAAGCATTGATTTGGAATTACAAGTCAACAGTCATCTGCTCAAGAAAAGTCAACATTTTTAGTAAATAAAAGGGCGAAGTTAGGAAATAATTATCAACAAGATGAACTAGTTCATGAATTTTTATGATCTCAATTAGATTTCTCAATCATCAGCATTTCTATGGTAAAGTCTGATTTGGGACCAAGAATGGCACAGACTGTTTCTGGAAATTTTCTTTTGGAAGCCAAATAACATCAATAACCTTGCTTAATAATTGAGTATCAAATAAGACAAATGTACCATTAACTTGATGCATGTGGAATTAATCGTATATCAGCATTTCGGATAATCATCGGAAAATAGTATTACATTAGCAATTCATGCAATTAAAAAGACTGTAAAATTTAAAATAGCTTTTTGTTTGTAGACACTGGAACTTCATTGCTATAGAATGCCTTCTCCAAGTATAACTTTGACTTTTTTCAGAACTGTTACATAATTTAAAAGAATAACTTATCCTTAATAAGCTAAAAAATTTTGATAGCAAGTCCTATAAAGTATTGAACATTACATATATTATTATATTGCTATTTTACTGTTTCTCATTAACCCAAACAGTATAAAGGCAGAAGTCAAATTAGAAACAATTCTATTTCAAAAGTTCATTTTTAATCCATTTGTTTAAAGATTTTTTAAAAATCTGAACTGTTAGTATATGAGGAGAAGTAGGGTTAATTAGAAGCATTTCTGTTAGGGGAAGGCTTTGGGGGCCTTTGGCAACTTTCAAAGGTGAGGACATAAATTTGTTCAGGTTCCTGTTTCTGCTTCACAGTGGGGGTTTTCTTTACCGTGTGCCAAGGCTCCTCTTGGGCACCTCTTCCCAAGGAGAGTCAGGTTTTGGCTCTAAAACAGAATGACAAGGGGAGAACATGTGGATGGGGGAGGGGTTGGAGAAGAGGGGTGCAACTGGAAACTCGAAGTAAGGAAAGAGCAAGGTAAAAGGCTTTAAGATAAGATGATGGGCGCAGGTACGGAAGAGGTTGAGGAGGAGCATACAAGCTTTCCTGGCTCTTTACCTTTCTTCTCGTTACTGGAGAAGCTGCAGCAGCAGCAGCTCAAAGTTACAAAGTCATCTTTCTCTTTTCAAGCAAATAGGGATTGATCCTCTCATTCTCTTGGCTTGCCGTAATCCATTCTCTTCACTCCCCACTGCCCCCATCACCCTTTTCCCTCCTCCCAGGCTCACTGCAAACCAAAACAGTTTCCCTAACTACCCTGCTGGCTTGGAAGATAAAATGCAAACTCTTTTCAATCACTAACTATAAAAATAACAAGAAATAGAAAACATATCTAATAATATCACAAGTAACGATGGTAGTTTTTCCTGATACTCTGTAAGATAATGACATGTGGACCTTGGATATGGGCATATATGAGTAAACATGGGGAAAGAATGTAAACAGTCTGAGCTTTAGGTTACTATAGCCCCTTGAGCTGGGACAATAATACCTTATCACAGTATTATTATTTTCAGTGTTAAAAAAAATAATGTGGGATACCTGAGCACTTGACTGTAGTAAACATTCATTAAAAATTCCCTTCCTATTTCCCTGCTCTTAATATAACATCTTAAAAGATGTCCCCCAAAGTCTCTTAGTCCAGTCTTTCCTAAATTAAATGCTGGACCTAACTACAGTGTTTGAACTTTAGCCCAAAACAGATGCAAATTAGAACTAAGGATTTCTGTATTCACTGTTTTTGGAAGTTTCTGCTGGAACTTGTGAGCTTTATCTTTCAGGAAGGCACTAAATCAACTTAAAAATTCCATTTGGCTGAGAATTCTCCTTTAAAACAGCTGGACAGCTGGGAGCAGTGGACTCTGGAAAGGTAGCGACCTACACTCAGCACCTTTCTCTTCTACTCTCAGCTTCCATCTTTCATCTTCTAAGCCAAACAGCTGCTGAAATCGTCAAACAGTGGGGTGCAAGGATAGACATGGTTTCTATTCTGATGCTGAGACTGGAGTATGGCCCTGGAGACCAGACTCTGAGTCATAAGTCGATGGAGGTTGTGCTGTGTCCCAAGACCAGCTGGCTGTTGGGAGCTGTGGATTATCCAAGGGGAAGATTGTCTTTGGTCCTATGTAAGTGTTTCTGGTCTCATTGGCCCCAAGAGGCCAGGAAGGAACAACTAAGCCTGTGAGAAAGCTGGGAAGTCAGAGATCTGTGAATTTTCCCTTGGATGCCTCACCAGGGCATTGTGGTCTGCTTGCTTCTATAGCCCCACTCCATAGCGGGCAAGACTTTACCTTCACGGTACTGTAGTCACTAGATACTGCCCTAAACACACCTGCACTTCCCTGAGCCAACTAAGAAAATAGCAACCCATCTAAAGGGGCCCTGCAAGCCCTGGGTGTTATATGCAACTAATGAATCATTGACCACTATGTCAAGAATTAATGATGTACTATACAGTGGCCAACTGAACATAATAAAAAAATATATAAATAAATAAAGGGGCCCTGCAGCAGACAGTGCCAGGCAGGCAGGACTGTAACAGAGAAGAGGGCAAAATTATGAAAATTGCCAGAGATCTCATTCAGGGATGGAGAGGAAGAAGTAAACACAGTAATTCTGTAGGATTAGTAGTGAGAAAAATAATTAGAAAAAATAAAGTTGTTTCCTGTTTGCTAACCCTGCCAAATCCAACTCTTTCAGTTACCAGCTGTAAAATAAACAGAATGCACAGGCTGCTAGAAGAGACAAGGATCAATTTGATAACAAAAATAATACAAACACTTGAGACTCAAGTGCAGCACACTATACACACACACACTTGCACACTTACTATACTATTTTCTTTAGGATACTGATGTGATTTGTTATTCCCTTCAAGCGTAATCTTGATAGAAGAGTTAATGATTAATTGAATACACTATATCATAAGACTTACAAATAAAAGGAGAAATAGGATTAATATAAAAAAATAAGGAAAATGAAAAAGAACAAATATAAAATAAATCATTAAAATATTGAAATCAAGTATCATTATACTATATTTATATATTGTATAGGTTGAATTTTCCCATTAAAAGACAGAGACTCTCAGACTGAGTTAAAAAAAATAGCACTTAACTGTATATTGTTTATAAGAAATATAGTTAAAGCAATAAAGAAATCTTGAAAATGGGAAAGAGCTACCAGACCAATGAAACAAAAAGAAGTGGGAGTGCCATTATTAATATCAAAGAAACTAAAATTACGGTTATCTTTTCTACCAGAGGGAAATCAATTATATCTCAACAGATAAAATTTAACTGTGCTATAGACAAGAGTCATTTGCATCACAAGCGGTTTTCTACAAGATAACTTTTCTATTAGAAAACCAATCAAATGTGTGTACCCTTATAAGAATTAATTAATACATTAAGAATCCATCTGAAAATTCCCAGCACTCCACTTAAAGAATATCCAATAATCACCTTTCTTTTTTCTAATATTGGATACCTTTGAAAAACATTTCTCCTTCAGCCTGGAAGCCATTGAAATAGTTAAAGACATCAGAGATATCTCATTTTTCTCCAGGAGTCAGGTGCCCAGGATTAGACCCAGGTTTGGTATGAGCAGGAAGGTGTTTTGTTTCAGTCCCCAAAGGGAGAATCAAAACCAATCATTATTAAAGCTGAGGGGATATTATTAAATGGAAATCCTATTTACTGCCTCTATCACTCTAAAGAAAACTTTCGTTTTATGTGGTCTCTGCCCAGAAAGGAGGTAGGGCACTGCATTTATAGCTATAGCAGTGGGAGGACAACTAGAAAAAGACAAAGAACTAGTCAGACAAGTAGCCACAGTGTAGATTCCCAAGTGGCATTTAGTTTGTCAACATACTTAGTTAAGTTTAGTCAACAGTTAATTTGATCCAAACAGTACACTTTTTTGTGAACCAGAATCAAAATATGGGCTCTCTGTTTCAGTTATGAATTATACATGTTTAGTGGCAATAACTGGTAGTTGATGCCTCTAAAGACAGTTCTATTCATTCTACTGCCTTTTTCTTTTTTTTTTTTTTTTCCTCCCAGCATTCTTAGTATCTTGCCCTTTTCCTCTTTTCTCTCACTGATTTGCTTAGGACCTCAGCGGTAAAAAAGACCTTGAAAATCTTCTGGACCAGAGCTGTCCAGTACGATGTTCTGCAATGATGGAGATGTTCTATATTTGTGCTGTTCAATATAGTAACTGCTAGCCACATGTGGCCATTATACACTTAAAATGTTTCTAGGGCAGGGTTTCTCAAACTCAGCACTATTGACATTTTGGGATGAATAATTCTTTAGAGCTGACAACATTGCTGAGAAAATTCATCCACTGTGCTGAGTAGGTCCACACACAGTCATCCTATTTAATGTCAGCCTCATTCTCTCAGCTCTCAACAATCTTTTTAACTCCTGTTGACTTCCTTTCACACATTCATGATGGCTGTTCCAAACTCTCCCACTCTGCTCAAACTCATGACTTTACCCTGCCCACCAGTTCCAAGAATAGGAGGGAAGCAAAACCAGCTGCAGCTGTAATATGAGATTTCTTCCTCATGTAATCCTGGAGCTTACTTAAATCTTCCAGTTCCCATGTGGGTGACAGAACTGATCATCTCTGAATTTCTCTGTGCTATGAGAAATTCAAAGCAGGATTACCTAATTCCTTGGATTTAAGAGAGACGGCTCAGTGTAGTGAAAAGAGTATTGGATGGAGATACAAAAGGCCAGGCTTCTACAACCAGCTCTGTTAACAACCCATGGTTATTTGATAAGATCTCCAACCTGTCAAGCCTCAGATTCCCCCCTTGAATACCAGGGAAAACTTTCAATGATCTTTTTCCCCAAGATTTTAGATCATCTTTCCAGATCTAAATCTTTCAGATTCTACTTTCTTTCTTACAGTTTATCTTTTAATCAAAAAATGTTTATTGAGTACTTACTATGTGCCATCACTGTACTAGTTGCTGGAAATCTTACAGTGACCGGAACAGACTTGACTTTTGCCCTTTACGTAGTTTGATGGGGAAGCTGACTACCTGTCCAGTGCTTCACCCTGGGAAAGCTCAACTTTAGGGAAAACAATCTAAGCAATAAGGTTGTAGTATTCTATTCTTAAATTAACCCACAGGGTACCCAGAGGGTGAAACTATGCCTCCTCCCAGATCACGATATCTCCCATGCAGCTATGTTGATTGCTTCATAGAACCAAGGATTATATGCAAAATATTTAATAATGAACACAGTGTAGGCATGAAACAGTATAGCCAATGCAACTTATGGCTGAAGCAGGATGTCACTCCTAGACTTATTCCTTTGGTTGCTAGTTTGTGGGGAGGCCTGGGGGATTCCAAAGGAGGGACTAGGGTGACCATGGTCAAGTCTCAGAGAAACTGGGGAAGTTACTGTTCACTAGAGTTTATAGAAATATACCTGTATTCTAACTACAGAGTGGCCATACTGGTCAGACTGGTCAGTGGCTACTGAATATTAACCCTAAGAAGAATTGAGGAGGCAATGTGGACACACAGCTATGTGACTTATCAACAACATTGGCTTTTCCAGAGTCATTAGAAGAAGCCTGCAGTACGTCAGCATTTTTTAGAGATGTCTGCTTGGATGAACATATGTATGTAAACCCTCCATGGTAACTTCAGTTTCCTCTTTTGACCCTACCCAAATTTCTATGCAGAACCTTTCTGTCCTGGGCCATCTCATAGTTCTTACTTCTGAGTCCAGATACTTCTGAGTCCAAATTACCTCCTTGTATTGACATGTCATCTTAATATGTGGAGTTTAGGATCCTAGACTACCTCATTTGACCCAATTGCATTTTCCTTCCTTGGAAATAACTCTAATGAGTTATTTTCTGCCATGTATGAGGAAACCACATAATGCTTCTGTAGTGAAATTATGTGAACTACTCCTCTTCTCCTCTCTTCTGTCCTTTCTTCCTTCTTTCCTTTCTTCCTTCCTCTCTTTTAACATATACTTACTGAATGCTTACAATATGCCTTTGTGTAAGGCAGTATTCTAGGTATCAAGAATACAGCTGTAAACAAAAACGAAGTCCTCCACTCTTACAGACAGGGAGTATGAAGTTAATGAAACTTAGGCTTCATGGTCCTCACTTGTATGAACTTTTTCTAAGGCCCCAAGGGGCCCTACAAATATGTTATTCTGCTTAATATATCTTATAAATTTTATAAAATTTGCAGAAGATATTTTAGCTATAACTGGTTAAGCTATAACTGCCATCTCAATTTTCCACCATCATACTTCCCGTCGTATCAGATGACATTTGAATGGCAGAAAATATTTTGCGAATCCTTGTACAGAGAAATTGAGTTAGGAATATATGATCTGGGCTTTAGTAGGATGTATATAGATGGTATGCAGTCACTTCTGTATAGAGTTACTTAGCTGTTTTAACGTAGGAATGGCTTCCTTGAATACTTCTATTACCCACTGTGCTATTTTATCTACCATGTGACACAAAGTTACAGGTCCAGAGGACATATCATGAAACAAAATGTGTCCTACAGTGACCAGTACCAAACATTTGTGACTAGACGAGGAGAAACAAGATCTGAAACATACAAGGTCAGAAACTATGAAACCTTTCTCCAATCATCAGACAAATAAAATTATTGTCAGGGTATTTGGGTCTCATCAATACTTGGTCATAACAGAAGTTCTGGGGTGCCTGGGTGGCTCAGTCGTTAAGCGTCTGCCTTCGGCTCAGGGCGTAATACTGGAGTTCTGGGATCGAGCCCCACATCAGGCCCCTCCGCTGGGAGCCTGATTCTTCCTCTCCCACTCCCCTGCTTGTGGTCCCTCTCTTGCTGGCTGTCTCTATCTCTGTCAAATGAATAAATAAAATCTTAAAAAAAAAAAACAGAAGTTCTCTCTTGTTGACAAATATTCAATAATGTGTATACTAATAAGAAGGCACTATACATTTTTTTTCTGTTTTGATGGAAATCATGCAAAATAGAACTTATCAGAATTTATATATTTATAGGGTAAATATTTGTAGCGGTACTACAATGAGTTTGTCTGGGTGTGAGGATGCATGTTTTATAAATCCCAAATATCAATAATAAAAAAATCTAGTCAAACCATGCTAGAAGAAAGACTGAATTATTTTTCTATTATCTCAATAATTACAGAATTTTTGTTACATACAGAAGCAGTCAAATAAGTATGCAGCCAAAAATATAGAAAAAAATGTATAGAAATGTGACAGGCACTTAATTAATAAAAACATGAATTTTCTATTTCTCAGATTTAAAAAGATTTATTATATTAAGTAGATATTCATTTTTGTGCTTTATTGTACATTATTAATTTTGCATTTTTTTTTCTTAAAAAGGGCTCACAAAAACTTCAGGTCTTATAAAACTTGGATCCATGCCTGTTCATGGGGCTAATATTTTATTGGGAATAGAAAGACAAGAACTAATATAACATAGTCAAAAAGTTGTACAACTATGAAGAAAGATAAGGTATTTGCAATGGTGGTGAAAGACATGTACACTGAAAAATATAAAACACCACTGAAAGAAATTAAAGAAGACAAAATTTAATGGGAAGATATCCCATGTGCATAGATTGGAAGAGTTCATATTATTAAAATGTCCATACCACCCAAAGTAATCTACAGATTCAATGCAATCTTTATCAAAATTACATGGCTATTTTTTTTTTTTAGAAAATAGGAAAAACAATCCAAAAATTCATATGCAACCATGAAGAACCCTGAATAGCCAAAGCGATCTTGAGAAAGAAGAACAAAGCCTTACACTGCCTGACTTCAAAACACATTTCAAAGCTACAGTAACCAAAATAGTATGATACTGGCATAAAAACAGACATGTTTCCTCTGGAACGAAATAGAGAGCCCAGAAATAAAACCATGTATATGGTCAAATGATCTTCAACAGGGGTGCCAAGACTACACAATGGGGGAAAAGAGTCTCTTCAACAAATTGTTCTAGGAGAAATGAATATCCATATGCAAAAGAGTGAAATTAGACTTTGATATTTCATCATATGAAAAAATCAACTCAAAATGGATTAAAGTCTAGAAGTTCAGACTAAGATTCTCAGAAGAAAATAAGGATAAAGCTTCATAAGATTAGTCTTGGCAATGATATCCTGCATATAACACCAAAAGCACAGGCAACAAAAACAAAAATAGACAAGTGAGACTATATCAAACTAAAAAGCTTCTGCACAGCAAGGGAAACAGAGTGATTATTGATGTGATTTTTTAATTTTTTTAAGTTTCTATTTAAATTCCAGTTAATATACAGTGTCATATTAGTTTTGGGTGTACAATATAGTGATTCAGCACTTCCATACAACACCCAGTGCTCATCACAAGTGCTCTCCTTGATCCCTATCACCTATTTCACACATCCACCCTCTAGTAACTATCAGTTTTCTCTCTACAGTTAAGAGTCTGTTACTTGGTTTGTGTCTCTCTGATTCTCCCTATGCCTGTTTTGTTTCTTAAATTCCATATACGAGTGAAACCATATGGTATTTGTCTTTATCTGACTGACTTATTTCGCTTAACATAATGTTCTCTAGTTGCAACAATGTGGGTATTTATTATCAAAGAATTTAAAACAGAATTTCAAAGAGATATTTGCACTCCCATGTTCATTGTAGCATTATTCACAATAGCTAATATATAGAATCAATATAAATGTTCTTCAGTGGATTAAAAATATATATATACCTACAATGGAATGTTATTACATTAATTACAGGAATCACATTAAACCTGTAGATAAATTTGGAAAGAACTAACATCTTAACAATATTGAATTTTCCGATCTATAAACACAGTATAGCTCTTCATTTATTCAGCTGTCCTTTCCTTTCTTTCTCCAGTTGAGAAGTCTACTTTATTAAGATGACATTTGAGTTAAGACCTGAATTAAGCTATAGCATGAAACATGAGGGTATCTGGAGGAACAGTATTCCAGGAAGAGTACAATAAGCACAAGGGTCCTGAGGTACAGTGTGCCTCGAGTGTTCTAAGAACAGCAAGGAGGCCACTGTGGCTGAGTGGAATGAGATGGAACAATGAGGGGCAGAGGATGAAATCACAAAGGTAACAAGAGGCCAGGTCAGGTAAGACCTTGTAGGCCATTGTAAAGTTTTGGATTTTATTTAAAGTAAGATGAGAAGTGATTGAACAGTTTTGAGCAGAGGTGTGATATTTGATTTATTTTTTCAGGTCACTTTGGGTGTTTTGGTGAGAAAGGATTAATAGGGAAAGGTAAATCCAAAATAGAAGCAGAAAATCCATCGTGGAAAAATGTACAATATTTTAGCAAGACCATATGCTGTCTTGGACTAGGATGCCAGTAGAAGTAATAGATGTCAGAATATAGATCTATTTTAAAGATAGAGTTGATGGGATTTGCTGAAAGTTAGATGTGGGCTGTGAAAAAAGATAGGAGTCAAAGATGGCTGCAAGGTTTTGAGCCTAAACAATTGGAAGACTCGAGTTTTCATCAATTCAATTGGGGACGTCTCTGAGGGGAGATGTTTTGGAAGGTGTTTATCTGGCTTACAAGGGGTAAGAAGGGGAAAATGATTTTTCCTAAAATTTTTATGCACCATTCAATTTTAAGCACAGAATTTAAGAATTTAGTCTATGTTCTGAGTATATTTCGATAGCAACTACCTGTGGTAAACAACAGCCTATGTGTTATGGTCTGAGCGTGAGTTGGTAAGGAGAAGGCAACACGCAAAAAGTAGGAAAAGAATATTTCAGTTAGTAACTAAAGTTATTATGCTTCTTCAGGAGCATGCAAGAATGGGTTTTAATCAGTCTATGGGTAGGGAAGACTCCTCTGAAGATTATCTATTTTATTTGAGACTTGAGAAGTTAACCAGCAGAGGAAGGTGGGGTTTGTGGGGATGGAAGATTAATCTACAGTAAGTCAAGTGATGAGCAGGTGCAAAGATCCAGAAATGAGAAGATGTGTTTGAAGAGCACATTAAATTTAGAAAATCAAGTATGAGTGTACAGCAGGAAGAACCAAAAGGAGAAAATTGTGAAATAAGACAAGAGATAGGTTTAATCCAACAATTAGATCTACAGTTTTACAAAACCGCTGTGGCTTACTGTGGGGTTCCTGTGTAGAGAATGAACTGGAGGAGCACAGATGCTAGTTATAAGAAGAGAGGAGCCCTAAGAATGACTAGTTACTAGGTTTCTAAGGTGAGCGACTTGGTGGATGGTGGCTCCTTTTACTAACATTAGAGTGCCAATTATTAAGTTATTGTCTCTCAGCTCCAAACCTTGGGATAAATTTAGACTATCTGTCTCTCTTCTGCTTTGTGAAGCTGATGCTTGTATTTTGCAAACCACATTCCTGCTTTGCCAGCTGGCTCTTTGTGAGGCTCTGCCATTGGCGGTGCTAAAGAGACCGCAAAGCTGGAGGAGAAAGAAAGAAATGTCCCTTACTGTCTGCTTCCTGTTAGCATCTCTTCAGCAATGATTCTTCACCCCAGAAGCAGCAAGCTTCCCACATAAGTAGCTGAATGCAGTTTGCAGTTTTCCCTGCATTTGCAAAGTCAGTCTAATCACGATCCTCAGAGCCAGCAGCACCTACCAGATGGTGCTCCCTCTTCAAAGCCTGAATCCCAGCCTTATTATGGGGAGCCTCCTCTGAACACAAAGATTCTACTGTCAGTTGAGTAGCATCTCTTCCTTAGAGGTCTGAGTTTTGGCTATTGGAGGGACCTCCTCGGTTTCTAGGTTTAATAATTCTAGTCTCTCCCCTTTATTCCTTCTGCCTTTCCTGCAGTTGCTACCTCCATGATTCCTTAGAGAATTTTTTTAAAACCTTTCATTTACCTAGTTAGTATTTCTTTATATTAAATTCTCTTGAAGCAAATAACCAATGTGGTTTCTGTCTCCTAACTGGACTATGATTGGTACAGAAATTGTTGCTAGGAATAGTCCCAGGAAACAGACCTAAAAGATGGTATCTGAGCATTAGCTTGGTTTTTGCTTGGGCTTGACTGTAGTGCTGAGCTCCTTGGTAATAGGAAATGAATGCTGGTAACATGTATGCAGCAGTATCATGATTAATTTAGTCATCACCTATAGTTGGTTGTAATATAATGCCTACTGAAACAAGTGCCTTGGAGCATGTACCTGCTGCATTTGACTGTTATAACAGTAATGATGACTATGACGACTGGTGGGAAATAGATTCTTCTGAGTACACCAAAGCACTTACAGAAGGTACCAACCTCAGGTCCTTACACTCTCTGCTCAGGTCTCATCAGAGAGGCAGAGAGATTCCATGGCGGCCCTAAAAGAATCTCTTATTTCTTACAGCCATGGGGCTGCCTTTGCTAAAAATGAACAAACATTCAATTGTCCAGTTCACAGATTTTACATCAGTTGAATCTATAGCCTTGCCAGGTCTCTCTTGTAGAAGTTAGGAAAATGATAGGGAAGGAGAGGGGACTCCAAAACTTGGATTGGGGGTACATCTGGTTGGACTTAGACCAAGTGGAGAATTTTGAAATCTCAAGTCACTTTGAACCTCTTCTGTCAGAGGAAGCAGCTTGTCCCTCTGTGTCTGAGGATATTAGCCTTTCCTTGCTTGAAAACTATCCACTATCCCGATAACTAGGGTCAGATGTCAACATGCTCCAGGGAAACAAGTACAAAGTCCAACCCAGGAGGAAGCGGCTTATAAACCAAAAAAAAAATTGCAAGATTTTCCTAATCTATATCAATATAAACCTGGGGACTAGGTATAGGAATGAATTTTAAGGAAGATGGAATATAACACTGGATTAGGCCAAATGTATTGATATGAGTGCACTTACCAAAGGTTCTGGATTTAGTGTGTTAGCTCATGCAGGTACAAATATTCTAACAATTTCATCCGACAGGACAGCAAACAAAATGAATGGCATATCTTCAGGGAAATTGCAAAGATTAATGTCTATCACCAAGAATTGGAAAGATGCATGAGTGGTGATACCTATCACATTCCCACTTAAGTGGCCTGTTTGTCCAATGTAGAAGGCAAATCTTTTTTTTTTAAGATTTTATTTATTTATATGACAGAGAGAGAGAGACACCCAGCGAGAGAGGGAACACGAGCAGGGCGAGTGGGAGAGGAAGAAGCAGGCTTCCAGGGTAGGAGCCTGATGTGGGGCTGGATCCCAGAACACCAGGATCACCCAAGGGCAGACGCTTAATGACTGAGCCACCCAGGTGCCCCCAGAAGGCAAATCTTGACAAATATCTGAAGGTGATCCTAAACTTAATCAGGAGGTGACTTCAATTGTAGTTAATGTTCTACATGTAGTATTTTTACTGAAGCTGATTAACACTCTAGCTCCTGACACCTAGTATTCAGCTAATTGATATGGCAAATGCTTTTTTCCCCCTCTATATCTGTTTATAAGGACCAACTAGAAGCAGTTTACTACTTATATAGCAGGGCCAGGAGTACATGATCACAGTCTTACCTCAAATCTCCTATTCTCTGCCATAATATAGTCTACAGATATCTTGATCATCTTAACATGCAAAACCAACTGATTCAATATAGTGATTGAATTATGCTGATTGGACCTGATAAACAGAATGTAGTAACTACACGGGATGGCTAAGTGAAAAGCCTGGATATCAGCTGGTCAGGATTCATTACTTGATACAACAGGGGCAATGGAGAAGAAGCAGTTTGCAGAGATTGAGAGGATAATGATGGGTTTAGTTTTACACATGTTGAGAAGTCTCAGAGTCATTCAGGTGAAGATGTTCGGGAGATAATTGTATACACTAATCTAGAGTTCAAAAGAACAAACGTTGTACGGATTTGGGAAGTGTTGGCAAAATTATAAATCATAAGTGAAGCTATGAGGTGGGATGAAATTCTTTTGTAAGAATATATAGAATGAAAAGAGAAGACCTGAGACCAAGCCCTGAAGAATGTGAAACTTTCCTTTAAAAATCGGGAAGAGGAAGAGCCAGTAAAGCATAATGAGAAAGAGCATCTGGAAGACTAGGAATTCCAGAGGGTGTGGCATCCAAGAAGTATAGGGAAGTGTGCGTAGCTAAGGGAGGGGAGAGATCAGTAGTGCAAAGGCTGTGGAATGGTGGAACAAGAGAAGGACTGAGTGTCTGCAGAGTTTACTTCCGTGGAGGTCATCAGTGACTTAGGGATGAATAGCTTCAGTGTGGTGGAGGTAGTAAAACTAGTTTGGAGTGGGTTGAAGAGTAACGGGGGCTGGTTATAGAGAGGATAGAGCCATGATCAGTCGGTGGTTAGTAAGGCCAAGTTCAGTGAGATAGGAGGATCAAAGCAGCCGATTTATGACAGATTTGTATGGAGTTCGGTTGTAAACACATTGAGTTTGAAATGTCTTTGTATTTTCCAACGCCTAATTTGATGACTGGTACGGTATTTGTGAATGGGTCATGTTTGACTATGACTTCAATAAATTGTCATTTCTTTATCCTAGTTATTCTTCTCCATACAGTTGATAAATACTAAACTTGGTAATTGAAGGAGGAAATGGTATTGCCAGACTTCTTATAAAAGCAAGTTTGTTCACCTACCCCGAATGAGGCAGGACTGTGTAGTTTTAGGAGCACAGACTAAATGCTCAGTATACTGGGGCCAAATCTGTGCATAGTCACTTAGAGCTGTAGGACTCAGGGCATGCCTAAGACTCCCCTTTGGCCTTTGTTTTCCTGTTTATAAGTTGTTTTACCCTACCTACTTCATAGAGTGGTAACGATGAAATAAAATAATAAATTACAATAGCACATCGCCATGCTCACCACCAGTAATCAATAAGTTGGCTCCTTCCAGCCCAACATAGAGAGGTATGTGGCATTGCAGAGAAGCTCCATGCTCCTTCCATGCTTTTTAGTTCTCGGAATTTTAAGGGCATGATTCAAATAGGAAACACACATGACGTTTGCTCCCGGGCTGTAAAATCATCAGTGGTGTAGCATGGCAGGTCACTCGGATGATCTAGGCCTGCAGTGAAACAAGAAATTGATAAATGGATGTTGACACCAAAAAAGCCTACATAAATTCCACTATAAGAAGAGCAAGTGAGCTAAAGGAAAGGGAGAAGTGCAGGGAAAAGAAATAACATGAATTAATTTAATAAATAGTATGCAGAATTAATTTTCCCTTGTGGAGAAACATGATGTTTAAAGCAAGGTTTTGATAAAAAGACATGGTTAATTACAAAGATTTTTCTGTCAGTAATTCCACCTAGCAAAATATAAAATGTGTCAAGCTGCAATGTTGACATTTCCAAATAGAGTAGACTTGTATACCAATGAGAACATTTAAATCGTTTTTCCAATCTTGCACAATTTTAGATTTGTTTCCACCTTTATTCAATTTTATAAATAATATATAAGTCTCCCATGTATAATTCTGTGATTAATATTACTAAGGTTAGGAAAGAGGTCTGAGTACCTGAAATACCTAAAAGTACCAAAAAGTCTAAATACCTATAATAAAAACCCAACTATATCTCTGTGGGCATCTGATACAAATACTTGACTCCATTAGACTTCAGAGCACTTTACTGATGGTTCATAAAGCATTCCTGGTGTTGAGAAAATCCAATATAGTTCTTGGCCTGTCTATGGTAGTTCTTAACAAATATTCATTAAAAAATAACATAATCATGCTAAGAAAAACTACAGTAGCTTCTTAGATTAATACTATTAGATTTATTTTCATTTAATTTTGTGTAATTGCAATGGATTTATCACAGAAATGTGTACCTGGCATTTCATCCCTTTACTGGGAGGCACTTGAACCATGTGGCCCCTTTCAGTGGTCTCCATTGCTGCCATCTGATTTTATAAAAGAGGGTTTCATTTTTATAAAGTGTTAGTGAGAATACAAAATTGGTACAATTTTGGAGATAAATTTGTTAATGCTATTAATTAAAAAAATATAGCCTTTAATTAAACAATTCCACTTCTAGAAATGTATACCTCTGCAAAGTTGAATGGACAAGGATGATCAAAGCTGCATTGTTTATAAACCAAAAAACTGGCAACAACCTAAATGTCCATGGGAATGGTTACATAAATTATGATGCATCTAGCAAATGGAATTTTCAGCAGTTAAAAAAAATGAGGTAGAATTTCTTTACTGCCACAGAAAGATCTTTAAAGAATACTAAGTGAAAACAGAAAGTTTGCATAATCACAATAATGATAATAGTAATTATTATTATTATAAACACTTGTGAAGTATGTACTACATTCTAAGTATTTTTATTTATTAGCTCATTCAATTCTCACCACAACCCTATGAGGTGGGTGCTACTGAAATCTTCATTTTATGGATAAGGGAACCGAGGCACAGTATTGTCAAGTAACTTGCCCAAGGTCACAAAAGTAGTGTCAGAAGCAGTGTCTGGCTCGAGGCTCAGTGTTCTTACTTGGTTCTATTCCATGTATGTTAAAAAATGTATAAAAATCCACGTGTGTAAAATACATGTGTAGGTATATGGATACGTACATACATATGTATGCATGTATGTATTCATATGTGTATGGAACATGGCACTAAATACAACCTCTAACTTGTTAGCAGTTGCTTTCTTGAAAGCATTGGTAGAAGAGGAAGAGGGGAAGATACTTTTTATGTGATACAAGTTTATTTTGCTTGTTTGCTTTTGTTATGAGGGATATTATTTTTATAGTAATTTTTTCATAGGTGTTTCCCAAAATATAACTTTCTAGCTATTTTTCTTCTGCTGCTAGCAATTAAGGAAGACATCTGCACATTTTTTCCTCATTGTTGAAAAGTTATTCATTCAGCAAAAACATTTAAACTGTGCTGGGTGTCTCTGCCTATCCTTGTCCTTAGGGAGCTCACTGTCCACTGGAACAGACTGACATATAAACATGTAATTCCAGAGCTTCTATTATGGGGATGTATAAAGATGGGGTGGCAGGTGCACAAAGGAGAGATATCATTTCTGTGGAGGGCATGGAGGGGCAGTGTGAAAGAAGGTAACCAAAGAGGAGGTAACACTTTTCCTAAATACTAAAGGAAAAATAAGAGTTCTTCAGGAAACAGGGGAGAGGAAGGAGAGAAAAAGCATCCCAGAAGGAGGGAAAAATGGGAGTAAAGACACAGAAGCAGGAACCTACAACGTTCTTCAGGGGACTGGGCATAGTTTAATTTAGTTGCAGCTTGGGGAGGGAAATGTGAGGAGCGCCTCTGGAGATGTGGGCAGAAGTCAGCTCCCCTAAGTCCTTGTGGGCCATGTTAAGAACTTCATCCTGTGTACCAGTGTTTCCTAAGGAATATTCAAAGAACAAAGGTGTTCACAGAAAAACTCAAAAGATATGGATCAAAAGATATACACAGAATGAAGTATTATCTAGCCTTAAAAAGGAAGGAAATTCTGACATATCCTAAAAGCAGATGAACCTTGAAAGAATTATGCTAAGTGAAATGTCAGACACAAAAGGACAAATACCATATGATTCCACTCACGCGAGGTACCCAGAATAGTCAAATTCATAGAGACAGAAAGAATAGGGTTACTAGATGTTGGGGGGAGGAGGAATGGGAAAGACCGTTTAGTGGTTACATAATTTCAGTTAGAGATGATGCAAAAGTTCTGGAGATGGGTAGTGGTGAGTTGCACAACAATGTGAGTGTACTTAATGCCACTGAATTGTACACTGAGTGGTAAAATGATAAATTTTATACTAAGCATATCTTACCATAATAAAAAAAACAGGTTGAAATAGCAAATTTTACGTTATGTATATTTTACCACAATTACAAAATATGGGATAAAAGAAATAAAAAAGACAAAATAGAGAAATAATTGAACGTTCTTTTTTGACATTAAAATTAGGCATGTCATTTCTTTGCTCAAGCTGATAATAATGACTTGTTTCTGTTATGTAATAATGACTGCCACTTACTGAAAACTAGCTCTGCGCTAGTTTTACAATCATTGAGATAAGGAGATGCTGGCCCAGAGAGGTCAACTAATTGACCCAACAGCGCGTGGTTATGGAGGGGGGGGGGGCATTGCTAGGAATCCTAGAATTGGAACTCGGCTCCCAACCCCTCGCTCTGTCACCAATCCCCAAGTTGTTTGATTATCTTACTACTTTTTAAGATATGTCTACATTTTTCTTAAGCAAGTTTTTCCTTGATCTGCAAAGAAAGTAGTTTGGTGTTTTCTAGGTTCAGAAAATGTAAGAAGCCTGAGGGAGTGCAGAAGGAAATGTTTGTTGAGTGTTTGCTTTTACCCACTTATGATACTTTTGAAGGGCTTTGACCTTCTGAGAGGCCAAGAGAGCATTCAAAGTGAGTCTAGACGCTCGCACCACAGAGAACTACTAAACCAGCCACCTGTTCCCGAGGGCAGGATGGTCCGTACTTTTGTTGCGGCTGTTATCTGGAGAATACGGCCTCTGGGTCCCCGGCCGCCTGCCTCCCCGGCTTTAGAAGCGCGGCAGAGGAGAGACCCAGCGCAGACTCGCGCGCAGGCGCGAGACGGCGGCGGTGTTCTGTGGCTGTGCTTTGCTGCCTGGCGCTCCGGTGTCCCCGAGTGGTTCCCCCTTGGCCTGTTCTCCGTCTGCGCCCGAACTCAGGGCCGCCGCTGCCCCTTCTCCAGTCTCTCCAACCCATGCCCTAGCCAGTCCCGGCGCGGCCCCTACCCTCTGACCCTGTGTTGCATAATGCCCGAACAAAGTCCCCAAGGGTGTGAAACCCAGCGTTCCTGCCCCTGGGCGGGGACGGGCGGCGACCGCGCAGGGAGCCGAGGCGGTGAGGGCGCAGCCGGCACAGTCCACCGTCCAGGGTCCCGCGAGTCCCCCGGGACCAGGCCCCCCGCACCGCTCGGCCCCACCGCCAGGCCCTCCCGCCGCTCCCCTCGCAGGCCGCCGCCGCCGCAGCCATGGCGGAAGTTCATAGACGTCAGCATGCCCGGGTTAAAGGAGAAGCCCCCGCGAAATCCTCCACACACAGACATGAGGAGGAGCTGGGGATGGCGTCGGCCGAAACGCTGACGGTGTTCCTGAAGCTGCTGGCCGCCGGCTTTTACGGCGTGAGCTCCTTCCTGATCGTGGTGGTCAACAAGAGCGTGCTCACCAATTACAGGTAGGGCCGAGGCGGCGGCGGCGGCCGAGGCCGTGGGGAGGAGCGCGCGGCGGCGGGGCGCCGGCTCCCTGGACTTACGCTGTTAAAGTTAAAGCTGAACAAAGTTGGGCGGGAGCTGGGGAGGGCGGGCGGTGGATGAGCGGCCGGGGCCGGCTTGGCGCGCGGGCCCGGGGTGCGGGTCCAGCTCCGGGCGCGGAGCTCCGGACTGCCCGGCGCGCGTTTCGAGCGCGGTGGGAAAGCGCCCGCAGAGCAGCGCCCTGGAAACCTTGCCCTTCAGAGCGATGGAGCGTTGTTGCTTCGTGACTTTTGGCTCTTGTGCGTGTCAGGTTGGGAGCAGAGCGAGGGATGCCCTCCCTTCCCCGCAGCCTGGGCCGGGGTCCGGGGCTTCTGGGTCCCCGAGTTCTCTGACAGCCTCTGGGGACGTGCGCATCCTCCAGCTCGTTTAAGACGATTTTGCTGCTGTCACTGGGACCATGAGGCAGAAGCAGAAGCATGTTTGTTTTAAAGATGTGAAACCGTTGAGGACACCTATGTCTTCACCCCTTGAAAAATCCGTTGCAGGCAGCTGACTGAAATTGTGGACCCGGACAAGATGAGACAAGTGGCCGCCCGAGGCTACAAAATCAGCGGTGTTGCCTGACAACCAGCAGGGATTTTTCTCACATTTTCTTTTGGATAAGGAGCAGACGTTGGTGTTTGTTTCCAGAATACATTTTAAGGTTGCTGATGTGCAAATTGAATTCACAGAGCTGCGTTTTGGGTTTTTCTGACCCTGTATTTTTTTTTTCTCTACTTTTTTTGTAGATTTCCCTCCTCACTATGTGTTGGACTTGGCCAGGTTAGTTGGAATCTTCAGCATTACGTGGTTTATGTCGTTAGAACTTCTGTGTGTGTCTTTATATGTAGAACAGTGAATCTGTGTTCTCTGTTTACAGATGGTGGCCACAGTGGCAGTTCTCTGGGTGGGAAAGGCGCTCAGAGTAGTCAAGTTTCCTGACCTTGACAGAAATGTACCTCGAAAGGTAAAAAAAAAAAAAAAGTAATACTTTATTTTCTGAAAACAAGTCATAATATATTTTTATCAGACCTCTGCATATTTAAAAATTGCAGTCTTGAAATCACCCAGAGTGGGTATAATGAAGGTAAAGAATAAATGTAGTAATATGTGTTTTAAAAAGTCCTACCAACTCCTTAAAATTAAGGGAAAAAGGCCCCCAGAAATCTTGTGTTGTTTTAATTAATGAACACTTGTTGGGAGTACAGCTGTTTTGCATTTTCTACATCCATCTAATCTAGCCGGTGTATCCTACATTCATTATTCTCTGGGTTTATTTTCTTACTCTTCTCTGCTTCTGCTTGACTCCACCCGAAGATGAAATGCCTTTCCTTTTTTTTTTTTTTCTGACATTAGAACCATGGGCTAATACATTATCATATTTTAAAGCAAATGATGTTTCTGTCTCATATGTTTTGATCATATTCATATTTTCTGTTTCTTTTTTTCTTCTCCATTCTTCCCTCTCTTTGCCATATTAGTGCTATTATCCAGGAATAATGTTTTTTGGGTGCTTCATGGGGGTCAAAATTGTGTATGAGTTCTAATCTTATGTTTTAAGTGGAAAGAATTTGATCATATAAACAAAACTGTTTCTGTTTGAAAGGACCTTGTTTTAGCTATTTTTATTATTGAGCTTTGTTATCCCTTTTTAAATTTTCTAGACGTTTCCACTACCTCTACTATATTTTGGGAACCAAATCACGGGACTGTTCAGCACAAAGAAACTGAAGTATGGATAACTTTATTTTACTAGTGAGGTTAATATAATGTATTCTTAAAACTGTACTTTAATGTCAAATATTTAACACATTGTTGTTGATTCTGGAAAAATGAAAGAACCAGAACGCTTCTGTTACTAAATAAGATTACACCAAAGGTTTTCGTTTAAATTCTTTAAGTTTGGAAAGAAAGAGTTTTTGTTTTGGATCCCCCCCCCCCCTTGATAGTAGAAGTCTTAAAATGTTATAAATTGCTGTTACAGGAGATTTTCATTATTTTTCTAGGCCTGAAGTAGTGAAGACTATATGCTAGGTTCCTGGGATTTCAATTCTTCAATACAATTTATAAATATTATATTTTAGGCAAATTCTGTAAGCAAAATCAGAGTGTGGATATGATAACTTTTGTAGTTTTTCTTTTAGTGTGAGGTAGTTAAAATAATATCAGATGGAATTCAGGTACGAATATGATTAATATTATACCCATGACCAATCACTGTAGAGGCAGCATATTCACTTTAAAAAACAGCAATAGTTCTCAGCTCTGCAGCAGTACTGTTTTGTTTTATCCTCTAATCTCCTAATTTTTGGCTTCTCCACTTAAGGAGTGTAGTATGTATCAGTTGTATGTGATATTAAAATTATACACGTGGAGAAGTCATTTAACAGAAATCCATGGTTTCGCTATTTACACTTAAGCTAACTTCCTGGCATATTAGATGATTGTAAAACAGAATGGGGAGATCTCTGAGGATCAGAGACAAAGCGTTTTTCATTTCCTCTTCAGAACCCAAGAAACTTGGCAGAGTGCCATGATGATATCTTTGGGGGAGGGTTCATGGAAGTCAAATTTATCATGGGTGGGGCATCCTTTTCCATCTCATTACCCACTCCGAAAGAAATGTAGACCTACTGCAAGTGCCACTTTTATAGAATTTGCTCTTTTTCATCCATTGTCATCCATCCATCCATCCATCCATCCATTCATCCATTCATTCACACCCTATCTTTGGTTGCCAGCAAAAGTATAAGGCGCTTTGGAGTGAGATGAGATATATTCAGAAATAACTCTTGCAAGAGGCTGTATGTTTGACTGGTGCAAGCAAAGTGCTCTGATAATGTAGAGGAAGACAAAAGTACTTCCACAAAAGGGCAAGCAAGGAATATTTCACGGGGTGAGATTATCATAGATGCTGTTTGGAGGGTTGGAGATGTTTTGATGCGGTGGGGTGGGAAGTAAGATCAGTCTAGTAAAGAAGGAAGAAAGGTCTTTTTCTTTTAAAAACTAACATGGTTACTGTTCAGGGTGTTTGTATAATAAGTAGTGTAAAATTAAACAGTGGCCGTTACTAGTCTTTGATAATAGAAACGTGATCTCTACCATATTTTATTGGTATCTTGATGTTTCTCATTTCTAGTAGTTTTATAAAAGCAACTCTTTCAGGCTTTCAAATAACTATTTCTAGAGAGAAATATAGGTTTAATTTAATCACAGATTAATCAACATGGAGTGTAATTAATCAGCATAATGGAAGGAACAGATTAGTGTTTTATGGTATTTATTTGGAGAGTCTTAATTAAAAAAGTAAATTGTTAAACTTTATTTTACCTAATTATATTTCTTTCCTTTTTTAAAATTTTCTGCAGCTTGCCAATGTTTACAGTTCTGAGAAGGTTCTCCATCCTGTTTACAATGTTTGCTGAAGGAGTTTTACTCAAGTGAGCTAAATTTCTAATATATCTAGTCTTCAACAGACTTTAGTCATCTTGAAAAGGGACCCAGCATCTGTGAGATAGTAAAATTACTTGTCTTGTTTCTACTTTATCTTTTGAGAAGTCTTAAGCACTTTCTTCCTTTGCTGTAGGAGTTGATAGTTTATGGAATCAATAATTGGGGAGATTATGAATTGGAGTTGTAATGTCTGAACGTGAGATACACTTTAAAGACTTCCTATACCTACTGTTGCTGCTGGGTGAAGCTGGGTCAGAAACCTCAGTATAGGTTTTCAATAGTGTTCCTGTCATGGCTACTTTTACTACAAATGTGTGTGATCTTTTTCTACTTAAAGAAATTCTGATTTGCAAAGATTCAAACTGAATAGCAAATATAAGAATAAGAAAAAAGTGAATGTACTTTTTTTGTATAAGTTTTGCTTCAACAAAGGGATTCTTTGAAATATCCAATTCCTTGGAAACATTTAAAATATGATTGTTACAGCTTTTTTAAGGAAAAGTTGGTGGGTTTTTTGTTTGTTTTTTGCCTATGTTGCAGAATGAATCTTTGTGAATAATTAAGGCACATGTATGCACTTTTTAATTATTTTATTTTGTAGGAAAACTTTTTCTTGGGGTATTAAGATGACTGTATTTTCAATGATTATTGGAGCCTTTGTAGCTGCCAGGTAAGAACGTGTTAAGACCACATTGAAATTATCAGTAATTATTGATAATAATCAGTTACCAATAGAAAAAGAATTTTGTATAGGCTAAGTAAGAATCATGTCCTTGAAAAGCATCAAAAAGACTCTTTGGGAAGTTAAATCTTTTTGGCCATATTAAGATCAAGGCTGGCAAAATCGGATTCATCTACTAATTGAGCACATACCATATGCCACACAATATGTTGGAATTTTACACATATTTATTCGTTCTTTACAATACCTCTGAAAGATGTGGGTATAATTTTCCTATTTTTAGTTGAGGAAACTGAAACCTAAGTTCAGAAACTTGGTCAAGGTTACACAGCTAATAAATGGCAGCGCTGGAATTTGAATTTGTGCCTGACTTCAGAGCCTGTGTGCTTATATAAATCATGTGGTATTCTTTTACTTTACATAGTGCTAGGGAAAACAGTGTCTCAGAAAAGGCAAATGATAATGAATTATTTGCCTTGTGGTGGAATAATAAATAACAGAGTTTCTTTATTTGGCCTCACTTAAGATACATCACCAGTGCTATAACTTAGATATTCTATTAAATTACTGAAGCTTTTCCCGTTGTTCTTAAGTTTCAGTTTTAACATGCAGGGAGAAAATGTGTTCCCAAAGACTCAGCAAAAGCCTTCTACATTTTACTTAGACCAGGGTATGCACGTACAGGTTTGCTAATACCACAAGTTCTGCCTGACATAGATTTTCTGTCTTGGAGTTCAGTGTGCTTCTTGGGTTGAATTATTTACCTTCATCATTCCTGTAGTATAGGCAGGGGGAAATATTAGAAGACAAATTCTACCCTAAATCTCCAAGTGAAATTTCATTCTTTAGAAAAAAAAAAGAAAAAGGATAGAAAAATTGGTTACTAGAATTTGGTCACATAGCTGACTGTTTTTCCCTTGAGGTAATATAGCCTTCTTGAAGAAAAATTCTGTATGAGCCTCTAACCTCTTTGAAGCATTTCTGTAAATCTGGTGGGATCCAGAATTGAACCAAACAACAGGAGTTCCTCAGGGCCAACCCTGGCCTGCAGAAAGTTTCTGAGGAGGATTGCTATCTGGATCAGTCTTATCTAATCAGAACGTTTTATTTGGGAAAGATTGGGAGGAAAGGGAGTCTGAACTTAGAAGGTTGTCAGGCTGCTTGGAGTTATACATTAAGCTAGCTCTGCCTAAAACTGCAGGGGCATGGAGTTCCTCAGAGGTCTCATTCCATGTACTGGTTTAGCTATGACATAATATCTTTGCACAATCACAGGATGTTGGGCCACTATTTTAGCTAGGGTGCTAAAGTATATTGAAGGCATACTTACATTTTCATAATTCTGTTCAGTTTACTAAGTTCTGGTATTGTGCCTGGTACTCAACTAAATACTAGAAAATTTCAGCTTCCCGAATCCTGCTAGTTATATCTCATAGCCTTCTTAAGCAATCATTTAGGTATTTGAGTTCCTCCTGTGTGCTTAGACATTGTTGTAGCTTGATCTCAGAACTAACTATAATCTGTACTTCAGAAATTCCACCCAGAAACCCAACCACCTGTACAACCTGCCTTTTGTATGAATGAATCCTTGGAAAATGACATGTTAACAACTTCATCTTTTTGGTTTCCTTCTCTCTGAAATTGAGCTCTGATGCCTTCTTCCTGCTTCAGATGTATTATAATGGTGAATTTGGTTACTTGTTCTTGTTGTCTGACTTTGAATTCAGAGCAGTGTGGTATTAATTGATGTGATTAATTATTGCTAATGATTGTATTTAAGCATTAGTACTTCTCATTTCTGAAGACTTCCCAATTGAGTATGAAATTGCAAATTATAACCAGGAATCAAGAAATACCAATAGCTGATAAAATGCCTAATGTTTATTTACCTAGATAAGAATAGGTTTTTCCATTTATCGTACTTCAGACCTATTTAAAATTACATGCGTGTACTTTAAATGTAAGTTATTAAAGTGTTGCTTATGTTTTACAGCTCTGACTTGGCATTTGATCTGGAAGGATATGTTTTCATTCTGATAAATGATGTCCTGACAGCAGCAAATGGAGCATATGTAAAACAGAAATTAGATTCAAAAGTAGGTAGCAATCTAAATATTTAAGAATGTTTACTGATGTTGGGAGTGGTAATGTCAATTTGTCGAGAAAAAAGCAGGGAATAATGAAAAATACTTAGGAGAGATGGGAAGAAGTGAGTGAGTGTTGAAGAGGGCTGCAAATCAAGTGTGGACTTTGTGTATTTGTCCTACCAAATAATGGGAAGCTTTAGGGAGCATTAGGATTGCTCTCTCTTAAGAGCAACGCTGAGTTCCTTGGCCTAGATCTCATACACATGAACTTTCCATACCCAGCCTTTTTCTCTTAACTTGCAGCATGCCTACAAAGGCTTACAGATATTTTTTGTTTGTTGGTCTACTATATACTTTGAATATATACACACTAAATTTTATCTTTAGATAAGTCAGACCATCAGAAAGCAGAGAATTTGAGCCATGTTGCTTTCACTACATTATGGTAGAAGTTCGCGTTATTGTAAGCAGCCGTGTAGGGGCACCTGGGTGGCTCATCCCGTTGAGTGTCCAACTCTTGATTTCAGCTCGGGTCATGATCTCGGGTTGTCAGATTGAGCCCCATGTGGGCTGCACACTCACTGGGGAGTCTGCTTAGGGTTCTCTCCCTCTCACTCCACCCCTCCCCCTGCTCACAGATGCACATGTTCACTCTCTCTTAATAAATCTTAAAAAAAAAAAAAATAAGCAACTGTGTAGAACTTGGCTGTATGTATCATATGGTTGTTATTGAAGGAGCTGTCCTTTTTATCATGATGTATCCTGTGTAAGGACCCACATGAGATTTCACAGATGCCACCATAATTTTTCCTGAACAGTGGTATATTTTTTATCTCATAATTAAATCTTGTAACTGACCACGATTTTATCTTATTTCCCTACTCATGTTTTCTAAGTCACATGACCCTATCTGCTGAGTTTTTAGTCTGCTGTATTATATGTACAATATTTCTGAAACTAGTTCAGGTGATTTTTTTGAGTTGATATCATAAATACAAATACCTGACTACTCAATAGTAGTATTAGTATCAAGTTTGTATTGTCTTAGCAGGGGGCTTTGCCTTCTCGAGAAAGAACCATAGAATGAGTGGCCATCCCAGTAGCTTTCATTATTCTCAGAGGTTTATTTTGAAAATCTTTGAAGATACAGGAATAGGGTCAGTGTAGATCGTTTCCCACAAATTTTCTTTAAATATACCTTTATGTCTTGTTCTCCATTTATTTGCCTTGATGAATTTGTATGATGATTGTATTTTCCTTGATGAATTTGTATGATGATTGTATTTTAATGGAAGCTACTACTATTAAAAATTTTTATCTTTTTGAAATAGCTAGTTGGCATGCACTGTTTTTATGTTAACAGCCAAAGCTATTTTGAGCCAAATGGCACTTTGTTATGGTTCGGAAAAGTTCAAGACAGAGTTGATGGCTTTTGATTCAGTTCTGGAAAGGAAAGGGCTTCAGGATTGTGTTTATATAGAAAGGCGTATGTATATTCAAAATAATGTCTTCCCTGTTTGCTGTTTTGAGATAGCCAGTTGATGTTATTTTTATTTCTGATTTTAAACACTCAATGAATACATTTCAAACAAATTTAAAATCTTGAATATTTGCTTCCTTCCCCCTTTTGAAAGCGTACGTTATTTCTTAATGTTTGCAAAATCTATGACTTGGTTGATTTTCTGTCTGTATTGTGGGGGAGCGGTGTGTGTGTGTGTATGTAGTGGGAGTGGTATTCTGTATAGGGTTGTGTATATCTGTCTGCTAGAACCAAATGAAACACCTAATTATTTACTATTTTAGGAGCTGGGAAAATATGGTCTGCTCTATTACAATGCACTGTTCATGATTCTGCCCACCCTGGCCATTGCATATTTTACAGGAGATGCGCAAAAGGTAAGACTTTCTAATTATGATTTAATGGCTTATTTTTTGAGCTCTGTTACTACTTAATGTCCACAAGATAGACTGTGGGGTTGTTAAAAAGTAATGTGCTCATTGAGTGACCAAAAACTGAGAGCTTATTTTTTTAGCTTGCTAATGTCATGCTAACCTTTTTTCTTGGCATAAGTATTGGATAGTACTAAAATGACTCAAAATAGCTTTGGCTGTTAACATAAAAATAGTTCATGCCAACTAGTGTCCTTCTCTTAGGTGTCAGAAGGCTAGAGGAAGAGAATTTTTACATTTCTACTAAGCTACAAAATAAGAATAGTGGCAGACTATCCTTGAGAAACAAAAAATCCTGAATTAGTAGAGTTCTTCAAACCTAAACAAAATGCTTGGCTTTCTAGAAGTTCTCTGTTTTATTGTACAGTTGTCATATTGGCTTAAATTCCAAGCTGGGTTTTTTCCTCAGGAAATATTTAGCACCATGTGGTAACTAAACTGTGTAAATAGCAACTAATATAATAGTTTACTCATTTTCTAAAATGATTAGCTAAATAAACCCAGAATAGAGTAGCAAATAAATCCACACAAGAATTTTTCTTTAAAACAAACCGTATTCATAGGAGAAAAATTGATACCATTTTGTTAGAATTCACAAAATTCTGCAAACTGAATGCAAACCTATAATTTTGCCAAGTTTCTGTAACAAGATTTCTTCTAATGAGTCCTCTGGCTAGTAGTTTCTTCAGAATAAATGTGTTGGTTATCTTCTCTAACGACAGTGAAAATTCCCACATATCATTGGGACCCAAAATGAAAAGGTTTTGAAAGTAGTTACAGTATTAAAAAATTGTTCTTCAGGCAGGAGCGCCTGGGTGGCTTAGTCGTTAAGTGTCGGCTCAGGTCATACTCCCCCAGGGTCCTGGGATGGAGCCCCGTGGTGGTGAGCAGGAAGCCTGCTTCTCCCTCTCCCACCCCCCCTGCTTGTGTTCCCTCTATCGCTCGCTCTCTGTCAAATAAATAAATAAAATTGTCCTTCAATCAAAGATAGGAAAAGACCTTATAAAGCTTATAAGCATGCTTTGTTTTCTTCATCAAGAACTCTTTCTTTTGAAAAACTGGCACAGAGGGATGCCTGGGTGGCTCATTTGGTTAAGCGTCTGCCTTTGGCTCAGGTCATGATCCCAGGGTCCTGGGATCAAGTCCCGCATCAGGCTCCCTCCTCAGCGGGGAGTCTGCTTCTCCCTCTTCCTCTGCACCTCCCCTTGTGTTCTTTCTCTCTGACAAATAAATAAATAAAATCTTTAAAAAAATTAAAATTAAAAAATTAAAAAACTGGCATAGATCATCTTGAACAGTTATAAATATTTTACTGAACTGTGACCTGGCTGCCGGCAGACCTAAAAGTGACTCTAAAGTAGGAAATGGAGCTGTTGTGCTGATTAATAAAGAGTGTTGAATAAGTATTTTGTGATTGTGAAAAAAGTGGGAAGAGGAATCTGACATTTATTGTCCTCCTCACTTTATATGTGTAATACAACGTAGTCCCCAGAACAGTTCTAGAAAGTTTGAATTATCTCTGTTTTACCAATGTGGAAATAAGGGTTCAGAGAGAGTTAGTCCCTTGCCCAGTGCCATGCTGTCAGTGGATAGAGTCAGGGTTTAAACTCAAGCCTAACTCCAGAAGCCATGGTCTTTCCACAGTGTTTTTCCTCCCTCTAGGAGACTCTGGCGGAAGCACCTCTTACTCTTCAGCTTTGAGCAAGAATGTAATGTGAAGTAGCCAGGCCCCTCTTGGCAGCATGGATGGTTCCAAATCTTGAGGCCAATCTGTACATGAGAAAATTGGAAGAATTAATGTGGTTTGGTATTTTATAGACTTGGCAAAGATGCAATTCTCATTAATTTGAAACTTTGACTAGTAGCTTGTAGCTACTTGAAAAAATTGACCAAAGGAGATATTTCTTCATTCCAGACTGATGATCATTTAATTAGAAGTTATCTGCCAGGTTATAGGATTATTCATGCATATTTGAAAGTTCAGTAACATTGAACTTGAAATGCTTCAATATAATTGAGAATGTTTACTCAGAGTAAAAAAAGTTGCTCTGTCACCTATATTAGGATGAGGTTTAGATTTTCCTCTTATTCTTTTTTTTCTTTTTAATGCAGAGGAGTAGAATTTGAGTAATCTTTTTGTTGTTTCTAACAGAAATGCCAGGCAAAGGTCAAGAAAGATTTATTTTGGAAGAAATGTTTTTTTAGGAATGATAGAGTTCACCTAAATACTTTCAAGTTGGGATGATAAGCTAGCAGAAGCTGAATTTATTGCTCTGTAATCAAACCCTGTCAGTGTTTTTGGTTTCACATAAATGTTTGTTAATCTTCACTCTTATTTTTAATTAATATTGTTCTTAATAAAACATTTACTGAGGTGTAGGTGGACACACTGGCTGGCAGTCTTATAATACCACCCTTTTTTTCTTAACATTCTCTCCTTCACACGCTCTCCTTCTGACGTTCTCAAATAGTTAAGTGTTACTGTATGTCTCACTGTGTTAGGCTTAGGTGATAAGAAAAAAAGATGAATTAGATGGTTTTCTTGCCTTTGAGGACCATACAGGTGTCTTGGAGAGTAGACCTGTCAACATCAGATAAACTATTACAGGTTCTGTGGGGGCATCGTGGGATGGAAAATGGAAGTGGGTCAATTCTGTCTCCTTGTTGAGGATGAAATGCCTCATGGAGCTTTGCCTACAAACAAAATTAAAATATAAGTGATACGAATAATCAGTGTTGTTTTGATAGGTTATAAATTACATTTGAAACTTATGAAGTGGGAATTCTGTTTGACTTTGTTCCTAAATTCCTTGTATGCTTAGGAGACAGGTCATTGCAATTTCATTTTAAGTTCAATTCAGATGAGTATTTCTCAGCATCTTCATTATGCTGAGAAAGATATATGTTAAGTGCTCTTGGGAATATATGAGAAATATGAGATAGTCCTTGCCACACAAGGAAGACATTGGCGTGCTACAGAGATGGTGTAAGATCTAGCACCAGAGTGCATGCTTGTCAGTCAGTACAATAAATATTTAGGAAGAAATTCGTGTGGGTTGAATATCAAGATTGGCTTCTTAGAAGAGCTAGGGCTTGGTTTTCTTATCCACCAAATGCAACAAGTAATGCTAACCTGTGCTGGGAGTTGGTAGAGCTGTAACTTAAGTAGTTGAGTGGTTTGCTTTTAGTAACCAGCCCAGAAACAATGTGTGGAAGCACAGATGACCTGACACATCCATGAGGCTCATGGTATTCTGTCCAAGACTGTAGAATCTTCCTCCACTGCAAGATTCAGCTTCATACCAGTAGGCTGTGTGTCTGAAGCCCTGGCGCAAAGGGTTTCATATTACAGAGGGGATATATGGCAGGATTTTGTATAAGAGTTTGCTAGTAAATCGGGTTCATTTTCAGTATGTATCTTTTAAACTTGAACTTTTCCTTTAAGATACATATGTGTATAAGTAGACGTGCATGTGCGTGTATTTTTTTTTTTTTTTAAGAACACTTTCTGTGGGGCAGTTTATCATTAAATAAAGCTGTTCCCATATTAACAATTTGAGGCTACTTCTGGCCTTTAGGAAGGCTTTACTTTTAAGGTATGATGCCTTATACCTGACAGGATGCTTCCTCATGAATCATTTTCCCTGATGCTCATTGCAAACCTGTGAGGTAGGTGGTTCTTTGATTTATAGTGGTTAAGGACATGATTAAGGTTCCATAGTGGCAGAGCAGAACTAGAATCAGTCTGTCTGACTCCATTGAGATCTCTTACCGTTTGCCTGTCTACAACTCTCAGAGCCATTTGCTGCCTCTCTGACGTTTGGGAATTCCATGCAGGGCTTTCTTACAGAACAAGCTACTGAATGCAAGAAACACTGTCAGAGTAGTTATTAGAAGTGCAGTTTCTGCAGCTTGGCCTTGTTTGTACTTAATCTTTTACAAATACTTGTATTTCTTTTGTTCAGCAAATATTTACTGAGTGTACTGAGTGCTTTACTCAGGTGCTATTCTAAATTAAAAAAGAAAGAAAGACATGCCCCTGCTTAAAAGAGCTTGAAGTCCAATGGGTGAGATCAACTAAACATAAAATAGTATCATAAGAACTACAAGGGAAAATAGAACAAGGTGAGAGTGATCGGGAAGGGGTGCTTGGGATAAGGTAGTTAGAGAAAGCATCTTTATCAGTTTCATTTGAGAAGGCATTGAACTGAGTGGACTGAGACCAGTTTGTGTGGCTCTTTGGGAGGAGCCCTCTAGTTGGAGGGAAAAGTGGGTTCCTTTTCTTTTCTTTCTTTTTTTTTTTTTTAAGATTTTATGTATCCATTTGTCAGAAACAGAGAGACAGAGCACAAGCCGGGGGAGTGACAGGCAGAGGGAGACACAGGCTCCCTGCCGAGCAAGGAGCCCAATGTGGGACTCAATCCCAGGACTGTGGGATCATGACCTGAGCCGAAGGCAGATGCTTAACAAACTGAGCCACCCAGGCATCCCGGGAAGAACGGGTTCTAAGTGCTGAGGTGGGAATGCTTAGCTTCTTCACAAGGAGCATTTTCTGAGTAGGTGAATACCAGGAAGATCAAGGTAGGCCTTGAAGGATGTGGAGGAAGAGAAACAAAAGGTACATTCCAGGTGGAACTAATATCATGAGCACAGGCATAGCCATGGGGACCAGCTTCTGTAGTATGCTTAGATGGTGGCAAAGACTTTGGAAACCTTTGAAAAGACCTTAGAGAGCATCCAGTTCAAGCCTCTTCTTTCATCGTTGGGGAAGTCGGGGCCCAGAAGGGGCTCAGGACTAGAACCCTGATTTCTTGACTATGACTAGTACTCTTGCTTTTCCCCCCACATCATACCCTGTTTCCTTCTAAGTTGGGACAACGCTAGATTTAGGAATTCGAAATTTACTCTGCAGATATGATGAGTCCCTAAAAGTTTGTGACATAAGAGGTACGATGGAAAAATTGGGGCAGAATGCAGAAGCAACGTCCAGTTGGATGAAGCAATTAGTAACATCCAGTTCTGTCCTTGACCACTGTCTGATTTCGGACAAGTCCCTTCTGCTCTCCCACCCTGCCTCATCATGTGTAAACTGAGTAGGTTGTATCAGCTGAGTTGGTTAGTTTTCTAGGTAGGGCCCTTTCCTGGGCTGAGACAGAATTTCTGAGCAGAAGGCATGCCAGTGTGGAGACTAGGTTGCTGCTGTTCTGATGGTTGGCGTGAGGCCAGCTGCACCCTGACTCCTGAATACCAGTGCTTATGAACTTGCTCTCATCTTTTGGACTCCTGGATTTCTTGACTTAGAGCCATTTTGCATGGAAGCTCTGTATGTATTATATGAAAAGATCAACAAGATAAATTGTTAAAGCATGGTGTAAAATTGCATATGGTATGCTACATTTTAAATAAAATAGGGAAAAATAAGACTATACATACATATACATTTTATTCGCTTATTTAGTAAAGAAACTCTGGAAGAATATACATGAAACGATTAAAGTAACCACCAGTCCGTGTGTGAGTGTGTGCTTGAGAACAGAGTAAGTATAGAACAGGAATGGGAGGGAGACATCTCACTATTTGTCTTTTTATATTTTTTTTGATTGTAGAGCCATGTAAATGTATTTTAAATTATGTAAGAAAAGGATAAAGTTTTTCTATAAATAATGACTATCCTGTGATGAATCCCAGTTTAAAATAACTGGGGGTGGTGGGACAAATTAATTTATTCTCATTATTCAGAGTTGCAGACTCTTGACCCAGGATGCAAATTGAAGCAAAATCAGATCCAAATTGTTTTTCTCAAATATCTCACTGTTAACTTTAGAAGGCAGAGGAGAGAAAAGTTTCCTGTGTTAGGACAGGAATCCAGTAAGAGGGCTCTGAAAGTTCAGCTCCCCAGGGAGGCAGGAATTCTACAGAGCAGTTGATGGGGCTGACACAGTCTTTAAGCAAGAATTGAAGGCCAAGGAAGTAAAAAACTAAATTACCATAAAAATTGAAAGGCAGGATCCAATTGAACAACTTATCCCAGTGAGCACATAATGCAAGTCCTTGGCAAAGGACTTCTGAGAAGCCAAACGTGTGTATGCAAGTGTGTGTGTGTGTGTGTGTAATTTTTTAAGAAATTTTCAAAGTCCTGGCTTTACCAGAAACCAGCAAACCAATATAGATGACATTTAGTTTTTTTTTAAACATGTCTTCTAATTTTAAAACATCCTCTTTCTTAAAAAATGGTGTATTTAAAAGCCAGCTCAATGTTAATAAGAGACATCTAGTTAATATAGATAAAGGTAGATCAAACATCAGTTGACTAATGACTTTCCAGAGTGTCAGTTAGGACAGACTGTGTTTAAACTTGTTAGTTGTTGCCTCCAAAAGGGAATGTGTGCAGCACAAAGCCAGTGATTCACAGTCACAGGAACTGGAGCCTGGCTTTCTGACAGCATGCCCTGCTAGGTGTTCTCACGTAGGGATGGAGGAACAGACCCCTTGCTGTAGATCTTACAAGGCCAGTACTGTAGTCACTGGTACATTGTATAATGTCTTCATTATATCGCTGGCTAAATTACATGGCTCAGATGAGTTTTACAGGAAAAGTTGCTGCATGGATGGGCTATGTGGAGGTGTCTCTTACTAAGCATTGCTGACTAAATAATGAAAAATTTTAGGCTGTTGGTTTAGCCTGTCCAGAGTTATTAATCTTTTCTGGGTCACTCTGTAGACCATACAGACGGATTTTCAAACCCTGAGTTATTCTTTCCACATAGACAGGTCCCTTCTGCTTTCTGAGCATTGGTGTCCTCATGTGTAAAACAAGTGGGCTGTATCAGTTATTCTTCAGTGATGAATGACTCTCTCTTTGCCCTATATGTTGTTTGACTGACAAAGTAATGTGTTTAGCCATTCTTACCTTTGAGGATAGGCCTTTTCACCAGTGAAAGTAAATGACCTTATCAATAAGCTGGAGTGTGTGGTTTTGCCACAATACATAGATTTTACATAGGTGGCAGAGCCTAGTAAGAAGCGATAGCAGAAGTATTTGGGTTCCAATTCCTTGTCGGAGCTCGGAGCAGGAGGAGCCAGAGTGGAAGTGATGGCCAGTAGTTACAGAAGTTATAGCAGTGCAGAGGTAGGGTGGGTAACCCAGGACCGCTGGCTCCGTGAACTTGTCTGACTTTCGCAAGGTAGGCAGGGAACCACGGAGGCCATTTGCCCCACTGACATTATCTTCTGCCTTAGTAAGTTTCCTAGCAATTTACTTTCTAGGATAAGGTTTCAATTTTTTTCTCAGTAGTTTCTTGGGAAGAGAATTTTCCAAATAGAATGCTATCATTCATCTGCTTTTTTCTTCTCTACCATGAAGTCTAAAGACTTAAGTGATTTAGTTTTAGACTTTCTGGTAAACAGGTTTCAAAACTTACAAGGTATCAAGACATGTAAAAAATATTCATGCTTTGGGTTTTATTTCAAATTTCAATTAACTTGGTGACTCTTAGCAGATTTTCCTGGGAGTGAGAATGTTACATCTAAGACTCAAGTGTACCCTGAAATTACTCCATTCTTACTAGATCAGGGGTGACGAATTGGTGCTTATGTTATCCTGCGCTCATTGTAGACATTGCCGCGTAATCCCAATACTTCCTTGCCCAGCCTAGACATGGCCTCAGACTGTTCACCAAGGTAGTGGTTCAGACGGCCAGAGTCAGTTGATTAGAGCTGATACAAGATAAAATCTGTATCCCTAGACTAGATTTTATTGATTATGTTATTGATTATGTGCTGTTAGTCCCTGGTCTTACTCAGATACTCCCTTTCTTAATTTCCTTAACTTAAGCAACTGGAGAACACATTTTTTTTTAATTTCACTTTTTTTTTCAAATATTTTTATTAACTGAAAGTCTCATTCAAACCAAATGCCTAGTTTTAGGAAGTGGTAGGTCCATATAACCCATTTGCCCATTGATTACGCCACATTCTTTTCATGCCTGTGGTGTGTATTGGCCTGTGGTATTACATTATACCACCAGCACCTGTAGGCCAGAGACTTTGTTCAAAACAGAAGGGAAGCCTAAACATCTTTGTATGTGCAGTCTGTAATCACAGCTACCACTCAGCCAAGATTGAAGATTGCAGGCCTTGTGGCAGGGAGCCCATCTAGTTCTGTGTCGCACAGAATGACCAAGCAGGTCCTTTTCTTCACAATGGCTCTTTTATTAGCTTTCTCTAGAGGCAGAAGTTTTGCTTTAAATGTTTTTTTTTTTCGCCTCCTGATTAATAAAATGTATGTTCACTGTGCCTTCTGTATTCCCTGTCTTAGGGAAAAGAAAAATTTGCATGTAAATCTGTCACTGAGAGATAACAGTGATGGAAGTTTAAGTGAATAATAATCTCTTCTGTATGTGAATTTTGTATAAAGTGCCTACATTTTGTTCTCCCCGTTGATTTTTCACAGGAGACAGTCGGACCAGACTGTTGTCTATATTTGTAATGTAGGTAGAGGCTTAGAGAGGTTAAGTGACTTGATGATAGACTCAAAGAAAGTTAATGGCAGATTTAGAATTCAAATGCCCACTTTTTGACTCCATGATCCAACAACAATAGCTATTTGAAGCTATCTATGAGAAAAAATTCAGAACATACTACGTTGCCTTTGGTTTTCTCTTGTACTTAACTAATAGAAAGATGATTGGTTATGGAGCTGAGCAGGCACATAGAAGCTGGATAATTTTGGGAAAGTTACTTAACATTTCTGAGCTGACTACATAATAGGCTGTTAATAAGCAGTAACTTTGTTTTTTTTTTTTTTATGCCATCTTTATGATAGGGAGAGTAGACTCCACTGTACTGCTGTACTGTTTGGGTCAAATTTATCCTACAGCTATACTTTGAAATGGTGAAATGGCTGCTGCTTTTTCTGTTGCAGCCAGAGGTCCATTCCTGTGGCAAAGCAGAGGAATGCAATAGGCTGCTTGTGCCATACTGGCTTTCTCCAGAAACAGGCCTAGTATTTAGGGAAGGAAAATAATCCCATGAGAACTGTTTTTCTATTTTTGAATTTTATGTACATGGAATCATGTTCATGGGATTTATTTTAGTATTCTACAGATACAGTTATTATGTTCCCAAAGGGGAATGTGCAGTATATATTTGGGGCATTTTCCTAACTAAAATTTAATGCTCAGTGTAGAGAACCTTTGGCTTGGAGTATATAGACTCAGGGCTACCATGTATTAACTGTGTTATCTAAAGTAAGTCACTTGTCTTCTGGGGAGAAGAAGGCGTGGCCTGTGTACCTCACAGGGGTGCATGGGGATCAAATGACATGTATACAGAAGCATTTTGCAAATTATAAAGCATTCCACAAACACAAAGGTAGTCATAGTTTGTTCATGTATTAGCAAACCTGACTAAACTGTTTCCAGCATAGTGCCCCCAGGGCACATGACTGGGGACTTAGATGTCAAAATGTACAGTGACAGCAGAGGAGATATTTAGAGCTAAGGCAGGAAAGGAGCTCAGGTGTAGAGAGGTGTATTTGAAGCCTTTGCCACATAACTGATTTCTTTCCACTCGCAGGTCACTGATAAAAGAAAGAATTAGAAGTGATGTTTACATATAATAACTGACATCACTTATTGAACTGGACGGACCTCCTTCATGTCAAGCATTAT
This sequence comes from Ursus americanus, assembly GCF_024610735.1. NCBI lineage: Eukaryota > Metazoa > Chordata > Mammalia > Carnivora > Ursidae > Ursus > Ursus americanus. The sequence goes on along the minus strand of NC_142138.1, from coordinate 22,602,057 downwards.
ATCCATATTGTCTTTAATTCTGATAACAACTCTACAAGATAGGCCTTATTATTCCTCTTACTATGTAATGCAGAAACTAAGGTTCAGCAAATCTTTACGGTGCATCACACCAGCTTTATCCTCTTGGTGACTTTAGGGTACAAGAGTAGCTTGTCTAGGAAAGGAGGATAATTTAGAGTTGAGGAAGGTTCTTAGGCCTGAGATTTCTTTTATGTGTTTCAGCTTGAGTAAAGTAAGGTTTCTCCTTTTGAAGCTGATCTAACACTCATGTTAGAGTTGGAAGAAGCCTTAACAGGCACCCAGTTTAACCTCCCTCACAGAAGCTAAGGCTGGCATAATGAAGCAGTGGTGAGCTGGTACAAGATACTGAATCCTGGCATGCTGCTTTTTTAGGGACCATGGCTTTTCCTGCAGGGTGCCAGTAACCCTCTTAAAGATACTACTTCTAGTGCCCACCTGCTGGTTTGCTGGTTTATGCCTTTTCTCTTCAAAGAAAGAAAAAATAAATTCAGGGCAAAAACTAATGAGTTGTATGCCAGTAAAATGACTTTTACCATTTTAAGAAAATTTAAAATTATATAGCTTTAATCTGAAACTTGAAATTTATTTAGTAGCATGTAAAGGTAGGTATGTGGGTGTATTAAAAAGTAAAGTTTATGTCATCTGCCTGTAGCAAATAATGCTAAGCAAGGGAGCATGGATGTTTCATTCACCTTAGCTATTTGTGCCTAACACTTCCAAACACTTGGAGCTCAGCAGAACTGACATTTGACATCGTTCCTGCTCTCAAAGAATTTATAGTCTTGCTGATAAGAGGCTGGTCTCCTGAGTTCTAGGCCTGTGCTTTATTGTGCTTTAATGGTTTTTCATCATACCATGTTTACAGGTATGAAAGAGCATAGCATAATGCTCTGTATGACTTCTTTCATTTATTCTTCATTCTCTAACAGAGTTATGGAACACCGTCTATTTGCTATCACTTTGTTAAGCACTGTGGTTACAGATATAAACCCTGAGGCATTCACAGTGTCTGAATAGATGATCATGTGCACACAGGTACAGATACAGATACAGAGAGTCACATAAATACTCATACTTAGTTACATACATGCAGTGTCAGTGATAAAAGTATCACTAAGTGTTCTGGACAGTTTGATGGGAAAGAACCTAATGTGAATGTGGGTTTTTGTGCAAAGCTTCCCAGTGGAAGCATCATTTGAGATAGGTTTATATTCAAGTCAGTAATTGAATTTGGTCTTTTGCTTCTAGCCATGCTGGAATAACAGCGACAGGATTTACCTTCCTGCCTTAACCTACTGGAATACCAAATATATATGAAAAATGGTTTTCAGACATTGGACAATAGGTAGTAAAGGATTGTGGAGAGAGAAAGGATGAGAAGAGAAAAGAAGGATATAAAAAAGACCCAAAAAATGACCCAAATTAAACTTTTAGGGATGAAAAATATAATAATCTGAATTGAAAAATAAAGCAGAAGGTATTAAACAGCAGATTAGACACTGCAGAAGAAAAGATCAGTGAATTAAAGAAATAGCAGTAGAAACTATCCAAGATGAAGCACATGGAGAAAAAAAGACTGGAAAACAAATGAACAGATTACTAGTAACATGTGAGGTAGTATCAAGAGATCTAACATATGTAACTATTGTCCTGAAGAAGGGGGCAGGGGTAGGAAAAATTTTTGAAGAATTAATGGCAGATTTTTTTCCAAATTTGGTGAAAACTAAATCCACACATACAAGAAGCTTAACAAACCGTAAGTTATATTAAACTATACCATAAAGAGGGACATTTCATAATGCTGAAAGAGTTACATCAAGTAGGCATAATAGTCCTGAATGTATATGTACTTAATGAGAAAGCCTCAAAATATCTGAAGCAAAAACTGATAGAAAGGATAAGCACATTATTGGCAATTACAGTTGGGATATTTTAACAGTCCTCTTTCAGTAATTGATAAAACAACTAAACTGAAAGCCATTAAGGCTATAGAACACATGAACAATACCATCAACTAATTTGACTTAACTGACATTTGTAGAACACTCCACTCAACAACAACAATATAAACACTCTCTGCAAGTGCACATGGGACATTTACCAAGGTAAATATATTCTGGGCCATAAAACAAGTGTTAATAGTTTAAAATAATTGAAACTATAGAAAGTATGTTCCCTGGCCAGAACAGAATTAAACTAGAAATTAATAACGTAAAGATACATGGAAAAATCTTCAAATATATGTAAATAAACACAACCTGTAACACCCGGATCAAAGAAAAAATCATGAAGAAAATTAGAAATCATTTAGAACTGAATGAAAAAACAACATAGCAAAATTTATGGGATGCTGCTAAAGGAGTGCTTAGAGGAAAATCCATAGTTGAATTAAATGCATATATTAGAAAAGAAGAAAGATCTAAAATCAGTGACCTAAAGCCTTTCCCTTAAGAAATGAGAAAAAATAAGAGCAAGTTAAACCCAAAGGAAACATGAGGAAGGTAAGAGCAGAAATCAGTGAAATAGAAAACAGAAAAGCAATAGAGAAAAATCAGTGAACCTAAAACCTGGAGGTCAATAAAGATCAAGAAAATTGCTCAACCATCGCCAATTGATAGAGACAAAAAGTGAGAATGCATGAATTATCAGTATAAGGAATGAAAGAGTGGTTATCATTACAGAGCTTGCATATATTAAAAGGACAATGGAATATTATGAACATTATTCCGTAAACTGAAAAACTGTGTTCATGAAATGGACAAATTCTTGAAAAAGACAAACTACCAAAGCTCACTCAAGAAGAAGTAGATAGCATGATAGCCATATTCAACTAAGTAATTAAATAGCTCTACTTAATTAAAATAATTAGCCCTAATTAATGGGACTGTTTAGCTCTGTCTCTATTAAAGAAATTTAATTTTACTTAAAAATCTCAAAAGGAAAACTCCAGGCCTTGATCACTTCACTGGATAATTCCATAAAATGTATAAGGAAGAAATAATGCCAATTCTATGTAAATTCTCTGAGAATATAGAAAAGGAGAGAATACTTCCCAGTTGACTTTTATGAAGCCAGCATATCCTGTACCAATAGTTGACAAAAAATTTCAAGGGCAGGAGGTGGAAATTATAGTAAAAAAAAAAATCCAGGGGCTCCTGGGTGGCACAGTGGTTAAGCGTCTGCCTTCGGCTCAGGGCGTGATCCCGGTGTTACGGGATCGAGCCCCACGTCAGGCTCCTCCACTATGAGCCTGCTTCTTCCTCTCCCACTCCCCCTGCTTGTGTTCCCTCTCTCGCTGGCTGTCTCTATCTCTGTCAAATAAATAAATAAAATCTTTAAAAAAAAAATCCAGCAATATATAAAAAGGGTACTATATGACCAAGTTATGTTTATCTTAGGAATTAAGGTTAGTCCAACATTTGAAAATCAGTGTAATCCCCCATATTAGTAAGAGTTAGTAAGAAATTAATAAGAAATAGAAGAACCAGGTCAAAAGATGGAGAAAATGTATTTAATAAAACTTGACACCCATTCATGAGTTTAAAATTCTCAGCAAACCAGGAATAGAAGGAAAATCTCTCAACCTAAAAAAGGACCTCTAACAACAACAACAAAATCTTGCTAACATACTTAATGGTGAAAGACTGAATACCTTTTCACAGAGATTGAGAATACAGGGAGAATGGCTGCTCTCACATTATGTTCTGTTTGACGTTATACTAGAGGATATCATTGTGCAATAAGGTAAAGATAAGAGACATAAATTCATATAGATTATTAGGAAGGAAAACGTAATGGTTACATGACTAGATAATACTGTCAAGACTCATTGAATTATACACTGAAAAGTGATTAACTTTATTTTTTACATATTATGCCTCAACAAAGAACCATAAACAAATTGAACGTCTGCTGTTTGCCAAGTGCTGTGTTAGGAATTTGCTCAGCTAGATGGATGGGCGTCTTCCCTGCAGGGAGCTCCCTGGCGGTGGACAGTGTGGAAAGACTTGCGGTTCAGGGAGATGAGAGTCCTAGACAGAAGTACTGCGGAGGCACGGAGGAGGGGTTCTTACCAGGGAAGGCCCCACAAGGTGCTGCTTGAGCTTTAGTCTGATCAGTGAACAGGAGTCAGAAGAGTGTTGAGGAGAAGGGCGTTCCAAGCAAAGGCATGTGGGTGTGAAACTGCATGTAGTCTTTTATAAACGGCAAAGAGCCTCATATTGCTGGGGCCCGGCGGCTGTGAGGTTTATGTCGAAGTGGCAAGAGTTGACGCTGGATAGGTTGGCAGAAAGATAAAAGGTGGAGTGTTTCTCATATTTGCTTAACAAACTGATATTGCAAGAGAAATTATGTACTTGAGAGAGAAACCCTCCCTCTTGGATGAGAGATGAGGTGATCAACGCACTCTTTCACTTCTTTTCCTTTGCTTTTGGCTTAAAAACAAAATGGCTACAAAACCTTCCTTTTACCATCAACTGTTTTAAAATAGTAGTTCTCCCTGGGTAGACCTCAGCTGAATTTGTGTAACTAAGGGTGCGCTTGAGCTTTCACATGCTCTAGGGAAGGAGTATGTTTTAATATTTGAGAAAGCTTTCTATACTAGCCATCTGGGAGAACAGCTGAGATTAGCCGGGTACGGCTTCTACCTTCAAGCAAATATCGGTTTCTTTGTACCAATAGGGAGAAGTACAAAATCTTCCTCACATTACATTTTAGGAAGGAGAAAACCTTATGAACCTGCTTTTTTGGGTTCAGCTCCGTATATATCAAATTCTTAAACATCACTCGCTATCCCGTGAGTGATGCAGGGAAATTTATATATGTGTATGTGTGGTGGGAGTGAGTACTCAGGATTTTGATGGAAGAACAGAACAGCTGATTTTGAGGGCTTGCTCTAAAATCATACTTTCTTGTGTATTACAGGCAATGGATTTTGAAGGCTGGGCCGACACCCTCTTTCTTCTGCAGTTCACCCTCTCTTGTGTGATGGGGTAAGCCTTTGTTGCCTTGTTAGCAGATAGTTTTCCTTGAGAAGTTTATTCTAGTATCCTGTTCTGTCTCTTGAGTGTATCAGCATAGGATAATTAAACTTCCAGGTTCAGGTGGTTTCACAGCCCTTGGGAATGTGCCCTTAGGGCTACTAAACTAATTCCAGAGTCATGTTTCCAAGGATGGAGACAAGAAACTATTTACCCAATAACCTAGCGTGTGATAAGCATCATTATATTTCAGAATGCATTATTTTATTTCTATATTGACCATTTGACGCATATTTTCATCCTCTTACCTATGAGGAAGTAGTCCCAGAACTCAAGTAAGGTGTCTGAGTTTGCGCAGGCAGCAGTGGCAGCCTTTGAATTTGGGGCTGAGTCTCTCTACGAGGTTGTCTTCCTCTTAGAAGAGTATATGTGGAAGGCAAGAGGGTATCTACTAATGTGCCTCTTCTTTTCACCTTTGGATTTCCCTAAGGAATTTTTTTCCTCAGCCAGTAAGTTTGGTTGGTATTTATGATAAGATCTGGCGCAGGCTAGGTGCCCAGGGAGGGAGTGCTTCAAAAGAACATTAATAATGGTGCCTTGGTACTGAGTCAGGCTCAGAAGCCTCGTTGTAAATCTATCCGTTCCAACTGCTGCCACTTAGTTGTTAAGTGAACCTATGTCCCCTCTTAAAGTGGTGCTAATTTGGGTTTCTTCCATCTTTAAGAATCTCTTTTGCCTCCTGTCCAGAGGTCACATTGACCTCATGGGAAGTGCACACCTGATTCATGGTCTATAAGCTCAGCTTTCTATCTGGGTTTGGTGAATTTAGTGGAAGTATGATCTAAAAAGAGTACTCATGATTAGAAATGGTGGTTCCAAGGTTTTAGTGAGGGTAGCTGGGGAAAACACCTGGTCAATAAATGGACATGTTTTTCCCTTTAATGAAATTTAAAAAAAATCTAAAGCTGCAGTACAAGCAGGGGTGAGGTGGGGAAAGCTCACAGTCGGTGGCTACAATGTGCTAGCATGGCCAACACTGTTTCTCTTGGCTAGAGATTGCTATAGTAAGCAACTGGCTCTTGTACCTCTTCGTTCCAGGTTTATCTTGATGTACGCCACAGTACTCTGCACGCAGTATAACTCTGCTCTTACAACCACGATAGTTGGCTGTATTAAAGTGAGTTGAAAAAATACTGTTATCTTTTGGGGACCTGCTTTATTTAAAAATTGTTACTCTAAATCTTGCTGTGGCCTAAAACCCCACCATCCTTCTTTCCTCATAGATTGTCTTGGTTTGAAAGATCGTGATGCTGGTTTCTAAGATGATCTTTAAGAAAACTCAGGGAGGGTGCCATCTCCACTTTCAGGCAACTAGGCTTTGGGGAATATGGGAAAAGGAGAATGGGTTACCTTAGAGTAGAGGAAGACGAATTAGACTTGTTTCAGACAGGGTAGGTAACTAGCTTGGAAATGGTAGGCCTGTCCCTTTAACCCCCAATGAAAACTGTTCTGTTCTCTGCCTTACTGAATTCTGGCTGTTGTAGGGAAAGGATGCCTGCCAGAAGTTAATCAAGGGAGTTTTCCAGTGCATGAGCCAAACTTTAAATGGCCCACTTTTAAAAGCTGTCTCTGACATTTCCAGTGATGTCATTTCCTCCTGATCCATTTTATTTGAGGGAGGCTCATTTGTCTTCAGCCAGGGGGGCCAAGTTGACTTGAGTATTGAGCTGAAGTTAGTGGTTTGAAGCCTCTTTCATCTGCCTTTGTGCTTCGAGTGCTTTAGGATCCAGGAGGCCATGGCGTGGCTGATCTCCAAATGAATTAGCAGGGTAGGCTTGCTTTCTAAAAAAGGTAAGACAGAGAGAGAGGTAGGTCCATGATCATTTGGGAAATAGAATGCTTGCCCTTGGGACTTCTTCTGATTTCCCACTTGGCAGTAGTGAGGGAAGGGATTGAAGAATAAAGTTTTTACTGCCCTGCTATGTTTCCCTTTGTACCCCCATGGAGTGGTGTCCACCTGCCCTCACTTTAGAAACTAGATTTGGGTTAAAATTTCAGGTCTGTGACTTCAAATCATGGAATTGGAGTGTTTGGTGTAAGTAGAATACTAAATTAAGCCAGGACTAGTTGTGTGAATTCCCATGAAAGCTAGAGGCAGTTCTTCTGCGTTCAGGCCTGGGCTTGCTAAGATAGTTTTAGCCCCTCAAATCAGCTCTCAGCTCTGTTTTGGTTTTGTAAAGTAAATGCTTCAAGAGCAAAGTGAATGGCGTGCATGTTCAGAATAAGAACAGCAAGAACATGAGAGACAGGTCAGTTGTTACCATGTTTTTGCCAAAAAGGATACTGCCCGAAAGTCTGTGTTTAATTTTAATAACCTATTTGCTTGAGATTTCATAGGGTACGTTCTTTATGTTTATCAGCACGGGGTACTAATAGAATCATGGTCTTATTAACAGAAAGTCCAGTACTTTTCTTTTGTTATTTCCTCCTCCCCGCAGAGCCCAATGGCTTTACTGTGGCCAAAGGGATCTGTTTTACTTCCACACTCTAGAGAGAGGAAAAAAAACTGGATGGTCTGATTAGTTTACAGCTGCTGTTGCTGCTGTCTGGTGGTATTGCTGTTGAAGGATGTCTAACATCTTCAGACAGATGGGAGGACGCCAATGCCCTTGCTGGCTCGGAGTCTCATGGTCCACAGTGGAGCTTCTTTCCTCCCAGATACAACCCTGCTAGCTCAGCCATTGGTCCCCCAGCGGCTGTCACTAGGTCTTGCTTCTCTGAAGCATAGAGGGAAAATTACTGAGGATGCTTAATTAAAAATGGAAATTCCTAGGCCTACCTCTCATACACGAAATCAAAATCTCTAAAATAGAGCCTCAAAATCATCATTTTTAACGAGGTATACTAACATTTGAGAATTGCAGTCTGAGTTTTGAGGTGCCTAGCATAGTCTCTTCTGTGCTTGCTAATAAGTTCTGCTTGCGGGCATTGCTGTCTTTTCCTGATTGATTTTGAGCAGCAAGGTTTGGGTTCTCAGTCCCTTTCTGTAGTTCCTGGGCGCTTTATGCAAATTAACCTGCCATCTCTCTGGATCTCTGTGTTCTAAGCCTATCCTGTTCCACATTTTCCTAAGTCGCCTACTGACCTTGTTTATTGTTGCATGGTATTTAATTTTGCTTTTTCCCCTCAAATAATAAGAGAATCTGTTCCGAGGTCGTTGCTGTCTCCATTCTTAGACCTAGAAGAGACTGACATAATTTTAAATGCTCTCTCAAAGGGCACTCCCATTATAAAAATAATTTTGAAGTTTCTTTCTGGCCTTTCAAAAGCACTGTGGCACTTTACTTCTGCTTCATAGGCCCGATCTAGGCGAGTCCAGGTTCTAAAAATGTTTGTGACATTTACCATTTCCGACAGCTGCCATAGTGGAGAGGGAGGCGGTGCCTTCTGAATGTGAAAGAGAGGAGGTTAGGGAAGAATTGAATAGTAGCTTGAACTTCGGGAAAGTTTGTTTCACCTTTGTGGCCTGAAGATAATTAAAAGGGATCAATAAACAGATGCTTACATCTGGAAGTTGAAGGGAGTCAGGAGAGGTCATTTTAAGTATGGGACTCTGAGATGACTTTTCATGTATTTTTTAAGATACCAAAACAGATGCCTCTAGAAACAATGTTCGTGCTGGTAAACTCCCTGCCATCCCCTTTTTCCTTTCTAAGAAAGAGGGAAAGATGCTTACATGTGAGGTTTTCCGTCTTCACTTTCCCCTCACAATCAACAGTTACTTCAGTGGGAGGAAAAAGCATTCTTTTCTAAGATTGTTGAACACGCACTAGTGTTTTCTACCCCTGGTGACAGCAGTGTTTCTCTGTTTAGGTTTACAATGTCAGCCCATACCGTGGGACACGGGAAGCTGGTAATCTGGTGATAATTCTCAGTGAAAGCATTTAGCTTTTGCAGGGATAGATTGGGAAGAGGTTAATGTCATTTCTTATTTCTTATTTCATACTACACTCATTTTAGGATTGGTGGGTTTTTGTTATTGTCAGTTTATTTGATTTTGTATTTTAAGGATAGGTATATGGGCCGTTCTGTGAATGAGTTTATATGAATGTTGAAAAAGCTCAGTTAAACCTGTGTTACAGCATATTGCCGTTTTTCTTTGTAGAATATATTAATAACTTATATTGGAATGGTCTTTGGTGGAGATTATATTTTCACATGGACAAACTTCATTGGCTTAAATATCAGGTAAGTAAAAATATTTAAGTGTAACCACTTTGATAAGTGGGATTTGGATACTTAAATAGTGTCACAGTAAGGGGCTATCTGATTGCAAATTTGCTCATTTATTAAACAGTTATTGAGCACTTACAGTGTATTATGTATTTAATGTCATCACATAATGCTTTTTAAGAAATGGGGGTAAGATGGTTCCATATTTATACACAGTATTTAGGGAATCTTTTCTGGAAGTTAAACCCTTTTTACTTACTAGCCTTGAAAGAACAGTCTTTTATTTATTATGCTAGATGGCAGTACAGTGTTCTCAAGAAAATTCAGGGCTAAAGAAGAGCAGCTCTGTTAGAATTGCTTTATATGTGTCTGACCTTGGACATGTCACTGGATTGCTTTAGTCCAGACTTGGTCAGTGATGAGGGTGACTTGTGTGAAAGATCCTTTTTTAGTTCCAGAATTAATTTCATGATTTTAAATACTGTATGTATGCTTAAAAATTCTCAAATTTGTATTTGGGCCAGACCTCTGCTTGAACTCCAGCTTGTATATCTAACAGCCCACTTGACCTCTCTAACTCACATGTCCAGAACTGAACTTCTGTTTCCTCCCGTGTGCTCCACCCACAGCCTATATATATCAGTTGCTGCAGACTCTATCCTTCCGGCCTCTTGATTCAAAAACCCTGGAATCATCCTTGACTCTTCAGTCTTCTACCCAGTATCCAGTGCATTAGCAAATTCTGTTGGCTCTATATTCAAAATAGATCCAGAAAAGAGTCACTTGTCACCTTCTGCATTGCTCCTGTCATCATCTAAGCCACCAACATCTCTTGCCTAGGTTACTGCCTAGTCTTCTCCATTTGCATGGCTAACTCCTTTGTGACCATGAATTTTAGCTCAAATGTTAACCTTATCAGGGAAGTCTGTCCTGACAACCTTATTTAAAGTTGCAACCCGCTCTTCCCCTTCTGATACTGCCAAACCCTCTTGTTCTGCTTTTCTATTTCTCTTTTCCAGACCTCTTAATCTCTTTTAATACACTATGTAATTTGCTTATTTGTATTTATTGCCTATTTTCTTATCTCTCCTGCTGGAATGTAAGTTCCATGGGGGCAGGGGTCTCTGCCTGTGATGTTCACTCATTTCCCAAGCTCCTAGAATGAATCCAGCTATTGCTTAATAAGTATTTGTTTGATGAGTGGCATCTGGGTGGCTGTTAGTTCAGCTTCTGCCTTTGGCTCAGGTCATTATCCCAGGGTCCTGGGATTGAGTCCGCATCAGGCTCCTTGCTCAGCGGGGAGCCTGCTTCTCCTTCTGCCTGCTGCTCCCCCTGCTTGTGCCCTCTCTCTTTCTGAAAAATAAATAAATAAAATCTTTAAAAAAAAAGTGATGAATTCTCTATGGATTGGTGAAAAAGCACTTTGGAAACTTATAAAGCTCTCTACTAGAATATGAGCGTGTCATCTCTTTACCTTGAAACAAATTATATAACCTCTCTGGGCTTTTATTGCTTCAAATGTAAACAAGTGATGATAATACCTATTCTACCTTCTTTATGGATCAGTATGAGAATTCAGTACTCATATTGGTAATAGGTTAATAACTCATTGTTGCCCCTTCCCTGACATTTATTTACAAGTATAGTTTGTCTTTTAGAGGAAGAATCATTTGTTACTTGTGGGGGTGGGAGTTGGGGGGGTGGTTGTAATATGTACCCGAGGATGACATGTTATAGAAGAAAGATGAGTAGTTCAGTCTCAGACCTTGTTTGGAGTTGCAGTTCTGATGTTTGCCATCTATGTGACTTTGAGTGAACGTTTCTCTTTTCTGAGCTTCAGTTTTCTTATGTGTCGGGGACAAAAATATCCATATCTCTTTAGAGTTGTTAGAATGAAATAATCTAATATAAAGTACCTAATTCACTGCTTGACATCTGTGCAGAGTAAATATCAGTTTCTTTCATTCATACTTGTGAGGAAGGGCTAGGATATAAGGAGCAACCTGATGGAACAGTTTTGACTTTGGATGTGACCTGCGTTTCATTCACTTCTAAAAATTTGGATTAAAGAATCACATCATGGCACCATATAGACCTAACTCAGGGGTGCCTTGATTTTCTTTTTGTTCTCTTCAAATAAATAACCTTACAGCCAAAATGAAGTGAAAGCTTCTGTTTGCATTTTCAGATCTTTGTAGTTCAAATCTCTTATAAGATAACAAAGTTCTTATAAGAAAGCTTAGGTATCTTCTTTCACATTGCAGGTTATTTTAAAAAACTAGTGTCTGAGTATGTTGGAAGGTTATGAAATACATCAGTCTAACATATATCAAATCCAGCATCTTGAAAATTCTTCCAGTAGAATTTCTTATTGTGTCAGCTAGTGCATTTTAGTTCTGGTTAAAACAGTCTGGTTTTGCCAGCAAGGTTACTTGATAGTGATAATTAGGATAATGACTGTCGTTGGTACTCTGTCCTTAGGTAGTATTTTTAATAAATTATGATTGCTTTCGCATTTTATTGTAATAAATTTTACATGTCCTATCGCTTTAATCTTTTATTACAAGGCTGGGGAGAATAATTGATGTACTTAACCAGCCAAGTTAGTTGCAGAGTTGGGATTAAAATCCAGGTGAATTTCTTTTTGAATACTATCTCCATTACAGTGTGCGTTTCAGCTTTCGTAGAGGAAAGTATATATTATCTAATTTTTTTTTTTACTTTTTAAAACGAAAATTATGGTTTTATTTATATTTTTTGACTTTTACTAGTTGGTAAGCAGACTCACAGGTGCTGAACATTACTTTTTTTTTTTTTAATGTAAAAACTGAAAGTGCCTACCATATTTCACTTTGATTGGAAATGGTGTCAGTCCGTCTTTGGCTGACTGCACTTTGAAGGAAATCAGTAATTAAACCATATTCTTCAAAGAATCTATGATTAGGGGCGCCTGGGTGGCTCAGGCAGTTAAGCATCTGACTCTTGATCTCAGCTCAGGTCTTGATGTTTGGGCCCCATGTTGGGCTCCACCCTGCATGTGGAGCCTACTTAAAAAAAAAAAAAAAAGAGTCTGTGATTAGATCCAGATACATCTAGCTCCCTCTACCCTGCCTAGTTTCTTTGTTTTAAGAAAAGTTTCACTAGCCCTCTCTCTGTTGTGATTCAAGTGCGAGCAGCAGGAGGTTTGCAAGGATAGCTGCTCACACTTCATCCACATTGATTCTGCAATTTGGGAGGCATTTTTCTTCTGTAGGGGCTTTTAGAGCCTGGCTGTCTTCAACTCTTCTAAATGCCTTTTCCCAGTAGCCGCTTAGTGAGTGCTCACCCAAGCCCAAAATGGCAACAAGGGAGAGTAGGAAATGATTAGCGAAGGGTGGTGACAAGAGCCTGCTTCTGTACTTCCATCAGTTGATGGACTTGGCCTGTGCCTTTGGCCTAAGTAATATAGCCTTTCCAGATAATGACATCATCATCCTCATAACTGCCCAGGCTAGAATTCCTAGACTCTCTGGGACTTATCTTCAGCTGTGATTCTTTTTTTCCTTCCATTAAAAAAAAATTAATATATGATTTAAATACAGATTCGCCCTTTCTCGTGTATGGTTCTGTGAGTTTTGACCAATGCATACAGTCATGTAACTACTACCACCACGTTCGTGTTATAGAGCAATTGTATTGCCTCTAAAAGCTTCCCATGTCCCTTTGCACTGAACCTCTCCCTCGCTGCTCAGCCCGTTTTCTGTCCATATAGTGTCCAGAATGTCATGGAATGGTAGCTTTTGGTTTGACTTCTTTCACTTAACACACTGCATTTGAGATTCGTGTTGCATTCTGAGATTCCGTTAAGGATGTATCACAGTTTTTTTATCCATTCACAAATTGAAAGATGTTTGGGTGGTTTCCAGTTTTTAGCTGTTTTATATTAGCTGTTGAAATACTTGCTTAAATGCTTGTGAACATAAGTTTTCATTTCACTTGGGTAAATACCTAGGAGTGGTTGTCCTGGGTTGTCTGGTAAGTGTATGTTTAACTTCATAAGAAATTGCCAAACTATTTTCAGAAATGTCTGTACCCTTTTGCATATCCCTCAGCTACATATGATGCTCTGTAATGGTTGTTCCACATCCCAGCCCTTGGTATTGTCAGTTTTTGTTTTTTAAATTCTAGACATTCTAACAGATCTATAGTGGTATCTCATTGTAGGTTTTTGTTTTTGTTTTTTTTAAGATTTATTTATTTCAGAGAGAGAGAGAGAGTGCAGGGGGAGGGGGAGAGGGAGGGAGAGAGAAAAACTTAGGCAGACTCTGCTGAGCGTGGAGCCCTGCTCAGGGCTTGAACTCATGACCCCGAGATCACGACCTGAGCCAAAACCAAGAGTCAGACTCTTAACTGACTGTGTCACCCAGGCGCGCCTCATTGTGTTTTTAATTTCCGTAATGATTCATGATGTTGAACATCTTTTCACATGCTTATTTGCCATCTGTATGTATTCTTTGGTAAAATGGCTGTTCAGATATGTTGCCCATTTTTAAAAAACTGGGTTATGTGTTTTAAGTTTGTTTTTTTGTTGTTGTTGTTGGTTTTTTTTGAAGATTTTATTTTTAAGTAATCTCTACACCCAACCTGGAGCTCGAACTCACAACTCCAAAATCAAGAATCATATGCTCAACCAACGGAACCAGCCAGGCGCCCCTTGTTTTCTTAAATTTTGTTTTGTTTTCTTAAGTTTTGAGAGTTCTTTATTTATTGTGTATACAAGTCCTTTATCAGATATGTGATTTACAAGTATTATTTCCCAGTCTGTAGCTTGTCTTTTCATTTTCTTAATACTGTCTTTTGAAGAACACAGTTTTTAAGACTCCTTTATCAGTTTTTCTTCTGTGAGTTGTGCTTTCAGTGTTAGGTTTCTAAGAAATCTTTAACCCAAGGTTACAAAGATTTTCTCTGATGTGTTCTTCTAGAAGTTTTATAGTTTTATTTTACGATTAGGTATATAGCCCATTTTTGGATTAATTTTTATATATTGTATAAGATTGAGATGAAAAGTTCTTTTTATTGTGTGTGTGTGTTTAATATAGATATCCAGTTGTTCCAGTACCTTTTATTGAAATGCTATCCTTTCTCTGTTGAATAGCCTAATTTTTTGTAACACACTTTTGAAGTTCTTTTTGTTATCACTATTTTATAAATGAGGAGCTGAGCCTAGAGAGGTTAAGTAAGTTGAGTGCATTCTGAAGTTATGCATTGAGTGTGTGTCTGTATGCCAGGAATTATGTTCTAGAGAGACATGGTGCATTCCCTCCTAGATCTGCCAGTGTCACACAATTAGTAAGTCATGTCACAAGGATTTTAACCCTGATGGGTTGCACTGCAGAGTCCAAGTTCTCATTCTTTAATGCATCATTATTCAGCAAATGACTGAATAATTACAGTGTAGCCTACTAAACTGTATATGTATCCATCACCATTTTAGATTCTTGGCTTTTTGAGGGCAGAAATCACTTCTCTTATTTACAGTGTGCCAGTATTTATCAGTGCCTGACCCATAATAAGCATTCCACTAGTAATAGTAACAAAATATTAGCCAGTATTTTTTATGTGTATTTGTACTGGGCATTGTGCTGAGTACTCCATACTTAATCTCTGTAACAGCCTTATGGGCTAGATCCTGTGAATATTACGTTCACAGAGAGAGGCTAAAAACCTTGCCCCATAGTACTCAGCTGGTAAGTATTCCATCCACGATTTGACTTCCAAGTCTTAATCTTTAACCACAGTCTAGTAAGTAGTGGATAGATGAATGGATTGATTTTATTTTCATATCCCTTTATGATATGCTATCATACTGGTTACATACTCTTAAGTCAGCCTCCTTTAGGATCACAGAACTCATTTTACTATAGCTTTGGAGGCCACACGACAGTCTACACAGTCTCTGGGATGGGACATGGTGCAGCTCAGAGTAGTTGCAAAGTTGGTTCCTAAGGACTTTGGTCTAGCCAGCTCTGCTCAGCACCTGAATCTACTGGTCCCTCATTTTGGACTCTTTGCCTATTTCCTTAGAAAGATGAATTGCTTCTGATTTTCAGACTGCTTCTCCTCCTGCATAATTCCATCTTAGTAGATTCTATTCTGGTTCCAGACTTCTCCTGAAGGACATAAGCTTTTCCTTTGCTTAGTGGTTCTCTAATTTGGAGAGAGAGAAGGACATGTTTTGTGTTACCAGTTAGTTGCTGCTGATGTAATCGCCACTAGGCTATTTATAGATTATATAACTGGCACGTATCTCACTAGAGTAACTTCGACTTTTGAATAGGATCTAGGGAGGTTGGCTAGCTGTTGGTTATATCATAATTCCTGACAGAAGAGCACTGAAATGGAATATAGAAAAAATCTGTGTTCTGTTACAGTACTGCCACGAGCTATTTATAATTCACCGTTTGCAACCTCAGTTTTTTTGCTCACAGTTTTTGAACTCGAGTTGTCTATCCTAATTCACCCTGTGGGAGTCCTGTGGAAACTGTGCCCCATGCTCAGTGGGTCTGGAGTTATTTTGCAGGAGACTTACGACATTGGAACGAACTTCCTCCAGGTGTGGAAGACACATAAAATATGTTAACCTTTTAGTTCTAATGGCAGTCCTCCACCCACATTGTAAGGTTTTTTAAGAGGCAGAAAAGAAAAAGGAGTATAGATGTAGGGTAGGAAATGATAGATGAGCTGAAGTAGTTTGGACGTAGCCCCAGGTTGAGGAAGAGTACCAAAGATGTCAAGAAAGCAAAACTAACTAACTAAATAGCTAGCTCGCTTGCTCGCTCTTTCTGAATATGTAAGAGAATCCCCCCTTCCAAGAAACTAACACTAAACAGAAAGAATAGGTAGAAAACAAGTTTTGGGCTTATATTCTTTTTTGTTTTTCTATAACTTTTCTCTAATGCAGCCTTTAAAAACAAGAACAACAACAGCAAACCTATCCATCTGGGGCCTCCCCAGAATTCTGGTCTTAGAGCATTTGTCTGATTCATATCAGTTAATAAAGCAAATAATATCTTTGTCACGGCCCATGAGTTCCAAACAACATCACAACAGGATTTGGGAGCCTTTTATTTGTTTCTAAATTTACTTCTGGACAAATTCCTAAAACTCCTAGGCGGATGAAATTGTTCACATCCTGGTCAGACATCTGTGATGAAGGTACTTCTATTTTTAAAGTATGTGCACGGACCAACACTTCCCTAGTGTAGACAAGACATGACTACCTGTGTGGGAAGGCAGCAGATAGGGAGGCAGTGCTCATGGAGTACCTCGGCCATGACGCCGTCTTTACAGCGCCTTCTCATTAGTCACCTCCAGTTCACAGCACGGTGGAATGGAGACTCAGGTAAAGTCATTTGTCCCAGGGCACACAGCTGCCCTAGTGAGAAGCAGAACTGAGATTCTAACCCTGATCCGACTAGAAAAATCTGCCCCATGATTTAGCCATGCGAGGGCACATGGGGTAAGAGATCAAATGGCCCCCCTTCGTTTTGAACAGTTCCCAAAGCCACCTTGCTTACCCCCTGCCTCACCACTGATTGGTCTTTATTCTATCTCCTGTGCTGGGCAGAGTAAGAATCAGAATTATCGAACCCATTCTGTGCATGTTAAAAAAATGATGGCTTAGTGTATACAAAGCCACAGACTAATTTTTCTGTTCAGGGAATTTGTAATTTAGCTGGGAAGATTCATTTATTCATAAATAAACATATGGTTGATACCTGCCAAACATTGTTTTAGGCATTGGGTATAGAGCTGCTATCAAAACTGACCAAAACCCTTGCCCTTCATGGAGTTTTCCTTCTAGTAGAGGAGACAAAAAATGAAGATAAGTGAGTGAAATATTTGCTGGTGATCAGTGTTAGCTGTCATGGTAAATGGAGAAAAGTAAAGCAAGGAAGGGGAATAAGGAGTATTGCAAGGGGTGGGGACACTCACTGAGAAGGTTACATTTTTTGTGAATACCTAAAAAATGGAGGGAATGAACCACATCGATTTCTGGAGGGAAGAGCAAGTGAAAAGAGCCTGAAGTGGGTGTGTGCCGGGTGTGTTCAGGGAACAGGTGAGGCCAGTGTGGTGGGAGTAGCGTGGATGAGATAAGATGGAGTCATACAGATAATGGGGTGGAGTGACAGATTGGGGACTACTTTTAAGAGAGGGTAAGATGTTGGAGGATTTTGTATAAAGGAGTGACATGATCTGAAGTTACAGAAGATCCTGATTACCAGCCATTTGGTAGTGATGTATAAAGATTCACATAGACCCCACCTCCACCCCCAATCTGGGCTTTTCCCTTTCTTTTCTCCACCCTCCTCTTCTCCTCCTCGGAGCTTGCCCACATGCCCGAAGCTGCTAGGAAGCCATTTAGACTCCTTTCCAAAACATCAGCTCACCACTGCTCGGCACACAGGATCCTTGTGGACGGATACTCAGTTTTTTTCAGGCGATTTGGGAATGGCCATTTCTGAAAATCTGAATATTTGGTAATGATAAAGACAGGAATAAAGATGAGATAAAAAATCTTTTATTATTGCCTTATGTTGGAACTTGTAAGAATTTGAGAAGCCCGTGCTCTTTAATCTCCCGAGTTTAGAACAGCAGTCTGTGTTTTGGTTTTGCTGTGGTTATTCAAACAACTTTGTGGCAACAGTGCACCCTCCTCTTGCATCAGGGTAAGTCTCCATATTATGCCAGCCTCCCTTTGTTCACAGTGCATCCCCCGCAGGTCTTGGAGTAGCAGGGCTGGCAGGGAAGGGGGGGGAGGGGAATACATATATTTCCTGATTGTTTACCACGTGCCGGGATTAGGGCCGGGGTTCTTTATGAATGTGATCTCATTTATAGAGAGTATTATTCTTATTTTATGAATACAGAAATAGAATCTCAGAGAAATTAATAAATTTGCCAAGGGGCACAGAGCTAGCAGCGTATTCAAGATTTGAACCAAGACCTAACTCCACAAAGTCCGTGCTTTTTCATTACACTAACTATGTTAGGGATGTAGGGTCCAGGATTACCATAAGGATGAGGCCTGGAAGGAATTCCAGGGTATTGTCTTCTTCCATCCTACACTGCTCCATTATTTCTCTCCAGGTGAAATGAGCTTAACATAAACATCGAGGATTGTCTTGACAGGAAAAATAAAGCATTGTTATGTTTAAGGTTGTTCTAAGAGGAGGACCCTAGAGGATAGGATGAAAGAAAGGAGCATTCCTACCTTGTGGTGAGGGGGGTGGGGTTGGAGGCAAGGAGAATTTGCCTGTCCCGTAAACGTACGTGTGAACCTCAAAGAATGTTGAGCTTCCATCAGGAAGGCTCCAGGAGGCCATCTCCTTGGGTCCTAGCCCAGCTCCCAGGGAAATCATCGACTTGATGCACTAGAAAACCAGAGGAGTTTCTAGAAGAGCCTGAGAGATCACAGTCTCTAAAAAGAAAGAAAAGGAAAACGAGAAAGAAAAAGAAACAGAAAAAACTGACTGGATGAAAGCAAAGATGAGGCTTATGGAACTGGCACCAAAATTGGGTTCATGAGGCCGCTGTCTTTGAACGGGCCACACAGATAGTCGCTCAGCAGTTATTTATTGTACTGCTACATAGTGTCAGGCCAGTGCACGGGACTTGGTAGAGTTAAGAGTGAGGCCTTAGAAATTTATAGGCTGATGGAAACAAAATAAGTACCAGTATCACTTCTATCAAGTGGAGCAGGAGCCATTGGGAGGAAGCTGTTTCAATGGAGAAAATCAGATTGACATGGGTTTTATTCTTATCCATTACTAAGATGTTCTATGACCCTGAGCAAGTTATCTTAGGACTCTGGAACCCAGTTTCTTCTTCTTCAAAATGAGCATCTTGCCAGGGATATTGTACTTTGCAGGAATCTCACAATGGCAGATGTATGATAGATGCTTGACATGTAGTAGACTTTAGTAAGTGGTCACAATTCGGTGATTAAGTGCTGTGACTGCCCGATTCTGCTTCCTTATTTGCAGGAGCGAGGCATCTCTTCTGCTGCTGCTGGTGTGGGGCTGGAACCCCGAAGCCTAGAGGAGGATAGAACTAGTTTCAAATAAGATGCAAGTTCATGAGTCAAGTGTCAGGCAAAAGGTGGTGGGCCAAATCCAGGACAGGAACATCTGAAAGCAGAGTCTGGGCCAAGATGCCAGCTGGAGACCCAAGAGAGTCACAAGTGTTAGGCTTAGCGGAAGAGCAGGTCAGAAGAGTCTCGAGTGTCTCTGTGAGCTCCTCCAGCTTGCTTTCAGTTAGTGACTGGGGCAGGGGCTGTGTACCCATGTGGGTTTGAGGTCGCCGCAGAGAATAGACAGGTATAATCACTGTCCCTCAAGTGCACCTTCCTTCCTGGTGGTCAGTGTGATGGACAAGGGAGGGTGCCAGAAACCAGCTCAGAGGCTGAGGGCTCAGGTGATAGGTTCTCCACTGTGAACTTGATTCTAGTCAGAGAGAAACTAGCTCTGTAAATGGCCCAGGGTTTGCATGTTTGCTTTACTAATTGGGATGTTTTTCATTCTTATTAAAAATTACATTTCTTTGTCTTGAATATTTTTGAAAATAGAGAAAATAGGAAAAAGAAATCACCTATGATCTCACCATCTAGATGTAACAACCATTAATATCCTTGTATTCTCTCTAGACTTAATTCTGATGCGTATCAGTATACGTATTCATGTTTTTTTAAATAATGGGTTTAGACAATACTCTGTCTTATGAGATTATTTTTTCATTTAAGATGTCATTGCTGTTTTCATTTTACATGATTTTATGAAATACATCATATTCTGTTGTATGAATTTATGTAATTTCCTCTTGGGACATTTATCCTTTATCTAATTTTCTGCTATTATAAATTTTGTGGTAAACTCTTTCTTGATAAGTCTATGAAGATGTACACAATTCTTCCATGAAGTAGATCGCTCGGTCAAAGGAGAAGCAGAATTGTAAGGTTTTTACTTCAACAAATGGTATTCCAGAAGGGTGGTATAAAATTGGCACTCCTGCCAGCAGGTATGTGCAAACATTCATTTCCTCAGAGCATCAGCAACAGTGCATGATACCATGATGAGGGAGTGTCTCTCTTTCGGGAGCTGAAAACACTGTATCTGTTTGGCCATTCCTTCCTTCTTTCCTCCCTGATGGTGGTTTTCTGTTTTGCAGCATTGCTGGGAGCCTGGTGTATTCCTACATCACTTTCTCCGAAGAGCAGCTGAGCAAACAGTCAGAGGCCAGTAACAAGCTGGACATTAAGGGGAAAGGAGCAGTATGACCAGAGGATGGCTTCGATGACGTAGGCCCAAATTACTGATCAACTGAGAACACTGGCAATTTTTACGCAGATGCTTGGGTGTCTTGATTATGGAGAAAATACCATTCCTTTGCACTCGTACAATCTGAGGATTGATTGCTGCCTTTTAAAATTTTATGAGAGAAACTTATAATTGACTCTATTTTAAATATACCATTGGAAATAATTTATATCAAACTGGAAAATGTGCCAGGCTTTTTAATTTATTTCTTTTATGCCAACAATGAACCATCGGTGTTTTGAAAATACTGTATTCCATAGTTTGATATCCAGGTGTCCCTTAGAGCCACATGGACACGGTGCTCCAGCTGGAGCCGCCTTGTGCAAATCCTTGCTGCATGTAGAGGCAGTTGAGCCTGCCTTCTGCTGGAAATGCAGCCAAGTAGCTAAAATTTCTCCTTTTTGAATTTTATTTCTTAACAATTGCATTTTCTTCATAAGGATATCATCACTGCATTTGCTAAAGATGATAGCTTTGGCACTAAAAAACTGTGGGCTTTGAAGCTGTACTGGTTTCCATGTTGGCTTCCCTGAGACTTCTAGGATGGGCACAGTGCATTCCTTGAAATTACGCTATTCCCTCTTTGTTGTGTAGGATGGCGATAACGAAGGGATGGAGAAAGTAGGCCTTTTACTCATTTATTCATCTATCGGATTCATTCATTCAACTGAAATGTACTGGGTATGTAATATGTACCTGGCGTTATGCTGAGTGCTGGGGGTACAGAGATGTTTTTGGAGGTAGTTGAATGAGCTCACTCCTGCTGTTGTGACTGAGGATTAAGAGAGAAAACTTTACGATCCATTCAGAAGATGCTGTGACTCTGAACAAGTCACAGAAACTTTTCTCAGCTCTTAGAAACTGCGAGTCTGTGAATGGGCTTAGAAGCACCCGCCCTTACCTCCCCCACAGTGGGGAAACCAGACGCTACAATATGAGATGACAGGCATGTGAAAAGCTGCATTTTGCTTATTTTTTTGTTTTAATTTTTTTTTAAGCGAGCTCTATACCCATGATGGGGCTTGAACTCATGACCGCAAGATCGAGTCCTGTGAAGAGCTGCATTTTGTAAACCATGCAGCTCAGCACTTCTTCTCTGAGGAGAATGGCAGGCCCGCAAGGAGGCCACGATCTCTTCACTG
Source organism: Ursus americanus (assembly GCF_024610735.1). NCBI lineage: Eukaryota > Metazoa > Chordata > Mammalia > Carnivora > Ursidae > Ursus > Ursus americanus. The sequence goes on along the minus strand of NC_142138.1, from coordinate 22,580,328 downwards.
TGCTTTCCTCCTCTGGGTTTGGTTGCTATTCTTTTTACTTCTCTTTGAATTAGTACAACGAGGTCCGACATTCCTGAATGTATTGGTTTGAGGGGAAGCCCTGTTCGGATGTTTCTCTGTTGTCCGGGCTCGGTCTTTGTCTGGCGGTGTCAGCTTCAATGGCATGAGCACACCTGTCTCCTCTGGATACTCTCACCTACATCCCGTGTCCCTTGGGCATGTCAGATTCTCTCAGGACTTTCGCCGCATCCTGGGAGAACAGCTGTGAATGAGCATTGCCTGAATTGCCTCTCTGGGCAGGAAGGGGCTTCCCTCACACACAGCCCTGTAATTTGGCACAGAGACATCCACTGACTGCGGGTCCAAGTGTCTGCACAGGCCGATTGTGCCGAGTGCAGAAGAGGCTGGGTACTTCTGCACGGGAACACACGAACTTCTCTTTCACTGGATTTGGAGTCCACAGGGTTCTATTGATTCAAACAAGTAGTATTTTGGTGGCTTAACAGGAGGCTTGGAAGGTTTTGATTTCTTTTTATTTTTAAAATTATATTGAGGTCATTTTCATATTCGTGTGTTTCCTGTATTTGGGTTTGTCTTTACTAAAGCCTGACTGGTGGTATTGGGTCCCTAGAATTAGCCTCATGGCCAACTTCCAAGCTAAAAGCTCCCAAGGCTCCCTTTTTTCAGGGTCATCTCATCTGAGAAAATTCTGGGGCCGGGCAGGGGGGCGGTGCAAAGGATATTATCTTATGTAAGATGGTATTTGTCTGTTTTACCAATAAGAAAACAAGACTCAGAGGAAGTAGGTGACTTGCTAAGAAGTAAAAATTCATGTTTCTCCTGTTGAACCATGCTGCCATTGATTGCCCTTTTCCTCTGAGGGTGAGGAAATGGGGCTTCTAGCTGAGTTTGCTTGAGCTCTTTCAAGGAGGCAAGTGGTTGGTTGAATTTGGAGTCAGAGAGGAATAGGCTTTGCAAATTAGGGACAGTGATGCCAGAGCTTCTTTCTAGTTTCCAGACTGGCCTCAGTTGATATAAACTCTGGCTGTGAATGTTGCCTGCCACTGCCTGGTTTTGCCTGGATAAGGTGGAAAGGCTTCATGAGAGTTAATTTTAGTGGTTCTGTTCCTTCTTCTGTCAAGCCACGTGGAGGGAACTTGGGACTTTAGAAATAATTTGTGTTGTAGAACTTCTCGTCATGAAAGGCCTTTGGATGTGTCTAGAGCTGTTAGGCTAGAACCCCAGGAGGGGCTGAACTGCTTTTAGGAGTCAGGTTTGAGAAAATCATGAATAATTACAGTCTCACTAAATGCACGTGACCTTAGGACCCCCCCCCTCCCCCGCCGCCCCCGTGATGAACTTGCTGACTGGCCAGAAGGCAGTAGAGCAAGTTGCAGCTTCTGCCCTGTCTGGTTCTGATTCCTGGATGCCCCCTTGACTTCCACCAGCATGTCAAGGTAAGAGAAAGCAGCCTGGGAAGTTGGAGACTGAATAGACTGGCCAACCATTTTTGGAGTTTTTCAATTATGTGCAGGCTTGGTTATAGTGAACTAGAGGTTCACCTGTGCTCTAGAATGTCTGGATTTTGCCCCAAGGTTGATATTTTACAAGGCAAAAATTCTGTGACCTACTACCTACCTCCTGGGAGAAAGAGAGGCAGTTTTATAGTTAAATCCTGAATTTGTCCTTTGAGACAGATGAGCTGTGGTGAGAATTTTGAAAACCAAATTCTGACTAGTGGCTCCTCTTCTTTGAGTTAATGACAACAAAGTCCTCTTGGGCCGTTCTGCTTTTTAGTCTGTGCCAGTTTGATTTAAATAACTGTGGTTGACCAGACTACATTGCCAACGTGTCAGGTGATTTTTAATTGCTTCATATGGCTGTTAACTATATAAGTCATTTGTAGGCTCCAGCTTGCATGTTGGTTTAAAAAAAATGCATCTGCAAGTTTTCTGTAGTCCTGTTGTATTAAGAATCCGTGGAAAGTTCGGGTCAGTAACACTGAAACAGGTTCTTCATGGAAAGACTAGTAGAGTTTCATATTGGATTGGTTTGGAGTAGCAGTTAGGATTTTGGAACTGCTTTTGTTATTGTGCTCTTATCAGTGACCAGAGATTTACTGAGCCTCTTTTTTATGCCAGAGCCGTGTGCAGGCTCTGGGGGAAACCACCATGAATAGGACAGTTCTCGCTGTCAAGGAATGTGTAATTCTTTAGCCGGACCCATATTAAGAGAAAGGAGATGAAAGGAGTCCGTGATTTGTAAGAGCTGTCGGCAGTTACCACGGATTAGGAGTCCCCAACCCACCCATAGAGCAGAAGCAGTTTTTAATCTAAAAGGACTTCTACAACTCCTGCTGCTCCTCTAGCTCTGAGAGAGGTGCCAGGCTCTTAGAATTGTGTGAACAGCCTGGGTTCCCCCTCCTTCTATTTCACATATTCTTTCTTCCCCTTAACTATGTAATCCAGGAGTCACCCCTTCTCCTCCGTTTCCCTTTCCTCGGTTTCAGTTACCTGCGGTCAACCGAGGTCTGGAAGCAGGTGATCCTCCTGACATACTGTCAGGAGGTCAGTAAGTAGCTTAACACTACGTCCCAGTGCCCGCGTCCTTCACCTCACTTCATCTCGTCGCGTAGACACTTTATCACCTCGCATCACCACAGGGGTGAGTACAGTCCCAAGAAGATAATTTGAGAGCCACCACATTCCTGTAACTTTTATTACAGTATAATTTTTCTATTATTGCTGTGCCTAATTTAGAAATTAAACTTTATCATACGTATGTATAGGAAAAAGCACGTAGAGGGTTCAGTACTGTCTGTGGCTTCAAGCATCCACTAGGGATCTTGGAACATATCCCTTGTGGATAAGGGGGTACTTCTGTATCAGCTCCTCCTTATAATCGAGGCTGTAATTGATTTTTCCCTCCTTGAGGGAAAAACAACAACATTCACAATAAATGAGATAATGGATGTGAAACTATTCAGCACAGTGCCTCGTACCTATTAGGCACCCAGCAAGTGTTGTTACTGTCATTATTTCATGGTGAGACTGTAGGCAAACTAAGATACTTCATCTCTGCTTCTTAAATACTAGAGGCCTGGGCAGTGGCTGTTATTTCTTGAAAAATGTGACCCTGTACTTTGTTGCCTCTGGAATGTTAAAGAGCAGTTTTTTGTTTTTTTTTTTAAAGAAAAAAAAAACCTAATGGATATAATTGTGGCCATTATGCGATGCAGTTCATTCCACCTGTTTTTAAAAAAGAACAGTTACTTCTATTTCGGTGGTGAATTTCCAAAGAGCAAAAATGATTTTCTGTCTTCCCCTCAGAACGGTGATGCTGGTTACGCGTTCCCAGTTTGTCTCCCTAAGGTGCAGGTCCTCTGCAGGCTCCACAGGCCAGACATTCCTTCTTCCCTTTTCCGAGCTCAGCGCATTGGCTCCGTGCCGCCTCTGAGCCGCCGCTTCACTCGGTGGCTGGTGTTTGGAAGCCATCGCTGTGTCCTGAACTTGGGTGCTAGGTCTTATGTGAGGGTGCCACTTCGTGGTAAGAAGAGATACTCACTGGTGGGTGTTTTTAAGCTTTCTTTTTTGAATTACTTTTCAAAAAGAAATCTACTGGTTAGATTTATTGTCTCACAAAAATGTTTTTTAGAGATTATTTTGTTCATTTCTTTCTCATGCTGATGATCAACTGATTTTTGTCTACAAATGTTGACCTATCAATATTTTTTCAATACAGATCCTATTTACGAAATGACCATTTTAGTGTTTTTAAAAGGTACTAAGGATTGAGATATGTAAATCAGGTGACATAACATGAAAATTATGTGCCTAAATATTTTTGTAAAGGTGTCAAATAAATACTTTTTCCTGAACACATGTATTAAAATTCTTTTCTAAGTGCATACAAAGAGCCATACGTCTGCCCACATTTAAGAGGATGGCATCCAGTTAGTTGACTGAAACCCTACTATAGTTTGCCATCGTGGTATTGTGATTTATCATAGAAATTTATATTTGGTCCATGTCCCTGTTCCTGGCACATAGCTCATAAAATTCTTTATAACAAAAGGTATTCCTGTAGCTCATATCTATTTTTGTTCTGAGTTGTTCCATAGCCATAAAGATGAAATGGGAGTCTTTTGTTATTTGTAATGAGCCTCTTTCAACCAGCTGCACCTGAGTTTCTTAATGAGGTGACCTTTGGAGAACCCCAAAGGATGGGTAGGAGCTGGTTGTGGGGGAAACCAACCATGGTGATTTGTGTTGGGAACTTTCGGGCTCCTCCCCCTACCCTCCTAGGTGAAGGGGAGAGGAACTGGAGGTTAAATCGGTCACTGATGGCTAGTGACTTCACCTTGTCAACATAATGAAGGCTCCATAAAAATCTCTGGACTCAAGGTTTGGACAGCTTCCAGGCTGCTGAACACAAGGAGGTGCTGGGAGGGTGTGCTCCCGGAGAGGGCAGGAAAGCTCCTCGCCCCTTCCCACATATCTTGCCCAGTGCATCTCTTCCATCTGGCCGTTCCTGAGATACATCCTTTTATAAGAAACTGGTAGTTTAATAAACTGTTTTCCTGAGTTCTGTGAGCTACTCTAAAGAAGTATTCAAACCTGAGCAGGTCCTGGAAACCTCTGGTTAAGAGCTGGTTGGCCAGATGCACAGGTTAACCACCTGGACTTGTGACCTGCTTTGGAAGGGGGTGGGGGGAGGTGACAGTGGTGTGGGACTGAGCCTGAGTCTTGTGGGAACTACAGGACCTGCTGCTTACTCCAGGTGCAGTGTCAGAACTGGGTTGTAGCGGACGCAGCTGGTGTCGTGGATTTGCTTGGTAAATAGTACAGTATTGAGGGAAGACAAAGGAGGAATTTTGTCTTTATAGCCATACAAATATTTTGTATGGATAGCACATACGATTAAATACCCAGTGTGTCTCGGGCATACTTGTGCTAAATTCAAAGGAAAGAAATGCTAGTCTTTCTACCTTTAAAATATTTCATGTGCTTCATCAGGTGTCTAAGCCTCTGAGTAGCTTGACCAGGAAATAACCCTAAAATAAAACAATGCTCAAGAGAGTTACTTTGGTACAGGCTTTAAAACAAACTATGGCAAAATATGTATAAGCATAAAACTGACCATCTTAACCATTAAGTGTACAGTTCTAGTATTAAGTATATGCACATTGTTGTACAACCAGTCTTTCGAACTTTTTCATCTTGCAAAACTGAAATTCCTACCCGTTAAAACAGCTCCCTACTTCCCCCTTCTTCCAGCCCCTGGGCAACCACCATTCTACTTCTATGAATTTGACTACTCTAGATAACCTCATGTAAGTGAAATCATACAGTATTTGTCTTTTTGCTGCCGGCAAGGCTTCTTTCACATAATGTCCTTGAGGTCCATCCATGTTGTAGCATGATGTTATAATTGTTTTCCTTTTAAAGGCTGAATATTCCATTGTATGTATATAGCACAATTTATCCATTCATCTGTTGATGGACACACTGGGCTGCTTCCACCCTTGGCATCGTAAATAATACTGCAGAAATTGGGTGTCTTAATCAGTTTGCTGTAACAAATTACTATAGAATAGGTGGCTTAAACAACAAACGTTTATTCCCACAGTTCTAGAGGCTGACAAGTTCAAGATCTAGGGGCTGGCGTCTGGTAAGAGCCTGCTTCCTGGTTTGTGGGATATCCATCTTCTCTTATCCTCACCTGAGGGAGAGCAGAGAGGAAGTTTTGTCTTGCCTCTTATAAGGACACCAGTCCTATGAGGGCTCCACCCTTATGACCTAATTACCTCCCAAAGGCCCATCTCCAAATACCATCACAATGGGGATTAGCGTTTTAACATACAAATGGAGGGGCACAATCTATAGTGGTGTGCGCAAAGATGCTTTCAATTCTTTTGAAATTGCTGGGTCATCTGGTCATTCTATTTTTATTTTTTTGAGGAACTGCCATGCCCTTTTCTATTGTGGTTGCACCATTTTACATTCTAACCAGGTGTACAAGGGTCCCAATTTCTTCATATCCTTGGTAAGACTTTTACTGAAAGAGCCAGCCTAGGGGGTGTGAGGTGAGCATATGGTGGTTTTGATTTGTATTTTCCTAATGATTAGCTGTGCTGAGCATCTCTGGATATGCATGTTGGCCATTTATATACACTTCTTTTTTTTGTTGGATTTTTTTGTTGATGTATTGTTCTTTATATGTCCTGAGTTTCAACCCCTTATAAAATACATTTATCTGAAAATATTTTTTTCTACTCTGTAGGTCGCCTTTTCATTCTTATTGTGTCCTTTGATGCAGTTTAAATTTTGATGTAGTGCAATTTATCTGTTCTTGTGTTCTATCCAAGAGGTAATGGCCAAATCCATTGTCATGAAGTTTTCCCTTACAATTTCTTCTAAGAGTTCTGTAATTTTATGTCTTACATTTAAGTCTTCTATCCATTTTTAGTTTTTGTAGATGGTTTTAGGGTCTAACTCCATTCTTTCACATGTAGTTTTACTGACACCATTTGTTGAAGAGACTGCCCTAGGGCATGTTTTAATCAAGTTTTAAAAATCCTCTTAGAATTTGACTTTCTAATTTGTGAGATAAATGCTCTTTCATTCAGCCCTTTGCTGGTTTCTTGTCTCACCTTGGCTTCCATGCACAGGGCTGTCATTACTGGGGACACTACACAAGAGGCACTGCTGAGGAGCAAAGCACAGAGCTGGGGCCTTCGTGTGTCCACAGCAGGTGAGCAGTTATACTGGGTACACCCAGGACTTCCCTACAGCTCTCATCACAGCAATTGTTCACCCACCCATCAAGCTAGACCGGCTCACTGGGGCTGGCAGCCAGCCCCTAGCAGAGACCTGGCAAAACCTTATTTAACAGAAGGAAGGTAAGGTAAACTGTCCAGTGTGGTCGTGAAACCCACATTCAAATCCCAATCAGCCAGACTCAGAAGACCTTTCCTCTTCACCATACGAGGTTCTTGTTTCACCGCAACTGTTTGTAATAGTCTTGGTGGTACCAAACTCATCATCACTATATGCCTGTTGAATGGCATTCTTCATTCAGAGTTCATACACCATGGATTTAAAGCTTTGGAGATGAGCTGGTAGCCGGTTAAATCTGCGAAAGTAAAGCAGACAGGCCTTTCCAGCCATACTGTAGGGGCCCTCTTGTGGCAGCAGCGGCCACTGGCGGAATAGAGGACGGAAAGCAGTTTGCATGAAAAGCAATTATTTACTGAAGGTCTACTGTGTTCTTTCATGGAGTTAGGCCTTTACCATATTACATAGGCCTTTTCATATTACAACACTTTACTATTGCATGAATAGTGGTTTAGGCAAAGCTAAGGAATTTGTCCAACTTCCCTCAGCTGGTAAATTTAAATATGGACTTTAATTCCAAAATCTTTTCTTCCCAAAGAATTCTAGAGAACATCATATTAGGAAAACGCCAAAGGAGAATTTCATCAGGAATGCCTCATCGTGTGTACTTGTCCTTCAGGTAATTTTTTCCAGTGAATATTTTTGAGGACAATATCTATAAATAATGACAGAATCATGAAACTATCTGAGATGTAAGAATGTGAGAGAGGAGTATCATCCCGAGAATGGTAGGAAGAAGTTCCTTGGAGAAATGACACATTCGAGCTGATTCCTGAAAGTACTTGAGGAGATATTGGAGGGGACAGCCCACTAGCATTCCAGGGCACTGTATCTGCTGCTGTCTGGAATGCATCCCCCTTTCATGTCTTTATAGCAGATGCCCTCATCTCTGTGGGCCTTCCCTGACCAGCCTATCTGAAATTGCACCCCACCATTGTCCTTATTCCTCTCCTGTGCTTTATCTCTATAGCACTTCTCTTTTGATGAAATTTAAGCTTTATGAAGGCACAGATGTTGGTCTGTTCTGTTCACTGCAATATCCCTGGCACCTAGAAACATTACTGCTGTGCACACTGTGGGTACACCATAAATATTTCCCGAATGAACACATCTAGACAAAGAGTAGCCTATTAATGGCTATGTTTTTTAAGCATAGCAAGGCAGAAATATGGCCTCATTTTCATTTTAGAAAGACCATGCCAGCTGCAGTATTGGGATTGTAGATCAGGAGTTGACAAACTCACATCTCACAGGGAGGGGCCAGGCAGGTAAAAAGTGTGAATCTGAATGAATGCAATCAATACATACGGTAGTTAGTGGTAGGGCTTGTGGTACCTACCTGCTTAAAGGCATTCAAATTAGAACAAAATAAAAAAGTTACCAGGCAGATTTGGCCTACTGGCTGTTGGCGTGCCTAAACCGAGGAACTGCTGTCATCAGATCTGCACTCCAACAGGATCACTGAGGATGCTGTGCAGATTACTGTCAGGTGGGGGGCAAAGAAAGGCAGGACTGTACAGATAAATACATCAGCCCCAGAAGACTGCTGTACAGGTGAGAAATGATGGGGTCCTGAAGTGTAGTTGTGAAAGCAGAAAATAGAAACATTATTTGAGCTATTTTAGGAGGTAGAATTAACAGGTGATAATGAAATCAGTTTCTGATTTTTGTTTCTAAGTAAGGCTGTGGTGAATTTCCCTTTTGCCAAAGTCTGTTATATTCAAGGAGACCGTCTGAACTCCAGATCAATGATGAACCTTCCTTTTAAAGGTATTTAACTTAGGTTTCCAAATGTTTTCCAAAAAGGTAGTACTTGAAATTTAGCAAACAATACTTGCTATGCCACAGTAAAAAAAAAAAAAAAAATGTACTGAGCATTTGTTACCTGCTAGGTAGGAAATTTTTTCTTAGCACCTTATATATTGATACATTTTAATCCCTTAAACAGTTCTTTAAAGTTAAGTTTTATTATCCTTTAGAGGTGAGGAAACAGGCACAGAACGGTTCCATTGTTGAACAGTGGTGATCATGAAAAAAAAAAAACATTTACAGAATGAAAACTTGCCTTCCTGTATGGCCTACTTTTTGCTCTGAGTTTGTAGAGCCTTCTAGAACAAGCAGTGTGGTGTAATATTTGAGTATGGAAGAAACGTCAAATTACTTATTCTTTTAAATTAAATTAGATGAGTCCCCATTTTACCACCCAGCGGGAAATTCAATCCTGATCCTTAAGGTTAAACCAGATTCGAGGGAATTCCATGGTGCCTGGAAAACAGAATTTTCTTCAGTCCTTGACGGTTGCTGCTTAAGTCCTTAGTTGACTATCTCCAAGGTGTCCTTTGAAGGCAGGTGGCACTGCAGATTCCAAACTTCGACAAAGTGATGGTTTCTACTGCTGGAAGGTCTCAATGCCTGGAGTCCAGCATGTCCTACACCCCCTGCAACCATTCGTCTCAGGTCTTGCTGGAGAAAGAACTCACATTCCAACTATTCTCAGAGCCTACCGACCAACTTTCTTCCAACATGGGGGACTTCCTCCTTTCCAGAATTCGGACTTGAGGGAAAAAAAGGGCAGAACAGGTTGTTTGCAAATAACGTCTGCTTTCTGCCCTGCAACACACATCTTCCCTGAACACAAAGATCTGCTTTAGGAGACTAGGTGAACAAATGCAGATCTTTGGAAAGTGTGAGTCTTTCAACTTCCCAAGACAGCTCAGTGTCCCCATGCGTAGAAATCTGTAATGCTGTGAGGACTGCTTTATAGTGAGTGTTTAGCACAGTGCATGTTAACAGTAATTACTCAGTAATGCTGTGTGCTAATAACTGCAATAGGCTTGTTTTTAGCTGCCACATGAACCTTGCTCTGTGACCAACACATGCTCCTTTTGAGGGAATGCCTCCTCCCCAACTGTTCAAGCCAAATGAATCCAAAAAGAGCTGCCGCCTTATGGGAGCCGCATGCCTAGCTACGATGATGGGTTGGCTAAAGGGTGGCTAGTAATTCACTTCCATGGCCATAGGAACTGACTGGTCAAGGGTCGAGCCCAAGCTGCAGCCATGAATACAGAATTATAAAGTACCAGGAAGGAAAGGGACAGAGGAATTGGACCATTTTTTCATTTTGGGTCTTAGGTTTTCCCCTTCCATAAAATGAGGGGCTATGTGGGAGGCTCCAAAGGGTCACATCTGGACTTTGGCAGTCTTCTCTCACCAGCTGCTTCATTGACAGGGTATGTATTGGCGCTCTAGAAGGCCCAGGGTGTGCAGGGTTCTGCTGGAGCTGAGTACGTATCAAAACCCTGCTAGTTTATGTTTGGGTTCCTATTTACGTGTTTCTTTGCCAGTTACATAGCAAAGTAGAGGAAATTGGACTCAACTGCCAAGTGAGTGCAAGCAAAATTTGAAGGCTCCTCTAAGTTTTTGATTCTGAAATCCAAGGTTTTTTCTTAGTTTGTTGCCAAACTCATTTGGCAGCAATATCTGACCTGAAATGTGTGTGAATATGAATACATTTTATGGCAGACAAAGTGTTTTTAACCATAGGTTCTAGCAATGGATGTTCTTTAAAACATAGTACCTCTCTGAAATCTAAAAAATTCTGGCCGCAAGAATTTTGGATAAGAGACTGTAGACCTGTACTACTACTACTACTGGACCTTCACCTAGTGCTCTCGACAGAGTTTTCTTTATGTGTGATTTTTAAATCCCAACACAGCCCTGTGATACTGGCCCGGTAAGTTCCATCGTTACTTTACATATGGGCAATTCAGGTGTTTATACTGTGGTTTTGAGCGCAAATGCCCATCTACTTAACACCGGCGGGCAAATGCAGACAGTGACATAGAGAAACCACGTGGCAAAGCAGTTCATGAAGCTCAGAATTCAGGCTGTTTGGAATAACCAGTCATCCAAATGAATTTCCACCAACCACAAATATATGCGCAGAGGGCCTAACGGAGTAGCCGTTCTCAGAATGACTGGCACTGTTATCAGCTCTGAGCCAGAACGGGTCTCTCATGTTGACTCAGCTCGAGCACAGTGCTGACAAAGGAGGAGTCAGTATTAAGGAGTCCCTTTTTGAAGCAAGCTCTTCCACTAAATCTTGATTTTCTATTTGGCCAGGAATTTACAGAGGCTCAGGTTAGCCTGATGCCACACTCTGCTTGATCGCTTACAGTTCTGAGAAACCACTTCAGGGTCCAGATCTCCTCTGCTCTCTTTAAAAAATTCAAGTATAGGGGCGCATGGGTGGTTCAGTCGGTTAAGTGTCCGACTCTTGATTTCGGATCAGGTCGTGACCTCAAGGGTCATGAGAGCAAGCCCCACACTGGGTGTGGATTCTTTCTCCCTCTTTCCCCCTGGCCTTCCCCACCCCCACAAAAAATTAAATGTATAGTCCTTAAATTAATCTGAAGTTCATCTTCTTTCAGAGAGAAAAGAGCAAAACTATGTATTTTCGAACTCCCTGACTCTACAAGCAAATACTAGCTGGTGTGCAGAAAGACACATTTAGCCCATGCTATAGTCAACCATTCATATTAATGATAACAGCAGAAAGTGAATGTTTTAAAACCAGACCAAATTTGCATTAGGCCTGTTACTTTTCCCATACTTTAGGAAATCAGAAGACTCCCTACCCTTACACAGTAGCACTCACTGGACGTGAGTTAGAAAAGGAATGAGTCCTGAATAATCCATAGGTGTTATGTTATCATCAGTCCTGCAGTAACAGTTACAAATAAATGGTCTTAGGGGAATTGTTCATATATTTCATGTTGCTTAATTTCTAACCAAAATATGAAGCTCAAGGAAAATCTTAGCCAGAGTTCTATGGCACAGAGCCTAGTAAATGGTTTCTTTCATATCGTACCTACTGTTTCTTTCCTTCTGCACCCTCTGTGCTAAACATACACTTCTGCCCACAGCCCTTACCTGCTAATGTCTTCTCTTTGATGAAGAGAATGTGCTGCATGTCTCTGAAACCACAAGCCAAGCACAGTAGCTGGTACAAGCACAGGCCCAAATACTTGGTGGATAATAGGATATATGCAAACTGTCAAGTGTCACTGCTGACATTTAAGTGTGAAGAAGTCTTCACCATCAATCTGCACAGAGAATGGAGTTCAGCTCCAGTTTATGTGGTAGTTCTTCAGTGTCCTTCACAGATAGGTAGCCTTTAAGATGGTGTTCAGATTTCTTAGGGCAAGCAAAATGACATTTTAAGCATATCATACATCCTAAATAACTCATAGGAACTAGTATAAAAACAAGCCAAGATAAAAAAAATCATGGTCAGAAAAGGAAAAACTCATGCTTACAGATGTCAACAGATGCCAGCTCTATACTAAGGGCACATAATAAATGAAAGGTTACAGAAAACCGGTACTAGAAAATGAGGCTACTCATTAGAAAATTAGGTACTTGGGGGGATGACCCTACAAGATTCTGCAAAGGATAAACTTTTATTAAAGAGTTGATTTTATGATTTAAAAAATTAATCACTGGAATTATATAATACAGAAAGAAAAGGTCATTTTTTAGAATAAAAGGCTTAAAATTTAGAAATTCCTGTTCTTCCCCATATGATTTTCCACCTTGTCAGTTTTCATGCATATGAATTATGTATGGGAAACTTTTTATTTCTATTTTGACACTTAGTGGTAGTGATGAAGAGCCAGATAGTTACACACCTCTAGGGTCATCAGCGTACACCTTCCCTATGGAAATTCATCAACCCTCACTTATAAAATGCCCACTCTTAATTTTCCATTTAGAGAAAAGTACTGTGACAAAAGTGTTTTGCAAAATATTATATGAACTGCACTATAAAAGATGGGGAAAATTTGTAATTACATAGTTTAGAGGAAGAGAAATGGGTGAATAGAGGTCCACAGACCAAGGATCTCCCTGGAGGAAAAAAGACAAAAATACATCACCCAAGCGAGGTCAAAGGGACCAGAAGCCACTCGAACACAATCATGTGATATATCTAGGAGAAGAAGGAACAGAGATTATACATATTTGCATTGTGAACAGTATGTATTATACAAACTTAAAATCTGTAACTAAAATCTAGTGAATCAATCTAATGAAAATCATTCACACGGTATTATGTAGACAAGTATGTTTAAAAAAATATTTTAATAAGCATATTCAGAATGGCAGACAGGGAATGGGAAAAAGGAATTATTTTACAGTGCAAAATTACGATGCATAAATTTAAAAACATCTAATTCATAATTTTAAATGCCTATTTAAATATTCAAATACTTTTTAAAGCTCAACAGATTTGTGTTGAACTGAGTTGCAGATTCTGAACTCTATTTGAAAACACATTATAAAACAATACCATTTCAGATGAAAATGATAGTGCTTTGCTGAGGGTGGGTATGGGGTGGGGGAAACTAAGTAACTATGAACAAAGGCTTCTTTTCCCAATGCAGTTTGTTAAGAGTTCAAGGGTTATGAAATGTACTAAATCTTAAAGCAAATTAAATTCATGATATTACTAAAAATTTCAAAGTAGTGCAATGACTTATCAAGTTATAGTGGCTGCATTATGAAGAACAAAGTACTGTGTGAAATACCTGTATAAACACAAAATACAATTAAATATTTCTTCACAAAAAGCTGAGCATTATGTATTACAATAGTGGAATGTCTTTCATTAGGCACACTTTAAAAAGATAAGATTAAGAAAAGTAAAATTTCCTAACATGTATACATGTGCCATATTTGCAAACATGCCTGAGAATGTACTAAAATATTCCCACAAACCTGCAAACAAAATGCATCTTTAAAAAAAGGTCAAATAGCATCCCTAATATTGCAACAACTTAAGTACAGCGTCACTCTTCATTTTTGAAACACTTCTATAGACCATCTTTGACAAAGAGCTAGGAGATAGGATACTTGGGATCGTGTAATAAAAACTGATTTAGAAAATGGATTGTGAGCATCTGCTAAAGCTGCCATTCTGGATAAATTAATGTTGTAAGTCAAACAAAACAAAAGCAACAAAAAATTCATGCTTCTCAACAATTCCACCCAAAACCTTGATTTACTCGGATATGTATGTAACAGTGAATGTGGATTATATGAAGTCAAGTGTTGTAAAGTGGCTTTTAACACTGTTTGGGGAAAAGAGTTGTTCACATTGGTGGAAGGAAGCAGTCTGAACATATGTTAATAGTAATACTTCATGGGGTAAGGCCTAAACCATAACTTCTCAGTGCAAACCTTTACTCAATTGTCTGAAACAGTTGAGCCATTAAAAACAAGACCACAGAAGATTTATTTTAAAAAGGCATTGGCTCTTGAACTGATGGCTGAAAATGACTCAGTAGAAGCATTTGGGGTATGCCTGTGTGAAAAAAACAAGAATAGTTAATAATCTTTTATAAAAGTTTGGATATAGGTTGGTCTATCAGCTGTATAAAACTACATTTTTAACAAGAATTTTCCACTAAAAATAAAATGGCACTCTTGCAAGGCTATGCACATGGATGATCCTGTTTGTAATCACACAGAGCAATGGTTATACATCTTATTTTCATTTTGGAAATACACTCACTTCATCACTTTTTCCTCATAAATCAGTATTGTTATCTGCCAACTCCTTGTGTGTGCCAATATCTAAATATTGCTTGACCTTTTCCCCTGTTTAGTTAATGCAAAAATGGGAAATTTTATAATGCATATAAAAATAACCAAACAGGATTCTGGTCAGCATGATATATTGAAGCACTTAAGCCAACATTAAACTTTTGTCTTGCTTCAAAAATAATTTTGAAAATTATAGCAAACGCAAAACAACTATGCAATCTAGGTATCATGCTTAATTTCAAAATTCTCAAACTATTTGTCCTTAAGTAGAAATTTGAAAAAACAAATTTTCACAATCCTTTATGAATGCTTTTACCACCTGTATAAGAAACATGACTTAGTTACTACACAAACACTTAAAAATTCATTAGAAAAACCTTAGCAAAATAAAATGAAAGCTGACAGACTCAGAATATCAATTCCTCTCATAAAAGTTTACCAACTGTACAAGTTAAGAAAATTATACAAGCTTTTGTATTAAGAAAGGACAGCTCAGTCAAGACATATGTACTGTAAAAATCTTTCAAAGGCTACAAAGAATCTGGAAAAATACAGAATGTATTTCTTAAGCCCAGATAAGAATATGGAAAGACATCATTGATGTCAACAATTTTACATACACAAACCTGACTTGGTTTATTTTTAAACTTCTATATATAAAAAAATCATGCTAGCATAACTTTCAGGATTCATAAGGGTTTCCTTAATAATGACACTCAATTTGTATGGAGAGAAAAATGTCTCTTATAAAAGATAAAGACATTTCAGGAAACTCAGAAAAACGTGTTAAACAGAAATTTGAACTTGGTTTTTTCTTCTCTGCCATCAAACTAAGCAAAAAGTACCTGTAGTGAGCTTTTAAGATTAATACATCAAATGAGAAGGTACAGATATTTCCGGTAGTTCATTCAAATTTACTACACTATTTGTTATATTCTTAACAGGGTCTTTACACTTTCAAAGTAAAAAAGTCTACAAAGGGCAGAATTACAAAATCTTATTTACTAAAGTTAGGACTCAATTCAAAATTTTCAAAATTTCAACCAACTGCTTCAAGGAAATCAACTTTTTAAGGTAACCCATCAACCCTGAAAATTTTAGTCACACCAGATTTTACTCCAAAGAAAGTAAAACAAGTCTAAAATTTAGTCATCTGTGTTTTCAAGTTCTTCAAATTTTCCATGTGACATTGCTTCTTGGAAAAATTCAGAAGAACCTGGACTTTCTTTTCCATTGCTGTTTACCCTTCGCCTTTTGGCAGGTCTCTCACTTTTTTCATCAAAATCATTTTCATTTCTTGCAGTCATATGGGCAAGTTTTGGGTCAGTGGTAAGGTTATCTGTTTCATAACCATTAGTATCCATATCTGCATGAAGTGGTCTCTTATTTCCACCTGTTGGTCCATTAACATGTAACCCTTCAACTTTGATTTCTTCTTTGTTCAACATTTCACCTGGTCCATTAGATGACACCCCTACATTGGAAGAAACATTAGTGAAACTGCTAATATTAAAAAGCTAGCTATGTAAACTATTGTAAAACAGCTATTGTAAAACAGCTTTTCATCAAGGATGACAGGTGTCAAATCTATGTATATGTATGGTCTGAACTCTGGCTATTTACTGAGTAACTGGCTATTTACTGAGAACCTTGGGCAAAAGTTACTTATATTCTTTGTACCTCAGTTTTATCACATATACAATGAGGGTATAAGAGACTTACCTTACATGCTTGCTATGAAAATTAAATAAGTTAATAAATGTAAAGAATTAAGAACATTCTGGCACATATATTAGCTTGTTGGTGTTACGTAACAACAAATAAGCACTGGATTCAGTAATCTAAATAAGCTGAATTAAAGCAAAGATATGCACAAATTAGCAAAATGATAATAACTTTCTAAAACTAGGTAAAAAAAATGACATTTTTTAGAAGCTTGAGTTTTCTACTGCCATATATAAAATGACATGACTTTTATTCTTAATCTAAGTAAACCCATGGGTATCGTGCTTTAAGGGTAAAGATCACACATTATATTTATCTAAATGGTTTAATCTGTCACAATGTTAAAAAATTAATGCTTGCACTGGCCAAACATACATTTGAAAGTCATAAAAGCAAACAAAATTCCTCCATAACAGGTGAGAAAAGAAAGAGAATATTTACTCAAAGTTATAGTTAAAAAGGCACGTTAGATTTGACTGCAAAATCAACTAGACATTTTGGATACTTAATGTAAATACAGAATGTGCCACTGGAGAGAATTAAATTTTAATTATCTAAAAAATAACATTCAGTATGAAGGATGAGCCTCAAATATTACGTTTTGGTCAAAGAAAATATTCTATGTCCCCAGCTCAAAAGTGCACTCAAATCATAAATACATATGGGGATTATGCATCATGATGGAGAAGAAATGATCCTGTTACAGTAAGCCCAAAGAGCTACATGACCACTCTGATAGGTAAAAAAAAAGATTTCAAGACACTAAGCCCCTTACGAAAAAAATAACATTGCACTGGAGAATTCCTTCTTTTCCTTGAAAAACCTGGGAATCTTGATTATGGGTACCTAGGTGAATGGCTTGTGGGCTACTGAATAATTTATAGGTAATTTATAAACACCTCCTTAGATTAACTGCATATTCTCATTAAATGATTAAAAAAGAAAAAAAGAAACAATTTGGTATTATGAGCACACAGGGAAAGACCTAAGTAGTATCAATTGTATGCGTCCCTGAGCTTGCTCTAGTCATAAGGTTAGACCTCTTAGCTGCTTATTCTATTTCAGCATAGCATTATACGACATGCCCTCGAACCTGTTTAGAACCAAGAAGTGGCTGCTGAGCCCTCTTGTTTGTTTGTTTGGCTTGTTCTTAGGGGGAAATAGTGAGAGAATAGAGAGGGGTCACCAAATGAACAAAGTATATTCACTCCAGCAGTGCCAGTGTGAGACCAAAGGTCAGAATAAGGGATAACCGTTCACAGTGTTCTTCTAGTTTCTGTTGGGGAGCTTAGCTCTCCACTGGCCGTCCCCTAAGATTGTTATATCAGAATGCAGGTGCAGAGCTTATCTCTAATTCACCAGTTTCCTCCTTACGAGAAGTGAAAGGGGTTATTAGTCTCTGCTTGGCAACTGTCTTACTTAGGAAGACCATTTTAATTAAAGTAGAAATCAAAATAATTCTCTGACTAGGTCTTACTTATCAGCACAGTGGTCCACTGTACATTTTAAACAAGACCATTACCTGAACCTCAAACATAATGGAATGCCATTTGCTTCTTTCTCACAGAGATAAAAACAGAAATGTTTCTGTACAGTATTAATGCAGAGCCTGACACCTGCTTTATCTTTTCTCATCCTTCAAGGTTATTACTCTATCAGAGAGAAAACCATTCAAAACCATGCCCTTGTTATCTTCTACTTTTCACAAAAAGCCTTAAAAGCACTTTCCTGATAAAGTGTTACAGCTTTCAAACTATTTCATAAATACCTGTGCACTTCTGATGTGAAATGGCTACTGTTTTGGTCTAAGAGTTAACAAGAATATTCTATCCAAGCATCACAACTGATTAAGAAAATTGATGCTACTCAAAAAGAATAAATCCCTTAAAAGAAATGGTCACTACTGATGGTTTATTTGTATTAAATTTGGTTTTTAGTGATGTCAGCAGGAATTCTACCCAATCTGTATCCTATGTTAGTACGTACGCTGGTATTATGTATGTTCATTTTGTGGGTATTTACAATTACTATTCTTAAAACTTCTGCACTGGAAGTTTAATACAAACCCAAACTGAACCGCCCCGGCTACTAAAAGAAAAGTGCCCTTCATCATGAACAAACAAAAGTACTTCTCTGGTTGCTTACCATTTTGATTACTATTGCTGATAGTGCCATCTTCTTTCTCAGACTGACTGTTACTACTGTTTGAGGCAGTTGGGGGAGGGGATGGTGCTCGACTAGAAGCAGCACTTTCACTTTCATCTAGAAGACGATCCATGTAATCCCTTAAAATTAAGTGAAATGATAAAACATTATTTTCTTTTATTAAAAAGCAGAAAATTAAAATTGAGGTTAAATTTAGAAGGCTTTATTAATAAATACGTCCTAATTTTCACTTACATTCATTCCAGTGCCTCATCTACCCCACCAGGATCTGAACATTTAAATGGAAAGCTCCTTTTGGTTACATGTTTGCTGGAAAAATGCATAAGGGCTTTAAATCAGCAAATTTTAGACACCTATAGGAAGTTTTAAAACTTTTAAAACTATAGGCAAGTGCTCAGAGTGGCCCATTTAAAATCAGAGGATCTATAAAAATGAAGAGAGGGATGGTGCCAATCAGGAGTACAAAAGAATTTCTTCACAAACACAGACTGGAAGTTTAAAGCTCCTAATGACCCTGTGATGGCTACAGCAATACCTGAAAGACAAATTAAGGCCTACCAATGAATCACGTCCCTGAACTTTCCTGGGTATCTTCTGTATATCACCTTTCTGCTCGATCAGAGCTGTAAAAGGCTGTAATTCCTGAGCTTATCCGCTGGCTCTGTCTGCCAGCATACCATTAGAAGTGAACTCACTTCTTCCCTAAGTTACTCCTGAACTATATGGCATGGAGGGACAGCTGTATTAAGGGACTGTGGGTTGGGGTTAGAAGATCTGGGCTAAAATACTTACCTCTGAAGTTTAGTGTCTAGAACATCATGTATGTATCTAGCACACAAGACTTCGCGTAAGACTTTTATAGGAAAGTGTTTCTGTAAACTATGAAGTGCTTTTAAGTCATCAGAATAAAGGTCAGCAAACTATGGCTGTGGGCTGGCCACTGGTTTTGTGAACAGTATTTTGATGGGACATAGCCACATCACTCGTGTGCATAGTATCTGTGACTGCTTTTGCACAACAGCAGAGCTGGGTGGTTGCAAGAGAACTAAAGGCCCGCGAAGCCTAAACTATTTACTCTAGCTCTTTACAGAGAAAGTCTATGATACCAGTGCTGGGCTCACTCCCCAAAGGCAGGAATTGTATACTGTATAGTCTTTTTGCTCACCACTATACCACCTGTGCCTAAGTTGTGCGTGGCACACAGCAGCTCAAAAAAACCCATAAAGCCATTATTTTAAAATTTCCTCAGAATAGTTATAACAGAAATATTAAGACAAATCTTTAGAATTTCTGAGCAGATAAATAAGAATGTGTGTAAAAAAGAAACAGTGGAAAGGCTTAGGATTTTACTGCAAGTCTGTGGCAGCAGTCTACAACAGACAATTATTAACTGTAGCTATAATATCAAACTACATGATCACACTGGCAATATAATAAATATAGGGACTTGAAGCTTTCAACAGTTTGACGTACAAAACACATACCAAAGAAATGTATATAACCATGAGCTAATCAATTTACCATTCTAGGCCTTTTTTTCCTTGCCTAAAGAGGGAATTAAATTTGATGATGTTTTAGTACCCCCTTCAGCTCTATGCCATTCATCGTAATTCCAGAACAATTATGTAACAAATTTGAAGCACACAGAAACAACAAATGAGTATGAATGCAAAGGGATTTCAGAAGCTAAGACTATTAAAGAACAGATGATACATGATGAGGAACTGTTGGAAATAAATTTGGTATGGCAGGAATGGATAATGGAGGATATGAAAAGTGAAGCAAAGGAAGCTAAAATTGACTAGATACTGCAATGATATTTTGAAAGAATTATTATTTCTTAAAGAGTAATGGCATCCACAATTCTTAAAGAAGGAGAAGAGTCAGGTGGGCCATCCAGGAGGTTGGAGTAGCATTCAGATAATCATAGTTATGATGGGTTAACTTCTACTTTATAAAAAAAAAAAAAAAGAAAATTATTTGCAAGGCTGTTAGAGTAAAATCTCCAGTTTGCATATGGCTACCAGTTCTTCCAGGCAGTGACTAGAGAAAATCTGCAGAAGATCTCTGCACAGGCTGTTTATAAGGCATAAAAATGGCATATGTGCTTCATTCTGGTGAACAAATGGAAGGTAAAAATGTAATAGAAAAATGAACAAATAACTTACAGGATAATGTGCTCTAACTATGGATTTTGACTAAAAAAGGAAGATGAAAAAACTCAAATTTCTGTCTTATAATAACAACATTTTGTGCACTGGAAGTGCAACTATTAACAGAAGGAGGTCCTGGAGGCAAACTGAAAAACATCTCCATGTTTACAGAACACCATGATTGTTCTCTATTTGGGCAATAATGTATAGTCTGGTCACAGCTTCTTATAGAAGATGTAGCATAACTAAAAGGGATAAGCAGGAGTAAAACATTACAGTTCTGTCAGTTAAAAAAAAAATAAACAACAAAACTTTCTATGAAACACCTACAGGGGACATAACTGAAGCCTACAAAACCACAGTATTCTCGCCTGGGGGGGGAAAACACATTTGTTCACTTCATAACATTATACCAGGGGATCACTGTAAAATCTTAACGCATGAGAAAAGAGATGATATGGTATTACTTTTAACTGCAGCTATTCTACCTACTGAAAACTTAACTTTAAGAACCGAGATTACAGATATAAAGATCTTCAAAAAGTTTCCAGAGCTATGGAGAGATTATTAGAGAAACTAAAATGTTTGGCAGCATATCCCTACCTAACCTGTTGAGCTTGACAGCACAGAGGACCAACTAAGCCAGCCCACAACACTTCCCTTGGTGATGCTTTCTGAAAGAGAAAACTGGATGAACCATGGGTCTGACCCAGCATGGCAATTCTTATGTTCTTACTGCTGGTGACGACAGATTGCCTGTAGTTCGTGTGTGAACATTATTTCTGAAATGGGTGAAAAAAATGAAAGATGTTACTATTGCTTTTCCCTATAGAATAGCTTGAAAACTGACTATTTTAAGATATACTCTGAAGACTAGATAGCTGTAGCTAGTTCTACATCATACCTCAATATTACCAATAAATCAAGAAAAAAATTAACTATAAATTTAAAACATTAAACAATTAGACAAAATTTGGAATACTATGTATGAAATTCCACTCTAGCCATCGTGAGCTTTGAATAATGGGGGATGAGGCACAGAGTCCAATGTCCCATGATTTTCAGGGACAATGATACCCATTTATTCCCTTTTAGATAATTTTGCTTTGGATTTTAGAGTGTTTGATCCTCCAGAGAAGTGACCAGCAGAGACACCTGTAAATGAACAGGACCAAGAAATAGTCTAGCCTAGGAGTTTGCAAAAGCACAATCAAATACGCATATAAGCAATCTTTCACAGGCAGTTATTCAGCCAACCCTAAGAACTATACTGGTACACACTGATCAAATGAAGTCACAACTTAGCATTATTTTTATCCTGTAAACAGCAAGAAATAATCAAGGATAGAATGGTAAAGTTTAATTCCACCTTAACAATTCATCAGCATTTTAGAGCAACTCAACGAGAGGCGAAGGGTTTGTTCAATACTCTAGGTACTTAAGTAACAAATTACTAGTGGCAGCGGGGACAGTTTTTTTCCAAAGCTAGACTGAATGAGGCTAAGAGATTCTGGTGCATGGCAACTGGTACAAGCATACAAGGCATTCTGCATAAAGACTACATATAATAACAACCCATACTCCCTATTTCACTGCGAGTAAGCTAAAGCTGCAGGACTAATTATTAAATATTTCTGTTAGAGGAAAGGTTTCAGGAAATCTGGGAAAAGGGAAGTCACCATGGACACATTCTTTCCTCTTTAAAAAACTTTGTAACAAAAAAGAAAAAGAATTTGCCCTGATTTATTATCTCCATGTCTTTTCCCTTTTATATCATCTATACCCAAACCTTATTTTGGTTCCTGGGATCAAAAGTAGACTGGACAAGGAAAAATACTAATTTCCATTCCTTTTTAATAAAAAGGGCCTCTATTAGGCATACAGCCATATCGCTTTTGAAAAGAGTCTCTTTCCTATTCTCACTGTGCTCACAGTATTATTAGATTAAAACTATGTGCTTATACTGAATGGAACAAAAATTAACAAAACATGCTTTAACAGCAGTTATGATCCATTTCCTTTCCTGAAAACACACTCTAATATTTGCTTTGATATATTTATTGTCTGAAGCAATATGAATTGTAGTTTATAATGTTTAGACACTAAATGTGTTTATAGTGTGTAAGACACTGAAAAGTCTAAATGCCCTATGAAGATATGTCTACAAATAAATTTAAACTAATGTAAACTTTTATCATACTGAAAAAGGAAGATTCTAAAAATTACAATCTTCTCAAGAAAAAAGTTCAAGAGCAAAAATATATGACTCAACAGAGAAAATAAACTCACGTTACACCAGGATGAAGATTATATTTCTTTTTTCCAAATCGTGTTTGCTGAGCAAAGAAATCGTAACGTTCAGATTTTTTCCACATATAATAGAATGCTACACATTCACCAACTGACCTTGTTCGAACCTATAAGAAACAAACACTTGTTTTTAAGAATCATCTCCTCCTTAAAGCAGTTATTTCATGAAAAATATCTGAAGTCTGAAAACAAATTTATGTGTACCTTAAGTAATATACAATACATTGTATAAAATACGACATTGCAGCAGCTTTGATAAAAACCACTCTTTCTAAACTGCCTTTGAGAGAAATAATACACTGGCAACAAATCTTCAGATATTTAGCATTACGCTTTTTAAAAAACTATCATCTTAATTTACTATAAACACTCCTCTATTGAAAATGTCTGGAAGTGGCATTTGAGTTAAAATTAATGTTATAAACAGTTTGCAAATACTTTTACCCACAGGTTACCTAGGGAGTCTACCTTTCAATTCCCATTTAAAAGATACTCTTAGTAGTCCCATCGGTGATCCAGGCTCAGGTATTTTATTTTCTAGAAAGGCTGAGAATATTCCATAGTGAGTAGAAAAGTATTATAATAATACCAATTTTAATTCATTGTTTACGAAGTTACTCCAGTAACTGTGTTCTATTTGTGTGAATGGATGATTCCCCTTCCATAAACGCTGGCAAATGATGTGGACGACTTCCCTCTTTTTGCTACTTGACTTGGAGAGCTGTGGTAGGGTTGATACACATAATAAAATACCGGGAGTTTAAAAGAAAAAAGCTATCTGCACGAGTGTTGGGATGCAAGACCATATTGCTTTAAACCCAGAAATTTCTAATCTTGAAGTTGGTGTCCTGTGGGACTGACTGTACCTAAAGTCAATTTGACGACATCCTCGTTTCATTATCTGACATATATTTTTCTTTCTTCCCTTATACCTGCACTTCACAAATTTGGCCCATGTTGCTCTAAGACTAAAAGCCATCAAGGCTTTTTTTTTTTTTTTTTTTTTAAATAATCTTCTCAAGCTCTTTTTTTGCCTCCTTTAGAATCTTATTTCTATATAGACAAAAGGCAAGTCAATTGTACTTTACTGAAAGCAAAAATTAGAAAGATATTTTGGGGCATGCAACATTAACAATATTATGAAAAATCTTCAATAAAGCCTAGAACTCATGATTAAGATCCAAACTTCAATTCCAGGTATAAAAACAAAGTCTTAATGTTTTCACTGGACCATTCTTCTTCTTCAAGAATAACTGTCCTCTTTTTTGTTCACTGTAACTAGTATACTGACATAGATAGGTCAGTTGACTTCTGGAAGACTGAGTATCACCATCCCAAATATTTATAAAGAAATCAAGGTCTTATTTTCAATATGACATTAAAGACTTTTTTGGCTGGTTGTTTCAAGTTACCTATTAAGTTCTTACTCCCTAAAAAAGGGGATTTCTGGGGGGGCGTTCTTGCTGCTGCTAGTTATCATACTAGCTTATTACTCCAGGAGTCCCCTCCATAGATAATCCAGCACGGCTTGGTTAATATAGTGTTTGAATTCAAGCTAGAAAACTCTTATCCCAAAATGTTGCTCCACTCAACCAGGAAAAAATATTTTTGTTTTTTTACAATCAGAAACATACAGGTCTAGTCATTAGTATAATGCATTCCTTTCACAGAATAGCCATCACTCAAAACTTAGACGCTATCTTTAAGGAAACATGTAAAGCCATGCTGTCTTTTCTTTTTGCTAAAAATGTGAGACTTATATAAGCCCAGAACTTACTTAATTTCCTCCATTTAAACTCTGAGATTTTAACTTTGCACATCCTAATTTCCCACAGAAACAACACATTTTTCTATTCTATATAACTGTACAGTTCCTATTAAAAATCTTACCTGATTTTAGTTTTAAGAGAATTAAACCAAAAAATAAATCTGCAAGTAATTATGAAGTTCTTTTGGGTATACACTGACACTGTATAATTGATATTATTAATATAGAATGATAAATGAATCATGTTAAATAAAATTGTCAAATTATAAAATCATAATGTATAATAAAGCTGATTTATTGAGATATTCTTCTGGAAAATTAAATTTTCATTAAAGCCAAATTAAATATTAAGTATCTGATTTTAGACATTCAGGACTTAAATAAATGTAGAAGATATTTTAATTGTAAATAATGTCATGTTAAAAACGTTTTAAAGTTTCAAGATTATTTAAAGATCAGTCCTTTAAAAAAAATCTGTCACAAGTTTGTGGAAAAAAGCTTTAAGTAATTACATCGTATACACACATCCCACTATCAGCCCAATTCTTAAAGGCTCCTAATATGCACTGAGAACAGCCACTTGCTAAACAGACCCCACAGAGTCTAGGCATGTTTATAATTCCCTAAAAATAATACATTAAAACACTTATAGAACCGTTAACATTTCAAAGTAATTAAGATATAAGATGATCTGGGTTAACTAAATATCTTTTTATAAAAGAAACATTATCATTACTTACTTTATTAGCCTGAATCAAATGAAAATCCTTTCCATAGGCCTTCAGCCCTTGTTCAAAATTTCTACACTCTTCTTCTGTCCAAACAGATAATTCCTCTGACAAAATGAGGGAGAAAACTGTTAAAGCAATATTCCCCTAAATATTGCAAATAAACAGTTATAAATAAAAACGTAAGTATCTAGTAACAGTATTTTAACTCCTGAGCTCTCTTATTGATGGCTGCAAAAACGAAGTGATAAAAACTCTGTATTTAATAAAATTTTGGATGATTTGGTCCCTAATTCTTCAACCTTAACTTGGACCACTTTCTCCTTTATGATCTAACTATACTAGCCACCCTTCAGTTCCTTAAATTCACTATGTTCTTTCTCACTTTAGATTTTGTGATGCTGTTCCCTTTGTCTAGAATCATTTTCTGCCTCACGCCCTTTTCACCTAATTTGTTTACATCTCAGCAAAAATATCACTTCGTTCTATAAACTCTTCCCAACAGCCTCACTCTTTCCCCAAATTAGGTTAAATCCTGCTGCAAAAAATTTGAACTGTACCCTAATTCTCCATAGAAGAACTCATAACTATTTTTCAGCTTCCCTACCTAGGCTCTAAGCACCATGAAGGCAGGACTTTTGTTTACAATTATATCCTCAGAACTCAGCACATCCTCCAATTTTCGTCGAATGAATAAGTATCTTGTTTGCTATGTAATGTTATATAAATAGTGTTCTTAGTGAAGCAGGGTGGGAGCCAGTTTAGAGTAAAAAAAACAAAAAACTGGATTTATTTTAGTTATGCTTCATTGCTTATAAATTATGTTTGCCTCGGCAAAGGTAGTTTAGTTCAGAGACCTCAGTCTCATCATTTTGAAAGTAAAGTAACAATTGTCACATTCCAGAGTTCATAGGGCTATTAATAAGATCAAATAAGAAAATACTTAATAAAAATGGCTTGAAATTGAAAGGCATCATGTATGTTTATTTTAATTGCCTTATTTTCCCATAAGGAAGGAACAGCCTGAATCCCATTTCCCATAATGCTTATTTATTTAACAAGTTACAAGTTATTTGTTATTCAGCAAATATTTACTGAATTCAGAAAGATCAGTATTATTAAATTTAGGATATACCTATGTAGACTGAAGGTCTTAAGCTTATTAAATTTCTGCTAAGTCATGAAAACAAAATGTATTATTTATGCTTACCTCTAGCCGCTTTTACATTAAATCTTAATCTTCTCAATGCTTCTTCTGTGTCAAAATTGCATTTAACCAATTCATATAATGCCTAGAAAAAGAAAAGGCTTCAGTATGTGACCCAGACTATGAAGCTCAAGGCTACAATTTCTTAAAAAAGTAAAAGCTTTTCCTGAATCCAGTATTTCTTTTCATCATTTCTGGAAGACAAATAATTCTAGTGAATGCAACACAGACAGCACTAAAGAAAAACAAATTCAATCCTGATAATTAATGCTTCTAAACACTTAGAAAACAGGATAAGCAAATAACTCTAACTTGGCAGCCACAGTACCTCAGAAATTTAAAAATGAAAATGTGATTTTATAAAAATCACAAAACCTTTCTTTTTAGCTTTTTGAGGTTCCCATTCAAATTTAAAACAAACCAGAAAGAAAAGCATTGATGAAAAAAGGTGTTAAAAAGAAAAAAAAGATAATGCTGTTATTAGGTTCATGGTAGGGACTGGTCTACTACATCCCTGACAACTTCATTCCAGATGTGTATTCCCAAGTTGATGTTCTTAGGGATATCCAAAGGAACTTCAAAAACCTAATAAAAAGCATACACAGGGAAAATGAGATCCCATTTTTATTGTAGCTGAAATCATACTAACGAAGCGAATGTGTATGCTAACTATTTCAGATTCCCTGTTGATGACAGTACAGGAATTCTGGTGGCTAGTATAGTAACGGTGAATGTGAGAGCATTTACATCTATAAATGTAAACATATAAAAAATATATATAAAATATATATGGTTAATTTATTTTGGGAAAACTTTTAAGTTATTTCTTTTTAAAAATTGGACTATAGTATAGAGCTGTATTACATTAGTTCCAGGGGTACAACACACTGACTGGACAACTGTACACATTATGCTATGCTCACCACAAGGGTCACGATACAAGCCTATTACAATTCCACTTACTATATTCCCTATGCTGTACCTTTCCTCCCCATGACTTAGTCATGCCATAATGTAACAGTTACTTCTTACTCATGTACCTGTTCATTGTCTTTTATGTGAGATCCTTCAGGAATTGCTTCTACACCTTTCTCATCACCTGTTCTTCTAGATGCATCCTTGAGAAATACAATCACTTTATCTTCTGGTAAGTACTCAGGGTCCCACAGGAGCTGATCATCGTTTTCATATACTGAATTAGTAAAACATAATGTTAAAAAAAAATGCCAAAAACTGTTCAAGTTTGTGTTAAAACACTATCATTGACCAAGTAACTCACACTTAGGAGCCAAAATGTTGATTACTGACAGGTAAAATGAGGTCCTAGTATCTACCTAACTTGTTCTTGGGCCGTATTTATAGCCTAAGTGATATAAGCAATCTAAACAGAGTGATACCATTTGATAGCTCTTTCACAGCAAAGCTAAGATGACTTAGCTTGAGTTTACCAAGTCCAAGCTCTCTTTGTTTGAAAAGCACCACCACCACTTACTATCTCTGTATGACCTTGGGCAAGTTACTTTCCTGCTCTTTGCCTTACCTGCAAAATGGGAATAACAACACTATCATACAGGGTTGTAAAGATTCAAGACACTTTAAAACAATTCTGGCACATATTAAGATTTAAGGGATGTTAGCTATAATTATTATTTTTGAAATAAGAGGCCTAAAAGAATGCTCACCAAATGTCAACACAGTTTATTTCTTGGTGCTAAGATTTAGGATCATTTTTCTTACTTTTATATACTTTTCTATGAAGCTTAAAAATGTATTATAATGAACGTAAATCATTTTCATAAAACAAGAGTCCTTTTTTTAAAAAAGCATTTAGATTTCATCAGAATTTCCATTAGAATAAGATTAAAGCCTAAATGCCATCATGATTTTAAAAGTGAAAGGAAAGGAGGAAAACCTAAGATGAGAGCCTAGTGCAATTCTAAACGACAGGAAGATGGAAATGTAGACAAAATTAAGAAACAGTCACAAGATAGAAAAAATACCAGAAATCTGGCACCATTGCAGCTAGGGGAAGAAAATGTTTCCAGGAGTACTAGACTGGTTAAATGCTGTTAAATGGCCAGTATGAAAACTGAAACAGGTATGCTGGATTACTAACAAGGAGCGGAATGTTTCAAGAGCTGTTTTTGTGCAGACACGGAGCCCAAGCCACACTGGAGATGACTGAAGAGTAAATGAAAGGGGAAGAAAGAAAGCAGAGAACTCTTGAAAAGTTCGGTTGTAAGGGAGGAGATGGGCGTAGCAACTAGAGAGCAAGTATAGTTGAAGAAAGTTTCTGGTTTTGTTGGTTTTTAAACATAGGAGACAATCATTTAAATGCCAACAGGAAGGAACCAGCTAAAGAAAAACTGAATTTAAGAGACAGAGGATAACTGATAGTGTCAAAGTTCCTTGTGTTATAAAAAAGGAATTAACAGCTAATTAAGCATCCTCTATGTATCAGGCACTATGTTAGGTGTTTTCATATAAATTACCTTGTTTCACACTCCACCCCAACTACACACATACACTTTAAAATATCCTTCTACCTTTCTGTTCCCCAAAATATACTCTTAAGTACAAGGACAATCTCCAGAAAATTTCCTTAGTAAACCTCACCCCTTTTCTAACCTGCTAGTACAATCCTAGTCAAACTCTAAATTGTAAATACAGTAAAACTGCCATGATAAAGTAAATTTGAATACACTACTATTGATTTTTGTTCTCTGCTTAGCCTCTGTTCACTGAAGGGGGGAGACTGCAGTTTTTATATTCTTGAGACTGATGGGTAGAAGGTGGACAAGGCTTACAAGGAAGCCCTAAGAAACATGGAAGGTGTGTCCCTGAGTCCTCAGTGTTCTCCCACTTAAATATCCATATATCGGGCTTATGAAACAAGCATAAAAGACCTGGAAGATTATTTCTGGAATCATTCTGTAAGTTTCAGACAGCCACAGGATACAGATTCCCTATTTAAGCTGAGTACACAAACAACAGCAGATGGCGCCAAATGACAAGCCAGACCCTAAAATTGTGACAAGACAGCCAGACAGGCTGACCCTGAGAATATACCTCAATGACAACATACTGAGAAGTAACCATGGATAAGAACAATTCGCATTTCCACAGAGAATAAACCACACTGTCTTTACTGGTTTCAGAGAGAGACCAAATTATTTTACACTTAAGTTTCACTCTAAATAAAATAGGACTTTTGACTATGCTCTAAATAAAACAGGCAACACAGCTGATTTTTATTAGGTGTCTGTTGCAGAACAACTAAATGCCAAGAAATCAGAATATTAGAAGAATACCACTATGGTAAAACACACTAAAATACAGAAGAGAAATAACATCTATAAATATGATATGAAGAGAAAAACTATAAAAGCAACAAAAAGAAACAAATACCCTTTATTATAATTACATAAAATGACATGAACATGATGGATTTCAAAAGATCACACCACTGAATAGCATCTTCTGAAACTCTTTCTAAATGAATTACAAAGCCTAAATATTAGAATCTTTAAAAAGCAAAAACAAATACACGATGGTGGATACAATTTACATGTGATTATAAGTCAGAATTCAGAAGACAGGAGCACTCAAGTTAGGTAGGGAAGTGCTTACTATGGCATTTTAAGTAACAAATTAAGCTCATCAAATAAACAAAATGGGTTGTCAATATAATTCAACAAGGTTCACTGGGTGTGTGTGTGGGGGGGAACTAATGTAGAAAGATGAGAAACCACCACCAAAATACCACAAACTTCTGCAATATGGGAAATTAATTCCCAATTAACAAATTTATACTTACTTTCAGTTTTAGTAAAAAAAAAAAAAAAGTGTTTATTTTTAATGTCTAAGTAAAAATTCAATCTAATTAATATATTATGAGGATGAAAATGCCAATATATAATCAGCTATGGTATAATAATGAGGTTTACAACAAAAATTCCCACGTTCTTAAAAGGTCACATTATGATTAATGACCTACATTTTAAGTTGTCCAGCTGAGCTCTTCCTATGTATAAGCTAAATGAACTACCTTTTTAACATTATCATCTTCAACTAAGGATAACACATGTGTACATTTTCAGTAAATAACTTATCAATAATTTGTCAAATGTTCATTAGAAACAATGATTTACATGGTCCTTTGCTATTCACTGCTTCCTAATTCCTAGCCATCATTTCCTTACTCTAAAACTCTGTCATGCAAGCACAAAAATTCGACCAGGAAATACCTTAACTCCTTTCTCTTGACCTTTATCCCTCTAGGTAGACCAACTAATTCTCAGTCTAGTCCAGGGTTCTCAACCTCAGCAGGACTGACACTTGGGGCAGATGGCTCTTAGTGGGAGGACAGGGGTAGCAGCCCTGTGTTCTAAGATATTTATTAGCATTCAATTCAGTCTTATCACAAAAGCTGCAGTGTTCAGTTTAGTACATGAAACAAAACACACACAGAACTGAAAAATCATGCTTTTCATCTACTCAACACTTCTTTGGGAATTAAATCCTTTCCATCTGGTCTGAGTGGGGCTGACACCACACCCTGGAGCCCCAAGAAAAGATAAATGAGCCCAAGCCACAATACTCACTCTTCTCTCTGGTCACAGTAATTACTTCTGGCTGACTATGACTCAAGATAAGTCAATAGAGATTCTTTCTAGGACTTTTGCTGGAGCAAAGGTGGATGCGGAAGTTCTCATTTTTCTTGGTTCTCTAGCTACAAGGACAGTGTAAAATGTAAGCCGGGAGCTCCCAGTAGCCATCTTAACTTGTCTGGCAATAAAGGAAAGAGGTAAAGGGGAGGGACAGCTGATATAATATTAGCCCCCCAAATCCAGTTATATTTGAAGCCACCCAGAATCTTGCAGTTAAGCAATAGGTAGATTCTTTTTTGCTGAAGCTAACTGAACTGGGCTTTTGCCATTTGTAAGTAAAACAGCATAAACTGATGCTTTCTGAAACTCTGAATAATAATAAAACCTAAATAATGGGTAAGATTAATCATCCATTGAACATTAAGGCCACTCACTGAGCACTTACTATGTGCCAGACACTACGCTATTAAAGCTACACATAAAAATATCACATGTAAATCCTCATGACAGGCTCTGTAAATAAATGCTCTTTTATAGCTATTTTATAGATGAGGAGAAAAAGAAGTTAAGTAAACATGTCCAAGGCCAAATGCCTATGTACTGATCAAAGTTCAATGACTCCGCATCAGTTCTGTTAACATTATTCTGCACCTACCTAGTAACTCAGCCACCAAATGTTCACTGAGTACCTATGTAACAGAATCATACTAGGTATTAAGGATACAAAAATGAATAAAGAAATGATTATAATACACTATGCTAAGTATAAGTGCTGATTTACATAAATTTAAGAAAATGTTAATTGTGTAGTTGAGATTGTGTAATAAAGGTTCAAAGGAAAAGGACTCAAACACAACTGTAACAAATCTTGTTTATATAATTGTTTGAAATAGAAGTGATTACTGATGAGGAATATATAAGCTGCATGGAGTCTAGTAAAAAAGAAATCAGATATCAAAGGGAAAAAAATTTATCAATGTCTTCCCAGGATACTCAGTAATAGGGTTTCCTTGTATCAACGAAAAAATTCTAATCCATTTGTGTCAAATAATTCCTACAGTGAAGGTATAAAGTATATTAGTTTTGTGGCATTTTTATCAAAATCAAATGCTCTCCCTTTTGAATGTGTGCTCACCAAACCAATGAAAACACCTTGCAAACTTTATCCTGCAAGGGAAAGAATGCACTAATCATCAGTATCCCTTTAACAGTTGTTTTCTAACAGTGTAGTTTATGTAAGTTTCACATGAGTTTGGTTTGTGTGCACAGGGTCGCCTAAGTGGTGACAAATTCTGGGTATCATGACAAAAGTTTGAATTCCCAGAAATACAAAACTGAGGAAAGTCCCTGCACCACAGTGACCCCTCCAATGCAGTATCACCCTGCTAAATCTAGTCTGATGCTCACACAATCTAAAAATGCTTAAGGTTCACATGGTAAGGAAGTTTCATAAATCATACCTTTCCTGAAAAAAAATATTATGTATAATGGCTTTCTAAAATTACGATAAAACTGAAAGCATTGAACCAAAATTTAAAACACTAAAAATTAGAGGTCGTGATCATTTATTTACTGTGATATCTGACAATACAAACATGTTAAAATAAAACAAAACATATTAAGAGATAAGTAAAACTACCTTTGGCTCTAACACTAACCTGACAAATAAAAAACCAAGATATTTTCCCACCCACCTACAAAATACAAAATTTTCTAAGATAGACACCAATATTTTTCATATTCTAAACTTTTAAAAAATTTCGTAAATTAGAACATCTAATCAATGGTGAACATGTGCTAATCATTATATAGCATATAAGCAAAGCATAATACTTAAAATTCAATTACAAAAATAAATACAAATGCCAATGGTTCACTTGTTTTTGCACACAATTACAATATACTGACAAAACATATGCAGAGAATTTCACTATATAACAAAGTAACTCCATTCCTATATATTGCAGGAATTAACTTGAAAGTGAGCACAAGTGGTGTGTTCAAACATTTTTCCAGCACTAGAATTTACTGGCCTGTGGTGTTCCCTTAACTGCTCCTATCTACAGCTTCCCTGAAAGCAGGTACATACTTACCATATAAAAGAAGTTTTTGGAGAGAATACTAAAAGGGAAACGAACAAAAGAATTCTACAACTCTGACAGGCTCTGCATATGTAAACTGAAATGTGAAGAAGACAGCTGAAATAAAAGAAATGAAGGAAGACTTCTAGCACTGAGAGATCTCTTACTACACATGAACTCATTAAAAACACACAGAACATTCTTTCTGGAACTCACTCAAAAGCGAATAATCTAAAACAGACTTAAGTCCTCAAGTATTTTATGTTACTGGAAGTTTAAGTATTTATGACTTACCTCACACTTTTTAGATAAAATGATGGAAAAGTTATATAAAATTTAAGTATAAAAGTTTCCCAAATTACTTTACAAATAAACAAATATCAAAGTACTCAATGTTAATAATATTAATTAAAAGTTTCAATGCTTAAAATAAGCTTTTTTATCACTGTTTACTTGAGTTTTTTTAAACCTAACAGCTTCCCTTGACATAACCTTTTAAATTTAAATTACACAGATAATTTACAATATGAAAAAAAAGAAATAAAAAGCTGTGATGTTTTAAGTCACTCAGTATCCAAAAGGCATTCATTTTTTTCTTGCTAGATTTCTATGGACCAACTGGAAAAACAGTAAACATATTTCTTCTTACAGAAATAATGAAGAGTCCTTTTTCATAAATCAATGGGGGTAACAAACTGTCATGATCTTATTCCATTATAAAGTAACAGTTCATCACTTCAAAGGCATGAACGCAAGCTGTATAACTTTATTAATAACCCACCTTTTTCATTTTCTTTGTATCTACAAATGCCAACTGGAATCTCTGCTTGAAACATGGAGCCCACCATAATCTCCTATTTAAAAGTAACATGACACATTAGTAAGATCTAGTCACACAGATTTTATATCCATTTTCTAGCTTTACCATCTTCCTGGGTAAGCTTCTTCATGGTTTCTCTGTCACAAAAGACACAACCAATTAACTACCTCAGAGGAGTATTGTGAGGATGAATGAGTTAATAATAGATAAGAGCTTGGATACGATTGGATGAAAACATTAGTAATAATGGGGTATAGTGCAATATACACAATGAATATAAACTTTACTTCAAAATATGGAGAAAAAGAAATAAAAATGAATTCTTATAATTTAATTAATAAGATAATTGCAAACACTGAAAAACAGAAAATCAAATTCGGGTACTTTAAGATATTTGCAGTCTAAACTATGGACCATGGGTCAGCATCATCAGAGTCACCTGGGAAATTGTTAAGAAATGTAAATGCTCAGGTACACTGAGACCTACTGAGTCAGAAACTCTGGGAATGGGACTCAGCAAATAGTGTTTCAACAAGCTGCTGGGTGATTCCAACATATACTTCAGTCTGAGAGCCACAGATAGAAGGCAATGAAGTAACAAAAAGGGTTTGTATAAAGCTCAGTAGAGGCAAAACGGATGAAACTCCAAACCAAATGGATAAGCAGTTAGTGCCTGACTTTCACAAAACTATACAAAATGAAAAAAGTAACCTCCCCAAAACATAATTAAATTTTATTTTAGGAAATGTGGTCTTCAACTCTACATAGTCAAATCACAGACCAGAGGAAACTGGCAGTTCAGAAAGATAATGAGACCACCACTGATGAGAAAGTACCAAAACAGAGGGACCAAGATTACACTGACCCTCCCTTATCTGGTGGCTAAATGTTAAGAATAAATGTACTGCATTTTCAAAATGAAGATGTAGGCAGGAAAGGTACAAGTTTAAGTCAACAGTTTAACAGTTTTAATAACAGTTTACGGGCACCTGGGTGGTACAGTCAGTTATGCATCTGACTTGGTTTTGGCTGAGGTCATGATCTCAGGGTCGTGAGATCAGCCCCGTACTGGGCTCTGCCCAGAGTCTACTTGAGATTACCTCTCCCTCTGCTCCTCCCGCCCGTGTGCTCTCTAAAATTAATTAAAAAAATAAATAACAGTTTAAATAATTCTTAGGATTTGACAAGTTCCTCTCTCCTGTTTTTGTCAACCCACGGATAGTACGATCTCATTTTATCTAGTGTAACTCCAAAGACATGCTCTATATAATTAATTTATTGCTACACCTATATAGGAAAACCACTCAATTTTCTAAAAAGAATATAACATACAATTTCTTCTACTCTTACAGAACTTCATCTCTTTCACTGTAAAAAAGAGTTCTGTATCACCACTTCTTATGCCTCTTTTAACTTTACTCACCAAGGCCTACCAGAGAACAGACAGTCAAGTTATCACCCGCCCTGTCTGAGGCACTTCTAAAAAGTATCAATGTCTGGATCTATTCCAGACGAGTTAAATTAGCATCTCTGGATGAAGGCCTTGGTAATCAGTGTTTCAAAGTTCTCCAAGGGATTCTAACATGGAGCCAGGTTTGAGAGTTTCTGGGCTAGTATAAAGATAAGACACCTTCTTTTTCCTGTTGACTTTAGAACACTTCTTTTTACCTGCTGATTTGTTCTGTAGGGAAGGGAAGGGAAACAGCACTTACCAAGTGTCTTATGTATAATTTTCATTAAATCCTCACCAACTTGGACAAGGCTAAAATTTTTATTTCCATATTATACCTGAGATGACACTCAAAAAAATTAATTTCCTCAGGAATACACTATTAATAAGTTCTGAGGCTATAACCTGGACTCAAAATTGGTTTCAAACCTGTCTCCTCTAACCCAGTTTCTAAAAAAATTCAGTATCTTACAAGCCTTAGAAGATGAATCTGAATCTTGACAATTTTTACTACAACAAAATCATACAAAAACAAATAGTCTGGATTTACCGTGGCCTGTTTTATTACATAATTTTCCTAAGGAAGGGAATATTCTCCCATGTTCTCCCTACTCTGAGCTTTTGTTCCTTCATTAAATATAATAATTCAACACTTACTCAAATATTCTACTGTATACTTCAGACACAAAAACAATTTAAGTTGGAGAGAAAGTTTCAGAGAACAGCTTAAGAGAAAAGATACATAAATTTGAATATGTGGTAGAAAGTTTAAGATGACTTCTAAAGTTTTTAGCTTTTTTCATCATAATTTCTGCATGGTGTAGGAATCAGAAAAATATTGGAGTGAAGAACACTTGTCCAAATGGATCGCATAAATAGTGGGTAACTCTGTGATCCTTGTTTTCAGTCTTCAGCTCCATCATTCATTCATCATCCACTCAAATTAGGATAACCTTCCCTTAGCGTCCTAACCCATACCCTCCTTTACCATTCTAACACACTGAGAGAGGTCTCTTTTTTTATTTTTTGTCCATACGTATTTTTCAAAATTTAAATTCAATTAATTAACATACAATATATCATTGGTTTCAGGGATAGAGGTCAGTGATTCATCAGTTGCATATAATATGCTCATCACAACACGTGCCCTCCTTAATGTCCATCACCCAGTTACCCCGTCCCCCCACCCCCCTCCCCTCCAGCAATCCTCAGTTTGTTTCCTATGATTAAAAACCTCTTATGGTTTGTCTCCCTCTCTGATTTCATCTTGTTTTATTGTTTCCTTTCTTCCCCTATGCTCCTCTGTTTTGTTTCTTAAATTCCACATATGAGTGAGATCATATTATAATTGTCTTTCTCTGACTTATTTCACTTAGCATAATATGCTAAGATGTCTCTCTCTTCTAAACATCTCCTTAGAAATCCAGAAATGGATCAATTCTGGCAGAAGCCCACAGTCCTTGGGTAGCCCAGTCCCAGTTCATTTGAATACTTCATTCTTCCTAATAGAAACTCTGAGATATTCTTTTATTTTAATTAGCAAGGGTGTCAGCTCTTTTTTAAGTTTGCCCAGACATCCCAAACCAAAAAACTTTTTTTTTTTTTTAAAGATTTTGTTTATCTGTTTGAGATAGAGAGAATGAGAGCACAAGCAAGGGGAGTGGCAGGCAGAGGGAGAAGCAGCCTCCCCGCTGAGCAAGGAGCCCGATGGGATGCGGGACTCAATCCCAGGGCCCTGGGATCATGACCTGCACCAAAGGCAGATGCTTAATCAACTGAGCCACCCATGTGTCCCCCAAACCAAAAAATTTTAAACCACCACCACCAACAACAAAAAAGCCACAGCAAAGACTCAAAACTATTAACTAATCATAACATAAAAAGTGCAGAAAGTCCACTCAATTTGATGTTTAGAGCTATTCTGCTTCTGAAGAAATGATTATTTATGCACTAAATTTAAAATCCGACCAAGGAAAAGAACAGCAAAAAAACAAACAAAACAAACAAACTCAATGGAGTTTTTAAGAGCAAAATCAAGTACGCTATCTCAATAAGAATGACATTTCTCCTGTATAAATGATTTGTTCTAATAAATTCTACATGACATTTGACATATTTTCCTAGTAAGTTCAACTACTTTGCAACAGCTTAAAATTAATTCTTCTACTTATATGTACAACTAAGTTGTACAGTTATACAATTTTATAATTAAAAACTTATGTCAATATATAATCTTTAGATTCACTATAGAAATTAACTTATCATACATAATTATAGAGAAGCTCAAATCTGTTTCTTCACTCAATATATTCTGAGTTGTAAATATTGACATTAATATGGGATAGAAAAACTTATAATCTAAATTATTAAACAAAATCTACTTAACAGAACCAAAGCCTCAATTGCTTTCCCAAATATATAAAAAAAATTTACTTGTGATACTTTTTACAGTGCAAAGAAAACCTAAATCAGCACTAGTTCAAAATTTCAACTTCTATTGTTGGTTTGAGACTAATTTGCTCAAAAAAGTCAATACCATTATTTTATTTTATAAAAAAGTAAGTATTTTTCTCACCACAATGTATTAAGGGGAAATCTGAACATCCACCAAACATTTAAATGTCACAAAAGGGGTTACCTCAACTTTATCAATATAGCTAGTAAAATAATAATTATACTGCTTTTTAATATTAATTTATTTAAACTTTGGGAAAATATGCCTCTAACTACCTTTTTCCAGTCTTCTGATGGAATATAATCTTCATCTTCTTCAGATTCTTCTTCTATTTCGCTATCTAGAATAAATAAGACAATATTACAAAATGATTGTTTATCCTGTCCACATCTGTGTATTATTTTTACACCTACCATCAAACATTTAAGTATGCCCGAAAATATTTGTAGAATAGGACAAGATATTTCTGATCAAATAATACCCTATCAGTTTAAAACAAAACAAAACAAAAAATCCATAAACCTTCTGGGACAATTCTAATCCTAGAAAACTATATTCTCAGGAAATGATTTCCTACAAAAATTTAAGAAAAGAATTGGCGGGTCAATATAATCTGTTCCTAAACCTAATTCTTCCCTAATAAAACGAGAATTTGAACAAAACAAAAACTGGTTTCCAATCAGTGCTCCTTGAGACACTGAGAACTCTGTAGCAACACTTGGGAGAGTGTGAAGGGAGGCTACGTATGAAGACTTCCATCCTCCTCAACCTCTGATTTATTCAGAGCAGGCAAGGTGCCATTTGTTTACACTTTGTGGAGTAAAAATGTGTTTACATAAAGGGATAGGAAATTTGAAAACTATTACACTGTCAGCATCTTCTCAACTGTAAAATGGAATGCAAAGTTCAGAAGGATAATGTTACATATAAAAATTACATCTTCCTATGGAAAAGCTAAGATAGGCAGTATATATACAGCTTCTGTGCACACATCATAACTGAAAGACCAGCTCAGAAGTATGAAATAAATATTGTTTTAAAATTCAGTCACTTAGGGGCACCTGGGTGGCTCAGTCAGTTAGGCGTCTGCCTTCGGCTCAGGTCATGATCTCAGGGTTCTGGGATCAAGTCCCATAACAGGCTTCCCTGCTCAGCAGGGAGTCTGCTTCTCCTTCTCCCTCTCCACCCTGCTCATGCTCTCATATAAATACAGAAAATCTTAAAAAAAAAAAAAAAAAAATGCAGTCACTTAGCATCCCACTTCTAAGCAAACTCTGGCAATTTACCTAAGAAGAAAAAGGAAAAATATCAGGCTTTCCGCAAACTTAATATTAACACAATAATTTGTTATTAATTTTATAATATATAACACAAATTAATAATGTGTGTTAAAAAAGAGAGTAACCAATCTTCTACACTGATACACTTTTCAAATGGACCATGTCTTTGATCAAAACTCACAATAAAATACCATTAGCAGCACTACATTCACTTCTAAACTAAGTATGTATCAGAAATCATCCACACGAAGCAGTAGTCACGTTTAATCAGTTATTACACTGCTCCATTTCATGAGAGGTTACTGTTCTTCAAGTGTTTTTCTTTCTTTTAAAGCACAAAAGTTCAGACCCCCAAGTTTAAACTAGTAACACTAATGGCTGCCTTTTTCTTATCAAAGAGCGGTCATCCAGAGTAATGATTCCTGCTTAGAATGAAACACCATGGAGCAAATAAAGTATGCAAATATTCAAGATACAGACATTAAATGTTGTCTCAACTATGCACATCTCTGACTAGATCACAACTGTAGTAAAATTAGGAGAGTTCATTTTGTGTGTAACATATTCTCACCTCAAGAGTAAACCACTTCTTGAGAACAGGGAGCCACTGCTTAGAGAAAGCAACGCTTATGAAATAGCTAAAAAGGGCTAAGAGGCAAAGAAAGTAGAAAATGAAAACTGAGGAAAAGACTAGGAGAAATAAAAAAGATGACTATGAGACAAATTAAAGAAGTGTTGGGGGTCAAAATTTTCCCCACAGGAGCCTGCCAGTGGGGAACAAATTGATTGACTTTTTAATGGACAGAGATTTTATTTAAGTAATCTCTACACCCAACATGGGGCTCAAACTCACAACCCCAAGTTCAAGAGTCATGCTCTCTACCGACTGAGCCAGTCAGGTGCCCCTGGAATGCCATCCTTAAGAGACACGTGTAGACTTAGATATGATGAGACAGCTTTAAGAAACTCAGATCAATTTTATGGAGCCAATAAAGCCCCTTGGAAATGTTGGCCTGATACCTTGCTTACAGAGCTCCCCACAGCCTTAACAGGCCTTGCTAACAAATACTAGCTGTCTCTGCTGACATTTGGACTCAAGGTCAACTGATATGGTTCCAGCCTATGTGCAAGCAAGGTCCTGAATTCCTTACCTGACAGAATAAGCCTAAGACTCCATTCAGGTTATACCAGCTCTTAAGAGCATGCCCACAGCCCTTTCTCCTTGTCCTAAGATAACCTCCTGACATCAGGGACTCAATTTTGCCTCATTCTGATGTCAAGTCTCCACCCCAAAGCAAACATGAGAATATGTGGTTAAAAAAGAAAGAAAGAAAGAAAAAGAAACATCAAAATATCAAATCAAAATTTCAAAATCAAAAATTCAAAATCAAGTAGTGCAGTGACACAACAATCTCTGCAATCTATTCATGGACAATGGGGCTCTAGCACTGCTAAATGAATAAGCTAGAACAAAACCCATTACTGTTCAGCCAGATTTCAGCAAATGAATTCAACTGACGAGTGAAAAAGAAACATTTTACATCATTTATTAAATAGTAAAAATTATTCAAACAACAGCAACCAATGACACTTACTTGTATCAAAATATTTACATCGACGTGGGCGGATTATTTCTTGGGCATCTTGAGAAGCAACAGACTGTGACGGATCATCATTGGAAGACTGAGTTTCATCC
The DNA here is from genome assembly GCF_024610735.1 of Ursus americanus. Taxonomy (NCBI): domain Eukaryota; kingdom Metazoa; phylum Chordata; class Mammalia; order Carnivora; family Ursidae; genus Ursus; species Ursus americanus. Next base: position 22,539,378 of record NC_142138.1, on the reverse strand, counting down.
TCTTGACCTGATGAGTCCTTTATATTCTCTTCCTGCAGAATAAATTAAATTTCTTTAAGATGTAAGGAAAATTACGGCAGATGAAAGGTTACAATATTCCAAATACAACTAGAAGACTAAAATAAATACATTAAATGCAGCATGGTATTCTGGATTGGAACCTGGAACAGAAAAAAGGACATTAGTAGAAAAACTGACAAAATCTGAACTGTCTACAGTTTAATTAATAGTATGGTACCAGTGTCAATTCTTACTTTTGACAAATATAGCATGGTTACATGAGACAAACAGGGAAAGTTGGCTGAAGAGTACACAGGAAATCTATGCTATCTTTGAACCTCTCTATAAATCTAAAATTATTTCAAACCAAAATAAGAAAATTGAATACAGAACTATCAATTAGCCTTTATTTCTTAAAAACACTAGTATTTTTTTTAAAAGTTGGTACAAATTTATTTAGAAGAGGCATTGAAAAGAAATCTAGAATGACACAGATGAAACTCTTACTTTTCAGGAGTAGATTATAAGGTACTTCCAGTATCAATAAAATACTACTTCACAACAATAAAGACTACAATCTTAATAAATGTGTATAACCTTACTTTATTTTCCCCACTACAGCCACTGTTATCATCATTATCAGCATCTTCATCATCTTCACCTTCTTCTTCTTCTTCTTCCTCCTCCTCATCTTCTTCAGGTAGTCGAATAGTACTATCATAACCGTAAAGACTGAGAAGTTCATGAATTGGCATGTCTCCTTCCTAAATAGACCAAATAAAAAGTTAATTTCTGAATAAGTGAATATTTCATATTCCTGTATTTCACACCTTCATTCCATAGAGAATACCCCTAGAAGTATTCTTTTTTTTTTTTTATTAATTGTCTTTCTTTTTTTTTTTAAGATTTTATTTATTTATTTGACAGAGAGAGAGACAGCCAGCGAGAGGGGGAACACAGTTAGGGGGAGTAGGAGAGGAAGAAGCAGGCTCCCAGTGGAGAAGCCCGATGTGGGGCTTGATCCCAGGACTCTGGGATCATGCCCTGAGCCAAAGGCAGACGCTTAACGACTGAGCCACCCAGGCGCCCCCCTAGAAGTATTCTTGTATCAAGAATTCTCAAATCATAAAAGGTGAACGAAAACAATTCTGAAACCCAGGAAAATCCTAGTCTTTCAAATTCTAATCATTAACAACAAAACCTTGAAGGGTAATAAAAAAGTGACACTGGTTTAGAACTGTTCTATGCAATCAATTCAGTAAATGTACACTGGCAGTTAATACTGTGTATAGATGCTCACACTTAAGAGCACCATACACAATTTGTGAATGGGAAAAAAATAATTAGAAAAGAGACTGGAAACTAAGTTAACAAAGTAAAGGAGGTGAAATTCACAGCCCAATCCAAACACATTAAAAGAAAACAGTAATGATGCACAGGAATAACACTGTATTCCATTAGCCATATTTTCTTATCTAGGGTTACCTAAAATTATATATAAAATCCTGTCATGCGAACTTTTCTATTTTACAAAATTATTGTATGACCTTCATCTCACAGATGAGGAAACTGAGGCTCAGAGATAAGCAATCTCTCCCCAAATCATACAAGCTACAAGTAGTAGAGCCAGATTTCAAGTCTAATTCCAAAAGCCCATACTCATCAGTATATCATACTGACTCAACCAGGGATCACCCTTAACTCCATAAAAAATACACCCTCTGAGTGTGAAATGAAGAAATATTCATATGCAATGAAATGAATCAAGTTTTCTATAGAAGGTACTCACTCTAATTAGTAATCAAGTGATACAAAATACCAGGGAAATCAGAAGAGTATTCTGACTATAAAAAAAATTTAATCCAAATCACCTGAACTATACACATTCACAGATGCCCTCCTTCCACAACCCCCTACCCTACCTCTCTGAGAAAAATTTAACAGGCAGTTTAGAACCTACAAGAAGGGCAATCATGAAAACAAGACATGTTTAGTATTTCTCCAGCAGTCTTGTAGCATTATTCATGGACAGAAATAAATCACCCATGTGTTAAAAGCATCATTCTAGTAGAGATGGATACACGAGATTGGATGATATAACCTGATGACACTAAGCACTTAGATCATATAACTAACTCCTATCACTCAGAATTCGTGTATAAACAGCAACTAATGTTTATAATTTGAAAAAATTTTCCTACAGTAAGAGGTAGGAAGGAAATGCTGTTTAACAATTATATTTCACACTGTAAATGGATATTCTAGTTATAAATCAGTCTGTGAATCTGTTTCTGAAAGAGAAGTCAATTCCCAGAGTCCTGACTGATGACTGCAGCAGCCACAACCTGAAAGGTGCTAACTGTATCAGATAAGGTACTACCACTCCAGCTGGTCCTGGCATACTTAACTGACATCTCCTATTGTGTTTCTCAAAGTGCAATAACACAAACAGTGCTTGAGGTGTTCAAGAATCTAGCCCATGCAGATACTGGTCCATGTACCAAGGACTTGGTACAGGAGACAGAAATTTGGGATTAGAAAATCAGGATTTAAGAACTAAAACAGAATTTCAAGATCAAGGAAGTGGAGTAAGAGAAAGATATAGAAAAGGTTGGTTGTATATACATGATAACAAATAGCCACCATAAAGTGTCTTCTACGTGCCAGGCATTTATGGTAAGTACTTTTATTCCACTATCTTATTCTTTCTCTTTTCTGAACAAAAGTAGAATAAGAATATTACGCAATCTCAACAGATCTTTAAAAGTACCAGTGGGAGTATTTACTACCTTTATTTATAAATAAGAAAACTAAGCAGAAAGAAACCATGGCCTGACAGAGACTTTTCTATAATACCTAGACCTAATCCCAGCTCAAATTTCCCATGAACTCATTCTGCACCACAAATTCGAGGTTTAACAATGGCAGTCACTACTATGAACAAGAGCCATGGAAGTCACTAGTATGAATAAGGGCCAAACCAAAGAAAATCTTCAGCGTAAGTTTGCAACTAACATTTACATGGGCCTTAAGAATTCATGAAGAACTTCATATTTATCTCATCTTTAAAACTTCCTTAATGGGGCACCTAGGTGGCTCAGTCAGTTGGGCGTCTGCCTTTGCTCAGGTTATGATCCTGGAGTCCTGGGATCAAGATCCCATGTGGGGCTCCTTGCTCAGCAGGGAATCTGCTTCTCCCTTTGCCCCTCACCCCATTCTGGTGTTCTCCCTCACTCTCTCTCTCATATAAAGAAAATCTTAAAACAAAACAAAACAAAAAAACACTTCCTTAATATAGTTTGCCATTACCTCTAATTTTTACAAGTTAGTTAACTGATATTTTGAAAGATCACGCAAAAGGTATATTATCAATCAAATGTCTTTAGGCTCTCTACCTTTGGTCTGTCATATTCAAGGGCAACAGAATCACCTTGAGGGCTTAGCGAAACAGAGTGCTGGGCCCTACCCCCAAAGTTTCTATTATAGTAGGGCAGAGGTGGGGACTGAGTATCTGCATATTTTCTATGAGCCAGGCCATACTGATGCTCTTGGTATGGGACTACCATGAGAAACACTTATCTCACAGTGTAAGATACCTGCAAATTTCTTCTCCAGTGACAGGTAATAAAGCTCGATCATTATTTTAATAAAGCTTATCACTAACACCTGACACCTAGCTCAGTTATGTGTCAAAAGGATAGGTGACATACTAACTGCATGGAAAGGAATTTTTTTTAAATCGGTGGGTTCTATCATGTGTAAACAAAATATCCTTGCCTATTCCATCAAGAAAATGCTTGCTTCATTTTAAAAACAAAGTATATAGTGGTTTTTATGCTTTTGCTTAGGTATTAACTTCTAACTTAACCTTTGCCACCTAGTATCAAGTTAGAAAGCAAGTAAGAAAGCAACACTCAAGACCCTCTGAGGAATACAACAGAGTTTGACATTAGTATGAAAAGTATCTTACTTGATCTAAAGTATAAAGATCTTGCACTAAACACAGCCACAACTACAGTAAAAACCAAAGTCAATTTCACCGAGGAATCCTCAGTTTCAAATTCAGGTAGCATGTACTGTGTCCCTACTATGCACTAAAGGACGTACAGAAGATTTAACAAGTACTTTGTAAGGGTAATTCACTGCTGTCTGCCCTACCCCCCAGTCCTTTCTCTTTCAACTTCTATATTCATCTTCTTCCAGGAAATGCTTCCTTCATTTCAAGCATGTATTTTGACCGAGAGCTCACCTTCTGGACTATATAGCATCTGATCCAATTGGAATCACTGCATTCCTGGCCACAGGTTTGGAACGGACACAAGACCCAAGCCTGGCCATAGTTTGTTTACAAATCTGTACCAATAGCAGCTAAAGAAACACAAACTATCTAAAATAGTGTAAATTGGAGACCTGGAAACTGACAGCATATAAAGAAAGTTGGTCTGAAAAAGGATACCTCCATGTAGAACAGAAACAGAAAATATCTTCTGGTGGCACCTGTGTCCTTAAGGCCGAGAAATCTCCCTGCCCTTCATAAAATTACCTGAACAACAAATTCTTCATTTTGCCTAAGTTAGTTCAAGATGGATTTCTTTTTTTTTTTTTTTTTTAAGATTTTATTTATTTATTTGACAGAGATAGACACAGCCAGCGAGAGAGGGAACACAAGCAGGGGGAATGGGAGAGGAAGAAGCAGGCTTCCAGAGGAGCCTGATTTGGGGCTCGATCCCAGAACGCCGGGATCACACCCTGAGCTGAAGGCAGACGCTTAACGACTGAGCCACCCAGGCGCCCCTCAAGATGGATTTCTATTATTTGCCCTCAAATATTCTGATATAAACAGCAATGATATCCTATAAAACAAATGTTCCTGTGATTTCCCTCTGAAAAAAGACGAAAAGCTAAATAAAACATGGCTGACAATACATTATTATATTAGGGTCTATCAGTCACCTGTTTCAGATAATCTCTCATTTACTTACATTGTCAAAGTCTGTGTTCTACAAGGTACTAAGTAAGGGGCTTTCCTCAAGTTAAACTGAAACATCACAATAAAGCAGCAGTGTCTTATTACCATTCATACAAAGGTTAAAAGTATAGAAACGAGGGAAACAACGTGCAAGAGAAAATTATGGGTCAAGTAGAGTAGGGCTTCACAGTTTGGGAGTTATAAATTTCTTTGAGAATTTCACGAATGATATAGCCACTAGGATTTACTGAGTGATTACCATGTAGGACACTCTACTAAATTTTTATGTAATAAAACTGAAGCTGAAAGACGTTACGGAACTTGTCCAAAGTCACACACTTGCAGCTGAGTTTTGACTAGGCAGTGTGATTAAATGCTTTATAATACCTTTACATATATATGCTATATACTGCCTTCCTTGAAACCTGACCCTAGGTTAAGTGTACCTCATCCTGATGGAATGTCTAATAAGATGGACTGGGTTGACAGAATATAAGAAATATAAAGGAAGATATGGACATAGCACAAAATGAATAAAAACACAGAAATGTGGACTATACTTGCATACTGTGCTTTAAGAAATAAGTTAACTAAGCACTATAACAAAAACAGGAGCAATCCTGTTTGCATAACCTAAAGGGAGGCTAGCTGGAGGTGAAAAGAAGAGACTTTTTAAAAGACGGACATTTTTATCTGAAGTTAAATCTGTCCTTTAACATCAAAACAGTAAGGTAAAGTTACCAAATAACTTCAGTATTATTTTAAGGTTGGAGAGGTGTCTGTGTGCTGGCCACGGAGGAGTGGGTCCCTCTCCTTCATATCAGATTAATCATTTAGAAATGGCAGGTGACAGCAGATACTGGCTATTCAAGGGCCATTTGGTGGATGGACACAGTATTCTTCTTCTCCCTTGTACCACGAATGATTTACCAATATATGCTTACCAAGGAAGAGGGGAAGAAGAAGGAAAGAGACTGATTTCCAGCGAGGATGATCCAGAGGACTATATCCAGACTGGACTACAGAGACAGTTCCTTAGGTAACCTTGGGGTTGGGGTTTCACTAGAAGATAAACTATTAAGGGATGGAGGCACTGAACTTTTCTTTATAATCTCCATACTGGGGTTTCTTTTTATTCAATGTAATTCTTGTGTGTTTACTTCAAAAAATACTCAATCTCTCACATTTTAATCTTTATTTTCTAGTTCTGGAGATTCACCAGATGTTATGTGTCTAGCACTTCAAAAGAAGTATTAAGTATATTGTTATAATGTGATTTTTTAAAAATACAGATAAATACATAAAGACATAGCTGATCCTGATCCCTCTTCTCCCAAACAGACTGCTACAACTGTGCCATTAAAAGCAAGACTGCAAATTTTAAGAGTGCATTTGAAAAACAGTTAAACCAGCCTACATATTGCTATTTCTGGCAAAAAGTCTATTTACTATAGGAATGATTCTGACACTCCTTCTAAGATCACCACAATAAATTCTACCCTGTGTATCTAATTCTACTAAAACATTTAAATGGTAAACTTATATAATGACATGATATATTAAGATTCATGCCTTTATTAACTGTAGTGAGATGTAACAACAAACATTAAAGCACCATCTATGAAAAGCTACTTTTCACTTAAAATTTTAGACTTCAAACTGAATGAACCTAAAACTATAGGCCATGCAGTTACTGATAACTCCTGAATGAATCAACTATCAGAATTCTGCCACAATTACATCAAAAGTCCATTTCATGGGGCACCTGGGTGGCACAGCGGTTAAACATCTGCCTTTGGCTCAGGGCGTGATCCTAGCGTTATGGGATCAAACCCCACATCAGGCTCTCCCGCTATGAGCCTGCTTCTTCCTCTCCCACTTCCCCTGCTTGTGTTCCCTCTCTCGCTGGCTGTCTCTATCTCTGTCGAATAAATAAATAAAATCTTTAAAAAAAAAAAAAAAACACAGAAGTCCATTTCATATAACCAACATGTCAGATAAAAACCAATTAACCTATTCTTGAGAGCTGTAATGTTTTGTTTCTATAAAAGAAAATCAGTCATCGATATGAGAAAATCATCCTAATTTTTTAAATTAAAAAAAAAAAAGTTTGGTTTGGTTCATACCTAAAGAGTTTATAATTATACTGGCCCTTAACTAGCTTAGCTGCAGATTACAGATGAAAGCATTGGTGATTCTGCACAACTTAAACCTAAGCCTTAATTACTCTGGGAAAAGTTAAAATCATCTGAGAAGGTGTGAGACTGTCTGGATGAAGAGAATGATAAAAGATTGGTTTCCTGGCTCTTTCTTTCTATAACCTCTACAAATAATTCTAAGTTTTTTTCCCTAAGAAGGGTTGTTAGAAAGCAAATTTGGGGAGGCTGTAAAAGACGGAGGAGGCAGAAGAAAGGCAGAGAAATAGTAAAAGACAATACACACCCAAACTTTTAGCAAAGCCCAATTTTGTACTAATTAAATGTAATAGCCTATTTTACAAAACAGAAGAAAACAATAATCATTCTACCACATAATCTGTACTGATTATCTCCTCTTAAGTAACTACTTACTCAATTATTTGAGTAATAAAGAATGTGAGAAAAGGGAAAATATAACATTTTCCTCCTTTAAATGTTATCCCATGGATGGGTTATTCAGAAACGAAAATATATCTAAAGCAATAGAAGTTTCTATGAAATATAGGCAAATAATTGCCTTTCCACTTAGTGAATATATGAAGTGACTGTGATTGTTTCTTTGGATGTTCACCTAGGTTCTGAATCATTCAAACAAATTATACCAGTCTTCTGAATAACTTTCCAGCCTCTTCTAAAGAATAGTTTTGACTCCAGGCTCTTCCAAGTGCTTTTTAACCCATTCTTGAAAAGCTTTTATAACAACTATACATCATTGCCCCTAAAACCAATTCTGTTCTTTGGCTTAATAAAATATTGAATTGCTTAGGCACTGTGGATTAAGTCAGCTTTAATTACTAAAAGATCCAAAATGGGACCATCTGACAAGATTTGACTAGATATTAATAGGATTCCTTTTCTAGCTCTTTAAATGTACACTTTAAAAAGTTCCAAACTAAAATTTTGAAACACAGATTAGTGTTTATTACTACAAAAGTACAAGAATTCATTTTTCCATGATATTATGTACTCCGAATGCTTAAAGACTGACACAATGTCTTATTTATTTCTTATGTTCTTTTGATCATGGAGTACAGATCAAAATGTAGTACATTTTAAATTAAAGCATGCCAGATTGATTTATCCATTCATTCAAAATGTTTGACCACTTGTGCTAAGTACCAGGAAATACACTGGTGAATAAAACAGACACTGTCCCTCCTCTCATGGAACTAAAGGAGAATATAGATAATAAATTAGACAAACATGTAATTATAAATCGTGTTAGTTATAAAGAAAGCAATGAATGGGGTATAGTGGTTAAAAAAAACTACTTAGGAGACAGGTTAAGGTCATTCTGAGAAGACAAAATTAAGCCCAGACTTAAGAGGATAAGGAGTCAGTCTCAGAAAGTACATATCAAGGAGGAGGAATGAGCTTTTTGAAAAGCTTTGAAGCGGGAAGAAAAAGCACATCTAAGAACAGAAGCAGCTGGTGTGGCTATTTAACAGCATGACAAGGGCAGTATAAATACATGGATGAAGGACCATATCATGCAGGTGGGCTTTGCTGGCCAAGTCAAAGAATCTGGATTTTATTCTTGTGTAACAGGAAGCCACTGAAGAAATTTTAAATAAAAGGTTGACACAAATGGATTTGTATTTTGAAAAGACCATCATGGCTATTACAGAAATATACCGGAGGGAAGAGTGTTACAAGAGAAAATGGGGAGAATCTAGTTAGGAAGTTACTGTAGGGGCGCCTGGGTGGCACAGCGGTTGAGTGTCTGCCTTCGGCTCAGGGCGTGATCCCAGCGTTATGGGATCAAGCCCCACATCAGGCTCCTCCGCTATGAGCCTGCTTCTTCCTCTCCCACTCCCCCTGCTTGTGTTCCCTCTCTCGCTGGCTGTCTCTATCTCTGTCGAATAAATAAATAAAATCTTTTTTTTTTTTTTAAATAAATAAAATCTTAAAAAAAAAAAAAAAAAAGGAAGTTACTGTAATAGTCTAGGCTAGAAATGATGGTGACCAGGGCTCGAGTGGCAGCAGAGATGGAACAAGAGTCAGATAAGAGGTATCTTTGTGGATAGAAATGATAAGCTTACTTAGGACTGAGTACTGGGAATGAAGGAAGAGGACTCCCTCCCTGATTTCTGACTTAGGCAACAAGGTATAATACAATACCATTTTTTATTAAACTGAAGACAGGGAAGGAACAGATGAAGGAAGAACATCAATCAATAGTTCTGCTTTGGACATTTAAACTTTATTTTTAAAGAATTTTTTAAAAAGGTTTATTTATTTATGTTAGCGAGAGAGAAGAGAAAGAGCGTACGCACACAAGCAGGTGGTGGGGCGGAGAGACAGAATCTTCAAGCAGACTCCCCATTGAGCACAGAGTCCGATGTGGGGTTTGACCCACAACCTGGAGATCATGACCTGAGACGAAACAAGAGTCGGAACGCTTAACCGACTGAGCCACCCAGGCGCCCCTTGGACATTTAAGATCTAAAGATGTCTATTGAGATACCCAAGCAGAAATGTAAAGCAGGGGGTTAGATAAATAAAACTGTGGACAGGAAATATATTAATGTTAGAAAAATAAAGAATACTGATACCATGAAAATAGATTAGATCAGATCACCTAATTTAATAATTTTCGAATTTGGTGTGTATACGTTCCAGAGATTCTAATTCAGTATGCCTGGGGAGAGGTATAGGAGTCCTCATTTCTTAAGTCCATGAGCGATTCTGAAGCAGCTGACCTTCATACTACATTTTGAGGAGCACTAATTTGCAGACAGAAGAAAAGTCCAAAACTGAGAATTGGGAAATTCCAAATTTAAACCTTGGGTGCAGGAAGAGGAGTCTGCAAAGGGCACTGAATAGAAACAAACAGACAGGAAAAACTGGACAGTGGGGTACTCCAGAATTCAAATAAAAGAAGGGAGTGGTAACGTGAATATGGCTGAGAGTAAAGTAGAGAGAAAAGTGACTGATGGACAGAACAATGAAATCATTGGCCATCTTGACAGGAAGCGGCAGAGACTATCTAGAGTATTTTATGGAATAAATGGGAAATGAGGAAGATAATAACCACTATTAAGAAATTCTGGCTCTGAAAGGGTATAAGTAAAAGGTCAGCAAGTTGGGGAGGACAGAGATATATATGAGGAAATTCAGCATTTTTTTTTTTTTTTTTTTTTGAGAGCAGGAGAGGGGTTGAGGGGCAAAGGGAGAGAGAGAGAATCTTAAGCAGGCTCCACACCCAGTGCAGAGCCTAACAACCTGGCTGGATCTCACAATCCTGAGATTATGACCTCAGCTGAAATCAAGAGTTGGGACACGCAGCTGACTAAGCCACCCAAGCACCACCTTTATATAGCTCATTTCTGACTGGATACCTGTGATATTTTACTAAAGTAACTATTTTAATTCTATTCCAAATAGTTAGTTCCTTTTAAAAAAACGCCTTTCATTTCAAACTTTAAATATCACACCTACCACCACACAAAATTTTTCAGTATCAATTATATACAATGCTTTTCTACCAAAACAAAGGTAGAAAACCAAAATTTCAAGTATTTCCTCTCTCTGGAAAAAAGCCATGACTACTTCATCCTCTAGCTCTTAGTGTTATTTACCCTTGCAAGATCCTCTATTTCAGAACTGAAGTTTGTTTCTCCTTCCATCATTTCTTCCTCTTCTAATGTTCGTTCATCATCAAAATCATGAACCAGCATGTCAGCTGATGGATCAAATTCATGGTCATCTGATGTTGCTGAACCTCCTGGTAAAGAATATTTTAAAAAGTTTGGTAAACCAAATTAAGTGTTATTAATATTAATTTAATGTGTATGTTATATTAAGCTGAATATAAGTCAAATAAAAGTATCAGGGAAAAGCTATGCACATCAAGTAGTATTTGTTTTCTAAAATTCTCGCCCTTACACTCATCACCAACCCCCTGCAAAAAATCTCTTCTCTAAGGGATTATTTTTTGCCCTGTTTCACCTCTATATATTCACAATTAAAATTGCAACTAGTATGGGGGATGGGAGGAAAGGATAGCTTTAAAAAAGTATATACAGCTTTTAAAAAGAGTACTGTCATCTAAACATGAAATGGAATGATCATTCGTGTGGGAAAAATCACAATTCTTAATCATTTGATATTTAATAGACCCAATGAGCATGAACCCTTATGGCCCATGAGAATACAGTCATGTGAAATACAAAGTCATCTGAATAAACAGTCTAAAGAAAATACAGTTGTATTCAAATATTATTCTATTAGCTCTTCCACAAAAACATATCTTAACATATAGGTAGTTGTTCTTAACTTACTTAGTTGATTACTGTCTGAAATAATTCTGATATAGAATATAAAAGCAAAATTTATTAAAACTGCATACAGAACTCTTATGAAAGTCATTAAAATACTCAATAGGTAATTGATGTGTAAGCTAATCTATTTTTAGCCTGGTGGCTGGGGAATACTGCTGTACTCAATAGGGTCAAGCCTGTAATATTAGATTGCAAGTGCTCGGCATATACATTCTGTAAACTATCCCCACAGTTGGCTATTGCCAAACCTGAACTTAAGTTTGCAAAAGCATTTTTACTACTAAACAAGTTATTTAACATTTAAAAAATCAATTAGCAATTATTTTATCAATTTAAAATGTTAAGTTATGTTAACAAAGTTATATTAATTAATAAAGGTTAATATCATTAATTAGTAATATATTACATCAATATATTCTTTCTTCAGTCCAATAAGAGAATCAGCAAGTAAAACAGTTAAAGGTTGATTCATTGAAAAACAGACTATTAGGCCCAAGGTTCAGGGCTCTTATCATCTCCCTCAATTTTCAATGTAAACACCATTTTTTGAGTTCTTATTGTGTGCCTAATACTACGGTTCAAGCATGCCACGTACATTGTATCTCATTTAATCTTCCAACAATCCTAGCAACAAAAACAAAAACTTGAGGCTCAGAGAGTTTAAGCAGCACGTTTAAACCCACAGAGCCAGTAGGTGGCAAGGATGGAACTTAAATCCTGGGTCTGCTAATTCCAACTCCTGTGCTTTTTACTGTACTTCAGGCCTCCTGCAAGCCCCAGCCTCAGAGATGTAGGTATCTTGCCTCAAAGAATACTTGAAGAGAATCTACTTTCCTTAACAACAACAACAAAAATTAAGTAGGCTCCACACCCAGCGTGGAGCCCAACACAGGGTTTGAACTCACAACCCTGAGATCAAGACTTGAGCTGAGATCGAGAATAGGAAGCTGAACTGACTGAGCCACCCAGGGGCCCTGAAGAGAACTTATTTTTACTAAGATGTGTGAACTGCAAGCCAGGTCAGGTGGTGAAGCACTCAGAAGTTTCTGCTCTTTGAGGAACACAATACTGATATTAAATATAAAATAACTGAATATATAATAACTAAATATATAATTTCTAAATCAGGTATCACCTTATAACACAAATGAGTTAAAAAACTATCAAAGTTTTAGAATGACTTAAAAATAAAAACATATTTCATATTATATATACTATCAATTTCTCTGGATAATTAAGAAAAGCATGGCATAATTTTATTAGGGCATCTTAGTACTGGTTGAGGGACTGGACACAAGAGTTCTTAATTTAGTTGCAATTTTGTCCCAATCATTATCCCTTCTTGAGTTTTTAATGAAAAATGTTCCCAAAACTTTTTAGTTCACCCAGCAATCTTCTAGGATACTTAGTCAATAATCATGTATTCCTACAGATGAAGCTATATTTTTCTTCTCCTTTGTAGGCAGGAAGATCCTAAAACCACCTCATACTACCACCCTGTATACTATTATCCTATAATAGTAACTGTATACTATTATACTGTAATCATAATATAATGCCTATTGAATACAAATACTGTAAAAATCTAATTATGCTTAATTCCTAACTACTTATACTTTCACTAAGTAAAACAAAACCAAAAAACCTCCCATAAATACAGAGCATCAAGTTATGAGTGTTCTATTACTTACCTAAAGTCTCCCATTTTTTGTCGTCATTTGCAAAGCCAATTATATTTAAAGCTTTGCCACCTCACCCTGTCACTACATGAAATACCCAAGGGTAGTTAAACCTTTTTCCCTTTCTCACTCCAATCCTTTCTCCACATATACACCTCACTGTTTTCTACTAATTTTCAGTTTCACTTTTCTTACCTTAATCTGACTTTTTGTGTGTGTTTTTTTTTAAAGATTTTATTTATTTATTTGACAGAGCGAGAGACAGCCAGCGAGAGAGGGAACACAAGCAGGGGGAGTGGGAGAGGAAGAAACAGGCTACCAGCCCAGGAGCCTGATGTGGGGCTCGAACCCAGAACGCTGGGATCACGCCCTGAGCCATAGGCAGACGCTTAACGACTGCGCCACCCAGGCGCCCCTGACGTCTTCGTTTTATCTGACTTCTTTTTACCTTGTTGGAACCAGTGAACCACCCTATTCCTTTCTGTTAACTACAAGGTCCATTGTTAGGCTGTCTCCTAGCGGTAAAAATACCTAAAATAAATTATTAGAGGTAGGGAATCTGGTGCTTTGTGTAAATAAATATTTTGCTTCAGAGTTAAGGCAAAAATCGGTTTCGTCATAAAATTAAACCTTACAGCAAAATTACTAAAATGTACCTATCTTTTCAGATGAAAAAGATAAATTGTTTATAACATATCATGTGCACTCATTCAATTATTTTTACCTCCTTCCCTTCCCTAAATCTCCCCTTCTAATGGTTACTAGTCTTACAGGTAAAACACTGTATTGTGCCTCCACAGGTTTACACTGGTAAAGTCTATAGACAAACCCCTGAGCCTGGGTCATGTGACTATTATTAGTAACATCAATTCCAAAGTACAGATGTTACAAAGGCCACAGACTTTCACCAGTGGACCAAAATTTTTTTTTACACAGAAGCCTCTACTCCTAATTTTTTCCCACCAACTTCTGTTAACTGCCTACAATTAGTATTACATATAAGAATATATATTCCCTTTGGGCAGAAGCCTGATACTACAAACACTACTTCAAAAGATCTTCCTTAGTCTGAAAACAAAAACAAAAACAAAAAATCTATTTGTATAAGCATTCAGCAAGTAGTAAAGGCCATCAAAGACATTTGTATTCTTCAAGCTCCACTAATTCCAGTTCAGCCTAAGCCAATTCAAATGCAATGGAAAATGAGAAAGCTATTTAGTATTACTTTTGAAGTAATTACTTTTTTTGTGCCTATATACTACCTAATGAATGAATGTCTCAAAAATTCATAGAAAAATATCTAAACCTCAGTCTATTTGCAGTATGACAACATTAACAAAAACAACTAGAACCTATTTTTTTGATGAAAAGATGACTGTGTTTAAAAGAAAAAAAATATTGGGAACAATTCCATGTCCTAAAAAGGATACAATAATCTACTATTTATCTGAGGTAGGATTACTTCCAACCTCAACCATCCAGAACATATTTATAAACCAGAAAGTTAAAAAAAAAAATCCCTAAGTTTCAGAAATGCCACAAAGCCTAATATACTTTACTTCCAAGCATATTAGAAAGAGTAAGACATCTGCAGCTGAAATAAATATATCAAAACTCACAGTCAATTGAGCACACTAGTCATTTAGAAGGGATCTGGAGGTATTCTAGTCTAGCTCCTACTTGATGTATTATACTACAAAGAGTACAGTGAGATTTGTGTTCATGAAAACGACCCCAAACCATTAAAAAAGGCATATATAAAGCGTTTTTACAGACATTCTTTCTAAAACTTACACAACAGAGAAAGATTGCTTCAATAATCTGGAAAATTCAGTAATACATCATACCTAAATATTCAATATATAGGAGATGTTTTCAAATAAAACATTACCATGTCTCAGAGAGCTCCCTTTCTGACCCTTATGCTATATTGAGCTGTTCCTTAATTCACGTACTCCGTAAGAGAAGGCAGCCTTCTCTCTTGAAGTCCCTGGACACTGAGGCAAAGACTAGACTCTTTCCTGACTGCTCTTTAGCTCCAACCAATTGTTGCTATACAGGAATGTTATACTCAGCAGCACCAGAACCTCTAACTAATCGTGAGAAGCCTAAATACAGATTTTATATAAAATATTCTAATTTTTAAGGTCACTACACTGGCCAAACAAAAACCATCTGTGGCCCAGATATGGTTCAAATATCATGTTTCCAACCTCTAAGTTAAGAAAAAATGAATCTGTACTGTATTTGTAAGAGAATATGAAACTCCAAAGCTATACGGTGTGACTCTAAACATAACCTTAATTTACAACATTAAATATTCATTTTTTTAAAGTTCTTGTTATATTTTTTCTCCCTCATTATATGCATTAATTTTTTTCTTAAATACTTTGAGTTTCCTACACAAGCAAATATTTCTAAGTAGTGACTCCTTTTGAAAAAATACACTTCATATATACTTGAAATCAAAAGCAATTAAAACCTGTAAGAAATACACACAGTAATTCATAAAAAAAGTGAACCCACAAATAGTCATGAGGTTGAACTCACAGCAGCCTCACCTGTACTTTCATGGGCAGTCAAATATTTCATCCATTTCTTTTTCCCCAGAGAAAAGAAGCATTCAGAAGAAAAGCAAGTCAGATGATAGTCTAACTCCTCTAGCCTTTTTATAACTAATAGGATAAATGTTAGTCAAACAGAGATTACAGAAAATATACAAAATACTTACCTGGACTTGAAGACTCAACAGATGGCTGGGGGAGGGGGGAGAAAAGAAGAAAAATTATCATCTTTGTACAGTAAATCTTTACAAAATTTACAGGAATTATTCAATGACAAGCATGACACCAAAAACCACAGTAAGTTCTAATGTCTAAATTGTCCAAGACAAACTAAAACCTTCCATATAATCCTTTCTCTGACATTGTTTATTTAAACAGAGAGAAAAATTCCAAACACTCCTGAATCTAGAAACAAAGACAACAATAAGGAATTGATTCAGATTTTAAAGGCAAATAGGGTCTCATAACATATGTAGTTTAAGAGATCTTGGAACTTTCTAAAATATTTTCTCCAATCAAGACAGAGGAAATTATACACAAGGTTTGCTATCAAGCTGGTCTCTGGCTTAAAATGTGTAGGAGAAGGGAAGCCAAAACATTTTAAGACATTATTTTAAATAAAAGTTATATTGCAAGAAAGCAGAAGGAAAAAGTAAAATGTTATTGAGCACCAAACAATGTATTAGGTTAACTTAACTCACAAACAACATATTTTTAAATTATCACAGAATTTATTAAGCTTCAACCTAAAGTCTATAGAGAGGTTAAGTCATCTGACGGAAAAATTACAAACATCCCAATTACAATGCTGCTTCTACTGTAGCATTCTACTCCTCATATATTTAACTATAAGCATTTAGATTGCTAGCTAGCAACTTATTTCAGTAATATCATCACTTGACAATGTGTGGCTATATTTTATCTAAATTCAGTTAATTCACAACTATAAACAAGTCATCTACAAACTAAACTTCTATAAATAACAAAAACTATGTTTCAAATGACATACACTTCATAATTAAAACCTTTCCTATTCATTCAGAGCTATTTCATGCCCATTAGAAGTCAGAGATGCTGGAAGGCCAAAAGCATTAGCAAAGATAGGGTTATTCTGGTACAGAGAGCCCCCAACAATGATGACTCAACTTAACGATTTTTCAACTTAACAACAGGACAAAAGCAATACTCATTCAGTAGAAACCGAACTTCAAATTTTCATCTTTTCCTGGGCTAGCAACATGTGGTATGATACTATCTTGTGATGCTGGGCAGTGGAGGCAAGCTGCAGCTCCCAGTCAGGCATGCAATCACGAGGGTAAACAATAACCAATACACTTATAACCATTGTGTACCCATACCACCTTTCTGTTGTTCACTTTCAGTCTAGTATTCAATAAATTACATGAGATATTCAACATTTTATTATAAAATAGGCTTTGTGTTAGAGGATTCTACCCAACTGTAGGCTAATGTGTTCTGAGCACGTCTGAGATGAACTAGCCTAAGCTAAGATGTTCATTCAGGTTAGGTTTATTAAATGCCTTTTTGACTTAATGATACTTTCAACTTATGATAGGCTTATCAGGACATAACCCATCATAAGTCGAGGAAGATCTGTATTTTCCCTCTTTCTGCTAAGTAATGGGGCAGACAGCCAAGAAAAACAAAATAAAAGGAGGAAAGTGCCTCATTTTTCAAAAGCTACGCATCTAAGACAAATTTCTTATGAAGTATTAAAACTCCATTTTGAAAACTGTCCACATTATGCTATTGTACTAAGTATGACATTCTAGATTGTACATGGTAAACTTAGGTTCTTTTGAAGCACATTTTTCCAAGGGCCCTATTTTTTCCTTCTAATGCTTAGAATGGTTCTTGGGGTGCCTGGGTGGCACAGCGGTTAAGCGTCTGCCTTCGGCTCAGGGCGTGATCCCGGCGTTATGGGATCGAGTCCCATATCAGGCTCCTCCGTTGTGAGCCTGCTTCTTCCTCTCCCACTCCCCTGCTTGTGTTCCCTCTCTCGCTGGCTGTCTCTATCTCTGTCAAATAAATGAATAAAATCTTAAAAAAAAAAAAAAGAAAAAAAGAAAAGAAAAGGACCCGGGCCTTAATTTAAAAAAAAAAAAAAAAAAGAATGGTTCTTGACTATAACATTAACTTATTTTAATAAAAGACTAACAGTATTCAATATTATGTATTTTCAAGTGTCACACCACTATCTTTACTTAAAAGTTAGTTTGCCACAATAGAGTCAAATCAGTGCTACTTTTTAATTCTATTCTTCTAATAGGAAGCTGGAGAGCAGGGTGATACAGTAATGTAACTATAAAAAGGGTTTCTAGCTTGCTTAACATCTTTTGGGCAGAGCTACACATTTCTAGCTCAAAATGGATTTAACCACCACACAAATTACAGAGCAAATCAATATTTTAAAGTATTAATCCACTTTTATGTCATGCAATTATGCTTTATAAGCACAATCTCTGTCCAAGGCCACAGCAACGATGACTATCTTCATCTCGTCCCAGGTTTGCCATCCAAAGTAGCCCCACAGTGTTGTTTTCCCTTTTTAGTAAATTTTGAAATGATTTCAGGGCAGAAACAAGAAAAAAACTCATTTCTTTCAAATTAAGAGCTTAAAAGAAATGGCTCTTTGAACATTTAGGGTTTTTTTAAGCACTCCAATAATTATTCCATTTAACAGTCTTCTCATAAAATGGGGTTTCTGATTAAAAATGTTATCCTACTGAAGATTAAAAGGTACATTTTCATTGATGTTACATATTGGCAATAATGAAGATACCGGATTGTGAATGGTGTCTGTAGTTTGTAAAACGCCTCAAACAGCACTTAATGCCAGTACCATACCGATTGCTGTTTTACTGTCAAAGTTATTTATCACTTTAAAGTTCTGAAAAAGGCCCCAAATATTTTCCAATAATTAAGATACCAAATGTTTAGAGGACTGGTAGCATTTGTAAGCTTAGCTGGCATAAAGTAGAACACCCACTATTAGTTAATTTTATGTCAGAAATACTGGAATGTTTCAAGAACAGTGATTTGACTGATGTATACCTAATTTAGGATGGGGAGGGGAAGCAGGGATGCTTTGCCTCTAGACATACATTTTAGTATTCTATGTTCAAAATAAAATTCCACTGTTTCAGTTTGGGGAGGGTGACAGTGAGATTAGTTTCTTGAAAGTTAATTCTATTTAGTTAAATTAAAAATTGAAGTTCTAGAAACCTGGCATTTGTAAACAGTTTATACTATAAACATAACCTTTGCCCAGCCAACAGACAAAACAGTTATTTTTCAAAATAAGAGTTTAGTATCATAATACAGGAAATTTCAGTATGAAATGAGGACACTTTTTATTTAGGTATTTAAGAGAATAGCAGAACCAGCTTACATTTATATAGTACTACCTTTTTTCAAATGAGTAAAGTTACTTGATCATAACTATATACCTGGCAATAACACTTGCCCTGCCTACCTCATTTCATAGATTAGCAAACCCAAGGAGATAAAGTGACTTGATCAAGCTTCCATGGTAGGTGGTGAAGGTGGAACTGAAGTCTAGGACCTGAATGCTTCCGTTACCTTCCAAGGAAACAACTATATTAAAAATGTTTTCTCTTTACCTCTCTCCTTCCTCCCCTCTACTTTCTCTCTTTTTAAAATGGTTTTCATCTGTTCAAAACATGTTTAAGATGTGACTGCAAGTTGTCATCTGTCATGTCAGACTATCATTTATGTCTCATTAGGAACTGGTATCTCTAACAATACTCTCCAGGAAAACCTGAAACATCTACCATTAATGACACAGTAAATTGGAAAGGGGGAAGGAGGGAAAAAATAAAACTAAAGCTGCTAAACAGGTACTCATTTGTAACAGTATCTATTTTTAGAAAAAGCACAAATTATAAAATGAAAGTAGTAAAGATTTTTCATTGGAGATCAAAATGTCTTTAAAATGCAGTCATACATTACCGGTAGAAAAACGAATTGGTTTAATCGTTCTAGTGATCATTTTGCTAATATGAAATTACCCTACTGATACGCCTAAAAAAGCATACCAAGATGTATCTGTAATAGTCACTACCATAAAGTGGTTCATAGCAAAAAGTTGGGAAAAATTTTTAAAGTCTATCATTTAACTAGTTAGAAATGAAATACAAGCCCTCCAAACATTTAAACACTATTAATCCATTAAAAAGAAGGAGACAAAAATCTGTTTGTGATGAGGGGGAAAAAATGTAAAAAACAGATACACGTATTTATTCATGCATATATTAGAAATGAAAAAAAAAAGTGCAGAGGAGGGGGTAAACTGGGCTGGAATACACATGAAAATTTTTTTCTCCGAAAGTATATATAAGAATCTGTTAACAGTAATTACCTCTAGGAAACAGGTAAGGGAGAGAAGGTTTTTTTCATTTTATACCTTTCTACCCTGTTGGAATTTTCTAACCACTTGCTAACATTACTGTTTTGTTTTTTAAAGAAAGTCAGTGGAGATTATCTTGTGGAATTATTAGCTACTTTCATTTTTTTCCTCTACTTCTAGATTTTTAAGAAAACTTAGTACTTGCCACCTCTTTTTTTTTTTAACAAGTGTGTAATTTATAAAATAACCTAGTTTTTTCTTTTAGGTGCATACATAATTATCTGAGATGGAAAACATAACACTAGACAGTCACACAGAGTATGAGTAGGCTAGGTCAAACTAAAAAATGAAATTGTTAACTTTTATACCTTCACCCATATATATGATTTAGTATATCAAGTTGCTGATAGTTATAACAAATTCAATGCCTCAGATTTGTTCAAATGTTTTTTCGTATTTTTGTAGAACATGGTAATCTAGAATATTACCATTAAAAAAGTAAGGTAGTAAAAACATGAAGTAATCATTCGACTCCTATATTCCAGGCAATCAAAAGCGTATTTTCAATGAACATAACTGTCCGAACTAATTTCTCCCCTCAAACCAATTCCATCACCATTTCTTTGTTATCCACTTACTTAGTAATTTAGACATTAAATCAGAGATTCTCAGTTATGGGGACAGAAGCCAGGAAGGAGTTAGAGGCCTTCTTCCAGGTGGAAAAGACAGAGCAACAGTGCTCACCATTTCTCTTCCTCCATACAAAACTAAATCACTTCTTTCCCCTGAGGAATTCTGGGGCATAAAAAAGATTAGGAAAATCTTGGTGGTAAAACTAGCAAACTGACTACAGTAATAATAATTCAGAGGATAAATTGCTATTATTAAGCACTAGGAATTCAGAAGCCTAGGTCCCACTCTTAATTGTGCCACAGCCTAACTGCACAACTAGGACAAAATGCATTAACTCTCAGTTTCATTTTCCTTAAGACAGAAAGATTTAGACTTCTTTTAAGTTCAATTTCCTTTGAGATCTAAGTTCTTTACTTTTCTTATGATTTGCTCAAAAGACATATTACTATCAAGGAATACTTAGCTAAAGGGATAGGATATGTTTAACAGCCTCTTACAATTTTTTTTGTTTTAATCTAGGACTTTTGGGGAAAAATTATCTCAATTTACAAAAAGCTTTCTGAGGGGTGCTACTTTATGAATTTCCTGTCTACACAAACATAATTTTAACAATCATTCTTAATAAGCCATAGAATAAGTCAAACAGAATGGGTCCCAAGTGATGACCAGTACTTGAACAGTTTAATCACTGCAATGAATTTCGAAAACATTTGCAAATCTTTTGAAATATACAGGGACTCAAGCTAACAACAAGCAAGAAATTTCTATATAGGTGATTACTTTTCTACGTTTACTAATCAGTTTCTTGCTTCAATGGCTCTGTTTTATTTTTGATTTGAGAAACCGATTAGCCTTTCTGTACAAAAATTCTCTAAAAGTAATCCACTTCTGTATTTCCTCCAACTAACCTTTCCCACCTTATCAAGTACTTTATTACTCCTTCTGAATTAAACTTTATTAGACTCTCATACATTGGTGTTCTTAATTACTCTGGATAAATCCTAAATACACTTAAGTATAAATATTTTAAAAAATTTATTACCACTACAGAGAATTATTTAAGGCCTAAATCCATCACAGTGAAACAAGTTTTGTTTACAATTGAAATTAACATTATCAAGAATAGTAGTCAAGACGATCCTATTTCCTTAAAAAAATTAAATTCAAATACACTAAAAAACCACTAAGCAAGCAGTCTGTTTGCAAGAGAAATAAATGAATAGATGTGATAGTGAATAAACAGATCACGTATAATCATTTTTGGGAATTTTTAAATACTTAAAACTAATACAGGAAAGCAAGTTCATTAAATTTTCTTCTCTTTATAAACAGCAATATGACCTAGGTGAAAAGACAGGTCTAGCACTATGTTGTGGCTTTTTTTTTTCCTGGAGAAGAAAAGTCCCTTCTGTGTTTACAAACTCTGAAATAACAGACAAATTGTTCATTCCCAAAGGTCCCTACACCACATTCCTTACAAAACCCAAAGGATCAACGATTTCTTCCTCTTATGCTTTCTTTCTCATTGCCTTTGTAAAACTGCAACTACCCTGTAATTTCCTTCCTATAAGTGTGACTAGGAGAACCTCCTTTTAGAAGGTTGATAAATAATTCTAAGGGATAATAAGTAATGAGAAAAATATTAACAAAAACTATTAAGATAGGGAGTATGTGCCATTTCTTTTAAGCACATTAAATATGTTTTTAAAGTTACCATGATTTGAGGAACCATTAAATACATACTTCCTACTACGGACTGCCTAAGATGATCAGATCAAGTATGAAAAATCAATATATTTGATTTATATCTAAATCAGTTTGTATTCAGGAATTAAACATTTCTCTGGAAAAACAAGGTCAGTGTCATTCTCCTGTGTAAAAAATAACAATAAAAAAAAAAACCCAGAAGCATAATATCTACATTTTTCTCCAGAGACATACTTCCTCAATAACCTGTTTTCCCCTCAGATTTATCAAATAAATGCATACTGTTGCTTTGCATTTTCCGTTATTTCACCAGTTAGCTTCAATGCTCAAGTCTACTTCACCAAAAGTACAATAGCACATTTGATTTATTTTACTACATACTTTACACTGGCATCAAAAAAAACAAATCTCCCAAGAGCTCACACAATAGCAAGTAAAAGCCCTCTATACACCAAGCATTTCTCCACCAAATTTTTTTAAATGACTAGTCTCTAAAATCATCCTAATTACTAAAATATTGAGATCAGAAAAATACAAATTAATTTTACTTTTCACTTGCTTTAGATTTTTTTGCAGGACACAGATGAATGAAGAAGGATCCCCCATTCTTCCTCCAAATTCACTAAAAATAAAACCATCTACAAGCAACTGGAGTTATAGAAGACCAATTTCTTTTTAAAGATTTCAGGTCACTAAATAAATACACTGAAGACAAAGTTCAGGTTTTCTCTTCTTGAAACTGAACCATCCATGTGTTCCTACTGAATATGAGCATTCCATTCTCCAAGTGATGTAATTTTTAAGAAAACTAAAACATACCCTTGAAAATATTAGGAAATGATTAGTGACTCCAAATTTTGCTTTTCCTCTCTTACATTAATGCAATCATCTTTAATCTCTAAAACAAGAAAAAATATTAATATACTTCTACTTACATATTAAGTTTTCAGTGTGCAGGCAGTTAAAATTTATGGGTAAAGTTTCTTAAACTTAAATTTTACTGTATTTGCAAACTAAGTTATTTTCCTTCTGTAATAGCTTGCCTTAAAATATGACTGCAGAACTTAAAGCTCAAACCATCGTGAGCAGCACCACCAGGGAAGAAACCTATCACCTATTACACTGCTGCTTATCTAACAGGCGTTCACCGAAAGGGGAATCCAATGAAAACTATTTGACAAAATGTAGGTAAATTTAGCCACATACAACCCCTTCCCCCTCTTACATATGAAAAAAAGAAACAAAATCTTACCAGGACTAAAATTGTTTCAGCCCAGTGGAATGAATCCAGTCACATTTAAGTGAAATACAAAGTACTATGTTTTCTCCAACTTACGTACCTTGAAATACAATTCTTTAACCACTAAGAACAAAAGAAATGGAAATAAACCTAAGATCTAAATTTAGTTTTAAATCAAAAGTATTAAATGTTTTAAAAAGATTACTGGCAGTGAAGAGTCCTGCTATAGTGAAATCTGCCCCTTTAAAAATAGCAAATACTCCACTACATTAATATAAAGTCAGTTTCCATAAGGAAAGCAGAAGGAGCACCCTAAAAGCAACTGAACAAAACAGTTAACTTTTAGGTCCCTCCACTCAACAGGTACATAAAAAGCATCGAAATTAATATTTTTCCATAATCTACACGTTTCTGTATTTCAAGGTTTAAAAAGGAGAGAATATGGTATTACCAAAAGTACTCACCTAACTCACCACTGACTTCATTTAGCAAATAATGAACACAAAAATTGCGGGCTGAATTGTTAAAAACAAACAAAAAAACACTTATTCCTGAATCTGTTTTGGGGTGTCTCTAAGCCCATGAAAATGGTAATTCATACAAGAAAATGCTTTAACAGTCATTTAGTGAGGCTCTGACTCAAAGTAGACTTAAAACCCCCAACACTATCACTTCTTGAACTCCAGGGGGTAAAGAATAACGGAATTCTTCCGAGGGTAAGGGGGGGGGGAAGTATTTAGAAAAACCAAATGTGTAAAAGTTTAAATCAGAAACGAAAATTTAAATCTCCAGTGGCACAACACTAAGTTCGAAACAATCATTAAGAGTGGCTGTTCGCCAGGATTTGAAGCCCAAAAATATAAAACAATTACCAACGAGGAAAGGGGGCTTTGGTAACTCGTTTACTGGAAAAAGAGCCGGGGGGGGGGGAGAATCTTCCACAAGGGAAAAAAAAAATGAGGAGAAAGACAATACTAACCTTAATATGAAAAGGGTGGGGGAATGCTTGGAAAGTGAAGAGAGGAAAAGGTAGAAAGCAACTCTTCTGAAATGTGGAGAGAAAAAGAGGTTCTACCCCAGGAGGAATGGAACTGTTCCGGAGATACCGGGAGACTCCCCCAACCTAAACGGCCGGCCTGCGAAAGGCCAGGTTTATTTCTCCACACTCATCTTAGCACCATCAGGAAAACGACAGTTTAAGGCCACTCTGTCTTACGTTTTCCCCATTAACACAGACTGGATGTCAGTAGCAAACCGGTGGGGGTGACGCGGAAGGGCGCAACAGCATCTCGGCGAGGGAGGGAAGAAACTTCGCAAGAAGAGGAAGCAGCAGCTCCTCTCTTGGCCCCTATCACCGGCCGGCGAAGTTGCGCCACCGACGCCCCTGCCCTGCGGGCGCCCACTCCCCCTCACCCCTCTCCACACGCAAAACTACGCAGCACTCGACCCTTCAAACTGCCCCCGAAGTCCAACTACGCCTCCGTTTCCTCCTACCCCCGGACCCATCCCAACTAAGTTCCCGGGAAAGCTCCCGCCCAGAGCGCGGCCTGTTCCGGACAACAGGTGGGCAGTGGCGCCAGCAGGGCTGGGCCTCTCCTAGCCAGGCCCACTCCACTCCTCCCCGGCCCGGGCCCGGGGGCGCCCGGCTCCGGGACGGGGAGGGGGAGCTCGCTCCCTTACCTCCGCCATATTTGCCGTACTGACGGGTCACATCTCCGCGGCGGCCGCAGCTGGGTCACGGCCAGAACCCGGATGTGAGACTCGGCAACGGGACTCCAGCCGCCGCCGCCGTCTCTGCTGCTCCCGCCGCCGCTGCCTCGGCGGGAACGCGCAGGAGCCGCCCGAGCGCGCCCACCACACCCCACTCCGCCCCCTCGCGGCGCCCCGGCTGAGCTGGACTGGAGGGAAAAGGCCGGCGCGCGCGCGCGGGACAAGGGGCGCGCGCGCGCGGCCCCGCGGCAGCCTTCCCCGGGAGGATCGCGGAGGGGGCGGAGTCAAGGTGGGTGTGGGGGGGGGTGGACATCTAAGCGCCCGGCGCCTCCCCTGCCCTAGCGGATCCGCGACTCCAACTGGAGAGAGCCCTAAGGGGACCAGAGAGGTCAAGGAAAAGTGCCAAAAATCAGCGTCCAGCATTGACATTGCTGGGGAAAAGATACGTTATATTTTACATGTAGGCCTTTTTTGAAGTGCATTTGCTGGAAAACGGATGTTGCTGTGATGCAACAACGGCAACAGCGCGAAGTAGCGCGCTTTGAAAGCGGCTGTCTCTTGACAAGTATTTCTCGGTTGATTCCTGACAGGAAATGTAAAATCCCACATCCCCAAATCTTAGAGGTCAGAGCAGAGATTAAGAAAAGGGACTGTGGATAGGTAGTCTGCCATCCTCACATCTCATTTGCTTTTCCCACACACATTTCCTGAGATGCCAGGAGCAACATAATTGTGCAACGTTTGAATTCTGCACAACTAGAGAAAATTTCAAAATACGAAATACTAAAAAGCTGCTCTTTGATGGATCTCTGACTTGATTGCATAGAGGGAAAACCTGCTTATTTGCAATGCCTGAAATGCCAGCAATTTGAAAGTTTATTTTAAAATACTGGCCTGGAACTGCCAATTGGCCTTGATGCCAGTTCTAATGACTGCATGGCCAATGACTGCAAAATAACAAACTTGTTTCCCTTCCATTACTAAGGCAGATACTGGCTAATGCAAAGGTGATATTAAAGCATGCACTAACATATTTTACTCAACCAGGAGTTTAAAAATCTTAATTTCAAAAAGACCGTTTTCCCCAAAATGTTCAAGGGTTCTCAATGCAATTTCAAAAATGACTACCCAAATCAACCAATCAAATATAAAGTCATTCCTTCCAAATAATGTGATGCCGGCACTACAATATAGTGCATAAATGTGCATATTTACAATTTTTCTTTAATACTTAACTTACAATGCAATATGGGCTGTTTTCTTAAATTATTTGTATTCCCTTAAAATTCTAGACTCTATTAAGCAGTTTCCTTTTTCCAATGATTCAACATTAACTTGAAATTCTTATGTCCAATAATAATTTGCGCATGAATAATTTGTGCATTTACAGGTATATGAAGTAGCTGCTAAGTGAAAGGACATTACCTGGTAATTTGACAGGAAAAGAGTCCACAGACAGTCTGTAAACCAATTAAACATAAACATCTGATGCACATTTTCTACTGAAAGAAAAGCAAGGGAAAGAAGAGAAAGGAAAACTTTAAGGTTCCCAAATCTACAAACAATTTTTACCATTAACTGTACTGTACAGTATTTTCATTTTATTTTTTTAGAATACTTATACTATAAAAGTGTTTTTCAGGATTCCTTGGGGGAATAAATATTTTAGCATAGGAACATAGTTACCCTACTGAATTACCTTAGTCCTTTGGACTCAAAATAAAAATCATTTTCTGAAAAGTCAGTTTGTGTTTAAATAGTTTTGACTTTGAGATGTTTGGTGGAAAACAGCTGAAGGCAAAGAACAATTGATGTGCATAGACCTGGGGTGGGTTAAGACAGAATAAGGGGCCTAGAGGTAGAAACTCAGGCTTTATAATACAGTGGGGATAGAGGATTTTCCATTTAACTACCAAAGGTAATATATGAAATTTAGCTAGTTCACAAAAAGAAAATTAAAAACTGTTGTCAAAATGCGAGGTACAGGAATAACTTGCTTGCTTAAACCCATTTACTCTTTGATTCTTCAGTGAAACCTCAACAAAAAATCCCAATTGTGATGAAAAAGCTGGGGATCATGGTCCCTTAAAGCTATTGAATGAATTCTGAAACTGTCTGGAAAATCGAATCTGGGACATATTTGAATGTGTCTCCCTCTTATTGATAAATGACTTTTTAAGTTTATTAATATTGTGTATCATTTTTACTAATTTTAAGTGACATTATCATTTGGGGGAAAAATTCCCTCTATACATTTTTTCCTCCCTTTGTTAATAAATGTGGGCTCAGTGCTTTTTTTTAAGCTACAGATATTCTAAAAATAAAGAGAAATAGCTCTAATATTGTAAGTCATTAGTAACACATTACTAATGAATTCAGTATGGTCTTATTCCCATTTTATTCTCATGATATACTTATCTTTCAAAATTTTAGAAGCCACCTTAAGGAAAGCAGTCTTTCTCAAAAACTCTTGCTTACGTCCTCAGTATCAAATATGTAAAAATTAACTGCTCATCTAACTTAGTGTAGATGGGACCTTAGAGGTCTTTTAGTCAATTTCTACCCTGTCTAGGTAGGAATCCCTCATTATGTGTTCCCACTACCAGGCTTTTCTGCCTATGCTAAAACACCTCCACTGACTTAACTGTCTGATGAAGAGGCTGCTCTTTTCAGAAAAAGCTGTATGTTTGGAACATTCTTTTTATTAAACTAGAATCTATCTCCCTGTTACTTCCATCCATCTCCCTGAGTTTTTCAGCACTTTTGATTAATTCAACAGATGTCTTCTTTGTATTTAAGTGCAAACAATCAATATTTATACTTGGGTTAACAAAATATAAATCTTTAATGCTTACTGATACTAGACAACCTAAAAACAAGGCATGACAGAGTTAAAGGTATGAGAAAATTCACCAATAACTATGAGCTATTTAAAATCATTACCGTTTATAGTATTTATTAATGTGATCTTCAAAATGGTACTGTTAGAACTGTATAGTTAAATATTTAAACTAAAAAATGTGGTTAATTCCAATTTTATGCAAGGTTTGTGGCTAATGTCCCAAAACAAAAAAAAAAATCACTATACAAAGCCTGAATAAATGCCTCTTGAGCTCCCATTCCCCACCTAAATGTTTCCTTATTTTCAGGCAAACTAACATTAACTTTCACCACATTTAAGCTTCTCAAAACTGCTATTATATTGGGAAATTATTTTTAAGCAATTTACTAAATACTCCATTAAAAAGTTACTAAACATTTTTATAGAGGCTAAAATACACACACATACACACACACACATACACCCTTCAGTTATTATTCTGTTTTAACAAAAGCATTTTAAGGCCACAATTTTACTTCAGTACCATAAACTAACCAATAAATAAAAGTCTTTGGCAATTTACATATACCTAAGAAATATAACCTTTTATTCAGTACCAATACCTGACTCAAATGTAAGTACTATATACCTATACTACATAAACAAAATGTTATGCAACACAGGAACCTCTCAAAATGCTCCAAGAAAATATTTGTAACAATTTAGGCTCTAGGGCTATTTGAATAAACGGATTAATGCAGCACATTCAAAACCCTAAAAACAAATCCTCTACCTAACCATTTTCAGAGTCCATGAGTCCCTTTGGAGATTATTTGGTAACCTATTTACTAAAATATTTATTTGAAAGTGTCAACTTACACAAGCTGTGCAGGTAAAAACTGAAAAATATCTACTAATTTGGTTGAAAATACCTAAATATCAAAAAACTTAAAAAGGACGTTTTTGATAAACTGAGTTTACTTTTACTTTAGTAGGCAGAATGGTTACAAAGCAGTAATGCATTACATTTGGAAGCCCCACATCTATGCAAGAATCAGCATCATCTTTTTGTTAGTTTGGTTTTTATTATTAATGCCACCCCAAAACACTTACATAGCCTTTTGGTTCTTCAAAAAACAGTTTGGTTTTTTTCATAATTTTTACATAAAGAGTTTTATCCAGTGGCCCCATTTTATCAGATTATAACAAAGTGTTATTTTTATAGTCCTAATATTGTTGACATGTTATTTTTATCTCACCCAAACGCTGGAAATTATTGGCCCATCATCAGTTCTCAAACACTGGAATATACAGAAAGAGTAATGTAATATTTATATCACTTGAGGGAGTTTGGATTTTCCCTCCCTTAATCTCCAAGTGTGCCCCTGCCTACCAGCATCACATCCGTCTTGTCTGCATTGAACCTCAACCAGTTGGTTCTTAACCACGTCCGAAACTCAGCCAGGCACTGGGAGAATCGAGCCACCACACCATCTGGATCAAAGGAAAGAGAGCCTCAGTAGTAACGAGACCAGAGATGATGATACCACAAGCTCACCATGTCTCTAATTCTCAGCCTGTCTCTAATTTTTAAAAGATGGCCAGGAATTAGGACAAGGATCCCATGACAATTTTAGGAAAACATTAATGAGCCTTGAGACATGCAATTTGTAGCCAATGGTAAAGGAATAAAAGCGACCTAATAAATAGGTCGCCTCATTCCATCCATGATTGAAGAAAGAAGGTTCAGTCAACTCCACGTCATCTGGGCTAAGCGGCCTCAGTAGACGGGCCAATCTTGTAACTGCATAAGCTTTTCTGCAAAATTAAGAGTTTTAGCGTTGGAGGAAGCTTTAGGGTTAACAGGGGCCCGGAGAAGGGTAATGACTCGCCCAAGGTCACACAGCAAACGGGGACCAGAGATGGGCTCCAAGGCAGAGATCTTTCCACGAAAAGCTGCAAGAACAAGGCCATTTCAAGGAGGGGGGGCATCTGTCCCCAGGGATCTTCCCACGGACCAGGAGGACCTCGTTCCTTCATATTAATGCCCTCTTTCAGTCTCTCTTCCCTCCCTCACTCCCTCCGAAAACGGCCGGCTCGCCCAGGACCCCGCTCACCACGGGGACTGCGATGCGAGCAGGAGCCTCCCAAGGGCTGGGACCGAACCCGGATCTACAGGGGAAAAGAGGCGGAGCCACAGGGGGATGGTCAGCTTGGCCCCACCCCGACCGGATTCGGGGCCCCCAGGAGAAAGGGGCGGAAGCGAACTGAGCGAGACGAACTCACACCGCAGCGGATTCCCGGGCCGCCGCGGACGCCGGGGAAGATCCGCGCCGTCTCCACCGCCAAAGCAAAAGACCGGACTGGGAGGGAGCGCGCGGTGGAGGGCAGCTGCGCATGCGCCTCGGGGGGCCGGCGCACTCCGGCAGGGGGAAGCTGGCCGGGCGCGTTCTTTTGCAGCCCCTCCCCGGAAGTTAAGGGTCTTCCGGGCGGTACTCTACCGTGGGGGAGGGGAAGGAGAGAAAAGGGACCGAGGACACTCTAGGAGCCCCTCATCCCAATCAGGATTAGGAGAGGAGAGATGGTTTATGGAGGCTGCACTTACAGCCGCTGCCGCTGCTGCCGCCGCCACCTTCACTGCTGCCGCCACCGCCTGAAGAAGCCCCATCCATCCGCCTGCAGCCGGGGAGACTCAGAACCTGGGAGGGGCCTGGGGCCCGGGCCGCCCGCCTCCTTTTTCTAGTCGTCGTCCGGAGCTTCCTCTTGCTCCACCAACCCTCTGCCCTCCCCTCCGCCTCCGCCCTCCTCCTCGGTCTCCAACCGCCAGCCAACCGCGCGGCCGCTTGTTGAGCCCGGGCTCCTCCGTCTCCATGACGCCCGGCAAACATTCCCGAGCCTCCGCCGGAGCAGCTAACGCCGGGGTTTGGGTACAGGAACTCCAGAAGCAGCTAGGGAGGGGGGTGGCGGACCACTCCACAGCGTGTCGCCACCATGCCCATCTCTCCAGTAAACAGCCGCAAGCAGCAGAACCTCTGGTTGTAAGTTCCGGCGCTAAAACCTTAGTCCACCCTAATGGGTCCCGGAGGGAGCCCTTTTAGATTCTGTCTCTTTCTGCGGCTGGGTTCAGCCAGTCCTCGAAGCTCTCATGCGGCAGTGTCCCCTAACTTGGCCTAATACAGACTTTTTGAACCCCCAGCTGCTGTGTTTGCTCTACGGGAAAAGGTCTGCTTTGTTTAGAGCCGCTCTTCCTCCTTAATACTCCTGGAGTTGTTTTTCCGGTCAGCCGCGTCATCCTTGCCCCTTTCAGTCCTCGGGTTCCGTGAGCCACCAAACTGAACTTGACTATGCTCTTTAGTCAGAGTTTTTTCTTCCTTCTCATGCCATCGCGCCTTAAAACCCATTCCTGCTCACGACGTTCTGCCGTTTCTACAACACTTGAAAGTGAGGCTGGGGAAGAGCACACAGCTCTGTGGATTTGTTTTGATTATAACTTCAAATGGTCCCTTAGTGCTGTCCAGCAATTGCACTAAAGTTTCCTCATTCATCCACTCTCCCACACTTCCAGACCACTTTTGTTCTCTCTTCTCAGACCTTCAACATCTCTCCTCCAATCTCCAGCTGAGCTAATCTTTCTTCAGAACCTGTTGAAAATTCTTGGCAGAGAACCTTACATTCTCTCTTGAATATGGTTCTCACTGTCTTTTTTCCATTTTACTACTCCACCAAAATAGTTTTTGTGACGGTCAGCAATAAGCGTCCGCCGAAATGCAATGGCCATTTCTCAGTTTCTTCTTAACCCTTCCACTTCTCAAGCTTTAAATCACTTCGTTTGGTTTCTGGGACTCCACTCCTCCCTAGTTCTCTCCGTGTTTTATTGCTACTTCTTTTCAAGATACTTTGCTGGTACCTTTTCTTCTTTCCCATATCTAAATACTGGAGTGTTGCTGGGGTCAATCTTTAAACCCCTTTTCTTCACTATTGTCTTATGCATTTAAAAATCACCAATACACTGATGATTCACAAGTTTATATCTCTAGCCAGCACCTCCTCCAAAAACCAAACTTTAAAAAAAAATCAACATCTGCACTTAGAAGTTAATAGGCATCTCAAAATTCATATGCAAAACTAAGCTTATTTCCCCCTCTTATCTACACTGCAGTCTTTGCCATTTCAGTAAATGACAATTTCTGCTCTTCGGTTACTCAGTTAAAAACCTCGGAGTTTCCCTTGACTTCTCTAACACCCCGCTCCATCAGCAGATTCTATTATTTCTATCTGCAAAGTGAATTGAGACTACGCAGTAATAGAAGTCCCTGTAACACTACAGTAACCACCTACATGGTCTTCTTACTAACATCCTACACATGGTAGTCACTGTGGCTCTTCTCAAACCCCTCCAGTTTTTCCCCATTTCACTCAGAGTAAAAGCTCACATCATTACAGAGTCCCACAGGATCTCACCTTGGACTCTTCCCTTTGGCTGATTGTTCCACAACAACATCAGGCACATTATTTTCCCACTTTAAGGCCTATGCATTTGTGGGGGTTTTGTTGTTGTTGTTGTTGTTTTGCATTTGCTCTTCTTTGGAATACTGCACCCCCAGATAGTGTCATGACTCACTTCCTTCAGATGTCATCTTATCAAAAGGCCCTTCTCTAACCACCCCTCATCAAATAATAATAATACTTACAATTCCCAGCACTTCCAGTTCCTCAACCTTGGTTTAAACTTACCCATAAAACTTATCCTTACTTGGTATATAATATACTTGTTCATCAGTGTGTCTTCACTCAAACTGTGGTACTCCATGGGGCAGACATTTTTGTTTTGTTCACTGCTATTGCCTTGAATGAAGAAGGCACTCAATATTTACTGACAGAACGAATGAATAATGTACTTCAGTAATATTGGTTACTGTGCATCCTGTCTGGTTTTTGTTTTTGTTTTTGTTTTTTAAAGATTTTATTTATTTATTAGAGACAGAGACAGCCAGGGAGAGAGGGAACACAAGCAGGGGGAGTGGGAGAGGAAGAAGCAGGCTCATAGCAGAGGAGCCTGATGTGGGGCTCGATCCCATAACGCCGGGATCACGCCCTGAGCCGAAGGCAGACGCTTAACCGCTGTGCCACCCAGGCGCCCCTGGTTTTTGTTTTTACTTGTAAGTTTGGAAATCTCAAAGTAAAATTAAGTTGAATTCATGAATTGGGAATTTCTTAAATAATGACAAATTCAAAAGAGATTACCTATTAAGGAAAGAATCAGGCGGGAGATGGGAAGTAGTATAACCTTCACGTTTTGAGATAGCTATGTTATCCAGTTAAATAAAATTTCACATACTTTAAAGTTTACAACTATTGGTTTGACCTAATATGTTTTTTCTCATTTTCCTCCTTTTAAGACTTAATGCTGATCTTGGAAAGGATCTTATAAAACATGTATTCATCAATTTTCCACTTTCTCCAGTTTTTCCTGTGTTAGGTCTTTTCGCTAGCTTAACAATCTCCCATTGTGGTAAAACAACCACTCTTTCTTCAGTGCTTTTATCCCACTTCTCTGCCCAGTTCCTCTGTTCTACTTATATGTTCATTCATTTCCTTTTGATCCTTAAGAGTTTTCATGTTATCTATCCACTTTTTTTCCATTAGAGCCCTTACCATATTAATCATAATTACTTTAATTCCCAGTCTTGTCAATTTCAAAATTTCTGCCATATCTTCATCTGCTCTGATGCTTGGTTTGTTTCTTCAGACTGTTTTTTCCCTTTGATATGCTTTGTAATTTTTTGTTGAAAGCTGAACATGTTGCATCAGGTAATATGAACTGAGCCTTTAGAGTGAGGTTTTGTGTCTGTCTGGCTAGGAATTAGGCTGTGTTTACTGTAGCAGTAGGTTTATGAGGCTTCAATTTCCTGTAGTGTCCTTGTTTTTGTCTCTTTTTTTAGGTTCCCCTAGAGACTCCTTCATGGAGTCTGAGCCTTGTAGTTCTTCCCATTTCAATCCCCTGTTATTGTACAGAAGACCTGTTGGTGTGGTGGTAAGATGTTGGGAGGACAGGAAGTGTTCCATAATCCTATAATTAGGTCTTAGTTTTTTAGTGGGCCTTTGACCCTGGGCTGTGACCTTCATAAGAGTTTCTCTGATTTTTTTTTCCTGGGGTGAATCAAGAAGTCTAGAGGGACTTGGAGTTGTGTATTTCCCATCCCCCATTTTGGTTAGGCTCTGCTAAAATAGTTTTCCATGAGGGTAGACCTTTGTTAAGAAAAACTGAACATTCTGGGTATATTTTAGAATGGTTATGTCCTATCTCCCTGCTGGAATTATGACGGCGTTTTTCTCTGATCTTCTTCCCAAGAGCCTGATGGGTGTCATGGTAGGCCGCCGTGCAGCTGTGCCCTCGGGAGTTTTTATCTTTCAAATTATTTTACACTCAGTCACCAGCAATTAGTCAATTACCCTTTAAGTTTTCCTATCATTCCCTGGCCCCAGTTGCAGTGTCTGTTCCCAGTAAGTTGTGATTCTCTGTTTTCTCCTGCTTGTCCAACTTTCTGGCCAGTGGTGTGTCTATAAACTGATCTGATGGATCTAAAAAAACCCCATTGATTTTCAGTTTGCT
The DNA here is from genome assembly GCF_024610735.1 of Ursus americanus. Taxonomy (NCBI): domain Eukaryota; kingdom Metazoa; phylum Chordata; class Mammalia; order Carnivora; family Ursidae; genus Ursus; species Ursus americanus. The sequence goes on along the minus strand of NC_142138.1, from coordinate 22,504,571 downwards.
AAGCCTTTTACTTGTGATAAAAATAAGATTACTGACTTTTGTGTTCTTTACATGTTGGACCAGAAACGTCTATGTACACTCTTTAACCCTTGCAGTCTGTTGTCTCCATTTCTGTACAGAAACTATTCAAAGGTCAATAATGAGTGACTGAAAGGTTTCAAAAGTCACCAAATTCATTGGGCTTTCTTAACTTTTCTACCTCTGCAGCATTTGACAATATTGATCTTCCCCTCCTTAACCCTGAACTTTACTGGTTCACTTATTACTGGTTTAAATGCCTCTTTTCTGATTTCTTTTACTATCTCCAGTTTCTCCCTTTAGCTCTGTTGCCTTCTCTTTGTGCCTTTGGGTTTTTATTTTGGGACTCTGTTCATTTATTATCATCTCTATGGAAAGATTCTCAAATCTGAATCTCCAGCTCTCACTTCTGTTTCTTTAAATTCACTTTACTCTTGCATTTTCAGCTGCCACCAGACAGCTCCACCAAGATATCAGTGATATCTAATTTGAACATGTCTACAATTTAACTTCTTTCTCCTAACTTAGTTTAGAAGACTTAATTTAATCATCACCTTAACTTTATGAGATACATACTGTTACTAACTTTTATGTACAAAAAAAGAAACAGATTAATAGCCTGTGAATTATTGGATGAATTTGAGTATTTATTTATTTATTTATTTATTGAGTTTGAGCATTTAAATTGACCTTTGAGTTTAAGCTTTCTTACTTGTAAACTATGACTATTAAGTATCTTAAAAGTTAAAAGAATTGAATTAGAAAATATAGGTGGAAGTTCTTTGAAATTTAAAGTTTAAGTAGCATTGTTATTATCTGTTACCAAGTCCTATCAGTTCTGTATCTGCTGTTTTTTAAGGGTGCTTGAGATATGTTTTATAGACATGGAAATCACTATTATGAGGGGAGAAGCTTTTTTAAATACTCATGGATCCATAGAAACAGGGGGCATGGCATGCCTCACTACACGGGAGGGCCTGGAAAAGCACAAGGGCCAGTCAGGAGGTAGAACAAGCAGGAGGAAAACATGGGCAAGAACCCTTATTGTGGTTTCCGTGGGAGGAACAGACAAAGCAGAATAAGCAGGTTTAGAATTGGCTCCTTTGGATAATTTCAAAAGGCTCTGGTTGTAGGGACTATCTCTAGTTGTCTGGCTCCTGTTCCAAGGGTGATTAGGGCAGGTGGATAGTGGCCCAGAAAGTGAGATCTCTGAGAGAGCCGGATAAAAGGAGTTGGTTAAAGGTTTCAACTCTGGATTGGTTGGTTTGCATACGAAAGGGTGCTTGCAGGGTGCTAGCAGGTGTGAGTCCCTTACAATGTATAGAAATTGATTAGCCTTGGGAGGGGCAGTCCCTGCAGGATCAGCAAGTTCTTTGATGTCAAAGCAACAAAATGCAAAAAATAAATAGACATGCCGAACACAGGTGTATCTTGTATTTGTTTTATTTCTACATCTGCCACCCCGTGTTAAACCTTGATTACTTCTCATCTGGACTATTCCCATAGCATCAAATTAATGGTCTTCTAATATGTTTCTGCATTAGCTAAATTTTTCTGAAGCATAGTTCAGGTCACTTTACTCTGGCTTCTTTTGAGGCAAATGAAATTTTGTACTTCCGTTATAATCAGGTACATGTTTTATCTCTTTTATCTGATTCATATTGTATCCCTGCGAGTGTATAGCACAGGGCCTTATGTATAGTAAGTGTTTTATAAATAACTTGAATGAATGGAAGAAATATATTTGGTTAAGATTGGAATTGCCGTCATCCCATTAAAATAAGAAAGGGCTATGGGGCGCCTGGGTGGCACAGCGGTTAAGCGTCTGCCTTCGGCTCAGGGCGTGATCCCGGTGTTCCGGGATCGAGTCCCACATCAGGCTCCTCCGCTATGAGCCTGCTTCTTCCTCTCCCACTCCTCTGTGGTGTTCCTTCTCTCACTGGCTGTCTCTCTGTCACATAAATAAATAAAATCTTTAAAAAAAAAAAATAAGAAAGGGCTAGGGGCGCCTGGGTGGCTCAGTCATTAAGTGTCTGCCTTTGGCTCAGGGCGTGATCCCAGAGCCCTGGGATTGAGCCCCACATCAGGCTCCTCCGCTGGGAGCCTGCTTCTTCCTCTCCCACTCACCCTGCCTGTGTTCCCTCTGTCGCTGGCTGCCTCTCTCTCTGTCAAATAAATAAATAAAATCTTTAAAAAAAATAAAATAAAAAATAAAATAAAATAAGAAAGGGCTAATACAGAAACTTTCACAAGCCACACCTACTTTTCCTCTTGTGATTATTTCATAGTGAGATTTGTGTATGTATAGCATGTTTTTAATGTCATTTGCCCCTGTTTTCATGGAAGCGATTATCAGGAGTTCTCTCAATAGATACCAATTGAATGCCTTATATTTTTCAGTTATTGCCCTAGATACTGAAGATGTAGGAGTGAAAACAAATTAGGTCCCTGCTTTGGGAAACTCAAGAATGTAGATAGAGCTCTACATGACCACTTGTATGATGACTCTGTTTTCAGGTGTAGTGGTTTTCAAAGTGGTTACCTCCTGAAACCTCAAAGTGGTTACCTTCTCTAATTTGTCTCTTTTGAAAACATATATTTTCTACTATAGTTAGAGATGTACCATAAATTGCTCATATAATTGGCTACAGGTACTTCTTTCAATTTCTTTCAAAAAGTGGTCTATATTTTCTGATTTCCTATTCTGTCAGACAGAGTGCTAAGAGCTAGAGCTGTAACTGTGGACATGATAAACATAGTTCCTTCCCATAAAACTTACAGTGCGAAGATGTGGGGGAGTTCACTGATAATGCTCTCTCATGAGATCCCAGTAACTACCTAACTGATAAATGTAACATCATTCACTAATTCATTTCTGTTTGGGTCCTATAAAGAGTACAAAAGGAAGAACTGGTTTATGAGTAAATGTGATATTTCATTATGCATCTGTTCACTTTGAGATGTCTTATAGATGTTTAGCTGGAGCCACCCAGAGGCTGGTAAACATCTAAGTATGAAGATTGCATGTTTTGAGTTGCTAATGACTTAGGGATTATTTATTCAGCAAATATTCATTAAGCAGCTACTGTGTGTTTAGTACTATTCTGGGCATTAGGGATACAGCAGGGAACAAAACCACCCCAAATCCTTACCCTCATTGAATTTAAATTCTAAGTGGGGGAGAGATAGCTAATTCATAAGATATTTAAGTAAAAGATGCATTATGTTTGTTAGTAAGTCCTAACAAGAAAAATAAAGCAAGGGAATCTGAAATATTTGAAAGGTTATTTGACATTTTAGATAGGGGAGTCAGGGAACGCCACACTAAGAAGGTGGTTTTATGTAAAGACCTAAGGATGCTAAACATGTACATTTATTGGGAAGAGCATTCAGGCAAAGGGAACTGCAAGGGCAAAGGCTCTGATAGGGAAATACACCTGGCAATATCAAGGATGCCAGTGTGACAAGAGCAATGTATACAAGGGAAATAGTATTGAACATGAAGTCAGAGACATAAGAATGCACGTAGAATTTTTTAGGTCATAGTAAGGACTTAGGCTTTTACTATAAATGAGACGGTAAACAAATGGAGGATTTTAAGCAGAGTAGTGATATGATCTAACTTGTGTCTTAAAGGATCACTCTTGGCTGCCATGTGGAGAATAGACTTCAGGGGATTCAGGTTAAACAAGAAGAGTTAGAAGGCTGCCACAACAATCTAAGAGAAATAGGATAGTTATTTGTACCAGGATGGTGGCAGCAAGGGTGATAATAAAATGTTTGGATTCAGGATATATTCTGAAGTTTTCTCACCCAAGCAACTGAAAGAATAGCATTACCTTTAACAAAAATGGGTGAGGACTGCAAGAGGAGTAGGTTTGCCAGACAAGGTGAGGGCGAGATTGTCAGGAGCTCAGTTTTGGACATACTAATTTTGAGTCAGAGATGTCAAGTAGGCAGGTGGGTATATAGGTCTAGGGTTCAGAGGAAAGGTATAGTTAGAGATATATATTTGGGAGTCATTATCAAATAGAAGGTATTTAAATCATGCATTGTATGAGTTGATCTAGGCTATGAGTGTAGACAGATAGAGATAGAAGTCCAAGAATGAACACTGCAGAAAAAGTAGAAGGAAAACCAGATAAGGAAAGTATCCTGCAATCCAAGTTAAAAAAAAAAAAAACAGTCAAAGAAAGAAGGAGCAGCTAGGTAAATTCTGCTGATAGGTAAGATGAGAACATTGGCAATTAATATTTTAGAGGTGACTGGACTTTGGTAAGAATTCTTTTGGTGGAATGATAAGGGCTAAAACTTGACTGGATCAGGCTCAAGAGAGTATATACAGAGGGAAATTAGAAACAATAATTATAGACCGTTCTTTCAAAGGAGTTGATGTAGTTAAAGGAAAGATGAATGGATGGTAGCTGGAGAGGTGGATTGAATCAAGAGAAATTCTTTAAGATAGGAGAAATAATAGCATGTTTACCGCTAAAAGGAATAATGTAGTAGAGCAAGAAAAGCATGAGAGAATTGCTAGAGCGATGTCCTTGAATAGGCAGAAAGGAATGGAATCTAGTACATGAGTAGAGGAGTTGACCTAAGCTGGAATCATAGGTAAGTCATCCAGAGTAATGAGAGAGAAATAGAGGATGTAAGTATAGATATAATTAGGTGCATAGTTGTGACAGTAGGAATATTTAAAAGTTACTTGATTAGCACAGTTTTCTCAATCAGCTGAAAATAAAGATGGGAGTGGATGTTGATATTCAAGAAGAGAGGAGTATGTAATAGTGACCTTAGAAGGTATAGTAAAACGTGAACCAAGAAAATACAGTGTGATTGCTGGCACATTAAAGACACTTTAAGTTAATGATCCATAATTTAAAATGAGACCTGGCATCATGGTTGGATGTTTTTTCTCCAGCTTCATTTAGCTGTACAGGTTGAATTAAAATATAGCATATTAGTAGAAAATTTGAAGTATAGTAGGGTCAACAGATCAGGAGATAATTGCCATTGAAAAAAATAGTCTATTACTCATAGCTTCCAAGAGGAGAGGGGGCAGGCAATGCCACAGAGGGCTACATGGGGAAGCACTGGGGTCAGCCATCAGGCAGAGGGAAACGGAGAAACTGTGGGCCTTTCTTTCTGTGGTTTTGGTGGGAAGGTACAGATGAGGCATGGCAAGCAGGCATAAGATTAGCTAATTTGAGTAATTTTTGTGGGTTCTGGAACATAGGGGCCATCCTTAATTGTCTGGTACCTGGTTATAGGGTGATGAGGAAAGGTATACAGCGGGCCAGAGTGTGAGGGCCTGACAACGGAGGCAGTTGAGAATAGACTGGTTTGCATTGGGAAATTGTGCCCCTGGGAGGGGAGGGGTGTGACAACAGAGGTGGGAAACCAAGGCACAATGACTTGAGGATATCAGTTTGTCCAGAACAAGATGTGTAGGGCCTAAACATGTGTGACAAATGATAAAGCATCAAGTTTACAGAATATAGAAATGTGGTTAATATGCAGATGTAGGCTCAAAGTAAGAAGATAATTGGAATTGATCAAAGTTTTGGTTTTGCCAGCAAGTGCAGTAAATTAAAAAAAGGAAAAGGAGAATGAGAGTGTAAGTAAGGATTATAATACAGGCATACCTCATTTCATTGCACTTTTTGGCACTTTGTTGCTACTGTGTTTTTTACAAGTTGAAGGTTTGTGGCAACCCTGTGTCCAGCTAGTATATCGGCACCATTTTTCAAACAGCATTTGCTCACTTTGTGGCTCTGTTACATTTTGGTTATCCTTGGAATATTTCAAATGTTTTGTGTAAACATTATTTTACATGCTCCAGGAAACCAAAAAATTCATTTTACTCACTTTATTGTGATACTTGCTTTATTGTGGTAGCCTGGAACTGAACTTGCAACGTCTCTGAAGTATGCCTATGGATTATATTTATTAACCTTAAGCTCAGTAGAGAAGAGATTGCATGAGAGGTGTGGGTGAAGCAGTAAAACATGATAGAATCAAGGGCTTGAAGGTGATAATGGAGTTGAAGGGAGTTGAATAGAGTTGTTTGAAATTGGGTATTAAGAGGGTGTAGGGGTGCTTGGGTGGCTCAATCAGCTAAGCATCTGACTCTTGATTTCAGCTCAGGTCATGATCTGAGGATTGTGAGATCGAGCCCCGTGTCAGGCTCTGTGCTGATCGTGGAGCCTGCTTAAGATTCTCTCTCTCCCTCTCCCTTTGCCCCTTCCTCCCTCCCCACCTACTGCTTGCATGGGTTCTCTCTCTTTCTCTCTCAAAAAAAAAAAAAAAAAGAGTAAGCTATCCAAGAAAATGCACTTAAGGAAAAAAAAAAAGATGGCATATAAGCTGAAAAAATAGGAAGTGACCGTTGACCTTGCTAAGGACAAGGTCAAATGTATGACCATGGGAATAAGTAGCTGACATAGCAAGGAGGACAAGGTTATGTACGTGAGAAAGGTTTAAGTTGCTAAGAAGCCATAGTATTAGAAGGATTATCTTCATGGTTATTGAAATACTCAGGAATTATGCCAGAAGTACTATTTGAGAGAAAGAGAGAGAGAGAGTGTGTGTTAATAATTTGGATATAAAATTTTCAGGGAATGGGAGAAAGGAGGTGGTGGTGATGATGGTAGACTGCCATCAGGAGGTGGAATATAAGTAGTCATTGAAACCATGGGTTTTGTTATATTTACCCAGGGATAGTGTGTGTTGTGTGTGTGGAGAGAGAGAGAGAGAAAACAAACCAGTAACTGAGGTTTGAGCCTAAGTGTAATCTTCAAAAGAGAAAACTAATAAAGGGGAAATAAAATGGGAGGACTAGCTTTTGTAAGGATAGGAGGGCAAAAGGTCAAGGAGAGAGAAAATACAAGTTGAGGATAATGGTCAAAGAGTGATTCAGTTGATGAATTGTGGATTCTGGATTAAATAGAGAAAGAAGAGAAACCTAAAATGTACTAATTAGTAGAAAATGAAGGGGTCAGATGGTTAGAGGTCCCAAAGAGGTGTCACAGAAGAGGGAAGGGTCAATGTTAGATGCTACGAAGATAAGTATTGAAAAGAGTCCCATGGATTTGACAAGTTGAAGGACTAGGTGATTTTAATGAAAGTAGTCTATGCAGTAGGAGAGGGGAAGTAGAACTAGACTGTAGTGAATTATGGAACAAATAAGAGGAATAAGGAAGTAGTAGTATTGACTAATATTTAAGGAGTTGGACTATGAAAGGAGTGGACAGTAGGAACAAAATATCAAGTAGTAAGTGCTATGAAGAAAAATAAAATATGAAAAGTGGATTGATGGTTGTCATTTAAAAATATTTCATTCTTGTCTGATCTTTTATAATTTGAAAAGTTAAAGTATTATTTAAAATGTTTTCTTTGAGGGGCTGGGGCACCTGGCTGACTCAGTCAGTAGAGCACACAACGCTTGATCTCAGGTTCATGAGTTCAAGCCCCACGTTGGGTGTGGAGCCTACTTAAAATAAAAATTAAAAAATAATAATAATAAATAAAATGTTTTCTTTGGAAACAGATTTCCTTTTTATAATCTAAGGGAATATCATCCTTGTTTTATAGAAATCCATAGCATGATCAGAGTACTAGAACAAAGGAATGGTAAGGTAGGTTTTTGTGTCAAGGAATTTGTGGAGCATACAAAAGTGAAATCATATTTTTTTCTCCAGGATGCAAACATTTTGATTTTATCTTCTTTTATTATTAAAAATTATTATGTAATTGTTCAGGCAGGAACACAATATTCTTTCCAGCCTTTATTACTCATATTTCATTCTGCCTATGTAGCTGTACTGAACACTCACTTATGCTTACTATGTGCCAGGGACTTCCTAACCATAATATACAAATTAATCCATTTAATCCTCATAATAATCTATGAATAGGGTACTATAAATATCCCCATTTTACAGATAAGGAAATTAAGACCCAGAGAAATCAGTGTAGACTTTGGATTGGACTGCCTGGCTTCAAATTTCAACTCTAGGAGGAACATTTCCCTCTGAAGCCTCTGTGATTTTATATAAAATGATATTTATAGCAGCCTCTTAAGTGTTGCAAGGAAAAAGTTATATAATGCATGTAAACATTCTAAAACTCTGCTTACACGTGAGGAGCTCTCAAGTAGCTATTATTATTTATTGTTTATATGTTCAGATTGTTTCCGTGTTTCTAAATGAAAGTCTGCTTTTTTCTATTGTTGGTTAATTTTCCTTCAGTCATGGATCCTTTGTATTATGTTTTCTTTTCCCGATATAGGAGTGTTGGCCCACAGCCAAAGAAATCTATTAGCTTTACTAACACAGTAAAAGGAGGTCAAACAAAAGGATATATTGGTGCAAACCAAAGCAGAATGGCTATGTCAAAAACCTTGATAGTTCTACCTGAGATAAAAACAGAAAAAATGAATATTTCCACCCCAAGGACAGTCATACAGGTAATATTCTTTAGAATTCTGAGTGTATTTGAAAATGGCACCATAAAGAACTTGACTGAAATGTGAAAGGTAGAAAATACACTGCTTTGAAATAACCAACTCACTTCTTATATCGATATATTGGTTTTGTTAGAGTTTTCACCACATAACATATTTTATAGCATAATATTGGCTGTTGGCCCCTATAATTCATTACTAATAATGAGAACATTAGCGCGGAGTGAGGAAAGTCTACTCATGACCTTCAGAACTAGTTGATTATGGTATTAATAATAATTAACCTAGCTATAATATAGATAATAAAGGTAATATTCATTCTTCTTTGCAGTGTACTCTAGAAAATATCATAAAATAAATTGTCACAAAATTAGTTACCTCATTAGAAAACTAAGAATTGAATTTTTAAAACTTTTAATAAAAGTATAATACATATGCAGACAATTATGTGGTGTATAAATCTGAATGATCTAGGCAATGATATTTTTAGATATGACACAAAAAAACCCACAGTCCATTAAAGATAAAATTGGTAAATTGGACTCCATCAAAATGAAAGCTTCTGGTCTTTGAAAGACATTGCTAAAAGAATGAAAAAAGAAGCCATACAGTGGGAAAAATTATTCATAAAGCGTATATCTGATAAAGTACTTATATCTAAAATAGATAAACAATTCTCAAAACAATATTAAGACAACCTAATTTTTAAAACAATCAAAACATTTTTAAAAGATTTTATTTACTTGAGAGCGAGCAAGAGAAGGAGCACAGAGGGAGAAATAGACTCCCTGCTGAGCAGAGACCCCCCCCCCAACTCAAGGCTCAGTCCCAGGACCCTGAGATCATGAGCTGAGCCGAAGTAGACGCTTAACCAACTAAGCCACCGAGGCACCCCATGAGCAAACATTTTTACAAATACTTCAACAAGGTACCTATACAGATAGCAAATGAGCACATCAAAAGATGATCAGCATTAGTCATTAGGGAAATGCAAATTGAACTCTAAGATACTGCTGTACACCTATTAGAATGGCTAAAATTAAAAGACTGATCATAGCAAATATGGGCAAGTATGTGGAGGAAGCAGAATTTTCATACACTGCTGGTAGGAATAGAAAATGAAAAACCATTTGGCAATTTATTCAATGTTAAATACATACCTACTATACCATCCAGCCATTCCACTTCTAGGTATCTCCTCAAAAGAAAAGAAAGTACATGTTTATACAAAAACTAGTACACAAATGCTTATAGCATCTTTATTTATAGTAGCCAAAAAATGAAAACAAGCTAATATAATTTTAATAAATAAATACTATATATTTGCATATATATTACATGTACCGTTATCTAGGTCAACTCAGGCTGTTATAACAAAGTACTATTGACTGGATGGCTTATAAACAAATTTATTTCTCACAGTTCTAGGGCTGGAAGCCCAAGATTAGAATGCCAGCATGGTTGAGTTCTGGTGAGGATCCTCTTCCAGGTTGCAGACTGCTCACTTCTCAATGTATCTTCGATGTATTCTCAATGTATCACATGGTGGAAAGAGATTTAGCTAACTCCCTGGCCTCTTTTCAGAAGAGCATTCACTAATCCCATTCCTTGAGGTCTCCACCTTCATGTCCCAGTTACTTTTCAAAGGTTCTACCTTCCAATACTGTCACATTGGAATTAGGGGGCCAACATGAATTTTGGGTGTACACGAACATTCAGTCCATGACAATCATATATTATTGTGTATACATTATACGTATTATGTATATGTTATACATACAACACATACATATTATATGATATTACAGTATGTAGAAGGGATAGTGCATATGACCAACTGAGAATAATGCATGCAAGGTTGTTCCAACATTTAAAAATAATACTACTTGCCATATTAATAGACTAGGAGGGGAGAATCTATGGGATCATCAGAACAGGTAAAGAAAAAGCATTTGAAAAAATTCAATATCCATTCATTATTTTAAAAAATTATTTTAACCGATTAGCTAATCTGAAAGAGAAAGGATTTCCTCAGGGCATTCTGAAAAAACTACAGCTAACATCAGACTCAGTGATGAAAGACTGAAAGCTTTTCCTCTCAGATCAGGAACAAAACAAGGATGCCCACTTTTGCTACTTCTCAGCATAGTAGTAGGTGTCCTTGCTAGAGCAATTAGTGAAAAAGAAGAAATAAAAATCATCCAAAATGGAAAGGACAAAGTAAATCTCAGTTCACAGATGACATGATCTTATATGTAGAAAACCCCAAAGATTCCACATTAAAAAAAAACAACTTTGAACTAATCAGTTCAGTAAAGTTGTAGGATAGAAAATTAACACATAGAAATCCATTGTGTTTCTATACACTAGCAATGAACAATCCAAAAAGAAAATTAAGAAAAAAGATCTCCATTTACAATAGTATCAAAAAGAATAAAGTACTTAGGAATAAACTTAACCAAGTAAGTGAAAGACTTGTACACTGATAACTACAAAAATTGCTGAAAGAAATGAAATAAGATGATAATAAATGGGAAAACATCTCTTGTTTATACATTGGAATATTTTTTAAGATGTCAATACTACCCAAAACAAGATACAGATTCAATGCAATCCCTATCAAAATCCCAATGACATATTTTGTGGAAATAAAAAAATCCATCCTAAAGTTCGTGTGGAATATCAAGAGACCCCAAATAGTCAAAACAATCTTGAAAAAGAACCGCAAAGTTGAAGGTCTTACATGTACTGATTTCAAAAGTTGCTATGAAGCTATAAAAATCAATACAGTGCACAGCATAAAGACAGATATATGGACCAGTGGAATAGAATAGAGGACCCAGAAATAACCCTCTACATATATGTTCAAATGATTTTCAACAAAGATGCCAATTCTATGCAATGGGGACAGGACAGTCTTTTAAACAAAGGTGTTGGAAAAACTGGATATGTACATGCAAAAGAATGATGTAGGACCCTTATATAAAAAAATGACTCCAGATGTATCAAGCTCTTACAGCTAAAACTATAAAACTCTTAGAATAGGGGTGCTTGGGTGACTCAGTTGGTTCAGTGTCCAACTCTTGGTTTTGGCTCAAGTCATGATATCAGGGTCCTGGGATAGAGCCCCAAGTCTGGCTCCATGCTTAGCGCAGACTGCTTCTCCCTCTCCCTCCCCCTCTACTCTTCCCCCATCCCTCACATATGCTCCTGTGCACTCTCTCTTTCTCAAATAAATAAAATCTTTAAAAAAGAAGAAGAAGATGACAACGATATAAGGGAAAAACTTTTTGACACTGGATATGGCAATAATTTCTTAAATATAACACCAAGAACACCATACAGCAAAAGAATAAAGGGGGTATAATGAACTACATCAAACATTAGAAACTTCTGTGCATCAAAGAACACACAACACAGTGAAAAGCAACCTATAGATGAGGAAAATATATTTAAAAATCATATATCTGATAAAGGGTTAATATTCAGAGTATTCAAAGAATTTCTACAACTCAACAATAAACAAATAAGCGGTCCAAATTAAAAAATGGACAAAGAACTTGATATTTTTCCAAAGAAGATATACAGATAGCCAACAGCACACGAAAAAATGCTCAACATCATTAATTATTAGGGAAATGCAGATCAGAACTACAATGCGATACCAACCAAGGCCCATTAGGATGGCTAAAAACAGAACAATGGAAAATAACAAATGTTGGTGAATATATAGAGAATTTGGAAACTCCATGCCCTGTTGATTAGAATGTATAATGGTGTAGCCACTATGGAAAACAGTATTGTGATTCCTCAAAAAAGTATAACCAGAATTGCCCCATGATCCAGTAATTCTACTTCTTGGTCTATACCCAAAAGAATTGAAAGCAGAGACTTGAACAGATATGTGTACACCTATGTTCATAGCAGCATTATTCACAATAGCTAAAAGGTGGAAGCAACTGAAATTTCATCAGCAGATGAATGAGTAAACAAAATTTGGTGTATATGTATACACACACATAATGGAAAATTTGTAGCTTTAAAAAGAAATGAAATTCTAACATATGCTACAATATGGATGAACCTTGAAGAACCTTGAAGATATACTAATTGAAATAAGCCAGTCACAAAAGGGCAAATAGTGTATGATTCCACTTAAATGAGATATGTAGTCTAGTCAAATTCAGAGACACAAAATAGAAGGATGGATCCCAGGGAAGGTTATTAAAGGGAAGTTATTTTTTTAATGGGTACAGTTTCAGTTTTGTGAGATGAAAGCGGTTCTGGAGGTGGATGGTGGTGTTGGTTGCACAACAATGTGAAAGTAGTTAATGTGGAAGTACTTAAAATGGTTAAGATGATAAATTTTATATGCCGTGTATTTACTACAATTTTTTTAAAAAATAATTAGTTCAACTTTTCCAGCGAGATGGCATGAAGATCTCCAATGCCCAGCTCAACTGAAACTGGTAAAAGTTATTTTTTAAAAACAACTATTTAATGCCTCAGGAAATGGACCTAAGGGCAAACAGTAAATGAAGAATCATTTAAGAAAATCTATGACAATTTACTAAGAAAGTTGTGGTATTTGAGCCAAGACTACCACTTCTTCCCTCCCAGCTTAGCAAGGCATACATTCCACTCTAGACTGCTTGCAGCCAAGAGCACAGGGTTTCCTTTCCCCTTAGCTCCCATGTATAGGGCTTTCTTTCCCCAAAGCAGAACTTAAGCATTTCTCATGCTGCCCCCAAATGCCTGTCGCTGAGGCTAACTTCTGGGTGGGTGCGATTGAGAAGTGCGGACTGCTTTCTTCTGCCTAATCCCTACTGATGAACTCTACCTTGAGTGTGGCACATTGAGAATTCGGAGGTCCTGCCCTGGATCATGAGGTAATGGTTCCATGTCAGGAGAAGCAAGCTGAAAATATCTCAGGTTACTGCTCTGCCCCCTCCATGGAGCACTCAACATCTAGAGTGAGGTTGTCATTCATAGAGAAGCTTACCCTTGTTTCCACTGCCATGCCCACAGACCTGGTGCAGAGATTTTATCTGGGGGCAGAAGCAAGCTATAAAGCAAATAGCTCCTAATATCTTCTAAAAGGAACTGACTTCATTTGCAACAGAGCATGGAGAAGTTTGAAACTAAGAGTATACTCAAATACAGAGGGGGTTGTGGCGAAAGGGAATTGAGTTAGATTCATGAATTTTTAAAAAATAATTAGTTCAATGAAGATACACGCTAGACTGTAGGCTAGCTAGTTAACTGGGAACCTGGGAATAAGGCAGCTAGGAGGAGCATTTTAGAGTGAGAATACCAAACCTTGATCTCAGAAGTTAGTCCCTGGAAGCAGCCACAATTTGATTGGAGTAGAGAATTTGTGCCCCAGGACATTGTGGAAAACAATAGAGCAATCAGCTGGCAATTAGTGAAGTTTAACAGCTGAGTGAGTGTAGTCCAGAGTAGTAGAGAGCCCTAACAGTACCATTGTCATCCCAGGATGGCTGTGGGGATACCCCAAAGCTGCTTATCCCCCAGAGGCAACATCAGAGGCTTAACATTGTGTGGGGTAAGTGTTAGAGAGGGCATATTAGTTTTCTACAGCTGCATTAGCGAAGTACCACAAACTGTATGACTTAAAACAATAGAAGTTCATTGTCTCACAATTCTGGAGGATGGAAGTCTGAAATCAAGGTGTTAGTGTGGACAAGCACACTCTGAATATGATAGGGAAGGATTTGTTTCTCTTCTAGCTCTGGTAGTCCTAAACACTTTTTGGCTTGTAGATCTATCATTCCAATCCTCTGTCTTCGCATTGTATTCTCCCCATGTATTTTCATGATGTTTTACCTCTGTGTAGCTATGTCCAAATTTCCCCTTTTTATAAAGACATCAGACATACCAGATTAGAGTTCTCACCCTAATGACCTCATCTTTATTTGATTAAGTCAGCAAAGACCCTGTTTCCACAATCTGAAGTACTGGGAGTTAGGACTTAAACATATCTTCTTTGGGAGAACATAGTTCAACCCATTATGGGGAAATTGATCTCACAAAAGTGATCTAGGTAATCACTAAACAAATAAACAAGCGAATAGAAATTACAAGTTTTAGAAAGGAGGGAGGTATCAATACCTAGAGTTGCTACAATATGTTATCTAAAATCTCCAGTTTCCAACAAAACATAGGGCATACAAAGAAATAGAAAAATATGACCCATATTCAAAAAAGAAGACAGGCAATAGAAACTGTGGGAAGAACCAGATGTCAGATGTAACAAAAAGAGATTTAAAAGAAATCATTATAAATACCTTCATAGAACTAAAGAGACCATGATTGGGGCGCCTGGGTGACGCAGTCGTTAAGCGTCTGCCTTCGGTTCAGGGCATGATCCCAGCATTCTGGGATCAAGCCCCACATCAGGCTCCTCCACTGGAGCCTGCTTCTTCCTCTCCCACTCTCCCTGCTTGTCTTCTCTCTCTCGCTGTCTGTCTGTCTCTGTCAAATAAATAAATAAAATCTTTAAAAATTTTTAAAAAATAAAGAGACCATGATTAAAAAATTAGAAAGAGGTATGATGACTGTCACATCCAATTCAGAAAATATCAATAAAGAGACTCAACATCACTGATCATCAGTAAAACACGAATCAAAGCTACAATGAGATATCACCTCACACCTGTCAGAATGGCTAAAATCAACAACATAAGGAATAACTATTTTTGACAAGGATGTGGAGAAAGGGGAACTCTCTTGTATTGTGGGAAATGCAAACTGGTGCAGCAACTCTGGAAAACAGTATGAAGTTTCCTCAAAAAGTTAAAAATAGAGCTACCCTACAATCCAGCAATTGCACTATTAGGTATTTACCCAAAGAATACAAAAATACTAATTTGAAAGGATACATGCACCGCAATGTATATAGCAGCATTATCTACAATAGATGAATTATGGAGGCAGCCTAAATGTCCATTGACTAATGAATGGATAAAGAAGATGTGGTGTATATATACAATGGAATATTAGCCATAAGAAGAGTGAAATCTAGCCATTTGCAACAACATGGCTAGAGCTACAGAGTATTATGCTAAGTGAAATAAGAAAATAAAAGAGATGTTACAACTGATACCACAGAAATAACAGGATCATAAGAGAATATTGTGGACAAATATATGCCAACAAATTAGACAACCTAGAAGAAATGTACAAATCATTAGATATGAACAACCTATCAAGACTGAATTTGATGAAATAGATGATCTGAACAGTCCAATTACTATTAAGGAGATCAAATCGGTAATCAAAAACCTCCCAACAAACAAAATTCTAGAACCAGACAGTTTTAAGTGGTGAATTATACCAAACATTCAAAGAAGAATTAATATCAATTCTTCTCAAAATTTTCCAATAAAGGAAGAGGGGGAAGCTCTTCAAAACTCATTTTATTATACCAAAACCATACAAGGGCACCACAAGGAAAGAAAATTATACACCAATATCTACGATAAACGTAGATACGAAACCCTAAACAAAATACTGGCAAACCAAATTCACCAATATATTAAAAGGATTATAGATTATGATCAAATAAAATTCATTCCAGGGATACAAGGTTGGTTTAGTGCTCACAAATCAGTCAATGTGATACACCACATTAACAGAATGAAGGATAAAAATCATATGATCATTTGAATAGATGCAGAAAAAACATTTGACAAAATTCAACATCCATTTATGATAAAAACTCTACAAAGCAGGTATAGAGGGAATGTACCTCACTTAATTAGGCCATATGTACTCAGTGGTAAAAATCCGAAAACGTTTCGTCTAAGATCAAGAACAAGACAAGGATGCCCACTCTTGCCACTTTTATTCAACATAGTATTGGAGGTCCTAGACAGAGTAATAAGTCAAGAAAAAGAGATAAAAGTTATCCAAGTTGAAAAGGAAGAAGTAAAACTGTCACTATTTGTAGATGACATATTGTATATAGAAAGTCCTAAAGACTCCACCAAAAAACAATTAGAATAATAAATTCAGTAAATTTGATGGAAACAAAATTAATATACAGAAACCTGTCGCATTTCTATACATTAATATCCAGTGCTCAGAGAAATTTTTAAAAAATCCCATTTATAATTGCATCTAAACAAATTAAATACCTAGAAATAAATTTAACAAAGGAGGTAAAAGATCTGTATATTGAACATTACAAGACATTAATGAAAAAATTGAAGTTACAAATACATAAAAAGATATTCCGTGCTTATTGATTGGAAGAATCAATATTGTTAAAATGTCCACACTATCCAAAGCAATGCACAGGGTCAGTGCAAACCCTAGCAAAATTTCAATGGCATTTTTCACAGAATAGAATAATCTTAAAATTTGTATGGACCAGCAAAAGACCCTGAATAGCTAAAGCAATCTTAGGAAAGAATAAAGCTGGAGACATCACCCTCTCTGATTTCAAATTGTATTGCAGAGCTATAGTAATTAAAACAGTATGGTATTTGTACATAAACACATACATCAAAAATAGAAACAAAAGATTTATGGAACTGAACAGAGAGCCCAGAAATAAACCCACACATATATGGTCAATTAATTTACAATGGAAGAGCAATGTATATGCTGGGGAGAAACAGTATCTTCAGTAAGTAGAGTTAGGAAAACCGGAAAGCCACCTGCAAAAGTATGAAACTGGACCACTATCTTAGACCATACACAAAAATTAACTCACAATGGATAAAAAACTTGAATGTAAGAGCTGTAATTCTGTATGTGTTAAATTTCATAATTGAAAAGATTAAAAATTAGGCAAAAACAATATATAAAAATTGGGAAATGTTACTAAAAAATGTTGAACAAATAATAGTGGGTTTTTTAAAGCTTATACAGAAAAAATTAAATATACAAAAATATTAATAATCTGGATGAATTATCTTTCTACCTTTCTGAATTTCCCCAAAATTAATATGTATTACTTGCATATCGGTAAAAATACATATAAGATGTTTTTAAAAAGTATGCCTAGTTAAGAAATTTTTTAAGCATAAAATCTTTTATTCAATTTTTCATGTTTATTCCATCCTAGACACATTGTATTGCTTTTTTCTACTACTTTAATTCCTATTTTCTGGGACCTATTATTCAGAAACCACATTTTTTTTTTACTTATTTCATTTTAAATAACCATTTTCCACAGGTAATTAATGCACTTGGAGTTGACGTTACTCCCCGACCTCTTTACCATCAAGACCCACATATGGGTACAGCAAAGCCAAATAAACTGTTGACGTCACAAGAAGGATCATATGCATCGGACTATATATCTTCCTATAGCCTGTATCAGAACACAATAAATCCTAGTATGTTAGGGCAGTTTACAAGGTAGAGTATACTATTCTATTTTTTTTAATATCATATGTACTGTCTTTTCATTTAAGTTGCATATATGTAACTTAGATCTCAGTTGTCTTCAGACTCCCAACTCCACTCTACATTAGTGTGCCATCTCTATGTTCCCCTCATGTTTTACTTAGATGTAGAGCTTTGCATGACTTAAGAGTTCCCTGACACACCAAAACATTTGTGAGAAATATATGTAGATTTTATTCAAGATTTCCTGAGGAACCAAAAGATGGGGCTTGCATCACATACCCACAGACATATTTCTTCAGTTTCTTTTATGTTGCCATTTAGGGAAGAAGTAGCTTTCCTTCTCCGTGACCACTTCCCCATTCTTCCATGTATATCCCTGTTCTCCTAGGGTTTGGTTTCTCTTCTGTTTCATAATTTTTTTGTAAATGAAATGTTATGCGTGTATTATGTAGACACATTACTGAAATTTTATTAATGCTTATAGTGGAGAAATTCAGAGTCTTTGCAATAATAAAACAGGATGTCCTAAAATAATCTAAAGATTATGGGGAAATATTTGAGTGTGTAATTTCCAATCTGACAAATTAAAATTTCCAGATGTTAACTAAGCACAAAATTTTAAGAGAAAATAGGCTGTTCGAGAGTCCGCCTCCAAATTTGCATAGAGTAGCCATAGGAGTGCTCTACAAAACAAAGAATATTCCAGTAAACTGAACCTATCCTTTTGGAGGACAGTTGGACTTAGAAATAGAAAGGGAAAAAAGGTATATAACATCATGAAGTAGTATTAAGTTCATATGTTTAAAGAACTTATTTTTATATTTTTCAATTTGTGGATTTCCCAACCAGTATGTAGATTTGCTTTTAATTAAGCCTTGAGAGGACCTTTCAAGGTGGATTTAAGACGGGATTTGAATACATCACATTTAAGATGGGATTTGAATGATGAGCAGAAAATTGGTAAAAAATGAAAGGAAGTTCCAGGCCAAGGCTCTAAAATAACAGAGCACCACAAGATTGAGGAAAAGGGGGGAAGGGGAAGACTGATAATGAAGACAGAGAGACTGGATAGGTAGACTGTATTTCAGCTTTTTATTCTAAATATATTGGGAACCCATCGAAGGACTTTAGACCTAGGTTTGACATGTTTTATCTCTAAAATACATTTATAATGACTTTTACTTAAGGGAACACTACAAACCAACTCTGTTTAAAGAAGTAGTTTCTTTTTATCAATTTTTCTTAGATGATTATAATATATTTGATTTCTCAGTATGATAAGGTTTTTATTTATATATTTAATTACCCACAAGAACATCTACATAAATGAATAATGTTGTTTTTCATTATTAAAGGTCAGTTTTAGGAAGCAGTTCAGTTTCTAAATCAAGTGTATCCACTACTGAATCAATAGCAGAAGACCTAGAAGAACCATCCTATAAACGGGAAAAACTAACTAGTTTTACAGGTAATGAAAATAATATCATTTATTTCAGTAACAGCCCATTATTTCCTTAGCAAATATGCGTATTATTTGTCAGGTACTTGAGATAAAAGAACTATGGTAATGATTCCCAAATGCTGGCCTGAGGAGTAGCTACATGTGAATTACCAGGGTATCATTCAATTTCCCAAGGTAACTCTCTTGCACCACCAGCCTCAGGAATGACAGCCCTGTTTTAGAAGTTCTCTGCTTTTAACTCAGGAGGCAAGTTCTTCTGATACATTGTGACCAGTGCCCTAACAGGACATATGCAGAATGTTATGCGAGCACTTTGAAAGTGAAGATTAACAACTTCAGGTGGGGAAAAAAAAAAAAAAAGAATTCATAGAGAGCATTATAGACTTTTGAATTGGGTTTTTAATGATGATTAGTAATTTGTCAGGAGAACAAATAAGAGTGGCTCCTTCCAGGCAGAGCATAAAACATGAGGTGTGGGATTATGAAAATGAAGATAAAAGAATGATAAAATAACGGATGATCAAAAGTGCTGGAAGAAATGGGTACCTACCTGAGGAACATTTGCCTTGGAGTGCAGTAAGGGTGTCTCTTCCTCTGGTATGACAATGAAGGTTTGAGGGAAGTATTCATAAGGTTGGAAAAGTGCTTGATAGAGTCTTTGGTGTTAAGATATGTAACAGGAATGCTCTGCCAAGTAACAGAATACCCAACTACCGTTAGCTTAAACAATCACCTATTTTTTTCACATTAAAAGAACTTAAAAGGTCAATAGCTTTTGGATTTGATTTTGTGGCTTGACTGTCAGACTCTGCATTGGCAGCTCTGCTATTCTCTTTCCTTAAAACTTTTCTTCTTACTTCTTGCTTTTTTCTCCATGCTCTCAAAATATCTGCCCCAGCTGTGGGTATTATATCCACATTAAAGGCAGAAAGAGGGAGAAAGGCAGTAGCTTCAGTCATATCATCCTCGTTTATCAGAAAAGTAAAAGCTTCCCCAGGAGCCTTCTTTCCTATATATTTCTGCTGTTATCTCATTGGCCAGAACTCTGCCACATGGTCACCTCTAGCTTCAAGAGAGGCTAGGAAAGCTAACCATTTGATTTTCTTAATGGAAAGAGCAAGGGAAGGGAGAAAGCCTTAGCAATGAAAACTTAGGCAATCAGCAATGAAAACTTAGGCAATCTGCTGCAGCAGGGAAGAGCATCCTCTCAGAGGAAGACAGGAGGACTGGATTATTATCATAATGTCCCCTAGCTTCAGAGTGATTGAATACATCCCACAACACAGTCTGTTCTTTGACCACATAAAGCCACCTGCAATGTATGACCCATCATGATATTTTGGTAAAATGAAAATTAAAAATAGCAATTAGTAAATGATTTTTAATAAGTCATGTATTTTAGATTTACGAGTTGTGAGGGCAACGCCTGAAAAAATTGTAACAAAAGAAGACCTACAAAAGACTGTAGAGATAACACTCACAGAGACGGAAACACTAAGCTTTTTTAACCTACCAACAGTCTTGATTTCTGTGGAATCTGAAGAAGCTGGGAAGGTCATGTACGTATGGCTCAATTGTCTATTTGCTTCTGTAATTTCAGTGCTAAGTCAGAGGTTCTTAGCCTTGTTTCTGTTTTTGGGGATTCCTGGATAAATACTGGTGGCATATGTGCTTGGTGAAATTATATGTAAAGTTATATATATGCCCTATGAAATGATATGTAAAGTATTTGTGTTGTATGTACTTTTTTCCTAGAGGAAGAACCCATAGCTTTACCTTATTCTTTAAAAAGTAGGCAAACTACTAAGTCAAATAATAAAAGAAATAAAGGAAGCTTCCAAGTCTCAATATAGATTTTAATGATTTTTTTCTTCTATGCATATATAAATTATTTCCATTTAAGAAGAAAGGACTGACATTTTTATATTAAAAACTTAAGAAGGAAAATAATGGGAAAATAACTGAATTTACTACATTAGAACAGATTTTCCATTTCTCCTTATTAATGAATTTAAATAGATTGTTAGTTTTTGCCTTGTGTATTTTGAAGCTTTGTTGTTAAACACATACACATGAAGGATTGTTATGCCTTTTTGGGAGAATTGACCCCTTTATCATTATGTAATGCCTCTCTTTATCTCTGATAATTTGCCTTGCTCTGGAATCTGCTCTGTCTGAAGTTAATTTAGCTACTATAAAGAGATTATTGATAGTTATTCAGATTATTTAGATTCAAATGTAATTTGAATATGATTCATAGTACTAAAAAATCCATCATTAAAATATTTTTAGGGCATTATTCTTATCCAAATATAAAATAACCTAGAATTTTTTTGGACTATAAAATATCATACAAGTAGATCCTGAATATCATACTTTGAACCTCGTAAGACATAAAGGAAAGCCTTGACACCAAAAAAAGAAAAGGAAAGAATAACAAATGGATAAATAAATGATCTGAAATCAGGGGAGAGATGCTAGAAGCAAATGTTAAAATCATCACATGGATCTAGAGTCCATTAAGTCTTGGGTCCCCCACAAGTTGAGAGAACTGAAAGAGATATTTTTGTACTAATCAAACACACTTAAAAGGATTGCAGATATCTCAAGTGATCCCAGGTCTCATAGCTACTATCATAAGCAAACATGAATTTTCTCTGGAGGAAATCATATCCTATTTAGGTTCTTAAGATTCCCTCAGATTGAGTTTGGTAAAAATACACCAAACCAATAAAGAAGCCATTATGAATGAGAATTAAAAGAAACAACAAACCCTAAATCTACATCGTGAAGACTGTGGATAATAAGATTTTAGTAGGGCTATATTATAAGATATAGAACGTAAAATATATGTGAGATATTTGAATAAAAGATAAAGTTAACACCTTACTAACATTAAGAAACTATCAAAGTGATGACTTATATTTGCAAAAACATCTAAAAAGAACTGTAAAATAAAGTATGCTTATATAATTGCTGAAATTAAAAAGTAAATGTTAAATTAAACAAGGCATAATTGAGCAGAGATTTAATAAATTGAAACATAGATCTGGATAAATTATACAAAATAAACCTTGGGGAGAAAAATGTGATATAAAGTATGAATGAGAAGTTAAAAAAGACATTGTCAATAGAATACAGGTCCAACATGCATGTGGTTAGTTTCAAAAAGTCAAAATAGGAAGAATGGAGGAGAGGAACTATTCAAAAAGAGTGAGTAAGGACTTTCCCAAGCTCTTAAAAGACACCATGTCACAGAAACAGGAATAAATTTTTTACAAAATCTACAAAAAAGAAGTGGATTCAGTGCATTGTACTGACACTCCAGGGTATCAAATATTAAAAGATTTTAAAATCAGAAGAAAAAAAGAAAGAAAAAAGATATCATCCACAGAGAAACAGTTAAACCAACAGCATTATTAGGGATAAGGAAGTTCACTTCATAATGACAGGAAGGTAAAAATAATTCTAATCTTGAATACTCCTAATAAAATAACCTCAACATACATGAAGCAAAAATTAAAAACTTGGTAAGTATCCTATTAAAGTAGGAGATTTAAACATACCTCTCCTAATTACTGTATGTCTACCAGATAAAAAATTCATATAGATATAGAAAATTTGAACCAAAAACATAATTTAATGATCACAACTCTTCACTCAACAATTAGAGAACATACACCCTTTTCAAGCACACACAGAACATTTAGAAAAATCATCCACACACAAGGCCATGAAGAAAAATTTCAAAAATTTCGAAGAAACTAAATTCTCTGGCCACAAATGGAATTAAGTTAAAAGTGAATAACATAAATCTTAGTAAAAACATAGATACATATTCACATACACATTTGGAAGTTAAAAAGCACATTTTCTAAATTCCTCATGAATCAAAGAAAAAAACTGTAATAGAAATTTAAGAAATACTCAGAATTGAATAATTATGAAAATAGTAACTACAGGATGACACAAACATGGTACCTTAAGGGAAATGTATAGTTTTCAGTGTTTATAGCAAAGTTCATAAAACCTATTTGGAGATAGTGCTAGCACATTGTTGGTGGGCACTGAAAGTAGTAGGGATGTCGGGAGGTACAGTAAATGGAGTCCTTTGGAGGTAGTTTAGTGCAGTCTTTCCCTAAAGAGTTTTTTGAACTCTCACTTCATGTTTGGTGCAATCTACATTAAAGAAGGTAATTTTAAAGAGAAAGCATAATATAAAGAAGCAATATCTGTGGTGATAATTTTTATTAATGTGTTGAATATACTTTATTTTTTATAGTCGGAGAAACAAGATTTATGAGACCCTTTGTAGAAATAGATTAGGCAATGACTTATATGTTGAAAGGATGATGCAGACTATTAACGGAGCTCCGAAGAATAAAGAGGTTCAATGTGACAAAATTGTAAAGGAAGACAAAGGTAATTTATATTTTATTCTGCTTGATAAATGACCATATTTTAATATACATTCTTTGAGTCTCAATTAAGAAATAAATATTGAAACATATAGAGCAAAGATAGAAATACTTTGGCCAAATCACAATAGTAGCTGGGCACTGTAATCTACAGCTTTTATACTTTGATAAATAATGAGTCAAAAAAAATGAGTAATAAATATAAATATAGAAGATTTAGATAACATGAATTTTGATTTTTATAGTAACTATCGTAGAATTTTATACTTTTCAAATGTTTACAAAGCATTTAGAGAAACTGTCTGCTTACTATTTCACAAAGATTATCAATCACAACTAATAACATTTAAAATGTGCCAGATACTATTCTAGGCCTTTCGTATTTATTAACTGGTTTAATCCTCACAACAACCCTATGAGGTAGGTACTATTGTTACTCTCCATTTTGGAGGAAGAAACAAGCAAAGAGAAGTTAGCCAACTTGCTAAGGTCACTCAGCTAGTATGGCATACAGTAATACCCTCAGACAGTCTGGTTGTAGAGCCTGTGTCCTTCACACTTACTGTCTTTCAATGTTTATAAATTAACAACCCTGCATAGCCAACAATCTGTGAAGTAGAGCCAAAAAGGTAATTAGAAGAAAGTTTTTAATTTTAATGGCCTTTGTTCAGCAAAACTATAAGCTAGTTTTTTTGAAAGATTAAAATAGACAAACTTCTAAGCAAGTACTAAATCAAGAAAAGGGCAACTTACAATTAGTAGGAAAGCTTAGTGGCATCTTTACTCACTCTTGCCTTACTCCCCTACCCAATGTGGTGGTGGTCTTAAAGACAGCAGTCTGCCTTCCCAGTTTGAGACCCTGGCCTCTGGTTCTAGAGGGAGCAGAGCAGACTTTATTCTTAACGGAGTTGATTTCTCTGTTTCAACCTGTTTGGGAGCTACCTGAAGGACTTACACAGAGCACTTGCCTTATTATTGTTTTGTTTTTTTTTTAATTCATCACTCGCTCAGGTGGGAAAGCAGCTGTGCATACTGCATTCTCCACAAATATCGAAAGGCAAGTGAACACTCATCTCTCTTAGAGAAAAGAGAATACAATGAAGTCAAACAAGAAACATACTAAAAGCCTGAGAGAAAAAGCTAGGGAGGGAGTTTCTTTGGGAAATTAAGATATTGAAAAAGGCTTGCATATACTGGGAAATTTAGAAAGTCATGTGCGTGCCTAGGGCAGGATGCATGCTCAGAAAAGACTTGAAAAGATCCTAATCTTTCACCTCTGGCTGATCTGTAGGCTCGGTACAAGCAGGAAGTGAAGGCTAAGGCATAGTTAGAAACAGCCTGGCTAAGCATTAAAGGAGTACCTTAACACAGACTTAATCTGCAAAGACTGGGAGTTTTTTCCCTTTTGTTTTGTTTTGTTTTGTTTGTTTTTCTTTGCTCTCCTTTCTTTCTGATGGGGAGAGGAATTCAGGTGTTCAGGGAAATCTCTGTCAAGACATTTGCTGACCAAAAGCCAGAAAGCAAACACTTCTAAGATGATACATGACAAAGAATACAGTCTTTATAAAAATAGTTTAGAAACATCACTAAGCAAACAAACTAGGCCTCACAGCACACTACAAAAACAAAACCCAAGGATCAAGAAGAATCTGATATCCAGAGTTACCATATTATTATATTCAAAATGTTCAGTTCTAAAAAAAATTACAAAGGATAGAAAGAAATAAGAAAGTGTAGCCTGTTTAAATAAGAAATTAATGAAAACTCTCCCTGTGGAGGTACAGACATTGTATTTATTAGCCAAGAACTTTATATCGATTGTATTAAATATTCTGATAAGGCTAAAGGAAACTGTAGGCAAAGAGCGAAAGCAGACCAGACAAACAAATAAAGAATATGAATAAAGAGATAGGAATTATAAAAAGAAGCCAAACAAATTCTGTAGATTAAAAGTACAATAACTGAAATGGAAAAACTCATTAGAGTTATCAATAGCAGATTTGAGCAGACAGAAGAAAGAATCAGCAATTCTTAAAACACAGGTCAATTAAAATAATCCTGTCTGAGGAGCAGAAAGAAAGAAGAATAAGGAAAAATGAACACAGTTCAAAGGACCTGTGGGGCTCCACCAAGCATACCAACATACACATAAAGGGAATTTCAGAATGCTAGAAGGAAAAAAGAGACAAAGGAGAACAAAAAGTATTTGAGGAAAGAATCGCCAAAACTTCCAAAATTTGATAAAAGTCATGAATCTGCATGTCTAAGATGCTCAACAAACTCCAAAAAGAATAAACAAGGAGATCTACACTCAGGCACGTTATAATTAAGTGTTGAAAGAGAATCTTAGAAGCAGCAAAAGAAAAGTGACCCATCATGTACAAGGAATCATCAATAGGATTACACCCAACTTCTCAGCAAAAACCATGGAGTCCAGAGGTCAGTGGGATGCCATTCTAAAAGAGATGAAAGAGAAAACTGTCAACCAAGAATTCTGTATCCTTCAAATAATTCTCATGATGGAGAAATTAAGTTAAATAATTAAGATTAAATATATTTCCATGAAGGAGAAATTAAGATATTCCCAGAATAAAAAAAGCTAAGGCAATTCAGCACTAGGAGAATAGACTTATGAGAAATGCTAAAAGGAGTCAGTCATTCAGGCAGAAATGAAAGGACACCAGACAGTAACTTGAAGACATGTAAAGAAACAAACAACACTGGTAAAGGTAACTACAAAGGTAAATACAAAAGCCAGTATTGTAATTTTGGTTTGTCTCTCCTCTATTTTTTTGCAATATAATTTAAAGTAAATACATAAGCGGTGCCTGGGTGGCTCAGTCATTAAGCATCTGCCTTCTGCTCAGGGCGTGATCCTGGAGTCCGGGGAATGAGTCCCGCATCAGGCTCCTCTGCTGGGAGCCTGCTTCTTCCTCTCCCACTCCCCCTGCTTGTGTTCCCTCTCTTGCTGGCTGTCTCTCTCTCTGTCAAAGAAATAAATAAAATCTAAAAATAAAAAATAAACTAAAACAAATAAATACATAAAAACAATAATTATAAATCTATACTAATGGGCACACCGTGTATAAAGATGTAATTTGTGGGGCGCCTGGGTAGCGCAGTCATTAAGCGTCTGCCTTCAGCTCGGGGCGTGATCCCGGCATTATGGGATCGAGCTCCACATCAGGCTCCTTCGCTATGAGCCTGCTTCTTCCTCTCCCACTCCCCCTGCTTGTGTTCCCTCTCTCACTGGCTGCCTCTATCTCTGTCAAATAAATAAATAAAATCTTAAAAAAAAAAAGATGTAATTTGTGACATAACAAAGTGGGTGTGATAGAGCTGTATAGGAGTTCCTTTATACTACTGAAGTAAGGTAATATTAATTCACAATAGATTGTTAAAATTTTAAGAAAGTATTTGTAATCTCCAAGGCAACCACCAAGAAAATAACTTAAAAATTGCAAAAAAGAAAATTAGAAAGGAATCAAAGCAGAACACTATTAAAAAATCAAGTAAACACAAAAGAAGACAGTAATGGGAGAATTAAGGAACAAAGACATAAGACATAAGGAAGACAGAAAAATGGCAGAAGTCCTTCCTGAACAATAATTACTTTAAATAAATGGATTAAACTCTCCAAATAAAAAACAGATATTGATAGGATGGATTACAAAAAAAAAAAACTAAACATGATCCAAGTATATACTGTCTAACAAGAGACTCACTTTAAATCCACAGACAAAAATATGTAAAGTGAAAGGTTGTAAATAGCAATTAAAGAAAGCTGAGATGGCTTTACTAATATCAGACACAGTAGACTTTATATAAAATTGTTACAAGGGCCAAAGAACATTATATATTGATAAAAGATTCAATCCATAAAGAAGATAACAATTATAAACATATATGTACTTAACAAGAGAGCCTCCAAAGATATGAAGCAAAAATTGACAGGATTGAAGGGAGAAATAGACAGTTCTGCAATAAAGAGTTGTGACACTTCAGTACTCCACTGTCAATAATGACTGAACAACCAGACAGATTATCAATAAGAAAATAGAGGACTTGAATAATAATAGAAACTAGACATGACATACATACACAGAACACACCATTTCCAAACAGCAGAATACACATTTTTTTCTCTAATTCACATGGAAAGCTCTCCAAAATACACCATTATGTTAGATGACAAAACAAGAGGTAATAAAATTTTAAAAATTGAAATCTTTTCTGCCACAATGTAATGACACTCATAATGTATAACAGAAGGAAAACTGGAAAATTTTAAAATATTTGGATATTAAACAACATACTCTCTTCTTTTTTTTAAAGATTTTATTCTTATCCTCCTCACAGCGGAGGAGCCTGATGTGGGGCTCGATCCCATAACGCCGGGATCACGCCCTGAGCCGAAGGCAGATGCTTAACCGCTGTGCCACCCAGGCGCCCCTAAACAACATACTCTTAAACAACCAGTGAGTCAAAGATGAAAGCACAGGGAAATTAGAAAATATTTTGAGATGAATGAGAATGAAACTACAACATAGCAAAACTTATAGACATAGTGGAAGTAGTGCTTAGAGAGAAATTTATAGCTGTAGATACATTAAAAAAGATCTCCATTTGAAACTAATGTAGCATTATGTATCAACTTCAATAAAAAAATTAAAATCTCAAATCAAAAACTTTACACCTTAAGGAATAAGATAAAGAAGACAAAATTAAATCAAAAGCCAACATAAGGAAGGAGATAATAAAAATTAGAGTGGAGATAAGCAAAATGAGAATAAACAGAAAAATCAATGAAACTAAAAGTTAGTACTTTGAAATGATCAACAAAACTGCCAAAATTTTTGTTAAACTAAGAAAAAATAGAAGATTTAAATTACTAAATGAGAAATGGAAGTGGGGACATTACTACTGACCTTACAGAATTAAAATAGATGATAAAAAAAAGAACATCATATGTCAATAAATTAGATAACTAAATGAAATAGACACATTTCTAGAAACTCACAACTTGTGAAAACTGACTCAAAAAGAAATATAAAATCTGAACAGAGCTATAATAAATAAAGAGACTGGATTAATAATAAAAACTTCCTAACAAAGAAAATCCCAGGAGCGCCTGGGTGGCTCAGTTGGTTAAGGGGCTGGCTGACTTTGGCATAGGTCATGATCTCAGGGTCCTGGGATTGAGCCCTACATTGGCTTCACTGTGCAGCAGGGAATCTGTGTGCCCCTCTTTTGCTGCCCTTCCCCCAACTTGTGCTCGCTCTCTGTCTCTCTATTTCTCTCTCAAATAAATAAATAAAATCTTAAAAAAAGAAAAGAAAATTCCAGGACCAAATGGTTTCTCTAGTGAATTCTACAAGTCATTTAAAGGAGAAGCAACACCAACCCTTCAAAAAATAGTTTTCCAAAAAATGGAAGAGAACCACTTACAAATCATGAGGCCAACATTACTCTGATACCAAAGCCGGACAAAAACATCTTAAGAAAAGAAAACTAATACCAGTGTTCCTTATGAATATGGATGCAAAAATCCTCAATAAAATACTAGTACACTGAATCAGCTCCACATTAAATGGATTATACACTATGATCAAGTGTGTTTATCCCAATGATGCAAGAGTGATTCAACATATATAAGTCAATCAATATAATACACATAGTCTTATGATAAAAATACTCAACAAATTAGGAATAGAAGAGAATTTTCCCAATCTGATAAATGGCATTTTTAAAAACCCCACAGCTAGTGTTATACTCAATGGTGAAAAACTGGAAGCTTTCCCCATAAGATCAAGAACAGAACAAGGATAAAATAGATAAAATAGATAAAATCTATTCTATCCAGACTGTTTTCTCAACTTCTATTCAACATTGTACTGGAAGTTCTAGTGTAAGCAATTAAGCAAGGAAAAGAAGTAAAAGATATTAAGTCAGAAAGGAAGAAATAAAAGTATCTTTATTCACAGATAACATGATCTTAAGTATAGAAAATCCTAAAGAATTCACACAAAAACTATTAGAGCTATTAAGTTCAGTAAGTTTCAGAATACAAAATCAACACAAATAATTCAGTTGTATTTTTATACACTATCAATGAAAATTCAAAAAAGCAATTAAGAAAATAATTGCACTTACAGTAGCATCTAGAATAATAAAATACTAGGAATAAATCTAACCAAAAAGGAGAAAGACTTGTATACTGATAACTACAAAACATTGCTTAAAGAAATTAAAGAAGTCCTGAATAAGTGAAAAGATATCCTGTGTTTATGGTTTGAACAACATAGTATTAAGATTTAAATCCTCAAACCAATCTACGGATTCAACACAATACGTATCAAAACCCCCCAAGATGTTTTGCAGAAATAAAAAAAGTAAATCATTCTATGGATATCAAAGGACCCTCCAAATAGCCAAAACAATCTTGAAAAAGAACAGTTCTTTCCCACACTTCCTGTTTTGAAAACTTAAGTTACAGTGATCAAAATAGGGTTGTACTAGCATAAACACAGGTATATAGACCAAAAGAATAGAACAGAGAGCCCAGAAATAAACTCTCACATATATGATCAACTGATTTTTTTATAAAGGTGCCAAGACCATTAAATGGAGGAAAAATAGTCTTTTCAACAAATGGCACTGGTACAACTGGATAGCCACATGAAAAGAATAAAGTTGTACTTGATACCATCTACAAAAATTAACTCAAAATGGAACAGTGACTTAAATTTAAGAGCTAAAATGATAGAACTCTTAGAAGAAAACACTGAGATAAATATTTTTACCCTTTGCTTTTACAATGGATTCTTGTCCATTGATAAGATATGACACTAAAAGCAGAAAGAACAAAGGAAAAAAATAGATAAATTGACCTTCATCAAAAAGCTTTTTGTACATAAAAGAACATTATTGAAAAAGTGAAAGGACAACCTACATAATGGGAGGAAATATTTGCAGATCCTACCTCTCATAAAGTTCCAGTATCCAGAATATATAAGGAATACTTATAATCCAAGAATAAAGAGACAAGCAACCTAATTAAAAAATGGACATTGGACTTAAATAGATATTTCTTCAAAGAATATATACATATTGCCAATAAGCACATGAAAGTGTTCAACATCATTAATCATTACAGAAATGCAAATCAAAACCACGAGTTACCATTTCTCACCCATTAAGATGACTATGATTAAAAATGGAAAATAACAATTGTTAACAAGGATGTGGAGAAATTGGAGCCATCATACACAGCCAGTGGGAATGCAAAATGGTGCAGCTGCCATGAAAACCAGTTTGGTAGTTCCTCAATTAAATAGAGTTATCATATGACCCAGCAATTCCATTCCTAGATGATAGATAGATAGATAGATAGATAGATAGATAGATAGATAGATAGATAGATAGATAGATATCCCAGAGAATTGAAAACAGGTAATCAAATACAGGTACACACATATTCATGGCAGCAGTATTTATCATAATCAAAAAGTAGAAACAACCCAAGATGTCCATAAGTGGATGAGTGGATAAACATAATGTGTAAAATATATTCAATGAAATATCATTCAGTTACAAAAAGGAATCAAGTACAGATACATGCTTTGAGCAAATTCCTCTCTTCTACTCTAAAAGATGTCAGAAGTTTCTCTCTGAAGAGGACAAAATCTAATCTATTCATCTACAGAAGGGTATCTTGATTGCTTCTCAGTTTTGGCAATTATCAATAAAGATGGTATAAACATCTCTGTGCAGGTTTTTGTGTAGACATAATAAGCTTTTAATTTCTTTGGGTAAATATCAAGGAACATATTGCTGAATCATATGGTAACAGTGTTTTTAGTTTTGTAAGGAACAAAGTTTCTTCCAAAGTGGTTGCACCATTTTGCATTCCTGTCAGCAATAATGGAGGGTTCCTGTTGCTCCGTGTCCTTACCAACAATTTGTGTTGTCAGTGTTCCAGATTTTGACCATTCTAATAGGTGTGCAGTGGCATCTCATTGTTATTCTAATTTGTATTTCCATGATGACATATCATGTGGAGCATATTTTCTTTTCTTTTTTTTTTTTAAAGATTTTATTTATTCGACAGAGAGAGAGACAGCCAGTGAGAGAGGGAACACAAGCAGGGGGAGTGGGAGAGGAAGAAGCAGGCTCATAGCAGAGGAGCCTGATGCGGGGCTCGATCCCGGAACGCCGGGATCACGCCCTGAGCCAAAGGCAGACGCTTAACCGCTGTGCCACCCAGGCGCCCCTGGAGCATATTTTCATATAATATTTGCCATCTGTATATCTTTGGTGAAGTGTCTGTTAAGCTCCTTGGCCCATTTTGAATTATTTTTTCTTCTTGTTGAGTTTTAAGAAATACATGTATATTTTGGTCAACAGTACTTTATCAGATGTAGCTTTAGCAAATGTTTTCTTCCAGTATGTGGCTGGTCTTGTTATTCTCTTGATATTGCCTTTCACAGAACAGACATTTTAAATTTTAATGAAGTTCAACTTATCAGTTTTTGCTTTAGCAATCATACCTTTCCATACCAAAGGTCATCATTATAGTGAAGGTCATCTAGATATTCTTCTATGTTATCCTCTAGAATTTTCATAGTTTCACTTTTTACCTTTAGGTCTATAATCAATTTTGAGTTAATTTTTGTAAAGGATAAAAGATCTGTGTCTGGATTCATTTTTTGCATGTGGATGTCCTGTTGTTTCAGCACCACTTGTTGAAAAGACTTATCTTTGTTCCATTGTATGTGCTTCTTTGTCAAAGATCAATTGACTGTATTGATGTGGGTCCATTTCTGGTCTCTGTTCTATTCCATTGAACTATTTGTCTGTTAGTTCACCCATATCATATTGTCTTGATTGTTGTACTTTATAGTAAGTCTTCAAGTTGGGTAGCGTTAGTCCTCCAAATTTGTTCTTCTTCTTCTTCAATATTTATTGGCTATTCTGAGTCTTTTTTCTCTCCATATAAACTTAGAATCAGCTTGTTTATATTCACAAAATAATTTGCTGGGATTTTAATTGAGATTGCACTGATCTATAGATCAATTTGGGAATAACTGACATTTTGACAATGTTGAGTCTTCCTAAACATGAACATAGAATGTCTTTCCATTTCATGAATGATTTTGTACATTAAAGTTTTGTGGTTTTTCTCGTATAGATTTGTATATATTTTTGTTAGGTTTATAGCTAACCATTTCTGGGGCACCAATGTAAATTATATTGTTTTGAATTTCAAATTCCATTTGTTCATTGCCAGCATTTAGGAAAGGAATTTTGTATTGGCTTTCATGTATTTATCTTGTATCCTGCAACCTTTCTTTAATCACTTATTAATTCTAGGAGTTTTTGTCCATTCTTTCGGATTTTCTATATACACTAACATGTCATCTGTAAACAAAGACAGTTTTATTTCTTCCTTCCCAGCCTGTATTTTATTTCTTTTTCTTGTCTTACTGCATTAACTTCGACTTCCAATATGATGTTGAAAAGGAGTGGTGAGAGGGGATAGCCTTGCTTTATTCCTAGTCTTAGCCAGAAGGCTTCTAGTTTCTCACCATTAAGTATGCTATCTGTAGCTTTTTTTGTAGATGTTTTGATCAAGTTGAGGAAGTTCCCTTCTATTCTTAGTTTACTGAAAGTTTTTATCATAAATGGGTATTAGATGTTGTCAAATGCTTTTTTCTGAATTTACTGATATGGCTATGTATTTTTCTTCTCTAGACTATTGCTGTGATAGATTGAATTACTTAATTTTTGAATGTTGAACTACTTGTGCATACCTGGGATAAATTCCACTTGGTTTGGTGTATAATTCTTTTTATACATTGTTGGATTTCATTTGCTAATATTTTATTGAAGATTTTGTATCTATGTTCTTTGAGAGTTATCTGTCTGCTGGTTTTTTGTTTTGTTTTTTTGTGGGGTTTTTTGGTAATGTTTTTGTCTGCTTTTGGGTAGTCAGTGTTGGCCTCAAAGAATGAGTTAGAAAGTATTCCCTCTGTTTCTATCTTCTGACAGAGATTGTAGAAAATCTGTATAATTTTTTCCTTAAATTACTGTTAGAATTTAGCTGTGAATCCATCTGAGCCTGGTATTTTGATTTGGAAAGTTATTATTGGTTCCATTTCTTTTTTTAAAATTCAATTTCTTTAATTGTTATAGGCCTATTCAGATTTTCTATTTCTTCTTGTGTAAATTTTGGCAGATTGTGTCTTTCAAGGAATTAATCCTGAATTTCCTCAAGGTTATTAAATTTGTGGGCATATATTGTCCATAGTATTCCTTTGTTACCCTTTTAATGTCCATGGGATCTGTAGTGATGTCCCCTCTTTCATTTATGATATTCATCCTTTTTTCTTAGTTATTCTGTCTAGAGGTTTATTGATTTTATTGATCTTTTCAAAAAAACAGTTCTTGGTTTCATTGATTTTTCTCTATTGGCTTCCTGTTTTCAATTTCACTGATTTCTTGCTCTAAATCTTTTAAATTAAATTAAATTTTTAATTGAGATATAATTGACATGTAACATTATATTAGTTTCAAGCATATAACATAGATAACCTGTGTATATTGTGAAATGATCACTACAATAAGTCCAGGGTAGGAAACCTGAACCCTAATTGATGAATTGCTGGAGGCTCACTGTGAACAAGTCTGAAGAGTTGTGGAGGAGGCAAGTATTCAATAGTCCTTTGATTTGGTCTCAGTCTTTTAGTGTGCCTATGTCTCTGGATTCTGAACTTCTCAAGTGTTTGTTTCTTCTCCTCCCCTTAGGTGGGACAGAATGGCTCAAAGGTGCTGGTATTTGGTATTTCCCTTCCCCCAGGTTAATTATA
The DNA here is from genome assembly GCF_024610735.1 of Ursus americanus. Lineage (NCBI taxonomy): Eukaryota > Metazoa > Chordata > Mammalia > Carnivora > Ursidae > Ursus > Ursus americanus. Next base: position 22,469,957 of record NC_142138.1, on the reverse strand, counting down.
GTCTGATAATACCCTGGCAGATTGTCCTCTGGTTAATTAGTTTCTCTTGAATGTGGTCCTTGTTAAGAACAGAGTACTCTAGCATATTCCAAAATGGTTCCTCTCCCCCTCCCCCTGCTAGAACCACAAGGGGATTTTTTTTTTTTTTTAATTCTGGGAATTTGGTCAAGCTCCTGGAGATAAAGCTCACAAAATTGGGGACTTCCTTAAGATTGGGTCCTGAGATAGACAGTGAGCCTCCAGCAATTCATCAATTATAGTTAAGGTTTCCTACCCTGGCACTGGTTCCCACAGTGGTTTCCACTCCTGAGTCTACTCCAATAAGCCATGACTCCCTGTATTTAATTGTTCATCTCCCCTTGGAGATGACTGATCCTTGATGACTGACCTCATCACTGACCCTTGGGGTCAGTGGTTTGGCCTATGTTCTTACCTGTCTTTCAGATCCAAAGAAAAGTTGATTTTTCAGACTGTTAATTCTTCACTTGTTCTTAGGACAGAATGGTAACCTCCAAACTACATTCTATGGAACTGAAAACCAAGTCCTATCTTCTTGAGTACAGAATGCTCAGCTGAATCTGCCAATTTTTTTCATATCTAGCTTGCCTTTACCGTTGTTAATGTAGTTCTGCTCTCCTTTCCAGTGACCTTCTTAGATAAGTTGAGGAAACTCACTTCACTGCACAGATATGTTCTGTTTTACCCTGAGAGCAGTGGAGAAGCCATGGTGAACAGAAAATACAGAGCAGCCAAATTACCTGGCCATATTTTCATTGGACATTCAATGCCTAGCTTGTCACGTGCCCTCAGTGGATTAAGTTCTGTGTTTCCAAGGACATATTTGTGGTCTCACCATGTGATTTCTTCATTAGTGGCTCTTGTAAACTCGCAGGGAAGCTGAAGTCGGAGCATGACCCAGACTGTTCTGATGATCTTCTCCTGAGAGTCCTCCTTTAGTAGTCCTCATCTAATAGTGGTTATTTTGTTCTTTTTTTTATGCATCTATGGTAGTGTTTGCTATCCAATTTTTAAAACTAGACAATATATTATGTACGTATGCATATGTCAGAGAGCCTTCCATGCCTGTGGATTCTGAACTTCACAAGTTTTCCAAGAAGAAACCTCTTAAAAAAGGTTCTGAGTGCACATAGTTTATTTTGGAGGTAATCCTAAGAAATATTGGTAGGGGAGTAAGTAAATGAAACAAGAAAGGGTAGGCAGCCAGAAAAGGTTATGTTATCTAACAAATCACCTCTTTGGGTAACTGGAGTTCAATGCTAGAGAATTTTGGGAGTCAGAGTTATTTTATCATGCTCCAACTTTCTAAATCATTGTTTGAAGGTGATGGACTGGTTAGTTCGTTGGCACTTCTAGCCAAATTTGTGGACATCAAAGTGGCCTTGGTGGCCAAAGATAGCCCCAAGCAAAGCAATATAGATGCTGGCAGTTGGAGGTTGGCGAGTAAGAAGTAATGCATAGCAGATATGGGCAGGGCACCAACAGCATCTACCACAGGAGAAAAACCTTAAAACAAAGCAGAGAATGACCTATCCAAAAGTTAGGGAAAGTGGATGTGCTATTGGAGGTAGCTAGAAAGAAGTGGGCTAGAGAGAAGAGTGTCCAGGGCTTCTAAGCCCCTGGAAATGTTTTATTTCTTATCCTGGGTGGTGAGTACACGATAGTAATTCTTTATACTACACATATATGTGTTATACACTCTTCTGTGAGTGATATGTATTTCACAGAAAAATTTTATTTAAAATAATGAAAGTTTATATTAAAAATTTCAATACTAACCAATTAAATATTAAGGGATCATATCTCGTATATAGAAGTAATAAGACCATATGAAATTGCTTCACTAAATAGTGAATAGTTTTTATTCAAGACAAAAAAATGAAATGCTGCACAAGCACAGACCTCCTTTTTAGGAGTGAGAACAGACCAGAAAGCATGCTTTCTTCCACTGAACAGACCTAACAAAAGGATCCAAAAGTGGCTGAGCGCAATTTCTTCTCCTAAACTCTCCTATAGGATTAGTCACTTTTTCTCTGGTAATGAGTGAATGAGGGACATAGAGAGGCCAAGGTGTTAATTTAGTTGAGGTTCCCTGTAAAGATTCCCTGTAAAGTTTTCCGTCTAACAGTATACATATAGTAATTTATGATAAAAGTGACATTTCGAATAAATGGATAATTCAATAAATGTATTACTATTCCTGGCTGACTTTTAAAAATATAGTTAAATCCTACAACTGTAGATTTCATAAAGCCAGCTTGTTTTCTATGTATATTATACTACAATAAAGTGTTTTTATAAAACATGTGCTATGAGCTCATTTTTATTAAAAAAAATACACATATGTATTTGTTCATATGTGAATCTGGAAGGACATACACCAAAATGTTAGCAGATATTATCTCTGGGTGATGGATATGCAAGTCATATTTATCTTTTTTTCTCTTTTTAAATAGTGAGCATATCTTTTTACTCAGCTAAAAATTATTTTTCTATAAATGTTATATGGCTAATCACTCTCTTTTTATAGTCTGAATTAAACTAGTAGATAGAAACAATATTTTAAGATGGGTAAAAACTATTTAGACATATCCTTGACTCAGAAATGCTCAAAACACAGGTATAGTTGGGAATACTTTTTTCTGATACTAGTTAAAACTTTCTTTAATAGAATATAGCAGTATAAAATTGGAAAGTCACGATCATTCAATTTTTTTTTTCAAGAAACAGACTCAACTATAGAGAACAAACTTGCGATTATCAGAGAGGAGGTGTGTGGGAGAATGGGTTAAATGGGTGATGAAGATTAAGGAATGCACTTTTTGTGACGAGCACCAGGTGTTGTATGGAAGTGTTGAATTACTAAATTGTATACTTGAAGCTAATATTACACCGTATGTTAACTGTTAATAAAAACTTAAAAAACTCCAATGCCCCCCCAAAAATGAACAAAAAACAATCACTCATTATTTATTGTTTCATTTTGTACATGATATTATGGCATGTGGTTTGAGATTTTTTATTTCTTAGGTTAATTTATTCAAATGTACAAATCTCATGATGGTACACAAACTAAACTTACCAATGTTATTTATCTTCAAACAAGAAACAACTTTAAATCACCCTAGCATTTTACATTGCTCATTTATAACACAGTACCCTTATTTATGTAGCAATTATTGCTGACGATGTAACAATATATTCCTATATACCCAAATTACTAAACTTTCAGTTAAAGGAAGAAAAAGAAGGTTAGGTATTTCAATATTCAAAGACAATTTCTTTTTGTGGTCTTTTACTTTATGAACATGGAAATTGTACCCTTTTAAATTCAGCAAAATAGACAAGGTATTTATTCTGTGTATAACTTTGTTAGATATTATTAAGTTCAATAAAATAGAAATGTTATTATGAAATGTGAGTTAACATTCTTACTAATTGAAAGCATTGTGAAATCCAGAGCTCCTTAATTTTATTTTATGAAAATAAAAGTTATAACAATGAAATGGTTGCATTTATACCCAGATCTTGTTTTGATTTTCAGAGAAAATCACTGTACTTTAAGTTTTGCAAGTTTAGCAAGTAGGAGTATTTTATTACATGATCACTGATAAAATAATTGTTACATGAACCTTTCATTGTTATATCAGTAATGAAAAGGGTGGAACTTTTTTTTTTTATTTGGAGATAAATAACATGTCCAATTTTTGTTTGGAGACCATTGCTATATTTGCTCATTTGAAGAAATTGTAGCCAATGTAAACAAAAATTTTTAGAAGGAAAGATAATAACCATATTACTCTACAAGTTTCTTGAGAACAGAGTCTACCAATTTCCCAAGTATAATCTTTTCTCATAAGTATATAGGAGATTTTTTGTGATAAAAGTGGAATTAAATGATAATAAATTAAAAGTTCTATAGAATATAAACATGTTAACCGTAAGTAAAGGAACATTAAATCCTTATTGTGACATGGTTGTCCAAATCCATATCAGGCAAGACCTATACTGACAGATGGATGAGATTATGCACCATCAGCTTGGGATAGAGGGGAGAGAGGTGTGGGGATCAGAAGGATGGTGAGGATAATTTGGAGTCATCATGAAAACACTAACGTATATGTAGATGCAAGAAGTGTGATAGCTAAGGATCTCAACCTGTCCTCATGATTTATTTCTTTTTCATCTTTACTTCCTGCCATTGTAAAAAATAGTATTCTTAAACAGTTGATGTTCTTATCTTAGATTTTGCTATAACTAGTTATGTATAAACTAATCTATTAGAATTTGGTTCAAAATAATTTTTACCTTTCTTTCTCTTTATTTAGGTGTAATGTCCAGCACTTGGGATTTGTATGATTCTTATAATGCTATGGATCTTTCACCTTTACCAACAAAACAATCTATGCTTGAATCAACTAGTAAAGCAAGTATACCTTCTAAAGATCGAGAGCAAAGAGTAACAGGGAGTACTATAGAAAAAAGTAAGATTTCATTTATTTTGTTTTTTTTTTTTTAATGGAATGCTTCATGAATTTCCATGTCATCCTTGCACAGGAGCTGTGCTAATCTTTTCTGTACCATTCCAATATTACTATGTTGCTGCCGAAGCAAGCACTCTTTCAGTTTTTTTTTTTAAGATTTTATTTATTTATTTGACAGAGAGAGACAGCCAGCGAGAGAGGGAACACAAGCAGGGGGAGTGGGAGAGGAAGAAGCAGGCTCCTAGTGGAGAAGCCTGATATGGGGCTCGATCCCAGAACGCTGGGATTACGCCCTGAGCCGAAGGCAGACGCTTAACGACTGCACCACCCAGGCGCCCCTCTTTCAGTTTTTTTAAAAATGATGTTTTCACATGCTGTTATAAATAAATTCTTTCTTAACAGGTATGGTACTTACTTTCTGGTGGAACATAAAAGTACAACTTTTACTCAAAAATAGCATGGTTACTCTTTCACATCATCTTGGACTCTGAACTAAAAAATTTTAATTTTTCTTGGATACCTGTCAAGAGTTTCAAGGATTCTGTCTTCCTCTGTTTCTTCTTTACTTGCTCTTAAGTTCTCTTTCATATATATGGGAACATGTGGGTTCCATAATTTTCTCTTTTCTTTTTCTTTATGTAGACTGTACAGTTTCTAAGAAAAAGAATGTATGCTAACTTTGCGACAACTTAAAATGGAGATAAAATTAACAACCATAGCTTTTAATTGGGCATGATTTTACCTCCCCCAGGAGATGTTTGACAATATCTGGAGACATTTTTGGTTGTCATGACTATGAGAATATCTTTTGGGTCAATGCCAGTGATACTACTAACGATCCTTTGGTACACAGAACAGCCCCCACAACAAGAAATGACCTGGCCAAAATGTAATACTACCAAGGTTGAGAAATCCTGCATTACAACTTTAGCTTTTAGTATTCTAAGTTTTGAGATTAAATGCTTTAATTAAAGTCAACACAAAATTTTAACTTTCCAAATACACTTAGTAATATGGAAGAATTTTTACAAAGTCCAGTTATAAGAAATTTGTTAAGTGCCATTTCTGATTGTTTTTGGTTATATAGTTATACAGTTTTATTCTCCCTATTCTGAACTTCTGAGTCATTTTCCTTATAAAATGATATCGCTACATATAACAAGTAGTCCTTATTTCAGAATAACTATACCCTGGCAAGTTTTGGTAAAGTTTTGGTAAATTTTCATAAATTAAATTGAAATATTTCTATTTTCACCCATTTTACCCAAAGACAAATGTAATATTTAAAAATAATAAATGAGGAAATATTTTTGAAAAATCAAGTTTAAAGAGAATTAATAATTTTCAGAAAATAATTACCTTATTTATAACTGACTACATTTCCTTCAGGAACTCTGGATCTTCAGGCCTTACCACCTAAAATTTTGGTCTATCATTGTATCTTAAGTTTAATATTTCAAAAAATTGAAACTTTATGTTATCTTTATTCTTTTGTTTTTTAAAAAAATTATATTTACAGTCCTGTACACTATAGCCATGTTTTACTTAAAGTTGTTTGTAATGAACATCAGTTTATTTTCCTAGAGAACAATGAAGGGGAAGAATGAATTATTAATTATTACTAAAGAAACATTTTTTTTGCTTAAATGTTAATGTCCATATAGTAGTTTTGCTTTTAGAAGTTAAAATTTTTCCTACCAAAAATTGCTAGGAAAAACATCAATCTTAGACTGAAAATTACATTGGGACTTCAAAATTGGATATATGTACTCCACCTCTATTAAGGCCATTGACACACAGAAAAGTGTAAGTGGAAGATCCTCAAAGAAAAATGTTTCAATTTGTGGATTTTCTATTTCTTGTATATATGGCTGTGTTTTTAAAAGCAAAAAGGGATAATAAAGCCATATTCAAGAACTACAATTCAAAATAAAAATATACTTTTAGTGTTATAGCCAGTTAAGGTGGTAGGGGAGACCAGAACTAGGAAAAGGGAGAAAATAAAAAATAGACAAAGATTGGCAACAGAGCTGAGCGATCAGATTTATGGAGAATGTAAGGGAGATTCAGATAAAAACTAGGACTAGATCACCTCCAGGGTTCCTTTTGCCTCTGAGATTTTATAATTCAAACACAAAGAGAAAAAAGTTAAATATGATCCATATTTGGTTTAAGAAGTGTTTCTATTCCATTTAAACTTTGAATGTACAGGTTGTATTTTAATCTTCTATTATATTGAGGGGGGGAGGGACCATGATTTTCATCTTTGAATATGTGTAAGATCCTAGCTCAGTTCACAGGGAAAAATTATTTTCTCTCATGGGCTTTTTTTTTTTTTCAGAGAGCTTAAATTTTGAAAAAGTAATAGACATTTCAAGCACAGGTTTAGATTTACAGAAATGTTGAGCAGAGAGTACTGAGAGATCCTTATAACTTCTTCCTTCATTCCTCCCCCCACCACAGCTTCCCCTATTCCTAACATCCGGCATCAGTGTGGTACATTTTTTACAATTGATGAATCAATATTGATATATTATTATTAACTTAAATCCTTAATTTACATCAAGTTTCACTCCTCGTGTTGTACATACAGTCCTATGAGTTTTGGCAAATGCATAATGACGTGTTTCTATCATTACAGTTGCATTCAGAATTGTTTCACTGACCTGAATATCCCCTGTGTTCCACCTACTCATCATTCCTCCCTACTCTGTAGCTCTGACCATTGCTGATCTTTTTATTATGTCTATGGTTTTGCTTTTCCCAAAATGTTATGTAGTTGGAATCATACAATAGGTAGCCTTTTTTCAGACTGGCTTCTTTCACTGAACAATATGCATTTAAGGTTCCTCTGTGTCTTCTCATGAGTTGACAGCTCATTTATTTTTATCAGTAGATAATGTTAAATTCTGGGTGTACCATGATTTGTTTATTTATTTATTGAAGGATTTCTTGATTGACTCTGGTTTTTGTTGACTATGAACAAAGCTGCTATAAACATTCATGTGTAGGTTTTTGTATGGATATTACTTTTCACCTCATTTGGGTTAATACCTAGGAGTACAGTTGCTGGATCATACAGTAGGAATATGCTTAGACTCTTAAGAAACTATGAAACTGTCTTCCAAAGTGGTTGTACCATTTTGTATTACCATCAGCAATGAGTGTGGCTGTTGCTCCTCATTCTTGTCAGCATTTGATATTGTTACTTTAAAAAATCTTTAAGCTGTTCTAACAAGTGTGTAGTGGTATCTCATTATTGTTTTAATTTGCAAATTCTTAATGACATGTGATGTTGAACATTTTTTCATATATTTACTGGCATATGTGGATCTTCTTTGCTGAAGTGTCTATTTGAATTTTTGTCCTGTTTAAAATTGGGCTGTTTATTTTCTTATTGTTGAGTTTTTGAATTACAAAATAAGTCCTTTTCAGATAACCAAATTTCTCCCAGTTTGGGGCTTGTCTTTTCATTTTCTTAGCAATCCTTCACAGACCAGAAATTTTCAACTTTAATAAAGTCCAATTTAACATTATTTTTCTCTATCAGATTGTACTTTTGGACTTGTATCCAAAGATTTATCACCAAACCCAAAACCACTTAGATTTTCTCCTATGTGTCTTACAAAAATCTATAGTTTTGCATTTTATATTTAGGTCTAAGGTTAATTTCAGTTAATTTTTGTGAAAGTCACAAATTCTATGTCTACATTTTCTTGACACATGAATGTCCAGTTCATTTGTTGAAAGGACTTCCTTGAATTTTCTTGCTCCTTTGTCAAATATCAGTTGGCTATATTTGTGTGGTCTTATTTCTGAGCACTCTATTCTGTTCCACTGATCAATTTTGTCTATTCTTTCTCCAATATCACATTGTTTTGGTTAACTGGAGCTATGTAGTAATTTTTAAAATTGGGTAGTGTCAGTCTTTTGTTCTTCCTCAGTATTGTGTCAGCTATTCTTGGTCTTTTGACTCTCTGTATAACCTTGAGAATCAGTTTGTCAACATCTGTAAAATAGCTTGGTGGGATTTTGATTGGGATTGCATTGAATCTATAGATCAAATTGGAAAGCATTGGCATCTTAACAAAACAGAGACTTCCTATTCATGAAAATGTATTTGTTTGGATCTCCTTTGATTTCTTTCATCAGAGATTTGTAGTTTCCTCATGCAGATTTTGTACATGTTTTGTTAGATTTATATCTTAAGCATTTAACTTTTTAGTACTAATATGAATAGTATTATGATTTTTATTTCAATTTTCAATTGTTCATTACTCATTTATATGAAAGGCATTGACTTTTCTATATTAATCTTGTATATTGTGACCTTGCTATAATTGCTTATTAGTTGGAGAATTGTATCTTTTTGACAATTTTTGGGGGGGATTTTCTACATAAACAACTGTGTCATCTACAAAGATTTTTCCTTTCCAATTTGTATAAATTTCATTTCTTTTCCTTGAATTATTGTGTTAGCTAGGACTTCTAGTATGATGTTGAATAAAGGTGGTGAGAGGGACATCCTAACCTTATTCCTTACTTTAGTAGGGAAATTTTCACATTTTCACCATTAGATACGTTAGTTGTAGGTTTTTCATAGATTTTTTGAAAATCAAGTTGAGGAAATTCACTTCTATTCTTAGTTTCCTGGGAGCTTTTTTTTTTTTTAAGATGTACTTATTTATTTTAGAGAGAGAGAGAGAGGGAGAGCCTGATTGTGAGTGGGGGGAGAGGCAGAGGGAGAGGGAGAGGGAGAAAGGCAGACCCCCTAGTGAACACAGAGCCTGACTCGAGGCTTAATCTAGGACCCTGAGATCATGACCCCGAGATCATGACCAGAGCTGAAATGGAGTCAGATGCCTAATCAACTGAGTCACCCAGGTGCCCCAGTTTCCTGGAACTTTTTATCATAAGGGGTGTTAGATTTTGTCAAGAGTTTTCTGAATCTAATGTGATTTTCTTTCTTTAGCCTGTTGATGGAATGAATTACATTAATTGATTTTTAAGTATTGCACTAGCTTTGCATACTTGGAAAAACCCTACTTTGTTGGAGTATATAATTCTTCTTATACACTGTTAGATTTGATTTGCTAATATTTTGTTGAGGATTTTTGTGTTGTTTTCATTAGTAATATTGTTCTCTAATTCTCCTTTTTTGTAATGTCTTCATCTGGTTTTAGTGTTAGAGTAATGCCAGCCCAACAAAATGAATTGGGAAGTGTTCCTTCTACTTACTTTCTGAAATAGATCATATAAACAGGTCTTAAATGTTTGATATAACTCACCAGTAAAACCATCTGGGCCAATTTCTATTTTGGAAATTTACTAATTATTGATTCAATTTCTTTAAGAGAGATAGGCCTATTCAGATGATATATTTCACTTTGTGTGAGTTTTGGCAATTTATGTCTTTCAAGGAATTTTTCCATTTCATCTAAGTAATCAAATCTGTGGACATAGAGTTATGCACAGTTTTCCCTTATTATTCCTTTGGTCTATGGGATCAGTAGTGATGACACCTCTATTATTGCTCGTATTGGCAATTTATGTATTCTACTTTTTTTTCTTGGTTAGCGTGGCTGATGATTATGAATTTTATTGATCTTTTCAAAGAGACAATTTTTAATTTCATTGATTGTTTCTGATGATTTCCTGTTTTCAATTTCACTGATTTATGCTTTTATTTTTATATATATTTGTTTTCTGCTAGCTTTAGGCTTACATTGCTCTTCTTACTCTAGTGCCCTGAGATGGAAGCTTAGATTACTAATTTTTAGATCTTTCTTATTTTCTAATATATGCATTCAAAGCTATAAATTTCCCTCTAAGCATTCTTTTTGTTGCATCTCACCCATTTTGATAAGTTATATTTTATTTTAATTTAGTTCAAATATTTTTAATTTTCATTTGAGACTTCTTTGACCTATTTTTTATTTATGTATTTTTTAAAAATTTCCAAATATTTTGGGATTATCCAGCTATCTTTTTGTTGAATTCTAGTTTAATTCCACTGTGGTCTGAGAGCATATTTTGTATGATTTCTATTCTTCTAAATTTGTTGAAGTGTGCTTTGTAGCCCAGAATGTGGTCTAGCTTGGCGAGCATTCCAAGTGAGCTTGAGAAAAACATGTATTCTATTAAAATAGTGTTAGAGTCTCCAATTATAACAGTGGATGTGTCTGATTCTCCTTGCAGTTCTATCAGTTTTTGCCTTAAATATTTTGTAGTCTTGTTTTCTGCTGCATAAATGATTAGGATTGTTGTGTGTTTTTGGAGAATTGATTTCCTTATTATGATGCAATGCTCCGCTTGATTTCTGATAATTTTCCTTGCTCTGAAGTCTACTTCGTCTGAAATTAAATATAGACTCCATCTTCTTTTGATTACTGTTAACGTAGTATATATTGCTCTATTTCTTTACCTTTAATCTATCTGTGTCTTTACATTTAAATTGCATTTCTTGTAGATGATTTTTTAAATGTGGATTTTATTATTATTTAGGCATGGCAATGCCAACAGATTGGGACACTATTGCCATTGAAAAGATAGCTTGTTGTATTCACAGATCTCAAGAGAAGGGGACATTCTATGTTGTGGGGTACACAGAAAAGCACCAGGGTTGGTGGTAGGAGGCAGAAAGAATGAGGGGGAAATGTGGCCAAGAGCCTTTGTTGTGGTTTCTGTTAGTAGAATGGGAGAACCCAATCTAAACATACGGGTACTTAAAAGTAGAGACCTTTCTGAGCTGTGGTCATAGAGATATGTAATAACAGAAGAAGGTTGGAGAGATGTGATGATGTTGTCTTTCAAGAAGGGTGTGGGTGGCCTCTAGAAGTTGAAAAAGATAAGGAAATGAATTCTCTAGAGCCTCCAGAAAAGAACATGATGCTATTAACTTTTTGGTTTTAGCCCAATGAGACCTGGGTCAGACTTCTAATCTACTGAACTCCAAAATAATAAATTTGCATGGTTTTAATCCACTTAAGTTTTTGGTAGTTTATTTTAGCATCAATAAAAAGTTAACACAGTGGTGTAGCATTTCTGAAAAGCAATAATCAAATCAGACCTCTATCTGAAGACTAATAGTTTTATTTCAATTTGAATAACAATGTATAGAGATATAAATTACCTATGAGGTTATCATTGCTTATCTTCTGATAAACAGTACATTTTTGAGTGGTTAAGAATTCCAAAATGAGATAATATATGTATATCTTCCATATGCTTGGTACATAAAAAATATTCAATAAGTATTTATTGAAGTTGCTGAATATTGGAGGAAAACAAATAGTAATGACAATGTGATTTTTGTAATACATGTATCATCTAATGCTATTTAAATTATTTTATCATTGCATCATGTTTGTATTTTACAGATAGTGAAGCTAGTTCTTTAATGGATATAGAAAATGTAATTCTGACTAAAATCCGTGATGATGAAGAAGATCACTCAGAGTCAATAATGAAATCTGACAAGTTTCGTCAGGATTTATTTTTTATGGAACGAGTTCTAATGGAAAATTTATTTCAGCCAAAACTTGCAGCTTATCATCAGCTTCCTGTTTTAAAAGGTATTTTTAAAAATCACATTTGGGGATGCCTGGGTGGTTCAGGTGGTTAAGCCTCTGTCTTTGGCTCAGCTCATGATCCCAGGATCCTGGGATCGAGTCCCACATAGGGCTCCTTGTTCAACCGGGAGCCTGCTTCTCCCTCTGGCTGCCTCTCCCTGTGCCTTCCGCTCCCCCTGCTTGTGCTCTACTGTTCTTTCTCTCTCTGACAAATAAATAAATAAAATATTTTTAAAAATTACATTTAGACAAGCTCAAATAATTACAAGGATTAAATGGAGTTATTATTTCTAAATGTAACCTCCAGACTGGGTTATCACTTATCAAAAGACACATTTATACAGCTTTTAGCATTAAACATCCAAGTAACATTAGAGTTCAAACTACAGAGCCCACAAAAAGAGGTAGTCCCTTAGATTAAAATCTTCATAACCTTCCATGGCTCTTTTCTCTCTCTTGCCCCTGCATTGAATTATTTTCTCATTTAAAGCCCCTCTCCGTTGCCATTCACACCTTTCAGGCTCTGGTGCTTATTACCTTTCCTTAATTTTATTGCAAGGGCATTCTTCCTGTTCTCGTTGCTACAGATGCCATCTCATATGTTCACAGAGTATTTTGAAAGATTTTAGAGATTAATTTAACCTTTCAATTTTTGAATGAAGAAGATGAAGTGCATAGAAACTTTCCAAGTTTAGAGTCTATGACCAAGCTAGGCATTCAACCAAGTTCTTCTGATCTCATTCCAATTCTCTTTCCACTCTACTATCTTGGTGTGCTGATATATCCTATACACGGTGTGAACATGGTGGCACTGAACTGTTGAAAAACCTTCAGTAACTTCCCATTGCCTAGAATAAATAACAAACCCTAAAAATTTCCCTTGTGCTATTTTCCAGTTAAACCTTAACCCCCACAAACAGGCATTTAATCCGATATTTCTTATCATAGATTAATTGTATTGGTATATCATATATAATAATGGGCTCATATAGTAAGTTCAGTTGATCCTTGAACAAGGCAGGGCTTAGGGATGATAATCCTGGCACAGTTGAAACTCCAAGTATAACTTTTGATTCCCCCAAAACTTATCTACTAATAGCCTACTGTTGACTGAAAGCCTCACCAATAGCATGAACAGTAAGTTAACACACATTTTGTAGGTTATATGTATTATATACTGTATTCTTACAATAAAGCAACCTAGAGAAAAGAAAATGTTATTAAGAAAATCGTAAGGAAAAAAAAATACATTTACAGTTTTGTACTATGCTTGCCTAGGCCAGGGGCAGCGGGAGGGACTGCCCCAGAATGACAAAGTTCTGCAGTCTGGTGGTGTCAGCTCAGCAACAGCAGCTGCTGGGTGGGCCTATGGGTGGTGAAAGCAGTCTAGAGGCACAATAGAGCTGTACCACTGCCTGGAGTTGTATACCAGGTGTACAACCTGGAGGTGGCCATTTCAGCTTCAGCCAAACAGGAGTACACTGATCTCTAGGAGGCCACGAGGCAGGGGGCCACCACAGTGAAGAATCTGCTCTGGGCCTGCAACAGGACCAAGGTCCATGGCCCCCCCGAAGTAACACTAGAGCCAGTGGGTGGAGGACTCTGGGGGGTATGGGGCTCCCTGCACAATGTCATCACTGCCCTCTGGCTGTGTTCTTTTGCTTTAGATCAGCCTTCTGCTTGCTAGCCCTGGATGCACCACCTGACCACCCTATCCTCACTTAGGGCAACCTGCAGATCTTCCCTCCGTAGGTCTCCCCAGGCACTCATGTAGCAAGTGCTGCCTCTGTGCCAGCTGCCTTCCATTCCATCTTTGGAGAGTGGGGTAGGCAGCTGTAAATAAATGCCTTGTGGCTTTTGCTGTTGACTCTTTTTTAAAAATCCTACATATAAGTGGACCCATGCAGTTCAAACCTGTGTTGTTCACGGACCACTTGTATTCTTTTGTGTCTGGCTTCTTTCACTCAACATAATTTTTTTGAGATTCATCAAGGCTGATGTGTGATAAGTATTTCATTTTTTTTTCTCAGTACTGTTCCATTTTATGAATATATCACAATTATTTGAATATTCATTCCACCTGCTTGGACACCTGGACTGTTTCCAGTTTTGATTTTTTATGATAAAGCTGCTATGGTCATTTTTGTGTCTTTTTGTGGACATTATGTTTTAATTTCTCTTGGGTAAATACCTAGAAATGGAATCTTGGGTCATTGGAAAGATGCATGTTTAACTTTTTTAGAAACTGCAAAATACCTTTCCAAAGTACTTGTCCCATCTTACACTGCCACAAGCAATGTACAAGATTACCTGTTGCTCCACATTCTTGGTAACAGCTGATATTGGCAGTTCTTTTAATGTTGTCCTAAAGATTAATCATGTTGAAAACTTATTCATGTTCTTTTTTTGGTCACTTATATATCTTCTTTGTGTAATGTTTGGTCAAGTCCTTTGCCATTTTAAATTGAGTTATCTTTTCTTTTTTAAAATCAAGTTGTAGGAGCTTATTTTTATATATTCTGAAACAAGCTCTTTGAAAGATACATATATTACAACTATTTAGCCTAAGTCAGTGACTTACCAGTATATTTTTCTTTTTATGCAGAAGTTTTTAATTTTAATGAAGTCTTATCTATCAGTTTTTTCTTTTGTAGTTAATGTTTTCCATGTCCTCTTTGAGATATCTTTGCCTGCCCGAATATTGGAAATATCTTTGTCTTGTTCCAAACTTAAGGAAAAGTATTCAATATTTTATCGTTAAATATGATGTTAGGTGTAATTTTTTTAGATACCTTTTATTGGTTTGAGGAAATTTCCTTCTTTTTCTAGTTTTCTAAACATTTTCAAAGATAAATGGGTGTTGAATTTTGTCCAGGATACCCAG